>NC_057810.1:694342910-695035684 GCF_018294505.1 Triticum aestivum | reverse complement strand
CACGTAGTATTTTTTCTACTATACCTGTCGACGTAGCATTATAGACTGTATTGTTACTCTTGCTACCATCAGGATAGATTTGTCCTCTTCCTCGGTTTCCCCCTACATATATGAGATATTGTAAGAAATGAGCATCTTTCTTCATAGCAGGATCAGGGGAAAGAATGGGAAAGACAATTCCATTATATTTCTCCTTCGAAAAAACTAGGATAAAGTTGAGCCAAAAGGCATGGTCCTTATAGTGGATAGTATGAGTCAGGGGAAGACCTTTCCCAGTAAAGAGACTTTTTCAATCCAGTTTCGAAGCTCCGCCCTTCTGATTTGGTTTGAGTACGGGACCGACCTTCTCTTTTGTTTGTAATTGGGCTTGCTCGAAACAAAGGAACTTTGGTGTGAGAACCCACCCGAGTTGGTAACCCAACGTTTTCACCTACGATTTCTCCCTCGTCTTCTTTGCCTAGCCTTTAGCTTCTTTCTTGTCTGATCTTAGATTTCACTGTTAGGAAATAGGGCATTACATGTCACTCCGCCTTTCTAAGAAGGCCTTTCGCTTAGTTGTCCTTTCTACTAGAACTTCCCATTAGCAGTCCTTTCTACTAGAACTTCCCTTTAGCAGTCCTGGAACATCTATAGTATGCTTGATCCCCGTATTTTGCCACATACATGGGTTCGGTCCTCCAAGTCCTGTTAGAGCTCTCCTCAACCTGCTCATGGCTAGATCGATCGATTTCGGGTCAAATAGGAAGAACGTAAATCTTTCACCTCTGGAAAGCGCCTACACCTAATGGATTAAGTCGTTGTTCCCATTTCCTCGCTGACCCATCATGCGAAAGGTACGCCGTCAGAGTGAGTGCGCCTGCAGACCCAGCAATTTGTCAATCTATACACAGCATAATTTATAGGTCGGCTTGGTCAATCAGTTGAGGGAATGCCGAAGTAGTTCTGGTTTCGAAAATCAAGGCAGATAAGCTATGGTGTCCTAAAATCCTCTCCCCTAAAGGGTTTTTAGATTACCAAGTCCGCAAGGAATGGGAAATAGGACCTTTAAATAAATGCAAGTAAGGGTTGATTAACCTAAAGAAAAGAGTGCATGCATCAGAAAACACTTTTATTTGATTCTAATTCTCGTATCAATAAGGTCATATCGGGATCCATCCATGAAAGATCCCTATTGCATCAATAAAAGAAACCCTTGTATATCCCTTTTTGGTATAGAAAGTTCCAGCCAATTCCAATAGCTTGTGATAGATTCAAGGGTGCGATTACCCTGGAATTTCAGCTCACACTTTCGGAAAGCTCGATAGTATCGTATTCTGCTCGTATGCTCTCGTTATGTAATAGAATACCTTTTACCGTTCATAAAGTGAACGTAGAACTTTCGTAGTCTATGCCCCTTTATTCTTAAGTGGGGGAATCCCCTGAAAGCCGGTGATCGAGTGAGTTTTTTCCAGGAAGCTAGTTCTTTAGGGCTTAAATGTGCAGCTTGTCGGCTGTGAAAAGTATACCTTTCCTTTCCCACCTGTTTTCGGTGCCTTCTTTATGCTCTTTCCTAAGGAAGCAAGTGGAAGAGTGAGAGTCGACAGGCAAAGAATGGCTTGAGTGAAAGCTGGAGTGGCACAAGACAGATTGAAAGTAAAGGGAATGGCTCATATGGAAAGAAACATATATAGTCAATGAAATTCTAAAGATAGCCATAATAAGGATATGATAAAAGATTTAGAATGAATGAATAGAATCTAATAACATCGGGTTCCCATGAAAAACTGGGATTGGGGGAGTAGTTCCCCTCTAGCCAATCCTAAAAGTTCTTCTGCCATCGATCTCGTGGTAAGCCTTTCAAGTTTCCAGCCAGTAGGCAAGAAATTCCGTAAGTAATAGAAACGGGATAGCCATCAAAAAAGGGAAATCTCAACCAGTACTTCTTTTTTGGAAAGCGAGGTTGAGTTATATGAAACTAAGGCAAGAAGACGAAAATACGTTCACGTTACCAATTCTGTCTCGTATGATCTTTTATTGGTTTTGTTTTTTCTCTCGTGCCCTTCTGGGCGGTACAAAGAATTGATGTAGGGGTTGCCGCTCCTTAGTTCATCTCTCGGTAGACCAAGGCAAATATGCGGTGGGTTCGACTCCCACAGGAGCAGCCTATCTGTATTCTTATCCTCTAGTGCGTGTCCCCAATAATGAACTATCGCTGACCGCCCCATATATATTCCTCCACATCCGCTTGCCCGACAAAACCCTAGCCACTTCCCTCCGCCACCCAAGCTCCCATTCGGCCTTCTCCAGCATGGCGGGCAGTTGACTGACTCCGACAATTCCGCACCAGTCGACTGGGTGTCCTCCCGTGTGGGTTGGAGGAGGAAATGGTCATTCGTATTGCACTCCTCCGCTCTCGGGAGCACAACGCTCGGTCGACGGCCACCTTCCCTTGTCCTATTCGGACTCAGGGGGGCGGCCAGCCCCTCCTGGCCCTTCCTCTCTTCCCATTAAGGCCCATCTAGGCCCATTAGTTCCCCTGGGGGGTTCCGGTAACCCTCCAGCACTCCGATTTTATCCGAAACTACTCCGGAACACTTCCGGTGTCCGAATATAGTTGCCCAATATATCAATCTTCATGTATCGACCATTTCAAGACTCCTCATCACGTCCATGATCTCATCTGGGACTCCGAACTAACTTCGGTCATCAAAAACACATAACTCATAATACATATCGTCCTCGAACATTAAGCGTGCGGACCCTACGGGTTCGAGAACTATGTAGACATGACCGAGACTCATGTCTGGTTAATAACCAATAGCATAACCTAGATGCTCATATTGGTTCCTAAATATTCTATGAAGATTGAGGGAGTCCTAGATTAGGGGGTGTCCGGATGGCCGGACTAAGACCTTTGGCCGGACTCCCTGACTATGAAGATACAAGATTGAAGACTCCGTCCCGTGTCCGGATGGGACTTTTCTTGGCATGGAAGGCAAGCTTGGCGGTGCGATATGAAGATCTCCTCCCATTGTAACCGACTCTGTGTAACCCTAGCCCTCTCCGGTGTCTATATAAACCAGAGAGTTTTGGTCCATAGGACGAACAACAATCATACCATAGGCTAGCTTCTAGGGTTTAGCCACTCCGATCTCGTGGTAGATCTACTCTTGTACTACCCATATCATCAATATTAATCAAGCAGGAGTAGGGTTTTACCTCCATCGAGAGGGCCCGAACCTGGGTAAAAACATTGTGTCCCTTGTCTCCTGTTACCATCCTCCTAGACGCACAGTTCGGGACCCCCTACCCGAGATCCGCCGGTTTGGACACCGACATTGGTGCTTTAATTGAGAGTTCCGCTGTGTCGTCACCATCAGGAAGGGTGTCACATCCCGTCTTTAAAGACAGCGTCGTTGCTAAAGGAGCTTTGGATGTCGGCCAAACTCTCCGGCTAGGCAGGTTTTTGATGACCGCCTGTCCGGCCGTCGCGCCAACGATGACCTCTCGGGCCATCGAAAGCAATCTTCACATCAGCTCGGAGCTTGCCGAGCAGTTAGATCCGATGGAGCACTTCTCCCTAAACGAGCTCTTGGATCGCATTTGCGGCCCTGGGAGTCGCTACTGATTACGACCAGATTGGGCTTAAACCCGATCAGAGAGAGATTGACTCTCCCCAGATCACCCATCACGTCGAAGTGGTGGAAGAACAATGCGGCGAGTCTTCGCCCGCCCTAAGGACCAGATGCATCCGGATTCCCGATCCCTCCAAGCCGGATACCCGCGGAGGGGAGGATGTCGCCCAAACCCTGAACCTAAAGTCAGGCAGCAGGCCCGATTCATTGAATAATATCCAAGAAAGCAAGCTTCCGAATTCGGAAACCGCTCGGCCCCTGAATCTTACATTGGGTAGGGTTCCGGATTTAATTCCACCCGCCCACCCAACTATAGGGGATTTATCCCTAATATGGCAAGAGTCCGGAGAAACAGTACACCACTACTGGGCCAGATTCCTCCTGGTTATGAACATGATAAAGGACTGACGTGAGGAAGTAGCAATTTCACTCTTCTGTAACAACTGCACGGACATCGGAATCCTCAACGCCATAAGTCGCCGCGAAATTACGCGATTCGCCGACTTAACATCCATAGTATGAAGGTACTGTGCGACTGAAAGCGTTCGGAAAACCGAAGATAAATTCTGGGACAATCCGGCCCCGAATATAACACGAGTCTGAAACAAAAGGGCACATTATCGCCACGCATCTGAGCCAAACATCAAAAAACAAAAACCCTCTATAGGGTACGGGACCGTACTGGAAGGATGGCTCAATGGACCCTGTAAAATTCATAATTCAGGGAAAGCCACACCAACGCACAGCTTCAGAGCATGTTGGATACTACGGCAGGTGGCCAGAAGTGGCGAGGAGCTTTTAACTCCAGCACCCGAAGAATACCTCCCCAGTACGGTGTCGACAGTCTTCGAGACCTTCACATCAAACAATGCAAGGAAACGAATGTTCCGCAACCTTGCCGAAGTCTATCAAGTAGCAACAATAAACCCATGGAGTGACACGGCTATCACCTTTAATGCCAGTGACGAACCTAAATTCCGGACAGCCCGAGCACCAGCCGCATTGGTCCTCAGTCCGATAGTGGACGGCTTCCGACTTACAAAGGTACTCATGGATGGCGGCGGCGGACTTAACCTCATCTACGAGGAAACTCTGCGAAAAATGGAAATTGACTGAAGCCGCATTGAGCAAAGCAACACAACTTTTAGGGGAATAATCCCAAGCTGAGAAGCGTGCTGTTCAGGAAAAGTCACACTGGATGTGGTGTTCGACACGCCGGACAATTACAGATCCGAGGAGGTCACGTTTCAAGTGGCCCCGTTCAGCAGCGGATACCACGCTGTGCTAGGGCGAGAAGCATTTACAATTTTCCAAGCCATACCCCATTACGGGTACATGAAGCTCAAAATGCCTGGACCCAACGGAATCATCACTCTCGCAAGTGATCCGGACATAGCGCTCCGCGCTGAAAACAAAACAGCTGCACTGGCCCTGGAGGCATTATCTGAGGCCCTAGAGGCCGAGGAATTAACGGCGTTGCGCTTTACGGTGGATAGGGACGATGTGATACTAGACAGGAGATCCAAGTCCACCTCTTTTAAACTAGCGGACAAAATAGTCAAATTCCAAGTCCATCCAACGGACCCTACAAAAACGGCCTCCATCGGGGCACAACTAAAACCCGATGTAGACGCCGCACTCAGAGACTTCCTGCGAGAAAATTGGGACATTTTTGCCTGGCACCCCTCGGATATGCCAGGAATCCCACGCAGGCTGGCCGAGCACATCCTGAACATCCTAAAAGGGTTTAAACCCGTCAAGCAGACCCTACGGCATTTTTCCGAACCCAAGAGACAAGCCATGGGAGAGGAGCTAGCAAAACTGCTGGAAGCCGGATTCATCAGAGACATAAAACATCCGGACTGGTTAGCAAACCTGGTGATGGTACCAAAGAAGGACAAATCTTGGCGCCTATGTGTCGATTTCAAAGACCTAAACAAGGCCTGTCCAAAGGACCCTTTCCCACACCCCCGAATTGATCAAATCATCGACGCCACCGCAGGACACGACTCATTGTGTTTCCTCGATGCATTCTCTGGCTACCATCAAATCAAGATGCCAGAGTCAGACCAAGCTGCAACGGCATTCATCACCCCATACGTCCCATTCTGCTTCAACACGATGCCCTTCGGGCTCAAAAACGCCGGCGCAACATATCAGCGCATGATTCAGACATGTCTGGCCAACCAGATCGACAAAACAGTTGAAGCATACGTAGATGACATGGTCGTCAAAACAAAACACGTCGATACTCTAGTAGACGACTTGAGGATCACGTTCGACAATCTCCGAACATATGACATTAAGCTCAACCCGGAAAAATGCGCTTTTGGCGTACCAGCCGGAAAGCTCTTGGGCTTCATCGTATCCGGTAGAGGAATTGAAGCAAATCCAGCCAAGATCCGAGCTCTGTCACAATCGGATACCCCAAAGGACCTCAAACAAATACAAAAACTGACAGGATGCGTGGCGGCTCTAAGCCGCTTTATCTCCCACTTAGGAGAAAAGGCATTACCCCTCTACCACCTCCTGCGGCGCACCGACCACTTCGAGTGGACGGATACCGCCACGGCCGGACTCGAAGAAATAAAAGCCATACTGGCAACAAATCTGGTCCTGGCCGCGCCCAACACAGGCGAACCAATGCTATTATACATCGCGGCAACCCATCAAGTTGTAAGCGCGGTGCTCGTTGTCGAACGAGAAGCGGACGGACCCAAGTTCCCCCTCCAAAAACCAGTGTACTACGTGTCCACTGTACTAACTCCATGCAAGTCACGGTACCCGCATTATCAAAAGATAGCATACGCGGTGTTCATGGCATCCCGGAAGCTGCGACACTACTTTCAAGAGTGCTCCATAACAGTGGCATCCTAAGTACCCCTTAATGATATTATAAACAACTGCGACGCAACGGGCCGGATTGCCAAATGGGCCATCGAGCTCCTCCCGTTCGACATAACCTACAAGCCAAGGCGAGCTATTAAGTCGCAGGTTTTGGCCTACATCATCGCCGAATGTACTGAAGCCGAACTCCCTAAAGAGTACGGCGCATACTCCAACTGGATCATGCACTTCGACGGCTCCAAAATGTTGGCTGGCCTGGGGCTTGGCGTTGTTCTGACGTCCCCAACCGGAGACACAGTCCAATACGTACTTCAGATAATATACACGGATTCCAACAACGTAGCCGAATATGAGGCCCTTTTACATGGCCTCTGGATGGCAGTCTCCATGGGCATTCAGCGCCTAGAGGTCCGCGGGGATTCAAATCTTGCAATATCCCAAATAAATGGAGACTTCGACGCCAAGGATCCGAAAATGGCAGCTTACCGCAATGCCATCTTAAAAATGTCAGCTCAGTTTGAGGGGCTCGAATTTCATCACATAGCCCGGGAAAATAACCAAGCAGCAGACGTGCTGGCACGCATTGGCGCCAAGCGCGAGGCCGTCCCTCCCAACATTTTCCTAGAAAGGCTGTTCAAGCCATCTGTATCATGGGAAGGAGAATCCGGAAACAATAGCCCAGACACAACTACATTGCCCCTCACCGAACATTCTGACACGGTTGGGGGCTCCGCCAACGAAACAACGCCGTCAGCCCACGCAATAATGGCAGTCGTTGCCCCTTGGACAGAACCATTCCTAGCCTACCTAACTAGGCAGGAACTTCCCGAGGACCAAAACGAGGCCCGCTGCATAGTGCGGTGATCTAAAGCCTACAAAGTCCACGAGGGAGAGCTTTACAAGAAAGCACAACCGGAGTCCTTCAAAGGTGTATCTCCGAAGAGGAAGGGCGAGACCTTTTGGCTGAAATTCATGCCGGACTCGGTGGGCACCACGCCGCAGCCCGGGCCCTTGTAAGCAAGGCCTTCCATACCGGATTTTATTGGCCAACGGCCCGGGCAGACGCTCAGGACTTAGTGCAACGATGTGTTGGTTGCCAGTTATTCGCCAACCAAAGCCACATGCCGCCTACCGCCCTACAAACTATACCCATTACCTGGCCTTTCGTCGCCTGGGGGCTTGACATGGTCGGACCCCTTAAAGGAGGAACCCACAAGCAAAAATATCTACTGGTCATGGTGGACAAATTCACCAAATGGATAGAAGCCAAGCCTGTAAAGACGGCCGAATCCGGACCGGTGATAGACTTCATATCCAGGGTCGTACACCGTTACGGCGTCCCCCACAGCATCATAACCGACAATGGCACAAACTTCACGGTCGATGAAGTCAAACTTTGGTGCAAAAACATGGGCATCAAGCTCGACTATGCTTCAGTCTATCACCCTCAAACTGACGGTCAAGTCGAACGGGCCAATGGTCTCATTATGAGCGGCATCAAACCCAGACTAGTGCAATCCCTCAAGGAATCTAACACGCACTGGGTAGAGGAGCTTGACTCCGTACTCTGGGGGCTACAGACCATGCCGAATCGCACTACCGGATTCACACCATTTTTTATGGTATACGGCGCAGAGGCAGTACTGCCATGCGACATAATCCATGACTCACCTCGAGTGCGCATGTACGAAGAAAGAGAAGCCGAGCTCGATCGGCAGGACAGCTTGGACGCATTGGGAGAGGAGCGCGATGTGGCAAAAGCTCGTTCCGCATTCTATCAACAGCAGGCTCGAACATACCAAAGTAGAGAAGTACGGGCCAAAACGTATAACGTTGGCGAACTAGTTCTACGCCTGCCGGACAAGAAAAAGGAAAATTAAAGCCCAAATGGGAGGGCCCCTTCATCATCGACCAAGTACTGATCGGTGGAGCGTACCGTCTGCGAAGCGATCAGATAACCGACTCGAGCCGAACCCATGGAACGCAGCACGCCTACGAAGGTTCTACGCCTAGCGCCGGACTTCGTGTTCATTTCCTTCCCTAGTCCCTCTGTTTTATTTTTTATTTTTATTTTTATTTTTGGCAGTCCGGGATTTTGTTCCTTCTCCCTACCCTTTTTTCTGACAAGCCCTTAGGGGCTTGCCTGTGCAATATTCGCACATACCCGACGCGCTACGTGCGCTCATAATACCTGGGGGCTTCTCTACCAAGAAGTTTATATAAAACGGGCCTCATGCCCAAAACTTGTGTGATGCTTCCGCATGAACCTTTTATACACCATTATATGCATCGATATGACTTAAGTTTTGGCCAAGCTGGGTTGCCTGGCTCCTGTGCTTACCCCTACGTTCCCGTTCGTTCGGCTAGGTAGTAAAGGGAGCACCTCTGCGATTGTTACTGTCGGGTCAGCCGGATGTGTACCTCAGACTAGGTGAAGCCAAAAGCTAGCGTTCTTAAGGGAATATTCGGTCAGTGAACTAAAAGATGATCTTTCGTATTTATTCATTTGCCCCCAGATGCTTTTCTGCTCTTTCCGGCAGTTCAGACATGCACTTTAGGGCATGCCTCCCAGGGAAAGGAACCCCTAACGAAACTATTCTCTCTGGAAGATGTTTCTTACTAACCATGTAATATAACATAACTAGTTGGGCACTTGTCTGCTAAAGCACTTATGACCCCTACGCCTTGTCTCTATGCATGCCCCGGTTCTTACATAACCGAGAGGGTATTCGGACACACTCCGGACTATAGGGTCCAAAGGTCGAAGCGAAAAGGTCCGCAATGACAAACGATCTACAATCCGGATAGAAGGCATTTTTTATGTCATTTTTACAGAGGCAACCCGACTCGGCATATTCTTCTTCAATGCGATCCAACAGGCGGTCTAATTTACAGTCCTGTTGGGAATACTTTGCGGCCAGCTCCACCTGGCCATATGCTAAGCTGACCGGGATCTCCTTTCCGTCCGGACCTATAGGGCCGACCTCGGCCATGTGGTTTGGGTCAGCCTTCGTGTACCGAGTCTTCACCATGGCCCAGGCCTCCCTGGCACCTTGACGGCAAGCCGATATCTTCCACAACTGGAAGCACTGCCGCACTCCCTGCAGCTTCTTGGTAAGCTCCTCAAGGCCTTCGGGCACGGAGAGGGATGGCCACATAGCCTAGATGACGCTTTGCATTGCCTGCCGAACTCGTTGGTGTAGTTGCAACAGCTCGGGAAGAAGGTCTCCCGATGAACCAGGCATTTCCTCCGCCGGACGACCTGTCAGCAGACCTACAAACATAGCTCTGTCAATCGACTTCCTCACCGAATTCTTTTCTCGAAGATTCGTTTAAGCACTTACTAAAAATGCCGCGTCGAAGTCGCCGATTCTCCTTTACGGCAGAAGACAGCTGAATACGAACATCTTTCAGTTCCTCGCCTAGCTGGGTATTGGCGTCTTGAAGCTTGTTCTTCTCTTGCCTCACCCTCGTCAGCACGCTCTCGCCAGCCTTTAGTTGGCGTAGGAGTTGTTGCTGGTCCGGATTTACTCCGGCCTCATCTGCATTATTATCGTCAGGGTTGCACGCCTGCCGCATTTCAAAATGGAAGTACCTTTTGAAGCAAATATTACCTGCGGGCGTCCCCTTGACATTCTCTGAAGTGGCCAATGCGGCCTCGAGCAGAGCCTTGCACTCTTCGAGCTCCTGGGACCATTGCGTGTTCTTCTTTTTTAGACACTGCATAGCACATGATCCTTCAAACAGTTATCTTCACTGTTTCAAGTCTCGGGGGCTACTGACATATATAACCTTCAATTTTTCTCACCTGTATGTCTTTCACATACTGCTCCGTGGCTCTGGCTAGATCATTTTGAGCAGCACGGAGATACGCATCTCATGTATTAAAGGCGTCCAACGCCTCTGGGGAAAAACACGCGTCACGAAGAGCAGTCCGGCGACGCCTGTGGTTTAGGGCACTCTCCACCTCTGCATTGGTTGCAGATAGCCCGTCGGCGCCCTCTGTCGGAGGAGCGCCCGAGGCGCGTCCCGTGTCCGCCTCCGCTTCCGGACCCGGCCTCGAACCTTGGCCGGCGGACATAGTCCGGCGGGCTCTCTTCTTTCTAAGAAAATCATGAGCATTAGTAAGACTCAAGGGCATAAACCCTAGGTGTTAAATCCGCACGCCATACCGTTGCGCCGGAATCTCGATCCGGTCCGCACTTCTTTTTGGCCCGCCTGGCTTCAGCGGCCCTTGTTGGCTGCCCACCGTGGGCTCAGCCTTCCGCCTCAAGGATTTACCCTGCGAAACGCCGTTAGTACACGGCATGCAAGATAAAACATGAGAATACTGGGACTTCGGTCTTAGTTACCTTGGAGGCTGGAGGTAGTCCGGGATAGTCGGTCGTGATGGCCACTAAGGAGTTATCCTTGCTCAATTGATGAAATACTCCATCAATCAACTCCACGCGTAAGTCCGGATCTTCTTGGGAGTCCGGATCGAGGGGCCGTTCCGGGTCCTCGGGTTGTGGAGCAGGGCTGTTTATTTCCTTCACAGCCTGGCGCAGCTCCTGCTTTCGAGCATTACTAGTCTAAGTACTCAACTACGGGAATGTCACAAACGGATAGGCAAGTGAAAGTGTCCGCTCACCCAACTAGGAGGATTGTACATAGAGAATCCGCCTTCCGGGTTGACATGGAGGAATTCTTCCTCTTCCCCCTTGTACAAAGCGGATAAGATTCTCGTTAAAGTGGCAGCCGAGTCTGGCCCCTTGTGATCGCACCGGGTAGCGTCATCCTCCCCGTTGAAATCCCACATGGGGTGGCCTCTGTATTGAAGCGGCTGCACCCCTCGCGTAATGCATACGGCCATGACCTTAATCATGGTCAGTCCGGAATGAGCCAACAACCTTATCTGGCTCATCAGGTACAGGACGTCCCTGTCAGCTTCCCTCTGAGGGTTCCGTGGGCGCAAACTCAAGCGTTTCTTCAACGGGTGTCGGTGTCAAAACCGGCGGATATCGGGTAGGGGTCCCGAACTGTGCATCTAGGCGGATGGTAACAGGAGACAACGGACACGATGTTTTACCCAGGTTCGGGCCCTCTTGATGGAGGTAAAACCCTACGTCCTGCTTGATTGATATTGATGATGTGGGTATTACAAGAGTAGATCTACCACGAGATCAAGGAGGCTAAACCCTAGAAGCTAGCCTATGGTATGATTGTTGTTCGTCCTACGGACTAAAACCATCTGGTTTATATAGACACCGGAGAGGGCTAGGGTTACACAGAGTCGGTTACAATGGTAGGAGATCTACATATCCGTATCGCCAAGCTTGCCTCCCACGCCAAGGAAAGTCCCATCCGGACACGGGACGAAGTCTTCAATCTTGTATCTTCATAGTCTTGGAGTCCGGCCGATGATGATAGTTCGGCTATCCAGACACCCCCTAGTCCAGGACTCCCTCGGTAGCCCCTGAACCAGGCTTCAATGACGACGAGTCCGGCTCTGCAAAATAAATTCCAAGGCGGGTTCCTCCTCCAAATAATTTATAGAAGATTGTGAACACCAGGATAGTGTCCGGCTCTGCAAAATAAATTCCACATACCACCGTAGAGAGAATAATATTTACACAAGTTCAATCTGCTGACGTATTTTGTGGTGTGACGTCACACCACTACCAAGCCTTTACTCGAATTGTTTTTATTGTACCACCTCAGCGCGCTTAGTGAAGCGGTTCCCTTAGCACGTCTTGTCGAAGCTGAGATCGTGTTCCCCTTATTTCGGGATTCCCATCAATACGGGCGTGGCGTTTTGGCGTTTTGGCATCGGCCGCGTCAGAAGTTCCCGCCTATACCCGGACACTAGGGGCTTAGGGCATTGTTCTGCCCGGTATCATAAAGACCGAACACCTCAGGGAGTGTTCGGCGTCTCGAGTTAGGCCTTATATGCATCAGCTCTGAATCATGTCTTTTGTCAAATGTTGGGTTTGCCCGGCTCCTGTGTTTTGTTGCCTTACGTTCCGCTCCATCGTCTAAGGCGACACCAGGAGAACTACTGCAATTGTGCCCCGGTTCGGTTGGGCGAGCACCTCAGTAGAGAAAGCCGAAAACTGACTGTCATGATATAGTGAGAGACTGGTCAACCACTCGATCGACTATTGGAATGTTTAGAATTCCTCCGCTTTGACGAAGGACCGCTTCCCGGTCAGGCACATACGCGCCCCAAGTTCGGAGAGCGCGGTGCCTCTGGGGGCTATATAGTAGCCCCACCATCGAGCTCCTATGGCTAAGTGAAAGTGATAAAGCATTATAGTCCGGTTGCCTAGTTTGCTATGCTATCACCTCCTTCAAAGGACCAAGACATTGGATTAAGTGTGAAAAAGCGCTTTTCTTTTTTGCAAACACCCCCGCACCATGTGCGTGTGGGCTGAAGCCAAAGACTGCAACTTTCAGGTTATTCATACATATACGGCCGCACAGGAGATAGTTCAATACTTGAACGCACAAGTATAAAAAGCTATTGCATTATAAACATGATCTCACAAGTCATAGACATCATTTGAACATGACATCTTTCGAGCACTGCGACTCTATTAAACGAGCGCCCTGCAGGACTTCCTCAAAATAGTGCTCGGCGGGTAATCGGCTCTTGTCCGAACCCCGGGATGCAACAGCGGTGGCATCCATGTCTGCCCAGTATGTCTTCACATGGGCGAGAGCCATCCGTGCACCTTCTATGCATGCTGACCGCTTCATCGCCTTGATATACGGCACCGCCCCAAGGAATTGCTGCAACAAGCCAAAATAACTCTTCGGCTTGGGCCTTTCCGGCCACAGATGAGTGACCACATCCGTCATGGCAAGTCGGACAATCTATTCAGCTCAGCCCACTCAGCCAGCCGATCAGTCAACGGAAGTGGACGCTCCGGACTATGGAATTGAGACCAGTAAAGCTCTTCCATTTCATGACCCTTCTGGCTTTGGAAGTGCACGACTGCGTCCGCCGCACTCGCCGCCAAATCCAGATAAGGATCCTCTGCACCACACAACTGGCCCAGCTGAGCATACTTCGGATCCGTGAACTTCCTACGCAGAAGAAAGGGCTTTCCAGCCGCAATGTCTCCGGCTTGACGCAGTTCCTCCTTCATAGCCCGCATCTCACTCCGGGCATCCTTGACTTCGGCGCCGGCCTTCTTCAGGCCCTCTTGCTCCACTCGGCGTTCTCCTTCAAGAACCTCACAACGGTCGGTAGCATCTTTTAATTTCAAGGGCATTCCGGCCAACTCTTCCCTGCTTCGGCAGTGAACAGCCTTTTCGGCTTTTAGCTCTTCTGCTGCCTTCAAGGCAGCCGCATCACTTATCCTGGCTTGCTCCTTGGCTCGAGCAAGCTCCGCTCGAAGATCTTCCACAGCAGCGACGCCATCTGCATCAAGCATATAAATTGTAAGGAACGGGCACCAGCTCCCTTACTAGGCAACCGCGGAGCAACCACCTACCTTGCGACTCGTTAAGTCATTTATTGACCAGCGTGATGTCCGCATCAGCAACATCGAGTTGCCTCTTCAGTTCGGCAACTCCATCAGTCCGGCTGGCCACCGAACGTTCCGCCACCTGCACAGGAAAGGCGACATTCTATAACTGAGATTATGATCCTTGGCACGCTATCGCTTTCGACAGCATACCAAGTCTCAGGGGCTACTATCTATACAGGGCGCACTTCATGTGCAAAACTGTCAAAAGGTATGTCATTTTTTGCGTACCTCAAACCCCGTCAGCAAGCTTCCGACGGCCTCATACAACCCGCTCTCGGCAGATGAGATCCTTTCAATCACCGTACTCATTAATGTGCGATGATCTTGCGAGATAGACGCCCTCTTGAGCAAATCCTGCAGCTCCACCGGCCGTACTCCAATGGGTGCCGGACTCTCCGGCCTCGCCGGACTCGGGGAGACCCTCCGCGACGACACCTCAGGATTGTCCGCCCGGCCTGACGGGGCGGCAGATGGAGGCGTCTCGCTTTCCATCATCTCCGGACGAAGGTCCCCCAAAGTTGAGCTCTGCTGAGATGGGCTGAGATCCGAACTACAAGGTGAAAACTTCGGTTACCTTTGGAAATAATATAGGGGCGTTCCCTATTACAAAATTCCCCACTTTTACTTACGGCTCGCTGGAGGGCTGATTCCTATGGGGAGACTGTGCGGCTGGGGCCCTTCCCTGCACAGGACCTTCCGGTGCAGATTTCTTTCCCCACTTTGAGGCCTTGGCCTTCGGGTCTTCGGAAGCAGTCCTCTTCTCCCCCTGGAAGGAGGGACTCTCGATTCCCCCCTTACTAAAAGCCTCCTTGGCGGAGGTGGTACTTTCCCTGTGCCCCCTTCGCCCTCCTCCGAAGGCACGAACTCCAACATTTTGACTAACACGGGATCCGGCATGGTCTCAGGGAGGGGGGCCGGACACCGTATCAGTTTTGCTTGCGCTACCCACTCCTGTCCAAGGGATAGCTGGTTAAAAGGGAAACCCATGATAAATAAATGGACAATATGTCCGAACACAGGGCTACTTACTTGAGTATCCGGGTGATTGCATCTTAGGCCGGCGTCCTCGGTCAAGTCCGGACGCATCTCTTGCGATCCGAAGAACAGTTTGTACATCTCCACGGGTGTCAAACCCATGAAGTGTTGGAGAGCTCGTGGCCCCTCCGGATTAAATTCCCACAGGCGGAGGGGGCGACGTTTGCAGGGCAGAAGGCGCCGGATCAGCATAACCTGTGCCACCGCCACCAGATTAATCTCCCTTTCTTGGAGGTCTCGAATCCGGTCCTGCAACAGGGGTACGTCTTTGGACGGCCCCCAGTTAAGCCCCTTATTGACCCATGACGTCAGCCATTGTGGAGGTCCCAAGCAGAAGACGGGCGGCGGCTTCTGCCTGCTGCCCCTTGGAGCGGTGATATAGAACCACTCCTATTGCCACGAGCCGAGCTCCTCCTGAAAAGAGCCCTCGGGCCATGGAGCATCGGCTCTCTTGCTTATAACCACCCCGCCGCACTCTGCCTGATGCCCCTCAATCATCTTCGGCTCCACGTTGAAGGTTTTGAGCCACAAGCCGAAGTGTGGGGTAGTGCGGAGGAAGGCTTCGCAAACGACGATGAATGATGAGATGTGGAGGATGGACTCCGGAGCCAAGTCATGGAATTCCAGCCCATAGTAAAACATGAGCCCCCTCACGAAGGGATCCGTCGGGAAGCCTAAACCCCGACGGAGGTGAGACACGAACACAACACTCTCGCCGGGCTCGGGAGTAGGAATAACTTGCCCTCGGGCAGGGAACCTATGCGAAATCTCGTAGGTCAAGTACCTGGCGTCTCTCAGCTTTAGCACGTCTTCTTCCGTGACGGAAGAGGGCATCCACCGGCCTCGTAGGTCGGAGCCGGACATTGTCAAAGGTCGAAAGTACCCAAATCTGGAGCCCTGGGTGTTGGAACTCAGGGGTGAGGGGCGGATTCGATTGAGGATTGAAGAAAAAGAACTGGCCTTGGTCTCGTTATAAAGAGGAAGAATACCAAGAGCCGTCCCCGTGACCGTTTGGAACACGCCTTCGATGGAGGGGGCATGGCAATGGGCACGGTTGGGTTACCCACGTCCGTATTAATGGGAATCCCGGAATAAGGGGAACATGATCTCTGCTTCGACAAGACGTGCCAAGGAAACCGCTTTGCTAAACGCGCTGAGGTGGTACAATAAAAACAATTCGAGTAAAGGCTTGGTAGTGGTGTGACGTCACGCCACCAAATACGTCAGCAGATTGAACTTGTGTAAATATTATTCTCTCTACGGTGGTATGTGGAATTTATTTTGCAGAGCCGGACACTATCCTGGTGTTCGCAATCTTCTATAAATTATTCGGAGGAGGAACCCGCCTTGCAATGTCGAAGACAATATGCGCGCCAGACTCATCGTCATTGAAGCCTGGTTCAGGGGCTACTGAGGGAGTCCTGGACTAGGGGGTGTCCGGATGGCCGAACTATCATCATCGGCCGGACTCCAAGACTATGAAGATACAAGATTGAAGACTTCGTCCCGTGTCCGGATGGGACTTTCCTTGGCGTGGAGGGCAAGCTTGGCGATACGGATATGTAGATCTCCTACCATTGTAACCGACTCTGTGTAACCCTAGCCCTCTCCGGTGTCTATATAAACCGGATGGCTTTAGTCCGTAGGACGAACAACAATCATACCATAGGCTAGCTTCTAGGGTTTAGCCTCCTTGATCTCGTGGTAGATCTACTCTTGTAACACACATCATCAATATTAATCAAGCAGGACGTAGGGTTTTACCTCCATCAAGAGGGCCCGAACCTGGGTAAAACATCGTGTCCCTTGTCTCCTGTTACCATCCGCCTAGACGCACAGTTCGGGACCCCCTACCCGAGATCCGCCGGTTTTGACACCGACAGGGACTATTAAACATGTCCCCCTCCAGGGGTAGGCTGCGGAATGGTGTATAAAACAGATTTAATGCTCGTAATGGAGACCACCTGGATATTCGTCGTGGCCTTTCTCCTTCCCTGGCTGTTGCATCATGAGTTCGGCAGGTCGACTGCCGGACAGGGCCTCTGATGAATGGAGTCCTGTGGGTAAAAAAAGAAAAAGAGAAAAAAAAGAACGACACACTTGAGAGCCCCTGGTGTGGTTAAGCCGCATTCTGGGCTTATCGTGGTTGTGCCCCTCCCCCTATGCCCATGGTATCTCTAGAGCGTAATGATGTACGCGAAGGACCAGTCTTGCAATTTTGCAGGGGCTGGGGTTGGGGCCGCATTGCTACGCATGCTCGGAATGTGCCAGGTGGTGACGCACATAGGTGGCAGAGTCTTGTTCCTGGAGTCGCTCACAACTTTTGGGAGCACCGAGATCCTGAATAAGATGCTGCACGAATTGGCTGAGGTGTTGGGAGCCCCCAATAGAGAAGGACGATGCGGAAAGGGATGATGGGAAAGTGACAAGACTGGACTTCGACTCGTTTAAAAAGAGTTGTAGCCGTACGGAATTCCAATTGGAATGGACCCATCTCATGATACAAGTTACCCTGGATTTCTTTCTATTCCTATTTCGCTGGGCAATTCTAGTTTTTGTTATGATGATCTCATGGATAGTAGTATTGAGTTCTATAAACAGATTGATAGTAGGTTTTAAGATAGCTTAGCCCTTGCTATGATTCAATTTGTACTTGTTGTAGGTTACTCCGGGCGCGTTTAGCCGTGTCAGGTCGCTTAACGTCCGGACTCGAGAATTGCCTTAAGAGGCTGCACTGTACTTCTGCCGCGAGAACCGCTGTATGTTCCTCCATTCGGAGAGAGTGTTCAGTGCTTCCGTTGACCGTGATGACTCCTCGAGGGCCTGGCATCTTGAGCTTGAGGTATGCATAGTGCGGCACCGCGTTGAACTTTGCAAACGCGGTACGTCCGAGCAGAGCATGATAGCCGATGCGGAACGGAACTATGTTGAAGATTAACTCCTTGCTTCGAAAGTTATCCGGGGATCCAAAGACCACTTCCAGTGTAACTGAGCCTGTACAATTGGCCTCTACACCTGGTATGACGCCTTTAAAGGTCGTCTTTGTAGGTTTAATCCTTGAGGGGTCTATGCCAATTTTGTGCACTGTATCCTGATAAAGCAGGTTCAGGCTGCTGCCGCCGTCCATCAGGACTCTGGTGAGGTGAAATCCATCGATGATTGGGTCTAAAACCAATGCAGCGAATCCGCCGTGGCGGATGCTGGTGGGGTGGTCCCTTCGATCAAAAGTGATCGGGCAGGAGGACCATGGGTTGAACTTCGGGGCGACTGGCTCCATCGCGTATACATCCCTGAGTGCACGCTTCCGCTCCCTTTTGGGTATGTGGTTTGCGTATATCATGTTCACCGTCCACACTTGTGGGGAGAAACCCTTCTGTCCTCTATTGTTCGGCGGTCGGGTCTCTTCCTCGTCATCGCTATGCAGCCCCTTGTTGTTGTTTTCGGCAATTAGCTTGCCTGCCTGCTTGAATACCCAACAGTCCCTGTTGGTGTGGTTAGCTGGCTTTTCAGGGGTGTCGTGTATCTGGCAAGAGTGATCGAGTATTCGGTCCAAATTGGACGGACCCGGAGTAGTTCTTTTGAATGGCTTTTTCCGCTGACCGGGTTTAGAGCCTCTGAATCCGGCATTGACTGCCGTATCCTTACTATTGTTGCCGTTAATGCGGCGTTTGTTCTTGTTGCGACGCGACCTGCCATTGCGGTCCTTGATATCCGGACTGTTAGAATTTTTGCTGAGGTTGTTGCTGCGGGCTAGCCAGCTGTCCTCTCCCGCGCAGAAGCGGGTCATGAGTGATGTGAGGGCTGCCATGGATTTCGGCTTTTCCTGTCCCAGGTGCCGGTCAAGCCACTCGTCGCGGATGTTATGTTTGAAGGCCGCGAGGGCCTCCGCATCCGGACACTCGACGATTTGATTTTTCTTAGTTAAGAACCGTGTCCAGAATTGTCTGGCCGATTCGTCTGGCTGCTGAATTATATGGCTTAGGTCGTCAGCGTTTGGTGGTCGCACATACGTGCCCTGGAAGTTATCAAGGAATGCGGCTTCCAGGTCCTCCCAACTCCCAATTGACTCTGCTGGCAAGCTATTAAGCCAATGCCGGGCTGGTCCTTTAAGCTTGAGTGGGAGGTATTTGATGGCGTGAAGATCATCACCGCGGGCCATGTGGATATGAAGGAGATAGTCTTTGATCCAAACCGCGGGGTCTGTTGTGCCGTCATAAGATTCAATATTCACGGGTTTAAACCCTTCGGGGATTTGATGATACATTACTTCATCTGTGAAGCATAGTGGGTGTGCGGCGCCTCTGTATTGGGCTATATCACGACGAAGCTCAAAAGAGCTTTGTCTACTGTGTTCGGCCCGGCCGGACTTGCTGTGTCCGGCGCGACGGTTGTCGTCACGTATCATGGGGCGCCCAGGCGATCCATAGATCGATCTTGATTGTCTTGCCTTATCCTCCAATATATCTCGCAAGTCCAGAGCGTTCCCCTGTGGCCTTGTGCTTTTCGAGCGATGCCGGGGTACGGTTCTAGTGGAGGGCCTAGAGGCCTCTCTGTCGCGGCCACGGGGTGGTCGGTCGGCCGTATTGTCCACTGGTGATGCAGGTTCATATGCCTCCTCCTCTAATCGGGGGAGCAGCTTGCGTTTAGGGTAGCTTTTGGAGGGGCGTTCGAGCTCATGCTCTTCGGCTGCAAGGACTCCAGTCCATCTGTCGGCTAGCAGGTCTTGATCAGCTCTAAGCTGTTGCTGCTTTTTCTTGAGGCTGTTTGCCGTGGCTATAAGCCTGCGTTTAAAACGCTCTTGTTCGATGGGATCCTCAGGCACGACAAATTCATCGTCGTCGAGGCTTGCCTCGTCTCCGGAGGGAGGCATGTAATTATCATCCTCTACCTCTTCGTCTGCCGCTCTCTCATGAGGGCTGGCTTCTCCGTCCTCCTGTGCTGAATCTTGCTGGAGGGGGTTGTCTTCGGCACTGTCTGGGGTATTATTATCTCCGGTGCCGGAATCTCCATTCTTGCTGTGGCGGGATTTAGAGCGGCGCCGCTGACGCCGGCGCTTGGGTTGTTTATTGGAGGGGTCATCCTCCGCTGTTCCTTCGCCATTCCCATCTTTGGGATGTCCACCATGTATATGTCATATGATGAGGTGGCTTTCTAGTGCCCAGTAGGCGCTGGTTCTTGGTCGTCTCCGGCATCGTCGTCCATACCGTCGATGTCTTCGGAGTCGAAGTCTAGCATGTCGGTTAGATCGTCGACAGTGGCTACTAAGTGGGTGGTGGGTGGGCTTTGAATTTCTTCGTCGTCCGCATCCCAACCGTCCTGACCGCAGTCCGGCCAGGGCTCTCCTGATAACGAGAGATACTTTAGCGAACTCAAGATGTCGCCGAAAGGTGAGTGTTGAAAGATATCCACAGCGGTGAACTCCATGATCGGCGCCCAATCGGATTCGATTGGAGGGGGCGCGGGAGGTTCGGAGTCCGGCGAGGAGTCCGGCACCTCGGAGTCACGAGCTTTACGAGGGACAAGGTCAGTATTCGGCTCCATCGCCGTAGAGGTTGCAGCCCCCGAGGCGGTGTCTAGCCACCCGTCCTCGATCTATGCAGCCGGCTCCGAATTGAGGGTCGGAGCGGACTCGTGTGCGGCCTCCAGGGCACTGTCCGGCCGCAGAGCTAAATCATGCCCATCGTGACAATGCGGCGCGCTTGGCTGTGGCTCGAATCCATCGAAGATCAAGTCCCCGTGGATGTCAGCCGTGAAGTTCAAACTTCCAAATCTGACCTGACGGCCAGGGGCGTAGCTTTCGATCTGCTCCAGATGGCCAAGCGAATTGGCCCGTAGTGCAAAGCCGCCGAATATGAAGATCTGTCCAGGGAGAAAAGTCTCACCCTGGACTGCGTTGTTGTTGATGATCGAAGAAGCCATCGAGCCTATCGGTGAAGACACAGAGGAACTCTCAATGAAAGCACCAATGTCGGTGTCAAAACCAGCAGATCTCGGGTAGGGGGTCCCAAACTGTGCGTCTAGGCGGATGGTAACAGGAGACAAGGGACACGATGTTTTACCCAGGTTCGGGCCCTCTTGATGGAGGTAAAACCCTACGTCCTGCTTGATTGATATTGATGATGTGGGTATTACAAGAGTAGATCTACCACGAGATCAAGGAGGCTAAACCCTAGAAGCTAGCCTATGGTATGATTGTTGTTCGTCCTACGGACTAAAACCATCCGGTTTATATAGACATCGGAGAGGGCTAGGGTTACACAGAGTCGGTTACAATGGTAGGAGATCTACATATCCGTATCACCAAGCTTGCCTTCCACGCCAAGGAAAGTCCCATCCGGACACGGGACGAAGTCTTCAATCTTGTATCTTCATAGTCTTGGAGTCCGGCCGATGATGATAGTTTGGCTATCCGGACACCCCCTAGTCCAGGACTCCCTCAACGGGCATTATTGAACTCGGGGAGGCCGATCCGTACAGGGTCCGGCAGGGGGACGTCATCTATATAAAACCACTCCGAGCGCCAGTCTTCGGACGCCCTCTTTGGGGTGCTGGATAGATATCTGGTCCCGGCGATGCGCCATAGTTCGGCTCCGCCCACCTGATAAATAGACCCCTCCTGAGAACGGGGCACAAGGCAAAACAACCTCTTCCACAGCGCGAAATGGGCCTCAACACCAAGAACAGCTCGCAAAGGGCCACGAAGCCCGCGATGTGCAAAATGGAGGCGGGCGTGAGGTTATGTAGCTGGAGGCCGTAGAACTCTAGCAACCCTCGGAGAAATCGATGAATTGGAAATCCTAGTCCTCTCATCAAATAAGGGACTAGGCATACCCGCTCTCCTTGAGAGGGATTGGGAACACCCTCCGCCTGCTCTCCGCCGCTATAGGCAGCAATCCCGGCTCGAACTGGGACCATATATGCTAGGGGGAGAAGCCCTTTGGACTGAAGCACTACTAACGTGCTGTGCGGGACGGAGCACCGCCCCCAATCTCCAGGCCGAGGGCTGGAGGGGCGAGAGGAGGAGCGGCACCGACTGGCCATGATGGAATGGATCTCTGTCAGAGGCGCTCTGATGAAGACTCGCGGAGGGAAGATGGTGCGAATTGGATCTAAATCCCCGTCTCTTTTATGGGCGGCTCATTAACGCAACCTGGGGGGGTAAGTGAAAAGAAAACCCCCTGGCTTTTCGCATTCGTTTGACGCGTGGAAGATGGTCATTATGGGGCACAGAAGCCGAGGAGGACAGCACACACTAGAAGCCGGACACTATTCGATGGATACAGAGAATTTGCGGGAGAACCCGCCTTGCAATGCCGAAGACAACTTCCGCGCCGGACTCATCATCATTGAAGCCTGGTTCAGGGGATATTGAGGGAGTCCTGGATTAGGGGGTGTCCATATGGCCGGACTAAGACCTTTGGCCGGACTCCCGGACTATGAAGATACAAGATTGAAGACTTCGTCCCGTGTCCGGATGGGACTTTCCTTGGCGTGGAAGGCAAGCTTGGCGATGCGATATGAAGATCTCCTCCCATTGTAACCGACTCTGTGTAACCCTAGCCCTCTCCAGCGTCTATATAAACCGGAGAGTTTTGGTCCGTAGGACGAACAACAATCATACCATAGGCTAGCTTCTAGGGTTTAGCCACTCCGATCTCGTGGTAGATCTACTCTTGTACTACCCATATCATCAATATTAATCAAGCAGGAGTAGGGTTTTACCTCCATCGAGAGGGCCCGAACCTGGGTAAAAACATCGTGTCCCTTGTCTCCTGTTACCATCCGCCTAGACGCACAGTTCGGGACCCCCTACCCGAGATCCACCGGTTTTGACACCGACAAAGATCTTTATCGGTCAAACCGCATAACCACATACGTTGTTCCCTTTGTCATCGGTATGTTACTTGCCCGAGATTCGATCGTCGGTATCATCATACCTAGTTCAATCTCGTTACCGGCAAGTCTCTTTACTCATTCCATAATGCTTCTTCCCGCAACTAACTCATTAGTCACATTGCTTGCAAGGCTTATAGTGATGAGCATTACCAAGAGGGCCCAGAGATACCTCTCCGAAACACGGAGTGACAAATCCTAGTCTTGATCTATGCCAACCCAACAAACACCTTCGGAGACACCTGTAGAGCATCTTTATAATCACCCAGTTACGTTGTGACATTTGATAGCACACAAGGTGTTCCTCCGGTATTCGGGAGTTGCATAATCTCATAGTCTGAGGAACGTGTATAAGTCATGGAGAAAGCAGTAGCAATGAAACTGTAACGATCATAATGCTAAGCTAACGGATGGGTCTTGTCCATCACATCATTCTCCTAATGATGTGATCCCATTCATCAAATGACAACACATGTCTATGGTTAGGAAACATAACCATCTTTGATTAACGAGCTAGTCAAATAGAGGCATACTAGGGACACTTTGTTTTGTCTATGTATTCACACATGTACTAAGTTTCCGGTTAATACAATTCTAGCATGAATAATAAACATTTATCCTGAAATAAGGAAATAAATAATAACTTTATTATTGCCTCTAGGGCATATTTCCTTCAAAGATATGACGGCGCAACTCCTTTGCCTCATCGCATCGGGAGCTCGGATTTTCTGGGGCTGGATCATCGCGGTCCCGGGAGGCTTCAAATCTTTCCTTCCCCGTCACTGGTCCTGCGAAGTATGAGTCCCACTAGGGAATAGTGTGCCCACCGTGGGAAGGAAAGGATAAGGGTGGCGGAGGCACGCCTCGTCGCCAACATGGTGGCAGCTAATACGGCTGCGCGGGTGGCTGCAAAGGTGGAAGCCATCCGCGCCCGCATTGTAAAGAAGCGGCAGCGGAGGAACACGCATGCCCTTGCCCGAGAACGGAATCAGGGGGGTTTCGTGCCATGGCTAGCCTGCCTCCCAAGGAGGAGAAGGAGGACAGTGATGGGGCAGACAATGACGATGGAGAGCAGATCTGGCTCGATCCCTATTGTGCCTTCGACCGGTACTTCCTAGAGAAGGATAATAGTGGCGCCAAGAAGGGCAAGGCAGCCATGGATGATCTTCTCCATCATGGCCAAACATGCCAAATTTTTCTAGTTCAATGGCATGTTGTGATGTAGTAGTCAGACGATGTGTGTAATGCGTCATTTATGTAGTTGCATGAGTTTGTATGGATTTAAGGTATGCTAATTGCAATGTCTGGTTTTGAGAAGGGAAATTGGAAGCTTGATCGGTCAGTGTCCACGGACATGCCCGGGCGCGTCCGCGGGTGTTTGCAGGGTCGGATTTGCTAAGTCCATCTGTAGATGCTCTAAGGACCAAACTCCAGAGCCGCAATCATCGTCATTGAATACCTGAATCAATCTGAAGCGCCTAATACCAAATCTCATCGGTGTCCATGCACAGCGAGAAAATCCTAACCTAGCGCACCCCAAGGAGATGGTAGGAATATACACTAGAGATCAGATCTGGCTCGATCCCTATTGTGCCTTCGACCGGTACTTCCGGAGAAGGACAACAGTGGCGCTGGGAAGGGCAAGGAAGCCATGGATGATCTTCTCCACCATAGCCAAACATGCCACATTTTGGTAGTCCGATGACATGTTGTGATGTAGTAGTCGAATGATGTGTGTAATGCATCATTTACGTAGTTGCATGAGTTTGTATGGATTTGATTTATGCTAATTGAGATGTCCGGTTTTGAGAAGGGAAATTTGAGGCTTGACCAGTCAGTGTTCGTGGACGCGCCCGGGCGCATCCGCGGGCGTTTGAGGGGTCGGATTTGCCAAGTCCATCTTTAGATGCTCTAAGGACCAAACTCGAGAGTCGCAGTCATCGCCATTGAATATCTGAATCAATCTGAAGCGCCTAATACCAAATCTCACCGGTGTCCACACACAACAAGAAATCCTGACCTTGCGCGCCCCAAGGAGATGATAGGAATATACACTGGAGACCCGTCGACTCCGTCCCATTAGATGAACTCGAGGAGGATTGGAGCCCGAAACACAAACTCAAAAATGAAGCGTCTCCATCCGATGGAACACCACCCTACAAAAAAACAATTCCTAACCTAAACTACCAGCTGGAGTTGAGGCATCGGGATCCCCCTCCCTGCCACCAGCCGCCTGAGCGGTAGGCGGGGGGAGGGGGAGGTGGATCCATAGACTCGTCGACAAAGCTTGGAGGGACGAGTGCCCTAGCCACTACCGATGGGGGAGGGAAAGAGAAACCCTAATAGGGACATGTTATGTCTCCTCGGGTTATTCGTTATGAGGCTAGGCATTTTAAAGTCACAATGCCAAAACAATCTACACATTTGGATGCACACATTAAAGAAATTGATAAACTAAAGAAAAACAAAAAGAAACATGACAATCAAGTATTATACTAAATCATCCTCCCTCCGTAAACAAATATAAGAGTGTTTAGATAATCACTAGTGATCTAAACGCTCTTATATTTCCTTACGGAGGGAATACTAAGCTAAAATGGGGCACAATATTAAGCGACATCACCCATTACCTTAGGCAACTCACATATGCAAGTAAAATATTACCAAAAACCAACATCTCAATGGCACACAAAGTGTAATGGTCATCGGTGAAGGAAATATGCCCTAGAGGCAATAATAAAGTTATTATCCATTTCCTTATATCATGATAAATGTTTACTATTCATGCTAGAATTGTATTAACCGAAAACATGATACATGTGTGAATACATAGACAAACTGAGTGTCACTAGTATGCCTCTACTTGACTAGCTCGTTAATCAAAGATGGTTATGTTTCCTAGCCATGGACAAAGAGTTTTCATTTGATTAACGGGATCACATCATTAGGAGAATGATGTGATTGACTTGACCCATTCCGTTAGCTTAGCACTTGATCATTTAGTATGTTGCTATTGCTTTCTTCATCACTTATACATGTTCCTATGACTATGAGATGATGCAACTCCCATTTACCGGAGGAACACTTTGTGTGCTACCAAACATCACAACGTAACTGGGTGATTATAAAGGTGCTCTACAGGTGTCTCCAAAGGTACTTGTTGGGTTGGCGTATTTCGAGATTAGGGTTTGTCACTCCGATTGTCGGAGAGGTATCTCTGGGCCCACTCGATAATTGACAACCCACAAGTGTAGGGGATCGCAACAGCTTTCGAGGGTAAAGTATTCAACCCAAATTTATTGATTCGACACAAGGGGAGCCAAAGAATATTCTTGAGTATTAGCAGTTGAGTTGTCAATTCAACCACACCTGGATAACTTAGTATCTGCAGCAAGGTATTTAGTAGCAAAGTAATATGATAGTAATGGTAACAGTGGTAAAAGGTAAAGATAGTAATAGCAATATTTTTGGTGTTTTGTAGTGATTGTAACAGTAGCAACGGAAAAGTAAATAAGCGAAGCACAATATATGAAAAGCTCGTAGGCAATGGATCAGTGATGGATAATTATGCTGGATGCGATTCCTCATGTAATAGCTATAACATAGGGTGACACAGAACTAGCTCCAGTTCATCAATGTAATGTAGGCATGTATTCTGAATATAGTCATACGTGCTTATGGAAAAGAACTTACATGACATCTTTTGTCCTACCCTCTCGTGGCAGCGGGGTCCTAGTGGAAACTAAGGAATATTAAGGTCTCCTTTTAATAGAGAACCGGACCAAAGCATTAACACATAGTGAATACATGAACTCCTCAAACTACGGTCATCACCGAGAAGTATCCTGATTATTGTCACTTCGGGGTTGTCGGATCATAACACATAATAGGTGACTATACACTTGCAAGATAGGATCAAGAACACACATATATTCGTGAAAACATAATAGGTTCAGATCTAAAATCATGGCACTTGGGCCCTAGTGACAAGCATTAAGCATAGCAAAGTCATAGCAACATCAATCCCAGAACATAGTGGATACTAGGGATTAAACCCTAACAAAACTAACTTGCTTACACGGTAAATCTCATCCAACCCATCACCGTCCAGCAAGCCTATGATGGAATTACTCACGCATGGCGGTGAGCATCATGAAATTGGTGATGGAGGATGGTTGATGATGACGACGGCGACGAATCCCCCTCTCCGGAGCCCCGAACGAACTACAGATCAGCCCTCCCGAGAGAGATTAGGGCTTGGCGGCGGCTCCGTGTCGTAAAACGCGATGAAACTTTCTCTCTGATATTTTTTCTCCCCGAGACGGAAGATATGGAGTTGGAGTTGAGGTTGGTGGAGGTCCAGGGGGCCCACGAGATAGGGGGGCGTGCCCCCGTGTCTCGTGGACAGGCCCTGGGCCCCCTGGTGTATTTCTTTCGCCCGGAAATTCTTATTAATTCCAAAAAGTGCCTCCGTGGATTTTCAGGACATTCCGAGAACTTTTCTTTTCTACACATAAAACAACATCATGGCAGTTCTACTGAAAACAGCGTCAGTCCGGGTTAGTTTCATTCAAATCATGCAAGAGTCCAAAACAAGGGCAAAAGTGTTTGGAAAAGTAGATACGTTGGAGACGTATCAACTCCCCCAAGCTTAAACCTTTGCTTGTTCTCAAGCAATTCAGTTGATAAACTGAAAGTGATAAAGAAAAACTTTTACAAACTCTATTTGCTCTTGTTGTTGTAAACATGCAAAGCCATCATTCAGGTTTCAACAATATTATAAACTAACCATACTCACAATAACACTTAGGTCTCACAATTACTCATATCTATAACATAATCAGCTAGCGAGCCATAATAATAAAACTCGGATGACAACACTTTCTCAAAACAATCATAACATGATATAACAAAATGGTATCTCGCTAGCCCTTTCTAAGACCGCAAAACATAAATGCAGAGCACCTTTAAAGATCAACGACTGACTAAACATTGTAATTCATGGTAAAAGAGATCCAGTCAAGTCATGCCCAATATAAACCAATAGTAATGAATGCAAATGACAGTGTGCTCACCAGTGGGTGCTTTTTAATAAGAAGGCGATGACTCAACATAAAAGTAAATAGATAGGCCCTTCGCAGAGGGAAGCAGGGATTTGTAGAGGTGCCAGAGCTCGAATTTTAAAATAGAGATTGGAGAACATTTTGAGCGGCATACTTTCGCTGTCAACGCAACAACTATGAGATAGCTGTATCTTCCATACTACATGCATTATAGGCAGTTCCCACGCAGAATGGTAAAAGTTTATACTCCCCCAACCACCAACAAGCATCAATCCATGGCTTGCTCGAAACGACGAGTGCCTCCAACTAACAACAGCCCTAGGGGAGTTTGTTTAATTATTTTGATTTACTTTGATCTTTTTGGATCATGGGACTGGGCATCCCGGTTACCGGCCCCTTCTCGTGAATGAGGAGCGGAGTCCACTCCTCTGAGAATAACCCACCTAGCATGGAAGATATAGGCAGCCCTAGTGGAAACATGAGCGGCTAGAGCATACAAAACAGAATTTCATTTGAAGGTTTAGAGTTTGGCACATACAAATTTACTTGGAACGGCACGTAAATACCGCATATAGGAAGGTATGGTGGACTCATATGGAACAACTTTGGGGTTTTAGGAGTTTGGATGTGCAAGCAGTATTCCCGCTTAGTACAGGTGAAGGCTAGCAAAAGACTGGGAAGCGACCAACTGAGAGAGCGACAACAGTCATAAACATGCATTAAAACTAATTCACACCGAGTACAAACATGAGTAGGATATAATCCACCATGAACATAAACATCCTGAAGGCTATGTTGATTTTGTTTCAACTACATGCGTGAACATGTGCCAAGTCGAGTCACTCAATTCATTCAAAGGAGGATACCATCCCATCATACCACATCATAATCATTCTAATAGCATGTTGGCACGCAAGGTAAACCATTATAACTCAAAGCTAATCAAGCATGGCACAAGCAACTATAATCTCTAAATGTCATTGCAAATATGTTTACTTCATAATAAGCTGACTCAGGAACGATGAACTCATCATATTTACAAAAACAAGAGACGTCGAGTTCATACCAGCTTTTCTCATCTCAATAAGTCCATCATATATTGTCATTATTGCCTTTAACTCGCACGACCGAACGATGTGTATAATAATAAGAGTGTATGTGCATTGGACTAAGCTGGAATCTGCAAGCATTCAACTCAAAAGAGAAGACAAGTAATATGGCTCTAAGTTAAATAAACAATCATGCATATGAGAGCCACTAAACATTTTCAATATGGTCTTCTCGACCCCCAAAGGAAAGAAAAGAAAATAAAACTATTTACACGGGAAAGCTCCCAACAAGTAAAAGAAGAACGAGAAAATATTTTTGGGTTTTAATTTTAATTCTACTACAAGCATGGAAATTAAACTAACTAATTTTTTTGGTTTTTCTCAAGGTTTATCAAACGCACAAGAAGAAAATGAGAAAAAGAAATTTAAACTAACATGGATAATACAATGAAAGAGTATGAGCACCGACAACTAGTGTGTGAACATGAAGGTAAAGTCGGTGAGAAATACGCACTCCCCCAAGCTTAGGCTTTTGGCCTAAGTTGGTCTAATACCAGGGACCGCCTGGCTGATATCCATAAGTGAAACCGGGGTCGTACTGAGATGCAGCGGCAACTGCCTCCTGAGCTGCAGCGTGTTGGTGAGTTGCCTCCGCTCTCCTCTCGTGATCAACTGCTTCCTCCGTGGTAACAACATGTCTTCCTTTTGCCTGATAATCAAAAAGGTAGGGAGCAGGAAGAGTAACAAGGATGACGTTGCGTCTGTCATAGGTTAGTCGATATTGGAGGAATTGATCATTCCTCCAAAGAAATTGATGACTGACCATAGCTTCATAATCCAAATAAACAGGAGGTATTATCATATCTCCCTCTTGTGGGGCTATACCAAGAAAATTAGCCACACGGGTTGCATAAATTCCTCCAAATAAATTTCTCTTTCTACTATTATTCTGCAACCTACGTGCAACTATTGCCCCCAAGTTATAACCTTTAAAACCTAACACAGCACTCTTGAGGATACTCAGATCAGGGACACACATGTGACATGCTTCATCCTTACCATTAATACATCTACCGATGAAGAGAGCAAAATAATGTATAGCAGGAAAGTGAATGCTCCCTATGGTAGCTTGTGCTATGTCCCTAGATTCTCCCACAGTAATACTAGCAAGGAAATCTCTAAATTCAGATTTGTGAGTATCATTAATATTACCCCACTGCGGGAGTTTGCAAGCAGTTGTAAAATCCTCTAAATCCATGGTATAAGATGTATCATAGATATCAAATATGACACTAGGAGAATTACGCGTACAGTTATATTTAAACCTCCGCACAAAGGAATCAGTCAATTGATAGTACTGTGGACACTTATCTTGTAGGAAGTCCTCCGGCTCAGCATTACGTACATACGCGTCAAATTCCTTGAAGCTTGCTTTGACCATAAAATCATCGGATGGCCACTCACAAGCTCGTACATTCGCGTTCCTCGGCAATTCAACATCTTGCTCACGTATAGCAATCCTGGGCCCTTTCTTCACCGAGGAACCACCTTGGTACATTCTCCTAAGCATATTTCTTTTTCTGAAATAATTCTGAAATTTTAGTAACTTCAAAATTAAAGTGAATAAAACTTGACAATAATGGTAGCAAGTACTCCTACAAGTGCCTAGAGCCTATATCATGCATTAGAATTACTTGGAACCTCATAAATTTAACATGCAAGCTCAAGAACAGGGTCACCAAGGCAGCAAGGATTTGCAATGAATAAAGCACTAGAACAAAAACTAATTGGACCAATGTAGGAGTCACATACCAAGCAACAATCTCCCAAAGCAGTTTTGTGAATGGAGCTTTGAGCAAGGAGATCGAAAATCGCAGCAAAATGAGCTAGAACTCGTGCTTGAGCTGGATGGGGATTTTTTTTGGGTAGAAGATGGAGTGTGTGGGTGCTGGCATAAGTGGAGGGGGGCCACCAGGGGCCCATGAGACAGGGGGCGCGCCCTCCTCTCTCGTGGCCTGGTGCTTGCCCCTCCTGAAGTGTTTTCAGTGCCTAAAATCCTCAAATATTCCATAAACAAATCATACTAAATCTGCAGGGCATTTGGAGCACTTTTATTTCCGGACTATTTTTTATTGCACGGATAATTCAGAAAACAGACGGATAATACTATTTTTGTTTTATTTATTATAAATAACAGAAAGTAAAAAGAAAGTACAGAAGGTTGTGCCTTCTAGTTTCATCCATCTCATGATCATCAAAATGAATCCACTAACAAGGTTGATCAAGTCTTGTTAATAAACTCATTCTGAATAACACGGAACCGGAGAAATTTCGAAGTGACACTAAGTTACCTCAACGGGGATATGAAAATCCCCAACAATAAGAATATCATACTTTTTCTTGTCAGTAGGAAGAGGAAATTCAAAACCTCCAATAATAATTGATGGAATTTTCTCAATAGTATTTATGCTATGAACTTGGATTTGCTTCCTCGAAAAATTTACCGTATGCTCATTTCCGTTAACATGAAAGGTGACATGGCCCTTGTTGCAATCAATAACAGCTCCTGCAGTATTTAAAAAGGGTCTACCAAGAATAATAGACATACTATCGTCCTCGGGAATATCAAGAATAACGAAGTCTGTTAAGATAGTAACTTTCGCAACAACAACAGGCACATCCTCACAAATGCCGACAGGTATAGCAGTTGATTTGTCAGCCATTTGCAAAGATATTTCAGTAGGTGTCAACTTACTTAATTCAAGTCTACGGTACAAGGAAAGAGGCATAACACTAACACCGGCTCCTAGATCACATAAAGCAGTTTTAACATAATTTCTTTTAATAGAGCAAGGTATAGTGGGTACTTCGGGATCACCAAGTTTCTTAGGTATTCCACCCTTAAAGGTATAGTTGGCAAGCATGGTGGAAATCTCAGTTTCAGGTGTTTTCCTCTTATTAGTGATGATATCTTCCATATATTTAGGATAAGGGTTTGTTTTAAGCATATCAGTTAAGCGCATACGTAAGAAAATAGATCTAATCATTTCAGTAAAGCGCTCAAAATCCTCATCATCCTTTGTCTTGGATGGTTTAGGAGGAAAGGGCATGGGTTTCTGAACCCATGGTTCTCTTTCTCTACCATGCTTCCTAGCAACAAAATCTCTCTTATCATAACGTTGGTTTCTTGATTGTGGGTTATCAAGACCAATAGCAGGTTCAATTTCTATTTCATTGTTATTACTAGGTTGAGCGTCTACATGAACATCATTATTAGCATTATCATCGGGTTCATGTTCATCTTCGGATTGTGTTTCAGCATCAGAGATAGAAGTATTATTAGGATTCTCAGGTGTTTCTTCATTAGGTTCACTAGAAGTTTGCAAAGTTCTATCATTCTTCTTTTTCTTCTTCTTAGAAGAACTAGGAGCATCTAGATTATTATTCTGAGAATCTTGTTCAATTCTCTTAGGGTGGCCTTCAGGATACAAAGGTTCCTGAGTCATTCTACCAGTTCTATTAGCCACTCTAACAGCAAAGTCATTTTTATTATTTAATTCAGCAAGCAATTCATTCTGAGCCTTAAGTACTTGTTCAGCTTGAGTAGCAACCATGGAAGCATGTTTACTAGTGAGTTTAAGTTCACTTTTAACTCTAGCTACATAATCATTCAAGCATACTATCGTATAAGCATTATTCTTCAATTGTCTACCAACGTAATCATTGAAATGTGCTTGTCTATTCATGAAATCATCAAATTCATCTAAGCAAGGGCTATGAAATTTAGCAGATGGGATTTCATCTTTATCATATCTATAGAGAGAATTTACCTTTACTACCTATGTCGGGTTATTATGACAATGTGTTTCTTCAACAGGTGGTATATTAAGACCATGTATTTCTTCAATAGGAGGTAAATTCTTAACGTCTTCAGCTTTAATACCTTTTTCTTTTATTGATTTCTTTGCCTCTTGCATATCTTCAGGACTGAGAAATAGAACACCTCTCTTCTTCGGAGTGGCTTTAGGAATAAGCTCAGGAGTTGGCTCAATTGGTTCAGGAATTTCCTCAGGAATTGGCTCAGGGAGAGTCCAATTATTTTCATTAGTCAACATATTATTCAATAGTAACTCAACTTCGTCGACTGTTCTTTCCCTGAAAACACAACCAGCACAACTATCCAAGTAGTCCTTGGAAGCATCGGTTAGTCCATTATAGAAGATATCAAGTATTTCATTTTTCTTAAGTGGATGATCAGGCAAAACATTAAGTAATCAGAGAAGCCTCCCCCAAGCTTGTGGGAGACTCTCTTCTTTGATTTGCACAAAGTTATATATTTCCCGCAAGGCAGCTTGTTTCTTATGAGCAGGGAAATACTTAGCAGAGAAGTAATAAATCATATCCTGGGGACTACGCACACAACCAGGAGCAAGAGAATTATACCAAGTCTTAGCATCACCCTTTAATGAGAAAGGGAATACCTTAAGGATATAAAAGTAGCGAGATCTATCATCATGAGTAAACAGGGTAGCTATATCATTCAACTTGGTAAGATGTGCCACAACAGTTTCAGATTCAAGGCCATAAAAAGGATCGGATTCTACCAAAGTAATAATTTCAGGATCAATAGAGAATTCCTAATCCTTATCAGTAACATAGATAGGTGAAGTAGCAAAAGCGGGGTCAGGTTTCATTCTAGCATTGAGAGACTGTTGCTTCCATTTAGCTAATAGTTTCTTAAGATCATATCTATCTTTGCAGGCAAAAATAGCTTCAGCAGCTTCTTTATTCATAACATAACCCTCAGGAACAACAGGCAATACATAATCATTGGGAGAATTTTCATCATCACTATCATCAATAATAGCATCTTCAGTAATTTCATTCTCTCTAGCCCTAGCAAGTTGTTCATCAAGAAATTCACCTAATGGCACAGTAGTATCACGCACAGAAGTAGTTTCATCATAAGTATCATGCAAAGCAGAAGTGGCATCACCGATAACATGCGACATATCAGAATTCATAGCAGTAGCAGGTTTAGGTGTCGCAAGCTTATTAATAACAGAAGGAGAATCTAGTGCAGAGCTAGATGGCAGTTCCTTACCTCCCCTCGTAGTTGAGGGATAGATCTTGGTTTTAGCGTCTTTCAAGTTCTTCATAGTGACCAACAGATATTAATCCCAAGTGACTCCGAGAATAGAGCTATGCTCCCCGGCAACGGCGCCAGAAATTAGTCTTGATAACCCATAAGTGTAGGGGATCGCAATAGCTTTCGAGGGTAAAGTATTCAACCCAAATTTATTGATTCGACACAAGGGGAGCCAAAGAATATTCTTGAGTATTAGCAGTTGAGTTGTCAATTCAGCCACACCTGGATAACTTAGTATCTGCAGCAAGGTATTTAGTAGCAAAGTAATATGATAGTAATGGTAATGGTGGTAAAAGGTAAAGATAGTAATAGCAATACTTTTGGTGTTTTGTAGTGATTGTAACAGTAGCAACGGAAAAGTAAATAAGCGAAGCACAATATATGAAAAGCTCGTAGGCAATGGATCAGTGATGGATAATTATGCCGGATGCGATTCCTCATGTAATAGCTATAACATAGGGTGACACAGAACTAGCTCCAGTTCATCAATGTAATGTAGGCATGTATTCCGAATATAGTCATACATGCTTATGGAAAAGAACTTGCATGACATCTTTTGTCCTACCCTCCCGTGGCAGCGGGGTCCTAATGGAAACTAAGGGATATTAAGGCCTCCTTTTAATAGAGAACCGGACCAAAGCATTAACACATAGTGAATATATGAACTCCTCAAACTACGGTCATCACCGAGAAGTATCCCGATTATTTTCACTTCAGGGTTGTCGGATCATAACACATAATAGGTGACCATAGACTTGCAAGATAGGATCAAGAACACACATATATTCGTGAAAACATAATAGGTTCAGATCTGAAATCATGGAACTCGGGCCCTAGTGACAAGCATTAAGCATAGCAAAGTCATAGCGACATCAATCTCAGAACATAGTGGATACTAGGGATCAAACCCTAACAAAACTAACTTGATTACATGGTAAATCTCATCCAACCCATCACCGTCCAGCAAGCCTACAATGGAATTACTCACGCACGGCGGTGAGCATCATGAAATTGGTGATGGAGGATGGTTGATGATGACGATGGTGACGAATCCCCCTCTCCGGAGCCCCGAACGGACTCCAGATCAGCCCTCCCGAGAGAGATTAGGGCTTGGTGGCGGCTCCATGTCGTAAAACGTGATGAAACTTTCTCTCTGATTTTTTTTCTCCCCGAGACGGAAGATATGGAGTTGGAGTTGAGGTCGGTGGAGGTCTAGGGGGCCCAGGAGATAGGGGGGCGCGCCCTACAGGGGGGCGCACCCCCCTGTCTCGTGGACAGGCCCTGGGCCCCCTGGTGTATTTCTTTCGCCCAGAGATTCTTATTAATTCTAAAAGGTGCCTCCGTGGATTTTCAGGACATTCCGAGAACTTTTCTTTTCTACACATAAAACAACATCATGGCAGTTCTGCTGAAAACAGCGTCAGTCCGGGTTAGTTTCATTCAAATCATGCAAGTTAGAGTCCAAAACAAGGGCAAACGTGTTTGGAAAAGTAGATACGTTGGAGACGTATCAATAATGCATGTCAATATAAGCCTTGCAAGCATTGCAACTAATGAGTTAGTTGCGGGATGATGTATTACGGAACGACCAAAGAGACTTGTCGGTAACGAGATTGAACTAGGTATTGAGATACCGACGATCGAATCTCGGGCAAGTAACATACCGATGACAAAGGGAACAACGTATGTTGTTATGCGGTTTGACCGATAAAGATCTTCGTAGAATATGTGGGAGCCAATATGAGCATCCAGGTTCCGCTATTGGTTATTGACCAGAGATGTGTCTCAGTCATGTCTACATAGTTCTCGAACCCGTAGGGTCCGCACGCTTAAAGTTCGATGACGGTTATATTATGACTTTATGTATTTTGATGTACCGAAGGTAGTTCGGAGTCCCGGATGTGATCACAGACATGAGGAGGAGTCTCGAAATGGTTGACACGTAAAGATCGATATATTGGATGACTATATTGGGACACCCGAATGGTTCCGGGTGAGATTGGGATAATACAGGAGCACCGAGAGTTATCGGAACCCCCCGGGAGGTATATGGGCCTTAATGGGCTTTAGTGGAAAGGAGGGGAAAGGAGCAAGGGAGGGGGCGCCCCCACTCCCCACCAAGCCCAATCCGAATTGGGAGGGGGGCGACCCCCCCTTTCCTTCCTCCCTCCTTCCTCTTCCTTCCCTCTCCCTCTCCAAGTAGGAAAAGGAGGACTCCCCCACTTGGGCGCGCCTCCTCTCCTGGTCGGCCCTCCCCTCCCCTCCTTTATATACGGAGGAAGGAGGCACCCCATAGATATAACAATTGATCCCTTGGATCTCTTAGCCGTGTGTGGTGCCCCCCTCCACCATAATCCACCTCGATAATATTGTAGCGGTGCTTAGGCGAAGCCATGCGTCGGTAGAACATCATCATCGTCACCACGCCGTCGTGCTGACGGAACTCTCCCTCAAAGCTCGGCTGGATCGGAGTTCGAGGGATGTCATCGAGTTGAACGTGTGCTGAACTCGGAGGTGCCGTGCGTTCGGTACTTGATCGGTCGGATCATGAAGACGTATGACTACATCAACCGCGTTGTGCTAATGCTTCCGCTTTCGGTCTACGAGGGTACATGGACACACTCTCCCCTCTTGTTGCTATGCATCACCATGATCCTGTGTGTGCGTAGGATTTTTTTTGAAATTACTACGTTCCCCAACAGTGGCATCCGAGCCAGGTTTATGCGTAGATGTTATATGCACGAGTAGAACACAAGTGAGTTGTGGGCGATACAAGTCATACTGCTTACCAGCATGTCATACTTTGGTTTGGCGGTATTGTTGGATGAAGCGGCCTGGACCGACATTACGCGTACGCTTACGCGAGACTGGTTCTACCGATGTGCTTTGCACATAGGTGGCTGGCGGGTGTCAGTTTCTCCAACTTTAGTTGAACCGAGTGTGGCTACGCCCGGTCCTTGAGAAGGTTAAAACAGCACTAACTTGACAAACTATCGTTGTGGTTTTGATGCGTAGGAAAGAACGGTTCTTGCTCAGTCCGTAGCAGCCACGTAAAACTTGCAACAACAAAGTAGAGGACGTCTAACTTGTTTTTGCAGGGCATGTTGTGATGTGATATGATCAAGACGTGATGCTATATTTTATTGTATGAGATGATCATGTTTTGTAACCAAGTTATCGGCAACTGGCAGGAGCGATATGGTTGTCGCTTTATTGTATGCAATGCAAACACCCTGTAATTGCTTTACTTTATCACTAAGCGGTAGCGATAGTCGTAGAAGCAATAGTTGGCAAGACGACAACGATGCTACCATGGAGATCAAGGTGTCGCGCCGGTGACGATGGTGATCATGACGGTGCTTCGGAGATGGAGATCACAAGCACAAGATGATGATGGCCATATCATATCACTTATATTGATTGCATGTGATATTTATCATTTATGCATCTTATCTTGCTTTGATTGATAGTAGCATTATAAGATGATCTCTCACTAAATTTCAAGATAAAAGTGTTCTCCCTGAGTATGCACCGTTTCCAAAGTTCGTCGTGCCCAGACACCACGTGATGATCGGGTGTGATAAGCTCTACGACCATCTACAACGGGTGCAAGCCAATTTTGCACACGTAGAATACTCAGGTTAAACTTCACGAGCCTAGTATATGCAGATATGGCCTCGGAACACTGAGACCGAAAGGTCGAGCGTGAATCATATAGTAGATATGATCAACATAGTGATGTTCACCATTGAAAACTACTCCATTTCACGTGATGATCAGTTATGGTTTAGTTGATTTGGATTACGTGATCACTTAGATGATTAGAGGGATGTCTATCTAAGTGGGAGTTCTTAAGTAATATGATTAACTGAACTTAAATTTATCATGAACTTAGTACCTGATAGTATTTTGCATGTCCATGTTGTTGTCGATAGAGGGCTCGTGCTATTGTTCCGTTGAATTTTAATGCGTTCCTTGAGAAAGCAAAGTTGAAAGATGATGGTAGCAATTACACGGACTGGGTCCGTAACTTGAGGATTATCCTCATTGTTGCACAGAAGAATTACGTCCTGAAAGCACCACTAGGTGTACCACCTGCGCCATCTACTGCAGACATTGTGAATGCCTAGCAGTCGCGTGTTGATGACTACTCTATAGTTCAGCGTGCCATGCTTTATGGCTTAGAACCGGGACTTCAACAACGTTTTGAATGTCATGGAGCATATGAGATGTTCCAGGAGTTGAAGTTAATATTTCAAGCAAATGCCCGGATTGAGAGATATGAAGTCTCCAATAAGTTCTACAGCTGCAAGATGGAGGAGAATAGTTCTGTCAGTGAGCATATACTCAGAATGTCTGGGTATAACAATCACTTGATTCAACTGGGAGTTAATCTTCCGGATGATAGCATCATTGACAGAATTCTTCAATCACTGTCACCAAGCTACAAGAACTTCATGATGAACTATAACATGCAAGGGATGAATAAAATAATTCCCAAGCTCTTCGCAATGCTAAAGGCTGCGGAGGTAGAAATCAAGAAGGAGCATCAAGTGTTGATGGTCAATAAGACCACCAGTTTCAAGAAAAAGGGCAAAGGGAAGAAGAAAGGGAACTTCAAAAAGAACAGCAAACAAGTTGCTGCTCAAGAGAAGAAACCCAAGTTTGGACCTAAGCCTGAGACTGAGTGCTTCCACTGCAAGCAGACTGGTCACTAGAAGCGGAACTGCCCCAAGTATTTGGCGGATAAGAAGGATGGCAAGGTGAACAAAGGTATATGTGATATTTAGATACATTAAAACTGAGCATCCTCCCAACCCTCTCATGCCACCTGTCATTTCAGCCATTAGATTGTTGGTTTGGATCGTCTCTGGCCATTGATCCGATCTGCCCGCCACCCACGCTTTCTCTTAGTGGGTCGGATGTCCTAGGAGCATCTACTGTGGGAGAAAAATCGAAGGCCTGTGGTTCACTGGGCTATTGGATCGAAGGGACCGACCCATTTGGCATCCCCGCTCGCCCCTCCCCTTCTTCAACCTCGTCACGCCCACGATCTCGCGTCCTGCAAAATCGCTAGGCGTGCCCGCCGCCAGCGCCACTACCGCCAGCTCAATCGCTGTGGAAACGAGGAAGACACCGTCGCGAGGTCAACGTCGTGCCACCCCACCCCATCCCAAGTCGAGGTATGCCCCTTTTTCTACCGGGGAAAGAGGGAGGAAAGGATGTTGCCGCTATCGTGCTGGACCCAGCCACCGCCGCATCTGGGTCGAGGTCGCCCCGATCGGGGGAGGGGTCACCACGCAGGGGGTAGAACGGGGGCTGCAGTGTCGTTGTCAATGCACTCGGGTCGGGGTTCCCGCGCTCGATCCGGCGGCCATTGCGCGCCACTGGGTCAGGGCGCCGCACTCGGGGGAGTGCTCGCTGGAGATGCGCGACAGCCCTGGACGCCACCTCGTAGCACCGGCGATGGGTGACGTCCTAGACGCCGCTGTGCTGGTGGGTGGACGGAGGGAGATGGCGTGGGCTACAGAAGAAGAGGATTTGGGGACGCCGGTGCTCCCGCTCGAGGCAAAGGGCTGGGAAGATCAGCAAACCGGCTGCCCGATGGATTGGACGCATGGCTCGGCTGGGCTTCTATTAAACTGAGTATGTTCAGTGCTACTGAATATTTTGAGTGCTACTGAACTGAACTTGTGAATTATTCAAATGGGATTTACTTAGATCTGCCACCAGCCCACCACTGAATATGTTGAGTGCCAGAGTAAAAAAAAGAATATGTTTGTTGATTTTAGATCTTTTCTCATAATTAAATGTACATCAATAGAGGTTTTCCTTGATCATAATTTTCTGAGTTGTGGAAATGTTATGTGTTTGTTTATTTTTCCATTTGTCTAATCATGCAGGAATTAAATTGTTTCTTACTCCAGAAATGTCTTGTCATGGTGTATCACATTGTGTCGCTAGGGCACATCTCCCACAAACATAGACCATGCATGTGAGTTCCCTTCCCTTGGTTTTCATATGGATGAACTAATATGTGATGAAATTGATTTGTATTTCTGGTTATATGCTTCCAGCGAAGGTTGCCTATGTGAGAAAGGAGAAAACTTTTGAATCATCTACTTGACAGGTCACAAAGTTATTACGGATGCAATATATTGATGGTATAAGTCGGAACTCAATCAGGTAGTTTATTAATTCAAAATTTCTAACTTAACAATTCATTCAGTATTAACTTTCTTTGTGTACCATCTCTTCAATTTCAGAGTGGTGCTAAGGACCTAAGGTACCAACTGAAAAATGCAATTCCAATTTATCAGCAAAAACATAATTCCAATGCAAGTATGTGATGTTGCATTCCTTAACTAGCAATGCAAACTTTTCTTAATATTTCACTTGACCTCTAGGTAGTATTTTCAGTTCCTTCTTGTTCTCACCCTTTGCTACTTTCCTTTATTTTTGTTCCCCTGTTTTGTAGATTAAGCAACTAAAAGAAACCAATGTCTATTTTTCTGACAGTAAAAAGCAAACCGGTGACTATATATGCTGGAATCAGCAAATTATACTGCACAATATACGTATCAACATCTTAAGTTTATGTTGCCCTATATATCACCAATGACACCATCCGGAAGATTATCTTTCTCTAAATCATGTGGTCCATTTTCAGGTATGAGTACCAAAGTAAATGAATTACATAGGTGAAAATACCATGTCTATTTCATTAAACACTAACTCGCATTGTGTGTAATGCAGAAACAATGTGAAGATTTTCAGCTAGGTAAATTTAGATTGCTCATCCTTGTGTTTCCTTTACTTATTGTATCTGTCGTTTTATTTATGAAATTGTAATGCACATATTGCGTAATAGATAGTGACTCCGCTTTCTTACAGATCATAGTGAGCTTCAGTTTTTATTCCTGAGATTATATTATGGTTATCCAGGTGTTGCCTTCCAAGGTTGTAAATATAAACTACCATGCCATAATCATCGGGCAATGTAATACGCAAGTTGAGAAGCCCTTGGGGTCTTGGGGAGTACTTGTTCTTTTTTTGTATGTAATCCTGGAGCTTTATCAGTACCAATGCTACTCAAAGCAAAAGCTAACATGGTTTCCTGAATTTGTGTTACACCTATGCCCTGAGATTATATGATTTGCCAGCATGCATGTTTTCTTCATTAAAGCACATTCAGAAGGTAGGCTTTAAACTAACTAATAAACCCATTCCACTTATAAATAATCAGAGATGTTTTTGAATTTGTTCTTAAATCTTTTCATTCAGACACAATAAAGCCCACCTTCTGTTGGTTGGGCACTGGGGATAAACTAAAAGCAGAAAAGGGTGTCAAGGTTGCTACCCCTGCACGGAAGCCTTTTTCGAACAACAGTCTTCAGGACTGAAGTCGCTGACATTTGGGAAATAAGTACTACTTTAGTTGTCAATGGGCACGGTAATATCAATATCTGGGAACTACTATTTTAGTTTTCAATGGGCCTCGTAATCTCCAGGAACTTTTGTTTTAGTTGTTAGTGAGCAGAAAATGGTGTCACGATTGCTATACCATGAGCATTTTTCCAATTTTTCGCCATTGTGAGAAAAATGTATTTTTCCCTTTTGGGTTTCTATTTACTACTGGTTCAAATACCTCTCATTTCAAAAGAACAAGAAAAACATATCTGAAACAATAGCTTCTTGCTCCATACATTTATGATCATTCCTACCATTCTATCGTCAAAATGGACGGGCGCAGCAACGCGCGCTGTCAAAGATCTAGTACATGTTATTGATGTGTACCTTACCAGAGCTCGCGGTAGCACCTGGTATTTGATACTGGTTCTGTTGCTAATATTTGCAACTCGAAACAGGGACTACGGATTGACCGGACACTGGCTAAGGACGAGGTGACGATGCGTGTGGGAAACGGTTCCAAAGTCGATGTGATCGTCGTCGGCACACGACTTCTACATCTACCTTCGGGATTAGTATTAGACCTAAATAATTGTTATTTGGTGCCAGCGTTGAGCATGAACATTATATCTGGATCTTGTTTAATGCGAGATGGTTATTCATTTAAATCAGAGAATAATGGTTGTTCTATTTATATGAGTAATATCTTTTATGGTCATGCACCCTTGAAGAGTGGTCTATTTTTGATGAATCTCGATAGTAGTGATACACATATTCATAATGTTGAAGCCAAAAGATGCTGAGTTGATAATGATAGTGCAACTTATTTGTGGCACTGCCGTTTGGGTCATATTGGTGTAAAGTGCATGAAGAAACTCCATACTGATGGACTTTTGGAACCACTTGATTATGAATCACTTGGTACTTGCGAACCATGCCTCATGGGTAAGTTGACTAAAACGTCGTTCTCTGGAACTATGGAGCGAGCAACTGATTTATTGGAGATCATACATACTGATGTATGTGGACCAATGAATATTGAGGCTCCCGACGGGTATCGTTATCTTCTCACCTTCACAGATGATTTAAGCAGATATGGGTATATCTACTTAATGAAACATAAGTCTGAAACATTTGAAAAGTTCAAAGAATTTCAGAGTGAAGTTGAAAATCATCATACCAAGAAAATAAAGTTTCTATGATCTGATCGTGGAGGAGAATATTTGAGTTACGAGTTTGTTCTACATTTGAAACAATGTGGAATAGTTTCACAACTCACGCCACCCGGAACACCACAGCGTAATGGTGTGTCCGAACGTCGTAATCGTACTTTACTAGATATGGTGCGATCTATGATGTCTCTTACTGATTTACCGCTATCATTTTGGGGTTATGCTTTAGAGACGGCCGCATTCATGTTAAATAGGGCACCATCAAAATCCGTTGACACGACGCCTTATGAACTGTGGTTTGGCAAGAAACCAAAGTTGTCGTTTCTTAAAGTTTGGGGCTGCGATGCTTATGTGAAAAAGCTTCAACCTGATAAGCTCGAACCCAAATCAGAGAAATGTGTCTTCATAGGATACCCAAAGGAGACTGTTGGGTACACCTTCTATCACAGATCCAAAGGCAAGACATTCGTTGTCAAGAATGGATCCTTTCTAGAGAAAGAGTTTCTCTCGAAAGAAGTGAGTGGGAGGAAAGTAGAACTTGATGAGGTAACTATACCTACTCCCTTATGATGAGGACATCAATACCATTGTTACACCCATAGCCCATGCTGCTATACATACTGGACCAATTACTAGAGCTCGCACACGCCAACTGAATTACCAGGTACTTTCGTTTCTTGGTAATGATTCTAATGTTCATGAGAATATGATGCTGCCTAAATTGGGTACATTTATTTTTCTTATAAATGAAGGGCCTAGCTTGGAGAAGGATGAACATTGGAGCAAGAACAAGCATGGAGATGATGGCATGCGCAAGGGGAACAAGAACGGAGTTACAAGTGATGATTTCAGGTCTTTGAAGCCACCATAATGAGTGCATGAATCCTTGGACGAAATATACAAGATGCCACTTCATAAGTTTCATCCAGAGGCTATTCTAGGTGCTGCGTCACCTTTTTATTGGGCCAGGCCCATGTAATTTTGAAATACATAAGTATAGGCTATTTTTAGAGTCCGTATGTGTGGGGAAACAAGAGATAGGGTTGGTTTCGGACCCCTCCACCAAGGGCCACGAAATTTCCCCCTCTTCCTCCATATATACAGCCCTTAGGGCACCGTTTAGACTTTGGGTTTTGTTTAGATTAAAAGTTCGCCATAGCTGCAACTTCCGTAATTTTTTTTGTGTTCAACGACCACACAAAGGCGTCTCAGAACCCCACCTTCATTAATAAAGCTTTCCTCTTATATTCGCAATATCCAGATTGCAATCTTAGTTTCTTGCTTGTCTTCGTTTGCTTGCAGGAAATAGACCCTCGCGGTCAAGTTGATCGTGCTCCGGCGTGGTCAATAACCTCTCGGAGTTGGTTTAGCGATTGCTAAGGCGCGACGTCCTCGCACATTCGTAGTCGGATCGTCAAAGTCGACTTCCACCAAAACGATAGCCACCATCTCATCGAAAGACGGGACACCTTTGCCTCTATCAAGTGGTATCAGATTTCCAGGTTACTCGGTTAGATTTTACAGTTTTTCGTAGTTTAGATCGACTCTGTTCTTCATACCTACAATCCACGAAAAAGCCACAAAAAAATTTAGGGTTAGGTCATCATATCCGAACCAGTCTGAGGCTTTGCATAGTCTTTTCAGTCTTTTGCTTTGTTGAATTTGTGGTTGCATCATCGTGTCGAGTTGCTGGTCTTAGTGTCTAGTCCTTTAGAGTTTCAAGTTCTGTTCACAAGTTGTCACACCGCCGCCGCATCATCATCATCACCGCTACCATATACCACCATCATCGTCAACGCTGCCGTATACCACCATCGCCATCACCGCTGCCATATACCACCATCATCATCACCGTTGCCATATACCACCATCATCATCACTGCTGCCATATACCACATATTCACCGCCATCACGATAATCCGAGTCCACCTCCATCAGTGATTCGCCACCAGTCCGTGTTCCACCGCCCTACATATATCCGCCACAAGTCCGAATTTCCACCAGATTCATCTCTGCCACCAGTCCTAGTCCGAGTCCAGTATTTGTTGGTTTGATTTTGATTTCTAGATCACGCTATACTCCGAGTCATGACCAAGTCGGACTTCCCAACATCAGTGCCACCCGTACAAGAAAAATAGTTCCAGTTTAAAAAAAGACTAAGTCTAGAAAATTCTGGCTAGGCAGTTTTTAGACCATTTGTAGACTTTTTCAAAAAAAAATTGTTGCGAAGCAAAAAAAGAGGAAAAAATGAAAAAAAAATCAGAGTGTGCTCCTCCCTTGATTACGTGTCACGCCGTGATTTTGTTAGTGTTCTAGGCTCGCGTCTCTAGCACGATCTAGCCTAGGACTAGCACAGTACCGTTGTTGAGCGTTTATTCAACTTTGCATCTCTGAATTGATTATTGCTGACCTTTTTGCTACCATATTATAAGCCTTCCCAGCTCCACATACATCTACGTCGTGCGTTTGACTCTCCCTGGTAATCGCTCTATCCAAGCTTTGAGAGTTTTGACTACAATGGTTGCCGATCACCACCTGCTGCTGGGTAAGAACTGGTAAGAATTTGAGTTTTGCTTGATGGATTTGTGACACCCACCACCACCACTTGTTAGTAGTCTGTAGGATCATATTCTTGTGTGTCTCTATTACTGCTAACCATGCCAGGATCACAAGCCGATGAGATTGACTGGGAGAACTTAATGAACAAGGAGCTTCATGATAAGTTTCAGCAAATGATGACTGAATAGGTGCAAGATGTGCTGAACAATTTTGAAGAGGCCATGGAGAAGATCACTGGCCTTGAGAAGATGTTTGAAACAAAGCACAATAACAGATTTAATGAACTGCTTGTGCATCTTCCACCACCGGCTGCACCTGCCGCACCTATGCAACAACAACAACTACTACTACCTCCACATCGTGAAACAGCTCTCCGCCGAGCGAGCCGTGTACTTCTTCCGCCTGGCCAAACTATTGGTGCTGTTGTTGATACTTCTGTGGCTCCTACTGCTGATGCGGAGGATGATTATGAAGGAGATTACGAGGATGAGGTTGATCAAAATCAGAACTACGTGCAACCACCAGCACCACAACCACCAGGTCGTCCACATGCAAATAATCACAATGGTAGGGCTCTCCCTCAGATACGAGATCATGACCATCTTCCTAAAATGAAATTGAATATTCCACCATTTGAGGGTAGATATGTTCCTGATATATATCTTACTTGGGAGTTAGAAACTGAACAACGATTTACATGCTTACAATATCCTGAGGAGAGATGGGTTGCTACTACTGTTTGTGCTTTCACTAGTTTTGCATGTGTATGGTGGTCTGAACATTGTAGATTATATCCTATTCCAACTACTTGGGCTGCTTCGAAAACTACTATGCGTACTCGTTGGGTTCCACCATATTATCAACGTGAATTGCTTCAAAAATTGCAGCGCTTAAGACAAGGGGAAAATTCTGTAGAAGAATATTATTAGGAATTACAAACTGGCATGATTAGATGTGGTATTGTTGAGGAGAATGAAGCTATGCTTGCACGTTTTATGGGTGGATTAAATAGAGAAATTCAGACCATTCTAGAGTATAATGAGTATACTAATATCACTCGTTTATTCCATCTTGCTTGTAAAGCTGAACGTGAAGTGTAGGATCGACAAGCAATGGCGCGCACTAACTTTTCTGCAGGTCGACCTTCCTCATGGACACCACGTGCATCTTCTACTTCCACTGCACCAGCACCTTCATCAGGTGCCACCTCCATCCGTGATACAAGAAAGTAGGCACAACCACCACTATCTGCCAAGAGCGCACCTGCGGGACCTACACAGAGCTCTTCTTCTTCCATGGCATCAACAGGGCACACAAGTGAAATTATTTGTCGTCGTTGTAAGGGAAGAGGTCATTATGCGCGAGAATGCAAATCTCAACGTGTGATGATTGCTACTGAGGATGGTGGGTATGAGTCCGCTACTGACTATGATGACGAGACTTTGGCCCTTATTACATGTGAAGAACATGGTGGATATGATTTTGATCATGAGACGCAATACATGGCTCCTGAAGACGCTGACAGGTATGAATGTTTAGTTGCTCAACGTGTTTTGAGTGTGCAGGTCACACAAGCTGAGCAAAATCAGAGGCACAATTTGTTCCATACAAAGGGAGTTGTGAAGGAACGTTCTATGCGTGTTATCATAGATGGAGGGAGCTGCAACAACTTGGCTAGCATGGAGATGGTGTAGAAGCTTTCTCTCACCACAAGACCACATCCACATCCTTACTACATCCAATGGTTCAACAACAGCGGCAAGGTTAAGGTAACACGTACTGTCCGTGTGCATTTTAGTATCTCTACATATGTTGATTATGTTGATTGTGATGTGGTACCTATGCAAGCATGTTCCTTATTACTTGGTCGACCATGGCAATTTGATAAAAATTCTGTACACCATGGTAGAAACAATCAGAATACTCTTGTTCATAAGGATAAAAATATTACTTTGCTTTGTATGACTCATGATTCCATTTTGCGAGATGATATTAATAGAGCTAATAAAGCAAAATAGGAGAAAAATAAGAGTGAAAATCAGATTGTGGCAAAAGAATTTGAGCAACAAATGAAGCCTAATAGTAAACCATCTAGTGTTGCTTCTAAAATTAAATTGAAAAGTGCACGTTTACTTGCCACTAAATCTGATATTGATGAGATAGATTTCAGCAAATCTGTTTGCTATGCTTTTGTGTGCAAAGAGGCATTATTTTCATTCGAGGACGTGCCTTCCTCTTTGCCTCCTGCTGTCACTAACATTTTGCAAGAGTTCGCTGACGTCTTTCCACAAGACGTCCCACCTGGATTACCTCCCATTCGAGGGATTGAGCATCAAATTGACTTAATTCCCGGTGTATCATTACCCAACCATGCACCATACCATACCAATACAGAGGAGACGAAGGAGATTATGCGTCAAGTACAGGAGCTGGTTGACAAAGGTTATATACACGAATCCCTTAGTCCTTGTGATGTTCCTATTATTCTAGTGCCGAAAAAGGATGGTACATCACGTATGTGTGTTGATTGTAGAGGCATTAATAATATTGCTATTCGTTATTGTCATCCTATTCCTAGGCTAGATGATATGCTTGATGAATTGAGTGGCTCTACAATATTCTCCAACGTTGATTTGCGTAGTGGATACCATCAAATTTGTATGAAATTGGGAGATGAATGGAAAACAGCATTTAAAACTAAGTTTGGATTATATGAGTGGTTAGTCATGTCTTTTGGGTTAACTAATGCACCTAGTACTTTCATGAGATTAATGAACGAAGTTTTACGTGCTTTCATTGGACGATTTGTGGTAGTTTACTTTGATGACATATTGATTTATAGCAGATCTTTGGAAGAACATTTGGAACATTTACGTGTTGTTTTTATTGCTCTATGTGATGCACGTTTGTTTGGTAACCTTGGGAAGTGCACCTTTTGCACCGACCGAGTATCGTTTCTTGGCTATGTTGTTACTCCACAGGGAATTGAAGTTGACAAAGCCAAGATTGAAGCTATTGAGAGTTGGCCGCAACCCATAACGGTTACACAAGTGAGGAGTTTTCTTGGCCTCGCTGGATTCTATAGGCGTTTTGTGAGAGATTTCAGCACCATTGCTGCACCTCTCAATGAGCTTACAAAGAAAGATGTGCCTTTTATTTGGGGTACCGCACAGGAAGAAGCCTTCATGGTATTGAAAGATAAGTTGACCCATGCTCCTTTACTCCAACTTCCTGATTTTAATAAGACTTTTGAGCTTGAATGTGATGCTAGTGGAATTGGATTAGGAGGTGTGTTATTACAAGATGGCAAACCTGTTGCATACTCTTCTGAAAAATTGAGTGGGCCTAGTCTGAATTATTCTACTTATGATAAAGAATCATATGCTCTTGTTCGGACTTTAGAAACATGGCAACATTATTTATGGCCCAAAGAATTTGTTATACACTCTGATCATGAATCTTTGAAACATATTAAAAGTCAAGCTAAACTGAATCGTAGACATGCTAAATGGGTTGAATTCATTGAGTCTTTCCCTTATGTCATTAAACACAAGAAGGAAAAAGAAAATGTTATTGCTGATGCCTTGTCTCGTCGCTATACTATGCTTTCACAACTTGACTTCAAAATATTTGGTTTGGAGACCATCAAAGATCAATATGTGCATGATGTTGATTTTAAAGATGTAATGCAGAATTGTAAAGAAGGAAGAATGTGGAACAAGTTCGTCGTTAATGATGGATTTGTGTTCCGTGCTAACAAGCTATGCATTCCAGCTAGCTCCGTTCGTCTTTTGTTGTTGCAGGAGGCGCATGGAGGAGGATTAATGGGACACTTTGGCGTGAAGAAGACGGAGGACGTACTTGCTACACATTTCTTTTGTCCAAAGATGAGACTGGATGTTGATCGTTTTATTGCTCGCTGCACTACATGTCAAAAAGCTAAGTCATGACTCAATCCTCATGGTTTATATATGCCTTTTCCTGTACCTAGTGTTCCTTGGGAGGATATATCTATGGACTTTGTTTTAGGTCTACCTCGAACAAAGAAGGGGAGGGGTAGCATATTTGTTGTCGTGGATAGATTCTCCAAAATGGCACACTTTATACCATGTCATAAAAGCGATGATGTTGTTAATGTTGCTGATTTGTTCTTTTGTGAAATTATTCGCTTGCATGGTGTGCCAAATACTATTGTTTCAGATCGTGATACTAAATTTCTTATGCACTTTTGGAGATGTTTATGGGCTAAGTTGGGGACTAAACTGCTTTTTAGTACTACTTGTCACCCCCAAACTGATGGACAAACTGAAGTAGTCAATAGAACATTGTCTACTATGCTTAGGGCTGTTTTGAAGAATAATAAGAAAATGTGGGAGGAATGCCTGCCTCATATTGAATTTGCTTATAATCGTTCACTGCATTCTACTACTAAGATGTGCCATTTTGAAGTTGCGTATGGTTTCCTACCTCGTGCACCTATTGATTTGTTGCCTCTTCCATCTTCAGAGAAGGTTAATTTTGATGCTAAACAACGTGCTAAATTGATTTTTAAAATGCATGAGTTAACTAAGGAAAACATTGAGCGTATGAATGCTAAATATAAACTTGCTAGAGATAAGGGTAGAAAACATGTTGTGTTTGCACCTGGAGATCTTGTTTGGCTACATTTGCGTAAGGATAGATTTCCTGATTTCCACAAATCAAAGCTAATGCCACGTGTTGATGGTCCCTTTAAGGTGTTAGAGAAAATAAATGATAATGCATATAAACTTGAGCTGCCTGCAGATTTTGGGGTTAGTCCCACTTTTAACATTGCAGATTTGAAGCCTTATTTGGGTGAGGAAGATGAATTTCCGTCGAGGACGACTTCATTTCAAGAAGGGGAGGATGATGAGGATATCAATACCATTGTTACACCCACAGCCCCTGCTGCTATACATACTGGACCAATTACTAGAGCTCGCGCATGCCAACTAAATTACCAGGTACTTTCGTTTCTTGGTAATGATTCTAATGTTCATGAGAATATGATGCTGCCTAAATTGGATACATTTATTTTGCTTACAAATGAAGGGCCTAGCTTGGAGAAGGATGAACATTGGAGCAAGAACAAGCATGGAGATGATGGCATGCGCAAGGGGAACAAGAACGGAGTTACAAGTGATGATTTCAGGTCTTCGAAGCCACCATAACGAGTTCATGAAGCCTTGGACGAAATATACAAGATGCCACTTCATAAATTTCGTCCAGAGGCTATTCTAGGTGATGCGTCACCTTTTTATTGGGCCAGGCCCATGTAATTTTGAAATACATAAGTATAGGCTATTTTTAGAGTCTGTATGTGTGGGGAAACAAGAGATAGGGTTGGTTTCGGACCCCTCCACCAAGGGCCATGAAATTCCCCCCTCTTCCTCCATATATACAGCCCTTAGGGCACCGCTTAGACTTTGGGTTTTGTTTAGATTAAAAGTTCGTCATAGTTGCAACTTCGCGTACTTTGTTTGTGTTCAACGGCCAGACAAAGGCGTCTCAGAACCCCACCTTTATTAATAAAGCTTTCCTCTTATATTCACAATATCCAGATTGCAATCTTAGTTTCTTGCTTGTTCTTCGTTTGCTTGCAGAAAATAGACCCTCGCAGTCAGGTTGATCGTGCTCTGGCGTGGTCAATAACCTCTCGGAGTTGGTTTAGCGATTGCTAAGGCGCGGCGTCCTCGCATGTTCGTAGTCGGATCGTCAAAGTCGACTTCCACCAAAACGATATCCACCATCTCATCGAAAGACGGGACACCTTTTCCTCTATCACCTTATTGGAAAGTAGTTCATCACAGAAACCGGTTCCTGTGACATCTATACCAATTAGTGAGGAAGTTAATGATGATGATCATGAAACTTCAGATCAAGTTGTTACTGAACCTCGTAGGTCAACCAGAGTAAGTTCCGCACCAGAGTGGTACGGTAATCCTGTTATGGAGGTTATGTTACTAGACCATGACGAACCTACGAACTATGAAGAAGCGATGGTGAGCCCAGATTCCACAAAATGGCTTGAGGCCATGAAATCTAAGATGGGATCCATGTATGAGAACAAAGTGTGGACTTTGACCTGCCCGATGATCGGCAGGCCATCAAAATAAATGGATCTTCAAGAAGAAGACTGATGTTGACGGTAATGTTACTGTCTATAAAGCTCGGCTTGTTGCAAAAGGTTTTTGACAAGTTCAAGGGGTTGACTATGATGAGACTTTCTCACCCATAGCGATGCTTAAGTCTGTCTGAATCATGTTAGCAATTGCCGCATTTTATGATTATGAAATTTGGCAAATGGATGTCAAAACTGCATTCCTGGATGGATTTCTGGAAGAAGAGTAGTATATGATGCAACCGGAAGGTTTTGTCGATCCAAAGGGAGCTAACAAAGTGTGCAAGCTCCAGCGATCCATTTATGGACTGGTGCAAGCCTCTCGGAGTTGGAATAAATGTTCCGATAATGTGATCAAAGCATATGGTTTTATACAGACTTTTGGAGAAGCCTGTATTTACAAGAAAGTGAGTGGGAGCTCTGTAGCATTTCTGATATTATATGTGGATGACATATTGTTGATCGTAAATGATATAGAATTTCTGGATAGCATAAAGGGATATTTGAATAAGAGTTTTTCAATGAAAGACCTCGGTAAAGCTGCTTATATATTGGGCATTAAGATCTATAGAGATAGATCAAGACGCTTAATTGGACTTTCACAAAGCACATACCTTGACAAAGTTTTGAAGAAGTTCAAAATGGATCAAGCAAAGAAAGGGTTCTTGCCTGTGTTACAAGGTGTGAAGTTGAGTAAGACTCAATGCCCGACCACTGCAGAAGATAGAGAGAAAATGAAAGATGTTCCCTATGCTTCGGCCATAGGCTCTATCATATATGCAATGCTGTGTACCAGACCTGATGTGTGCCTTGCTATTAGATTAGCAGGGAGGTACCACAGTAATCCAGGAGTGGATCACTGGACAGCGGTCAAGAACATCCTGAAATACTTGAGAAGGACTAAGGATATGTTTCTCGTTTATGGAGGTGACAAAGAGCTTGTCGTAAATGGTTACGTCGATGCAAGATTTGACACTGATCCGGACGATTCTATATCGCAAACCAGATACGTGTTTATATTGAACGGTGGAGCTGTCAGTTGGTGCAGTTCTAAACAAAACGTCGTAGCGGGATCTACATGTGAAGCGGAGTACATAGCTGCTTCGGAAGCAGCAAACGAAGGAGTCTGTATGAAGGAGTTCATATCCGATCTAGGTGTCATACCAGGTGCATCGGGTCCAATGAAAATCTTTTGTGACAATACTGGTGCAATTGCTTTGGCAAAGGAATTCAGATTTCACAAGAGAACCAAGCACATCAAAAGACGCTTTAACTCCATCCGGGATCAAGTCTAGGTGGGAGGCATAGAGATTTGCAAAATACATATGGATCTGAATGTTGCAAACCCGTTGACTAAGCCTCTTCCACGAGCAAAACATGATCAGCACCAAGGCTCCATGGGTGTTAGAATCATTACTGTGTAATCTAGATTATTGACTCTAGTGCAAGTGGGAGACTGAAGGAAATATGCCCTAGAGGCAATAATAAAGTTATTATTTATTTCCTTATATCATGATAAATGTTTATTACTAATGCTAGAATTGTATTAACCAGAAACATGATACATGTGTGAATACATAGACAAACTGAGTGTCACTAGTATGCCTCTACTTGACTAGCTCGTTAACCAAACATGGTTATGTTTCCTAGCCATGGACAAAGAGTTGTCATTTGATTAATGGGATCACATCATTAGGAGAATGATGTGATTGACTTGACCCATTCCGTTAGCTTAGCACTTAATCGTTTAGTATGTTGCTATTGCTTTCTTCATGACTTATACATGTTCCTATGACTATGAGATTATGCAACTCCCGTTTACCGGAGGAACACTTTGTGTGCTACCAAATGTCACAACATAACTGGGTGATTATAAAGGTGCTCTACAAGTGTCTCCAAAGGTACTTGTTGGGTTGGCGTATTTCGAGATTAGGATTTGTCACTCCGATTGTCGGAGAGGTATCTCTAGGCCCACTCGATAATGCACATCAATATAAGCCTTGCAAGCATTGCAACTAATGAGTTAGTTGCGGGATGATGTATTACGGAACGAGTAAAGAGACTTGCCGGTAACGAGATTGAACTAGGTATTGAGATACCGACGATCGAATCTCGGGCAAGTAACATACCGATGACAAAGGGAACAACGTATGTTGTTATGCAGTTTGACCGATAAAGATCTTCATAGAATATGTGTGAGCCAATATGAGCATACAGGTTCTGCTATTGGTTATTGACCAGAGATGTGTCTCGGTCATGTCTACATAGTTCTCGAACCCGTAGGGTCCGCACACTTCAAGTTCGATGACGGTTATATTATGACTTTATGTGTTTTGATGTACCGAAGGTAGTTCGGAGTCCCGGATGTGATCACGGACATGACGAGGAGTCTCGAAATGTTCGAGACGTAAAGATCGATATATTGGAGGACTATATTTGGACACCGGAATGGTTCCGCATGAGATCGGGATAATACCGGAGCACCGAGAGGTTATCGAAACCCCCCGGAAGGTATATGGGCCTTAATGGGCTTTAGTGGAAAGGAGGGGAAAGGAGCAAGGGAGGGGGCGCCTCCCCCCTTCAAGCCCAATCCGAATTGGGAGGGGGGCGGCCCCCCCTTTCCTTCCTCCCTCCTTCCTCTTCCTTCCCTCTCCCTCTCCAAGTAGGAAAAGGAGGAGCCTTACTCCCGGTGGGAGTAGGACTCCCCCCCCCTTGGGCGCGCCTCCTCCTCCTGGCCGGCACTCTCCTCCCTTCCTTTATATACGGAGGAAGGGGGCACCCCATAGACACGACAATGATCCCTTGGATCTCTTAGCCGTGTGCGGTGCCCCCCTCCACCATAATCCACCTCGATAGTATCGTAATGGTGCTTAGGCGAAGCCCTGCATCGGTAGAACATCATCATCGTCACCATGCCGTTGTGCTAACGGAACTCTCCCTCAAAGTTCGGCTGGATCGGAGTTCGAGGGATGTCATCGAGTTAAACGTGTGTTGAACTTGGAGGTGCCGTGCGTTCGGTACTTGATCGGTCGGATCGTGAAGACGTACGACTACATCAACCGCGTTGTGCTAACGCTTCCGCTTTCGGTCTATGAGGGTACATGGACACACCCTCCCCTCTTGTTGCTATGCATCACCATGATCCTGTGTGTGCGTAGATTTTTTTTGAAATTACTATGTTCCCCAACAATCGGACCCGGCCACTAAAGACCAGATCAAGGATTTGACTCTAGAGAAGAAAGACTGAGCAAACTTCAAGCAATGCATCCAAGAAGTGAACGTCGTGTAAAGACTACCATTACCAAATTCAACCAATGGCTTCATCATCCCCATCATTGCGCCCAGCTACCACGTCGGCAACATGCCTCACACCATTGACCTGCCTTGTACCTCTACCGCCGCCCACAGGCCACCGAGGCCACAACTCGCTAAGTGTCGCGGAATCACCCGTCGTTGTTGTTGTCCTCGTTCTCGCGGGCTTTGCCCTAAGGAAGAGAGTTTGGTAAGGGTGCGAATGACGGATCTGTATCTCCACTCGTGTTGCCTATCCAAACGATGCGGGGGCTCATTATTATCTTTTTTTGTCCTCGCAAATAAAAACTTTGGTCTAAAATACAGTTGTCTTTCCAAACAAAAGATGATCATTTAGGAGAACCAGTCTGTGTTTAGGATGTTTGTTCCTGTCAAATTAAGACATTTTCTTACGATGAGAGAAGGGAGTGTCATGTGGTAAGGCCAACTCCACCGCGCGACCCCATCTTGTCCGGGTGCGTCCGTTTGGGGTAAAACGGACGAATAGCGCGGCCCAACGCGTGGCCTCAAACGGACAAATGTCCGGATTCCGTCTGTTTTCGACCCATCCCCAGCCCAAAGTTGCGCTCGGTTTGGGGTGAAACAGACGCGCGCGGACGGCCGCAATGCACGCCCTTGTCCCCCCCCCCCTGGCCCGCCTGTCGGGGACACTAGTAGTCCCTCCGCTCCCAACGCTTCGACCCTCTCTCTCCCGCCCGCCCCGCCGCCGGCGCCGCCGCTTTTCTCCGGCCGCCTCTTCACCGCGCAGCCCCCGGCCGTCCATACCGTACCACGTGTAGACATGGCCGCCACCACGCCCGCGCTTTCGCCGTAGTTTTGGCCGTCGATCGGAGGTGGTTTGGCCGTCGCCGTCTTTGCCGGTGGCAGAGGAGACACGACCGCCGGCGACGTACCACAGCGGTCGTGGAAGCTTCCGACGACTCCAGAGCGGCCAGTAGCCGGCCGACAACCACCCCTGCTGCGTCGAGGTGATCATCGCGGCCTCTTCGCCACCACGACCGCAAGGTGTTCGACATTTTGCCCACAAAGGTATGGACAGTGGAGACGAGTTTTTCTTCCACCACTTCCTTTGTTCATCGGACAATTCGTCATCGGATGATGAAGATCTTGTGGTGGCTGCACTGGTCGTTCACGACCACATTCAACGGCAGCTTCCTCGGTATAGGGGGTCAGTCCCTGGCCGTGCTCCCAACCTGAACTGCAACAGGGAAAGAGGCCACGCTCTGCTCTATGCCGATTACTTTTCCAACAAACCGCTCTTCAAGCCGGATAAATTCCGTCGCCGTTTTCGATGGCAAGGCATGTGTTCAATCGTATCCGAGAGGGAGTGGTTGCTCATGACCAATACTTCGAGTGCAAGACGGATGCCCTTGGCAAGCTTGGGTTCTCCTCTTACCAGAAATGCACCACGGCCATCCGCATGCTTGCGTATGGAATTCCAGGCGATTTGGTGGATGAGTACGTGCGTATGAGCGAGACAACATGCCTAATGTCAATGTACAAGTTCTGCCAGGCTGTGATCGAGGTGTTTGGCCCAGAGTACTTGAGGCAGCCAACTACCGCTGATACAGAAAGATTGTTGGCGACCAACGCAGCTAGAGGCTTTCTAGGCATGCTTGGCAGCATAGATTGTATGCACTGGGAGTGGAAGAACTGTCCATTTGCTTGGCAGGGCCAGTAGAAGGGGCATGTCAACGCGTGCACTGTCATATTAGAAGCGGTGGCATCGCAGGATCTTTGGATATGGCATTCTTTATTCGGCATGGCTGGTTCTCACAATGATATCAACGTGCTGCAGTGTTCTCTAGTCTTCGCGAGGCTTGCAGAAGGCCGCTCCTCACCTGTCAACTTTGAGATCAACGGCCACCAGTACAACAAAGGATACTATCTAGCTGATGGTATATATCCTCAGTGGTCAACTTTTGTGAAGACAATCTCGAAGCCTCAAGGTGAGAAGAGAAAGAGATTTGCCCAAATGCAAGAGAGTGCTAGAAAGGATGTGGAACGTGCTTTTGGTGTGCTTCAATCCCGATGGGGCATCGTTCGATACCCTGCACTGTCATGGGATGAAAAGAAGCTTTGGGAGGTGATGACTGCTTGTGTGATCATGCACAACATGATCGTCGAGGACGAGCGTGATGACAGTATCTTCGACCAAGGATTTGATTTTCAAGATGACAATGTTGAGCCCCTGCACCAAGAACCGGACACGTTTGATCAGTTTGCCCAGTTCCATCGTGAGCTGCGTGATTGGCACACTCATATGAATTTTCCAAATGACTTGGTTGAGCACGTGTGGGAGCATATTGGCAACCGATAGATGTATTGGTTCGTTTTATGTTCATTCAAGACAATTTCGATTTGGTTGTAAAACTTTCTTTATTAGAGACAATTTCGATTGGGTTGTGAAACTATTTTAATTTTCATACAATTAATATTTGGACGTGCAAATTTGTTTTCATATGAAAATATGGGCATTTTAGGCCCTGGCGGACGGGATGGGGCAAACGGTTCCGGCCGCGCGCTGGGCGCACGCCCACCACATCCCAGGACAGGCCCGAACACGACTCTATTACCCTACCCAAACGGTAAGAATCCAGACAAAACGAACGTCCGTTTGAGATCGCGTGGTGGAGTTGGCCTAACTTCACCAATCTTAAATCTTGTAACTCTAGTATTTAGGTTGAACGTTCATTCAGTGGTAGTCAACATTTCTGTCGAAGCGAAGCGAGGCACATGTGGTGACTTGATCAATCTTGGAGCCGTATTCGTTGTACCACTACCATTGTATGCGTGTAATGGTGGGGTCTGTGTTACTCGGTGTTTCTAAACTTTTACTGACAATTTAGGCTTAGAACTAACGTTTTTTTTTTTTTTTGCCTCCAAAACTTGACCTAATTCCAGAGAAATTCTTGGACGCAGCTAACAGAATCCTGGACGCGAACCCAACGCGATCCGCTCGGGCGCATCGAGTGCAACAACACGAGCACGCGTAGCCTTGTTTGACAAAAAGGAAAAGATAAGGAGCAGGCAGGCAGCGTCAACTCATTCCCAAGCCGGAGGTCTCCTCAATCACACTGACAACGAGACATTTCAGGCGAAGCGATCGATCGAATGACCGCCGGCCGGCGCCGGAGCCATCGTGCATGCGCCTATCGTCCCAACGGGGGCCCCACGCAGCAGTCAGCGTCAACCATCATCCACCACCGCCAGCTTCGCACGACCATTGCCTTACAAGCAATGCAAAGGCGAAAGAAAATACAATAATAAACCTCGAAAAGCATTCATGTTTTCTGGACAGGATCGAATACATGGTGTCGTTCCATCGAATGTATCTTGAGATGGACTGGACAGCTACGTACTTACATACGCGTAGAGGCTGGTGCGAGCGACACCGACCGTTGGATCCTTCGCTTTCGCGTATGTACGTACGGTGCAGGATCGATTAATAATGGATTAATTAAGCAGAGCAAATATAAGTTAGGTGGTGCAGGTGCTGGATGGATGGGTTGCAAATGCATATATATCATACTCTAAATCGGTCATGAGAGGGACGATTAACCAATTTTGCGTTCGAATTGATTGATTGGTTGATTGATTGGTGTGAGCGAGCCGGGCATACGTCTGATGCATCAGGCTCAGCGAAGGTCGTGGCAGTTAGGTGGCGCGATTTGGACGGTAGCACCTCACTCCGATTCCGATGGCTGCCGACGGCCGACGGCGACCCCCGCGCTAAAGCCCTCAGCTACTACTGTACACCCCGTCTTTAACTATAGGTCGATCGATCGATCGCCATTACAAAGTCTTTTGGTCCTTAACAACACATCTATAATCCCATGCACCATGCATCTAAATGGAGGTTAATTTCCCTCGGCTCTTTGTACTTCCTACCTAGTACGTACAAATGATGATTATTTTCCGAATTGTGCTGGTGATGAATACCATAGTTTCTTTCTACGGTACGTACACCATTACACGGTCACCTATTGGTGTACCGTATGAGTTTGTTTGGAAATTATCACTACCATAGGTCCATACCGTATTGCTACATGGAGGGCATGTACGCTTGCTGCTTGAGCAGTTCTTTTAATCAGCTCGGTAGCAGCACCACGTACCTGAACAGTGTGCGTACTGGTGTTTGCTTGCTTAATGAATTGGTGAGGTGACCTCCTGCAATACTGACCTGGCATCGTCCCCTGAATCCGACGTGCCACTGGCATCGCACCGGTCCTTTCCAGCTGGCGCAAGCTGACAACCCGTCGCCCTCGCCACGTCAGACGGAGCCCTTCCTATGGTGTTTGTTTAGTCACGGCTGCCGTTGGGACTCGCCAATCACGTACTCCCTCATCAAAATGAATAAAAGGGGATGTATCTAGATGTATTTTAGTTCTAGATACATTCATTTTTGTCCATTTTGATGACAAGTATTTCCGAACGGAGGGAGTAGGTGAGAGTGAGCTCCACATAGCTGCCAAGCACAACCTAGCTGGCTAGCCCTGTTAGCTGATGGCCATATAATAAAACCACTCTCGCGTTGGGCATGCAATGTTGTATGCACCTTGTGCTTTTGTTGGTATACATTGCTTCTAAGATACTCCTGTGTTGCATCATTTCATTGGCAGTGCAGGAGAATGGAATAGGTACCATGAGGGCCGAGTTGAGTAGGTGGGCATTAGGTGGTGGTCAAGGCGTATCTGGGATCGCATGCTCAGCCGGGGAAAGAAATGGTTTGAAAAATGCAAAGGGAGAAACAAAGGAGAGAAAGGAGTAAAGAAATGGAAAACATGGGATCACGATGCCTGCATGTGCGCAACCATGACCCCATAATAATTCTTGTCGAGCTAGCTAGTGACCAACTACTAATCTAAGCAGCTTAGGTTGTGCGCGTATTATAAAGAAAATAAGAGCAAGAGAATCTTCCACTCTTTAGGCTTGTTTAATCGCCTTGAAAAAACAAAACAAAGAAAATGGTTATAAAATCGAAATAAAATCCTATCGTTAAAATGTAAAACAAAATGATAATGTTTTAGTTAACTTTATTTAAATCGTGATCTGCGAGCACTACCGGCACGTAGGTCCATTGCAGCGTACAACTCGGATAGACAGTGACCTGCGACAATATTTTTCGTCGGTGAACATATGATGGTCACGGAAACTGTCGGCCGAGCAGCCCAGACATGATCTTGTAGCCTAGTGAAAAGGGAAAAACATACTACTAATAACCATATGAACATATATTTTTGAGCTGAACAATATAAACGTATTGCTGGGAACGGAATGGGAATGGGGAAGTGGGAAAGGAAGAAAGGGAAAGCAGTGAGCTAGAGTAGCCAGCTATGTAGCGTCGGTCGGGTCATGTGGGGGGCGCGGCAGGGCAGGAGTATATGCTACACAACATTTTTTTGTCTTTGCGGCACAGCTCACCGGGCGTCGCGTTGGTGACGCGCCGATACCGATGTCTCCGGGCCGCGGAGGAGCGGAGCGGAGCGGAGCGTCGGCCACCGACACGGCGACCGCACCGCCTGCAGCCGGTGCAGACCACCGCCGGTCGCCGGTGAGTAATCAAATGGGTTAATTATTATTTAGGAGCTGTGCTTCGAGGCGCCTCGGGATTACCACCGGAGCAGAGATGTCAATGGTCCCGGTCAAACCGTCCAGTCCCGGCCAGACATGTTAGCACAACAGTAGCTTTCATTTTGTTTTGTTTTAGGTACAACAAAGCTTGAACACACTATTATTCCTTTTTGACAGCAACGATCGAGTAAATAAAATAGGTGGTAATATTTATATTTGGTTTGAACTTGAACATGTTTTGCTTCTATTCCGAATGGGGACTAAAACAGTCAAAAATATTTGTAAATACCAGCATGTAAGATAAAATCGTGTGTGAAAAAGAGAGCGGTCATTTTGTTTGTAAAAGAAAAGCGCGATGATTTTGCACACAACGTCATTTTTCCCACCGATCCACTAGCACCATCCATGTGCCAAGAGTATTATTCCCACCCAAAAGAAGTTGAGGCCGCGATCTGAATCTGGAAGCCAAGCCCAGCAACGTGTACACATTACGCGGTGGAGGAGCGCATAATGCCGGGCACAAACCAAATATAAATGGCGTTCAAAATTCGTTGAGTCACATGCATTATGCGCAGGCAGATCCAACCATCTCATCCCATCTCACCTGCTGTGCTGGTGTGGAGACGATGATGATCATGGCCAAGTGAGCTGAGGGCCTCTTCCTTGCTTCCAGGACGGTGCGTGCATGCGTCCCATGTGACATGTTCTTCAGTTCCATCCTGAATCCTCATCACCTTCCCCCCCTTTCCCTCCTCCCCCACCCCACCCACCCAACAGCACAATCTCTGCCCCATCTCCCCCCTCAACGGAATCAGCTGCAGGCTCTACTGCACAAACAACACACATCAGCAGCAGCAATGCTCCAACAACCATACGGTTCGGATGGGGAAAAAAAGGCGTCCGTTACGTAACGTACCTGGTTGGTGTCAAGAACATCATAAAGATTAAAGAGGCCACCACACCAGCTAGTGATAGTACTGCCACCCTCTCTGTTGACATGCATCAGTCCCAGGGTGCACCTTTTTTCCCCAGGATTCCAAGTATTTGTCTCGCTGCATGAGAAAAATCAAGTAGCAGGTTGAAAATTTATGCGGAACAGATGCACGGTGCACCGAGGTGTCTAGATCATACCTTTAAACTCCATGAGAAGCAGAGACATATACATATTTGAACCGACCAGCACAACCATTGCATTGCATTCCGAATCTGTGATTCTTTCCTGGCAGAATCTTAACATTTTCAGCTAAAAAAGGGCAATAGAGAGTCGCTTAACTGAACAACCTCTGCCTGTGCCTGAAAAACAAGGAACTCATGCATATGAGATATGGCAACAATGGAGAAGCATGGAGGCTGTACGCTTTTGTTTTGCTCCGCAGATAACTTGTCAGGAGTTCCGGGTCAGTTCATCTGAAGCAAACAATGCCTGGGCAAGTGGACATCCTTACTGCCATTTCGAAACAAATACACTGTAGCTGTTATTATGATATACAATGTACCCTCCACTATACAACAGCTGCTATACACCAGAAGGGCTGTGGCCGTGACCGGGGTGTCTCTGTACTGCTGCGGTATCTATTTATCATCTGTGTGGTATCTACGTAATCACAATTTGCGTGATCTGATGACTCTGAAACTATACAGCTTAGCTCTTGGGCACTAGCTTCATCATGAACTCGTATCGCACTGTTTGATCTATCTTGGGTGCTGGCCACTTGGCGTCTTCTGGTACACGGATGCTTTTGTAACCTTGGCTTTTGTACAGCCGCAGTGCGGCGAGGTTACTTACATCGCAGTGCAAGGCCACTGACCGGCATCCCCAGCTCCTTGCTCGCTCCTCGGCTTCCGCGACGAGCATTTTGGCAATCCCTTTCCGACGTTCCTCCTTTCGAACCGCGACGTTTGCTATGTATGCAATTCCTGTTCTGCATATAAATTGGGAAGGAACTTGAATGAATTTTAAAGGGGATAAACTACCTGTATGTACATGGCTAGAAAAAAAAACTGATGTGCAATAAGGTCATGTATTTAGCATCTCGTACAGAGTGATGTGCGTGAAAAAGCTTTTAACAGTTACCACTACATGCATACTACGTATGCATTGTATCCAACCAAATAACCGTATACCCTACATGTTACATGCCAACAGATCCATTTGGATTACAGCAATGATCAGACTGAAAGTTTCCTTGTGGACGGGGTATTTTGGAATGAGGAGGCTCAACTAATTCTGTCAGACACTCAGATCTCTGAAGAGCTGCCATGCCCTCGAACTTCCGTTCGTGAAGCAAAGGTCCCCCCCCCCCTATTATTTCACATTTATCCAACTTTATGCAGGAAAGGGGCCTATATTTGCCATCAGTAGCTATAAAGTAGAACATATTAGGAAATTGACATTGCAACAAAACCTAACCATAAAGTAAACCTAGATACTAGATGGAACGGAAAAAAGGGAAGTATGATGTAGTAGTATCTAAGCATGGTACTGTTTAACAAGGATTGGCAAGGTTGAATGGACTTCCAACGAGATAAAAAGCTGCACTAGAAACAAATGAAGCTTGTGCTATATTTTTATTCTAAAGAACAAGCAAGAGGTTTGCATATCATTTTAAATTAAGCAGGAAGCTCTTCCTAAATTTTTGTCATACTTCTGATGAGTCATGCATGAATGTTTATTTTCTAAACATATTAGTTTGTATGAAAAAGATCAAAGTAAATAATGCACAAACTTTTACTCCACCTCTTGTCTTAATCCAGCTGAAATTTAAAATCTAACACTGTTCACATATAATTTCTTGAAGTAAGCAATAATGAGCCTTGAATTCTGGAATTAAGCAACAATGAACCTTAAATTCTTCAATTAAGCAACAATGAACCTCTAATGTGTTCAGCCATTAAGTGGGCTGGGCATAGCATTTTGTTTAAAAGGTGGGTTGAGTTCTGGCATCTTATACGTGTAACGATGTTTTCATCTTGTACAAGTAAAACTAGGTAACAGTTATAGGTCCAAATTCTAGTCGAACCATGTTGTTTATTTGGGGTAATGAAAAGGGTCATCTGGAACTATGATATTCAACTTGGGAGTCTAGGCCAATGCAGACTGGACTGCCAAGGCAGGAAAGCATGGTGCATGCGAAGTTGTGCTTGTCTAGCTCTAGATGACTATAATTTTTTTGGGTTCTAAGTCAAGCATCAAAAGAAAGATGAAGAAACTAAAAGAATGTTTTGGAGTCCCCAGATCCCACATTAATACATAACTATAAAGGAAGCAGAACAGGTCATGTAGAAACATCGGGAAAGATGGAACATATTTTGTTTTTGAGAAACTGAAGAGCAACATACAGTTCAGAATGACATGAGCCATCAGAACTACACAAAAAGGTTGCACATTTACAAAATTAGTAACATAGAGGAAATTGCAGAGCACATCGTAGTCTGATGAGGTGTCTATCCTGCTAAATTATAATGACTAAATCGACTATGCAATTCTGGAACACATGGCACACCACATTCTAGGTAATTATGTTTGAGACTGCATTGTTTGTGATTAATCTACTCTATGAGTTGTGTAGGTTCACCAGATGGATTCCCATAAAATCAAGACAGTGAGAGGGTGATGAACTTCTGTTTGCGAAGTCATGGCATGCACCAGCAAAATAGCAACATGGCCACACAAAGTTAGCCCAGTCTGTTAGCATGGCCGGGTCAGCTTTTTTTCAATTGCAAGGGACAGGCCATCTCCAAAGGTTGAGTTAAGGAGTTCTATACAAAAAAAGTATCATTGGTTTTGCGAGTCAGTTCTATAAACATTTCATGCTACATATCCTTACGAATGTTGGACTCTCCATCCCAAGTTGGATTAGAATCAGTAATGGCTTTATTTGTTCGTTATCATTTCAAAGGTGCCTTAAACGCCATAGTCAGGGTAATATTTTCCTCATCTCCAGTGGGTTACAGAAAATTGTTGCCCTGAGTCACTATTTTGAGCCAAGGAGATTTATATTTGTTTTAGAGTGAAAGGAAACCTGGCGTCCATTTGTTTCGAGCAAAACCCTCGAAAATGGTTCCCCAGGCTATTTCTGTTTTGGCGAAAAATAGTACTACAGTTTCAGTGCTAGTCAACTACTCCCTCCGTTCTGAATTACTTGTCTTGGATTTGTCTAGATACGGAGGTATCTGACACTAAAATGAGTCTAGATACATCTGTATCTAGACAAATCCAAGACAAGTAATTCAGAACGGAGGGAGTACATATTGTTATCTCATATGCTTCTAATCATCTGCCACAATTAGGTAAGCTAAAGTAGAACCTCTGAATTTTGGTTTGGCTGATATTGCTCTACATGTAGTAAAGAACTACTAGATTTCATCTTCTGGCAAACCCGATCTCTGTTCAGGTATTTCCTCACATCTGCTATTAGCGATCAGGACAACCAATTTCTGTTTTTGGCATACGATGTTATTATTACCTTTGTGCTATAAAATTTAATTCTTGACTCAAACATGTTATTGGTGTGACAGATCAAACATTTGAAATGCATAGATACAGAACATCAATGACTTGGGTGGAGGACTCAAGGATATCAAGCATATGGAACAACAATGTCAAGAAAACAAAGTCGGAGTAAATAGCAATGCATACAAGTAGAAATGATAAAATAAGTAGCCATGAAAGAGTAAGTGAAAGCATTGAAATCACAAGGAATAAACAAATGGTATCGATAATATGGGTCTATAGGAACAATTATAGCTTACAGCTGCACCTCTTTGTCTAACAAAAATTCAGTAACTACTAGAAGTTAGAGAAAAAACTTGCTTATTTAAACTCCAAGAAAATAATGATGTACCTTCTCTGCTTGAGACGTCCCCTTCTTGGAAGGAAGTCTGCCACTGTGTCGACCGTAAGAATGCCAGCTACAGAGCCTTTACTGAGACCGTATTTCCCATGAAATTCGGCGTCTCTTAAATCTCCACATTCGATACTGATAGCACTGTTAGCTGCAGTGGGGTTAACTGCAACAAGGCAACTTCTCGTGCAGCCTGGCGGAACTGAAAAGCCGGATAGGAGAGCGATGTAACGATCAAGCCGTAGAACAAGGTCTAACGGGAATTTGTAACCAGGGAAGAAGGAGCTGCAGTGAGTGTCTGCTACTTCCCAACAGTCCTCCAGCTTTGCGTCTCGGACGACGACGCCCGTCCCCGGGTACAAAGATGGCAACAATTCAACCGCTTGACTAGCATAGCATATTCCTGAAAATAACCATGGAAGCCAAATATGTCAAAAGGAGACATAACTGGCAACCATCTGTAGTGATGTTCACACACAAAAATGCATCTTACAAAGATTTAATCTGCGGCCACATCGTATGCGAACAATATATAACATGCTAAATGGGCAAACTAGTAGGTTGGATTCCTCGAATTAGGTTCAGTTTGCGGTGGAACAGGGGATTGGCAACAGCCACACGACAAAGCCAAATGCCCAATTTGGCCAACCTAGAACCCACCACTACTACTAATCTATAATACCAGTTCTCGATTGGGAGACGCAAATACAGAATTTTCCATGCCGAATGACGCGGTGACGAATCGACTAGGCTCCGCATAACCCAGTGCCCCGGCCGTACAGAGGATTCCAATCGGAGGGGAAAGGTGGAGGGACCTGCGGCGGGTTTGGAGGGGATCGACGGGCGGTGGCGCTGGACGGCGGCGGATCGGCGGCCCGGGCAGAGAGGAGAAGGGGATACCGACGGCGACGAGGAGCGCGGTAAGCTTAGCAGCGCCGGCGGCATCATGGCCTCCTCCGACCTCCGCTCGTCTCCACCGATTTTTTTAATCTTCTGTTCGGCGCAAACCCACCTGTACAAGCAGCCTTCACATTATAGTTTACGCGTTCAGCTGCGCGATGCGGAAACGGCGAATACGTCTTAGCATTTTCTTTTTCTAGGAAACCTTAGCTTTCATTTTCGAGAAGGCTAAAAATCTAAGATTTCTATCCAGAAAAAAAAATCTAAGATTTTTAGTGGTCTCACAGGAACACATCCATTGCCGTTGGATCTGCCGCGCCAATCTTGATGCACGTGGACTTGCCACGTCGGAATCGTTTGTTCCAAAGACCGACCGAAGCGAACGCTGTAACCTATCACTTCCTTTGTCCCTCGCCAATGAAGCGGTCGCGTATTTTCCCCTCTCCCTCACTTTCTCTCTCCCCGGAATCCCCATTAGCTCGATCCCGACCAATACAACAGCGAGCTACGGTGGCCAGTGTGTGATGGCGAGGACCACAACAGATTGGGTGTGGCGGTGAGCTCAGAGGGCAGCGGGATGGTGCGGCGAGCATCTTGGCGGCGGCCTCGAGCCCGGCAAGGACGAGGAGGTGGCCGCCACAAGGCTCCATGGTCCAAAAGCTGAGTAGGCAACCCAATAAGCGCCCCTCGTCCAGGGCCAGCGACAAAAAGAGCTCGGGTAGGCAAACCCCTTTAACGAGACCAGCTGGTGAAAGCACCTCACAACGTCCCGTCAGCCCACCACCCAAAGAGAATCACTTGGGCCCACACTCGACAACTAGCACAATGACCGACATTGCCCGACGCATGCGGACAAAATAACGCACGCAGGGGGACAACCACGGGTGGACGAGCCAGCCTCAGGAATGTTGCCATCCCATGCGCCATGAACCCCAAGCGAAATCACGTGGGGTAGCGTTAGTGGCGGAGACAAGAAGGACAGGTAGGGGCCCTGCCCCCCTAACATCAGCCATTTGCTGGTAATTTGATATGAAGAGTGACAAAATTAGTCACTATTTGCTACTAAAATTCCATTTTCAATGACTTGGCCCTCCCCAACCTGTTTTAGCAGCAATTGGCCCTCCTCATACACAATTTCTGGCTCCATCACTGGGTGGTATAGTAGTATGGCGGATGAAGCTGCGCTGGCCAAGGTGACAATGTCCCAAACCAAGGGGCACTAACCACGTCAACCCCTTTGTGGTGGGCCGGACCGAGGAGCCATGGATCATCAACAAATGGCCGAAGACTGCCACGACCTCTGGCACGATCAAGATGGAATCATCCGAAAACTTGGCGCACACTCCAAGACCTGTTTGAATATTCGACATGTGAAAGGATCGAGAAGAGGTGCCTAGAGGGGGGTGATTAGACACTAAGTGAGAAAAGTTACAGTTTTTAATCTCTTTAAATTTAAGTGGAGTTTTGGCACAAGTTTAACATTCACAATACATAACAAGCAAGCATGCAAAGAGTATATGAGCAGCGGAAAGTAAAACATGCAACTTGCAAGAATGTAAAGGGATGGGATTGGAGTGTGCAAACACAATTGGAGACACAAATGTTTTTGTCGTGGTTTCGATAGGTGGTGCTATCATACATCCACGTTGATGGAGACTTCAACCCACGAAGGGTAACGGCTGCGCGGGTCCACGGAGGGCTCCACCCACGAAGGATCCACGAAGAAGCAACCTTGTCTATCCTGTTGGGGAACGTAGTAATTTCAAAAAAATTCCAACGCACACGCAAGATCATGGTGATGCATAGCAACGAGAGGGGGAGTGTATCTTCATACCCTTGAAGATCGCTAAGCGGAAGCGTTTATCAACGCAGTTGATGTAGTCGTACGTCTTCACGATCCGACCGATCCAAGTATCGAACACACGGCACCTCCGAGTTCTGCACACGTTTAGCTCGATGGCGTCCTTGCCTTCTCGATCCAGCAAGACGGGCGAAGTAGTAGATGAGTTCCAGCAGCACGACGGCGTGGTGACGGTGTTGGTGAAGAACAATCTCCGCAGAGCTTCGCCTAAGCACTATGGAAACTATGACGGAGGATAAACTAGAGGGGACGGGCTTGCCGGCACACGGCTTGGTGTTTCTTGATGTGTCTTTGGTGCTAGCCCTGCCCCTCTATTTATATGTTGAGCCTTGGGGTCGAAACTTGGAGTAAAAGCCTCCACAAAGTCGGTTTCACCTGAAAGGCAAGAGTCCTTCTCGGACTCCAGGACCAAACACCACAATCCTTGGCGTCTGTCCCAGACGCCATGGGCCTCGGCGTCTGGCCCAGGGCCAGACGCCAGGGTCTCCGGCGTTTGGCCCCCTGGCCTCCGCAAAACTCCTTTTGCACCGACTTATAGCCCCGTGGGCCTGACCCCTTGGCCTAACCATATCATCCAATATATGAATCTTTACCTCCGGACCATTCCGGAGCTCCTCATCATGTCCGTGATCTCATCCGGGACTCCGAACAACATTCGGTCACCAACATACATAACTAATATAATACTATATCGTCAACGAAACGTTAAGCGTGCGGACCCTACGGGTTCGAGAACTATGTAGACATGACCGAGACACGTTTCCGGTCAATAACCAATAGCGGGACTTGGATGCCCATATTGGCTCCCACATATTCTACGAAGATCTTTATCGGTCAAACCGCATAACAACATACGTTGTTCCCTTTGTCATCGGTATGTTACTTGCCCGAGATTCGATCGTCGGTATCTCAATACCTAGTTCAATCTCGTTACCGACAAGTCTCTTTACTCGTTATGTAATGCATCATTCCGTAACTAACTCATTAGCTACATTTCTTGCAAGGCTTATAGTGATGTGCATTACTGAGAGGGCCCAAAGATACCTCCCCGACAATCGGAGTGACAAATCCTAATCTCGAAATATTCCAACCCAACATGTACCTTCGGAGACACCTGTAGAGCTCCTTTATAATCACCCAGTTATGTTGTGACGTTTGGTAGCACACAAAGTGTTCCTCCGGTAAACGGGAGTTGCATAATCTCATAGTCATAGGAACATGTATAAGTCATGAAGAAAGCAATAGCAACATACTAGACGATCGATTGCTAAGCTAATGGAATGGGTCAAGTCAATCACTTCATTCTTCTAATGATGTGATCCCGTTAATCAAATGACAACTCTTTGTCCATGGCTAGGAAACATAACCATCTTTGATTAATGAGCTAGTCAAGTAGAGGCATACTAGTGACACTCAGTTTGTCTATGTATTCACACATGTATCATGTTTCCGGCTAATACAATTCTAGCATGAATAATAAACATTTATCATGAAATAAGGAAATTAACAATAACTTTATTATTGCCTCTAGGGCATATTTCCTTCAGTCTCCCACTTGCACTAGAGTCAATAATCTAGTTCACATAGCCATGTGATTTAACACCAATATTCACATCTGTATGTGATTAATACCCATAGTTCACATCGTTATGTGATCAACACTGTCGGTGTCGAAACCGGCGGATCTCGGGTAGGGGGTCCCGAACTGTGCGTCTAGGCGGATGGTAACAGGAGGCAAGGGACAAGATGTTTTTACCCAGGTTCGGGCCCTCTCGATGGAGGTAAAACCCTACTCCTGCTTGATTAATATTGATGATATGGGTAGTACAAGAGTAGATCTACCACGAGATCGGAGTGGCTAAACCCTAGAAGCTAGCCTATGGTATGATTGTTGTTCGTCCTACGGACTAAAACTCTCCGGTTTATATAGACACCGGAGAGGGCTAGGGTTACACAGAGTCGGTTACAATGGAAGGAGATCTTCATATCGTACCGCCAAGCTTGCCTTCCACGCCAAGGAAAGTCCCATCCGGACACGGGACGGAGTCTTCAATCTTGTATCTTCATAGTCCGGGAGTCCGGCCAAAGGTCTTAGTCTGGCCATCCGGACACCCCCTAATCCAGGACTCCCTCAGTAGCCCCTGAACCAGGCTTCAATGACGATGAGTCCGGCACGCAAGTTGTCTTCGGCATTGCAAGGCGGGTTCCTCCTCCGAATATTTCATAGAAGATGTTGAACACCAGGGTAGTGTCCGCCTCTTCAAAATAAGTTCCACATTCCACCATAGAGAGAATAATATTTGCGTTAATCGGATCTGCTGACGTATTCCGCGGCGTGACATCATGCCACGGCCGAGCTTTTATTCATTTTATTGTTCCACCTCAGCGCGTTTAGCGAGGCGGTTTCCTTGGCACGTCTTGTCAAAGCAGAGATCGTGTCCCCTTATTCCGGGATTCTCATCAATACGGGTGTGGGTAACCCAACCGCGCCATTAACCGTGGCGCTTGGGAGATAAGCGAGTTTTATTAGGCCGGTGGGGGCTCATAGTTTTGGCCGCCCATATAAGGGGATAAGAATCCGCCCTTTCCATTCACGCCTTCTTCCTCTTCTGCTTATCTGTCCCTGCGTGCTCGAGCTCCAGCGCCCAAGCCCACACTTCCCACTCAACCTTCTCCAACCATGTCCGGAGCGGGAGGTAGATGGATGGCCTCCTCCATCACGGAGGGGCAAATCAAAAAACTGAGGAAGGCCGGATACTTGTCTAACGACATCGCGCACCGGCTTCCAGATGTGGGGCAACTCATCCCCACCCCAGGCCCCATGAGAGGGTTGTTTTTCTTCCCCATTTCCTCTGCGGACTGGGTTTTCCTCTTCACCCGTTCGTCCGGGGGCTCATGTTCTACTATGGCCTGGACTTCCACGACCTGGCCCCAAACTTCATCCTCAATATCTCGGTGTTTATCGTCGTGTGTGAGGCCTTCTTCCGCATCCAGCCCCACTTTGGCCTATGGCTGAAGATCTTCAGCGTCAAGCCGAAGGTTGTGAAAGGCCGACAAGCGGAATGCGGAGGTGCCATGGTGGGCAAGATAGCCAACGTCACCTGGCTCGAGGGTGCCTTCGTGGAAACCATCAAAGGGTGGCAATCGGGGTGGTTTTATATCACCGAGCCGCGTGACCCTAAGTGGGCAGCAGCCCCCGAATTTTGATCCGGCTTCCCCAACCGGCTCACATCTTGGAAAGAGACGGGCCTGTCTTGGGGCAATCCGGAAGAAGTGACCGGACTCCAAACCTGCGTCCGAGACCTGGTGACCAAGAAGGTCAAGCTTGTCAACATGGTCTAGGTCATGCTCTTCTGCCGGATCCTCCCTTGTCAACGACGGGACTTCAATTTGTGGGGGTTCGACCCGGCCCAGCACCAGACTCTATCCCGGCTCTTCGAAACGAAGCACGAGGATGCCTGGAAGGTGCTTTTCAAGAGTTCCGAGGTTTCCCCTCCCGTCACCGAGGATCGCGGATTCTGCGCCAAACGTCAAGCCTCCGAAGTAAGCTTACATTTAGTCCCTTACGGGATACCCGAATTTCATAGTGTGACTTTATGTGGGATCTAAACTCCCGTTCCTTTGACAAGACTGGAAGAGGACATCCGGACAGTTTGACTGTCCGACTCCTTTGCCCGAAGGCCCAGCAGACGCGCAATTAGCAATACTGGTTCCGGCACCTCACGTGGTGTCGGAGAAGAAGGCCAAGGAGGAGGCCGCGGGGACCCGAAAGAGTTCCCGGTGCCCGGCGGCGTCGGATTTTCCCAACAACCCCAACACACCCTCCGCCTCCGAAGACGAGGAGGAGGAAGAAGAAGATGCCTCTCCCCCTCCAACGGGGGGAGGAAAGAAAAGAAAGGCCGCCCCAACTGGGGAAGCCGGAGGGTCCAAGAAGGGGAAGACCCTTCTGCCAGACTACGCCCCCGACGCCGAAGACGGCGGGGGGGAATGGCCATCCAGGGTCAAGCCCCTGGCAAAATCGTAAGTGTCCGGCCACCCGAATGACTTATTGCACTCCTTTATTATTCAATAGCTTCTAATGCCGAATCTAATCATGCAGTCCGCCCAGAGCTCAGCTTGGCGATTCGTCGAGCGGCTCTCTGAATTCGTCGGACATGAATAGCGCTTCACTTCCGACGGCCTCCTCCCCTCTCCCTACAGACGATGTTGAGGTGGAGTCCCATAGGGGACAACACCAGGAGGAGGTGGTCCCGGAGGCGCCACAAGGCGACCTTCCGGACTCTGGGCCCAAAGGGGGTAAAGCCCCGGGTGGATCTAAGTCCGGCCCCGAGCCGGACACTGCTCTGGAACCATCAGCGGTTCCAGAGTCTGACAGGCGGCGCCTTCATAAGAAGGGCAAGCCTGCGATGCCGGCGACTTCCGTCCATCCGGAGGCGCCGGACAATTTGCTGGAGGTGCTTAACGGCGCCTCCATCGACGAGGAACACCGCACTGTTATGAGTGCGGTGATTCAGAAGGTTCAGTCCGCTAAGAGCGGGCTGACGGAAGCCTGTACAAGCCTGTTAACGGGCTTTGAGGTATGTGTTCAAAAACATATATATATATATATATATATATATATATATATATAAAATATTACTGCATAGATAGTAGCCCCTGATGCTCAGTTCGGTGTTCGGAAAGAAAAGCCGAGCTGAGGATCTAAAAAGATATACGCAGGAGTCTAATACAAATATGCCACTATGGGAATGCAGGCTGCGCTGCTGACCTCTGCCGCACTGACTGTGGAGGTCAATGCATTGAAGGAAAGCCTCGAGCAGTCCGAGAGAGAGCTCGGCCGTGCCAAGAAGCAGCTCGAGGATAAAGAGGGTACATAGTACCTCCTGTAAATGTATATATAAATACTTGGTTGCAAGATAATAACAGGACCAACGTTAATGTTGCAGGAGCCACGAACGAGGTGGCGACCCTGAAAGAGGCGGTCTCCAAGGCCGAGAAGAGTGCGGCCTTGGAGCGCACCGAGCGAGAGAAGCAGGAGGCGCGGGTGGCGGAGGTGCGGCAAGAGCTCCAGGCTCTCGTGGAAAAACACGAGAGTTTGGAGCGTGACTCGAAGACTCGAGAGTCCGAGCTTGCCTTGGCTCTTGAGAGTGCCAAGACCGCTAAGGCCGAAGCCCAGAAGGCCCTTCAGGAGATCGAGGCGATGAAGAAGATAGCGGCGGGTAAGGCATTTTTTATGCAAAGCAAGAATATAAAAGTTAATTATCTGCTACTTACTCGAATCCGCTCTCCAGGAGCGTTCGCCGATCTGCCTCGTAGTGTGTCTGATATCGCCACATACTACCGAGCCGAAGAGGGGAGCTCGACAGAGAAAGTGTTCTGGTCTCAGTATGCTGAGACCGAACATCCGGTGCCCCTGAGCGACCAGCTGAAGTAGCTGGTCGAGCTCCACAAGGTGGCCGAACAGGCCATGAAGGGCCTCATAGCTCGGCTGTGGCCTGGAGAAGTCATGCCTGGGAGCTACTTCGGTCTGGTGCGGCGGCTGGTGGACGCGTGTCCGTGGATTGAGGTCATCAAGGACTCCGTTTGTATTGAAGGTGCCCGTCGGGCCCTTGCCCGTGCTAAGGTGCACTGGGGCAAGCTAGATGTGGAGAGGCTGTTGACGGATGCGCCACCGCCGGGCAAGGAGTATTGTACGCCCGAGATGTATTATAATGGCGTTCTGAAGGGTGCCCGCCGTATAGCGGATGAGTGCTCCAAAGATGTAATTTTTGAGTAGACTCGCATTTGTTATCCTGTACGCTGAAGCTTTGTTCATATGCGTTAAGCAACGCTTGTTAATTTAAAATATTACCTTCTGTGCGGCCGTTTATCAAATCTGAGAGATGCAAGTCGTCGGCTTCGACCCCCATGCCACGAGTGCTGGGGGGTTCGGGATAAACCTGAGCGCTCTTGTTCCCATTCTTGGGTCCATCTAGGGAGGCGTTCAACACAACGAACCAGGCCGTCGGACTTATAATGCTTTATCACTCTCACTTAGCCATAGAATTCTATAATTTTAAATTTCGGCGAAGCCCCTAGTATTCGGAAGACCGAGTTCGGGGCGCTATCCACGCCTAGGCTGGATAAGTCCGGTTCCTCGCTCGAAGCAGCATAAGTCTTTAAGGACTCGAAGAAACCTCGCGAACAGCGACCGGTCTCTCGCACTATCATGATAGTCAGTTTTAGCTTTCTCTACTGAGGTGTTAACCCAGATCAACTGGGGCACAATCGCAGTAGTTCTCCCAGCGCTACCTTAGCCAACAATGCGGAACGTAAGGTACCAAAACATGGGAGCCGGGCAAACCCAACTATTGACCAAAGACATGATTCGGAGCCGATGCATATAGTGCTATAAGTTCGGGGTGCCGCACTCGTGAGAGTGTTCGGTCTTCTCACACCATGTTATGGGGTGTTGTAAGCCCCTGGTGTATTTGTCCGCACCAAAGTGTACGGTTGCAGAATGTCATGACTGAACATATTTGTATATAAAAATAGATAAGTACAATAATAGGTAAGAGCTATATATTCTTTATTAAAAAAGGGCTGCTGCGAAAGCAGAACGATACAAGAAGTGCGGTAAGCAAGAGATGGGAGTATTTGACATATTCCCCTCCAGGGGCAAGCTGCGGGATTGTAAGTAAAACAGGTATTAAACTCGTTTTAGAGACCACCTGGACTTTTGACGTGGCTTGCTCCCTCCCTGCTGTTGCATCATTGGTTCGGCGAGTGTATTGCCGGACAGGCCTTCCGAATAGTTGGGTCCTGAAAGTGTGTAAAAAGGAAAACGGCGAAATAGGAAGCCCCTTAGTGCGGTTGAGCCGCCTTCTGGGCGTGCCGTTGTTGTGCCCCTCCCCTTATGCCCATGGTATCTCTAAGGCGTAGTTATGTACGCGTGGTACCAGTATCGCCGTTTGGCGGGGGCTGGGGTCAGAACGTGCCAGCTGGATTTGTTGGAGGTTACTTCGGGCTCGCTTGACGTTGTCCGGACGTTTGACGCCTAGATTGGAGAACTGCCTTGAAAGGCTACTCTGTACTTCCGCCGCCAGGGCCGCCGTGTGCTCCTCTGTTCGGAGAGAGTGTTCGGTGTTTCCGTTTACCGTGATGACTCCGCGAGGTCCTGGCATCTTGAGCTTGAGATATGCATAGTGCGGCACTGCATTGAACTTTGCAAATGCGGTTCATCCAAGCAGGACGTGATAGCCGCTGCGGAATGGGACTATGTCGAAGATTAACTCCTCGCTCCGGAAGTTATCCGGGGATCCGAAGACCACTTCAAGTGTAACCAAGCCTGTACAGCTGGCCTCTATACCTGGTATGACACCCTTGAAGGTTGTCTTTGTGGGTTTAATCCTTGAGGGATCGATGCCCATTTTTCGCATTGTATCCTAGTAAAGCAGGTTCAGGCTACTGCCGCCGTCCATTAGGACTCTGGTAAGGTGAAATCCGTCGATAATTGGGTCTAGGACTAGTGCGGCGAATCCGCCGTGACGGATGCTGGTGGGATGGTCCCTTCGATCGAAGGTGATCGGGCAGGAGGACCATGGGTTAAACTTTGGGGCGACTGGCTCCAACGCATAGACGTCCTTGAGAGCATGCTTCCGCTCCCTTTTTGGGATGTGGGTTGCGTATATCATGTTCACCGTCCGAACTTGCGGGGGAAATCCCTTCTGTCCTTTGTTGTTCGGCGGCCGAGGCCCCTCCTCGTCATCGCTATGTAGCCCCTTGTCTCTGGTTTCGGCGCTTAACTTGCCTGCCTGCTTGAACACCCAACAGTCCCTGTTGGTGTGGTTTGCTGGCTGTTCGGGGGTGCCGTGTATCTAGCACGAGCGGTCGAGTATCCGGTCTAAGTTGGATGGGCCCGGAGGGTTTCTTTTGAATGGCTTCTTCCGCTGACCGGGTTTAGAGCCTCTGAATCCGGCATTGACTATCGTATCTTCAGTATTGTCACCGTTAATGTGGCACTTATGCTTGTTGCGACGTGACCTGCCGTTGTTATCCTTGGTATCCGAATTGACGGGGCTCTTGGTTATGTTATTGCTATGAGCTAGCTAGTTGTCTTCTCCCGCACAGAAGCGGGTCATGAGCGTCGTGAGGGCTGCCATGGATTTCGGATTTTCCTGTCCTAGGTGCCGGCCAAGCCATTCATCTCGGATGTTGTGCCTGAAGGCTGCAAGGGCCTAGGCGTCCGGACAATCGACTATTTGGTTTTTCTTGGTTAGGAACCGTGTCCAGAATTGTCTGGCCGATTCCTCTGGCTGCTGGATTATGTGGCTTAGGTCATCGGCGCCTGGTGGTCGCACATACGTGCCCTGGAAGTTGTCAAGGAATGCGGATTCCAGGTCCTCCCAACAACTGATTGACTCTGCTGGCAGGTTGTTAAGCCAATGTCGAGCTGGTCCTTTAAGCTTGAGCGGGAGGTATTTGATGGCGTGTAGATCATCACCACGGGCCATGTGGATATGAAGGATATAATCCTCGATCCATACCACAGGATCTGTTGTGCCATCGTATGATTCGATGTTTACGGGTTTAAAGTCCTCGGGGATTTGGTGATCCATTACTTCGTCTGTGAAGCATAGTGGGTGTGCGGCGCCCCTGTACTGGGCTATATCACGATGCAGCTCGGACGAGCTTGGTCTGTTGTATTCGGCCAGGCCAGACTTATTATGTCCGGCGTGATGGCTAGCTTCACGTGAAGCGGGGCGCCCATGTGATCCGTAGATCGATCTTTTTTGCCTTGCCTTATTATCCAAGATGTCTCGCAGGTCTGTTGCGTCTCCCCGTACTCTGGTATGTTTTGAGCGGTGTCGGGGTGCGGCTTGGGTTGAGGGCCTGAAGGCCTCTCTATCGCGGCCACGGGGTGGCCGATCGGGCGCATCGTACGCTGGTGATGTAGGTTTAGTTGCTTCCTCCTCAAGTTGGGGTAGCAGCCTGCGCTTTGGGTAGCTCTTGGATGGGCGTTCTAGTTTATACTCTTTGGCCGCCAGGACTTCGGTCCATCTGTCGGCTAGCAAGTCTTGGTCAGCTCTAAGCTGCTGCTATTTTTTCTTGAGGCTGCTTGTTGTGGCTATGAGCCTGCGTTTGAAACGCTCTTGTTTGACGGGATCCTCTGGCACGACGAATTCGTCGTCGTCGAGGCTTGCCTCGTCTTCGGAGGGAGGCATGTAATTGTCGTCCTCATCCTCTTTGTCAGCCGCTCTCTCATGAGGGCTGGCTCCTTCGTCCTCCTGCACTGAGTCCTGCTGGAGGGGGTTGTCTTCGGCACTGTCCGGCGTGTTGTTATCTCCGGTGCCGGAATCGCCGTTTTTGCTTTGGCGGGACTTAGAGCGGCGCCGCTGACGTCGGCGCTTGGGTTGCTTCTTGGAGGGGTCATCCTCCGTTTTCTCCTCGCCATCCCCCGCTTTAGGGGTGTCCACCATGTATATGTCATATGATGAGGTGGTTTTCCAGTTCCCTATAGGTGCTGGTTCTTGATTGTCTCCTTCATCAGCGTCCATGCCGTCGATGTCTTCGGAGTCGAAGTCGAGCATGTCGGTTAAATCGTCGACAGCGGCTACGAAGTGGGTGGTGGGTGGGCTTCGAATTTCTTCATCGTCCGCATCCCAACCGTGTTGTCCATAGTTCGGCCAGGGCTCTCCTGACAAAGAGAGAGACTTTAATGAATTCAGGATATTGCCGAAAGGCGAGTGCTGAAAGACGTCCGCGGCGGTGAACTCCATGATTGGAGCCCAATCGGGCTTAATCGGAAGAGGTGCGGGATTTACGGAGTCCGGATCGGAGTTCGGCACATTGGAGTCACGGGCCTTGCGAGGGACTAGGCTGGTGTCCGGCTCTATCGCCGTAGAGGTTGCAGTTTTCGGGGCGGCGTCCAACCGTCCGTCCCCGACTGACGTAGTGGGCTCCGAGCTAATGGTCGGAACGGACACCTGAGCGATGCCCTGGGCGTTGTCCGATGACAGAGCTAAATCATGCCCATCGTGACAGTGCGGCGCGCCCGGTCGTGGCTCGAATCCGTCGAAGATCAAGTCCCTGCGGATGTCGGCCGTGTAGTTCAAGCTTCCAAACCTGACCTGATCCCAGGGGTGTAGCTTTCAATCTACTCTAGATGGCCGAACGAGTTGGCCCGCAGTGCGAAGCCGTCGAATACGAAGATCTGTCCGGGGAGAAAAGTCTCACCCCGGGCCGCATTGCGATTGACGATCGAAGAAGCCATCGGGCCTAAAGGCGACGACATAGAGGAACTCTCAATGAAAGCACCAATGTCGGTGTCAAAACCGGCGGATCTTGGGTAGGGGGTCCCGAACTGTGCGTCTAGGCGGATGGTAACAGGAGACAAGGGACATGATGTTTTTACCCAGGTTCGGGCCCTCTCGATGGAGGTAAAACCCTACTCCTGCTTGATTAATATTGATGATATGGGTAGTACAAGAGTAGATCTACCACGAGATCGGAGTGGCTAAACCCTAGAAGCTAGCCTATGGTATGATTGTTGTTCGTCCTACGGACTAAAACTCTTCGGTTTATATAGACACCGGAGAGGGCTAGGGTTACACAGAGTCGGTTACAATGGGAGGAGATCTTCATATCGTATCGCAAAGCTTGCCTTCCACGCCAAGGAAAGTCCCATCCGGACACGGGACGGAGTCTTCAATATTGTATCTTCATAGTCCGGAAGTCCGGCCAAAGGTCTTAGTCCGGCCATCCGGACACCCCCTAATCCAAGACTCCCTCAAACACCCAAAAGGGTTTACTAGAGTCAATAATCTAGTTCACATCGCTATGTGATTAACACCCAAAGAGTACTAAGGTATGATCATGTTTTTCTTGTGAGAGAAGTTTAGTCAACGGGTCTGTCACATTCAGAGCCGTATGTATTTTGCAAATATTCTATGTCTACAATGCTCTGCACGGAGCTACTCTAGCTAATTGCTCCCACTTTCAATATGTATCCAGATTGAGACTTAGAGTCATTTGGATTGGTGTAAAAGCTTGCATCGATGTAACTCTTTACGACGAACACTTTTATCACCTCCATAATCGAGAAACATCTCCTTAGTCCTCACTAAGGATATTCTTGACCGCTGTCCAGTGATCTACTCTTAGATCAAAATTGTATTCCTTTGCCAAACTCAGAGCAAGGTATACAATAGGTCTGGTACACAACATAGCATACTTTATAGAACCTATGACTGAGGCATAGGGAATGACTTTTCATTCTCTTTCTATTTTCTGCCATGGTCGGGTTTTGAGTCTTACTCAACTTCACACCTTGCAACACAGGCAAGAACTCTTTCTTTGACTGTTCCATTTTGAACTACTTCAAAATCTTGTCAAGGTATGTACTCATTGAAAAATCTTATCAAGCATCTTGATCTATCTCTATAGGTCTTGATGCTCAATGTGTAAGCAACTTCACCGAGGTCTTTCTTTTTAAAGAACTCCTTTCAAATACTCCTTTATGCTTTCCAGAAAAACTCTACATCATTTCTGATCAATAATATGTTACTCACATATATTTATCAGAAAGGCGGTAGTGCTCCCACTCACTTTATTGTAAATACAGGCTTCACCGCAAGTCTGTATAAAACTATATGCTTTGATCAACTTATCAAAGCATATATTCCAACTCTGAGATGATTTGCACCAGTCCATAGATGGATCGCTGGAGCTTGCACATTTTGTTAGCATCTTTAGGAATGACAAAACCTTCTGGTTGCATCATATGCAACTCTTCTTTAATAAATCCAATAAGGAATGCAGTTTTGACATCCATTTGCCAGATTTCATAAAATGTGGCAATTGCTAACATGATTCGGACAGACTTAAGCATCGATACGAGTGAGAAAATCTCATCATATTCAACACCTTGAACTTGTCAAAAAAAATTGCGACAAGTCGAGCTTTGTAGATAGTAATACTACTATCAGCGTCCGTCTTCCTCTTGAAGATCCATTTATTCTTAATGACTCACCGATCATCGGGCAAGTCAATCAAAGTCCATACTTTGTTCTCATACATGGATCCCATCTCAGATTTCATGGCCTCAAACCATTTTGCGGAATCTGGGCTCATCATCGCTTCCTCATGGTCTAGTAACATGACTTCCAGAATAGGATTACCGTACCACACTGGCGCGGACCGTACTCTGGAATACCTACGAGGTTCTGTAGTAACTTGATTTGAAGTTTCATGATCATCATCATTAGCTTCCTCGCTAATCGGTGTAGCAATCACTAGAACTGATTTCTGTGATGAACAACTTTCCAATTTGGGAGAAGGTACAATTACCTCATCAAGTTCTACTTTCCTCCCACTCACTTCTTTCGAGAGAAACTCCTTCTCTAGAAAGGATCCATTCTTAGCAACAAATGTTTTTCCTTCAGATCTGTGATAGAAGGTGTACCCAACAGTTTCCTTTGGGTATTCTATGAAGACGCACTTCTCTGATTTGGGTTCGAGCTTATCAGGTTGAAAACCTTTTTCATATAAGCATCGCAACTCCAAACTTTAAGAAACGACGGCTTAGGTTTACTGCTAAACCATAGTTCATACGGTGTCGTCTCAATAGATTTAGATGGTGCCCTATTTAATGTGAATGCAGCTGTCTCTAATGCATAACCCCAAAACGATTGTGGTAAACCGATAAGAGACATCATAGATCGCACCATATCAAATAAAGTGCGGTTACAACGTTCGGACACACTCTGTGTTCTGGATGGCGTGAGTTGCGAAACTATTCTGCATTGTTTCAAATGAAGGCCAAACTTGTAACTCAAATATTCTCCTCCACAATCAGATCGTAGAAACTTTATTTTCTTGTTACGATGATTTTCCACTTCACTCTGAAATTCTTTGAACTTTTCAAACGTTTCAGACTTATGTTTTATCAAGTAGATATACCCATATCTGCTCAAATCATTTTGTGAAGGTCAGAAAATAACGATACCCGCCGCGAGCCTCAACACTCATTGGATCGCATAGATCAGTATGTATTATTTCCAATAAGTCTGTTGCTCGCTCCATTGTTCCAGAGAATGGAGTCTTAGTCATCTTGCCCATAAGGCACGGTTCGCAAGCATCAAGTGATTCATAATCTAGTGATTCAAAAATTCCATCAGCTTGGAGTTTCTTCATGCGCTTTACACCAATATGACCTAAACGGCAGTGCCACAAATAAGTTGCACTATCATTATTAACTTTGCATCTTTTTGACTTCAATATTATGAATATATGTATCACTATGATCGAGATCCAACAAACTATTTTCATTGGGTGTATGACCATCGAAGGTTTTATTCATGTAAACAGAACAACAATTATTCTCTGACTTTAAATGAATAACCATATTGCAATAAACATGATCAAATCATATTCATGCTCAACGCAAACGCCAAATAACATTTATTTAGGTTTAACACTAATCTCGAAAGTATAGGGAGTGTGCAATGATGATCATATCAATCTTGGAACCACTTCCAACACACATCGTCACTTCACCCTCAACTAGTCTATTTTTATTCTGTAACTCCTGTTTCGAGGTACTAATATTTAGCAACGGAACAAGTATCAAATACCTAGGGGCTACTATAAACACTAGTAAGGTACACATCAATAACTTGTATAACAAATATACCCTTGTTCACTTTGCCATCCTACTTATCCACCAAATATTCAGGGCATTCCCGTTTCCAGTGATCATTTCCTTTGTAGTGTAAGCACCCAGTTTCTGGCTTTGGTCCATCTTTGGGCTTCTTCACGGGAGTGACCACTTGCTTGCCATTCTACTTGAAGTTCCCTTTCTTTCCCTTTGCCCTTTTCTTGAAACTAGTGGTCTTGTCAATCATCAACACTTGATGTTCTTTCTTGATTTCTACCTTCGTTAATTTCACCATCACAAAGAGCTCGGGAATCGTTTTCGTCATCCCTTGCATACTATAGTTCATCACGAAGTTCTATTAACTTGGTGATGGTGACTAGAGAACTCTGTCAATCACTATCTTATCTGGAAGATTAACTCCCACTTGATTCAAGTGATTGTAGTACCCAAACAATCTGAGCACATGCTCACTAGTTGAGCAATTTCTCCTCCATCTTTTAGCTATAGAACTTGTTGGAGATTTCATATCTCTCAACTCGGGTATTTGCTTGAAATATTAACTTCAACTCATGGAACATCTTATATGGTTCATGACGTTCAAAACGTCTTTGAAGTCCCGATTCTAAGCTGTTAAGCATGGTGCACTAAACTATCAAGTAGTCATCACATTGAGCTAGCCAAACATTCATAACGTCCGCATCTGCTCCTGCAATAGGTTTGTCACCTAGCGGTGCATCAAGGACATAATTTTTTCTATGCAGCAATGAGGATAATCCTCGGATCACGGATCCAATCCGCAACATTGCTACTAACATCTTTCAACATAGTTTTTCTCTAGGAACATATCAAAATAAAAACATAGGGAAGCAACAACGCGAGCTATTGATCTACAACATTATTTGCAAAATACTACCAGGACTAAGTTCATGATAAATTAAAGTTCAATTAATCACATTACTTAAGAATTCCCACTTAGACAGACATCTCTCTAGTCATCTAAGTGATCAGGTGATCCAAATCAACTAAACCATGTCCGATTATCACGTGAGATGGAGTAGTTTTCAATGGTGAACATCACTATGTTGATCATATCTACTATATGATTCATGCTCGACCTTTCGGTCTCCGTATTCCGAGGCCATATCTGTATATGCTAGGCTCGTCAAGTTTAACCTGAGTATTCCGCGTGTGCAACTATTTTGCACCCGTTGTATTTGAATGTAGAGCCTATCACACCCGATCATCACGTGGTGTCTCAGCACGAAGAACTTTCGCAATGGTACATACTCAGGGAGAACACTTCTTGATAATTAGTGAGAGATCATCTTAAAAGGCTACCGTCAATCAAAGCAAGATAAGATGCATAAAGGATAAACATCACATGCAATCAATATAAGTGATATGATATGGCCATCATCATCTTGTGCTTGTGATCTCCATCTCCGAAGCACCGTCGTGATCACCATCGTCACCGGTGCGACACCTTGATCTCCATCGTAGCATCATTGTCGTTACGCCATATATTGCTTCTACGACTATCGCTACCGCTTAGAAATAAAGTAAAGCAATTACAGGGCATTTGCATTTCATACAATAAAGCGACAACCATATGGCTACTGCTAGTTACCGATAACTTCGGTTACAAAACATGATCATCTCATACAATAAAATATAGCATCACGTCTTGACCATATCATATCACAACATGCCTTGCAAAAACAAGTTAGACGTCCTCTACTTTGTTGTTGCAAATTTTACGTGGCTGCTACGGGCTGAGCAAGAACCGTTCTTACCTACGCATCAAAACCACAATGATAGTTCATCAAGTTAGTGTTGTTTTAACCTTCTCAAGGACCGGGCGTAGCCACACTCGGTTCAACTAAAGTTGGAGAAACTGACACCCGCTAGTCACATGTGTGCAAAGCACGGCGGTAAAACCAGTCTCGCGTAAGCGTACGCGTAATGTCGGTCCGGGCCGCTTCATCCAACAATACCGCCGAACCAAAGTATGACATGCTGGTAAGAAGTATGACTTGTATCGCCCATAACTCACTTGTGTTCTACTCGTGCATATAACATCTACGCATAAAACCTGGCTCTGATACCACTGTTGGGGAACGTAGTAATTTCAAAAAAAATCCTACGCACACGCAAGATCATGGTGATGCATAGCAACGAGAGGGGGAGTGTATCTTCATACCCTTGAAAATCGCTAAGCGGAAGCGTTTATCAACGCGGTTGATGTAGTCATACGTCTTCACGATCCGACCGATCCAAGTACTGAACGCATGGCACCTTCGAGTTCTGCACATGTTTAGCTCGATGACGTCCTCACCTTCTCGATCCAGCAAGACGGGCGGAGTAGTAGATGAGTTCCGGCAGCACGACGGCGTGGTGACGGTGTTGGTGAAGAACAATCTCCACAGGGCTTCGCCTAAGCACTATGGAAACTTCGACGGAGGTTAAACTAGAGGGGACGGGGTTGTCGGCACACGGCTTGGTGTTTCTTGATGTGTCTTTGGTGCTAGACCTGCCCCTCTATTTATATGTTGAGCCTTGGGGTCGAAACTTGGAGTAAAAGCCTCCACAAAGTCGGTTTCACCCGAAAGGCAAGAGTCCTTCTCGGACTCCAGGACCAAACGCCACAATCCTTGGCGTGTGGCCCAGACGCCATGGGCCTCGGCGTCCGGCCTAGGGCCAGACGCCAGGGTCTCCGGCGTTTGGCCCCCTGGCCTCCGCAAAACTCCTTTTGCACCGACTTATAGCCCCGTGGGCCTGACCCCTTGGCCTAACCATATCATCCAATATATGAATCTTTACCTACGGACCATTCCGGAGCTCCTCATCATGTCCGTGATCTCATCCGGGACTCTGAAGAACATTCGTCACCAACATACATAACTAATATAATACTATATCGTCAACGAAACGTTAAGCATGCGGACCCTACGGGTTCGAGAACTATGTAGACATGACCGAGACACGTTTCCGGTCAATAACCAATAGCGGGACCTAGATGCCCATATTGGCTCCCACATATTCTACGAAGATCTTTATCGGTCAAACCGCATAACAACATACGTTGTTCCCTTTGTCATCGGTATGTTACTTGCCCGAGATTCGATCGTCGGTATCTCAATACCTAGTTCAATCTCGTTTCCGACAAGTCTCTTTACTCGTTATGTAATGTATCATTACGTAACTAACTCATTAGCTACATTGCTTGCAAGGCTTATAGTGATGTGCATTACCGAGAGGGCCCAGAGATACCTCCCCGACAATCGGAGTGACAAATCCTAATCTCGAAATACGCCAACCCAACATGTACCTTCGGAGACACCTGTAGAGCTCCTTTATAATCACCCAGTTACGTTGTGACGTTTGGTAGCACACAAAGTGTTCCTCCGGTAAACGGGAGTTGCATAATCTCATAGTCATAGGAACATGTATAAGTCATGAAGAAAGCAATAGCAACATACTAAACGATCGATTGCTAAGCTAATGGAATGGGTCAAGTCAATCACTTCATTCTTCTAATGATGTGATCCCGTTAATCAAATGACAACTCTTTGTCCATGGCTAGGAAACATAACCATCTTTGATTAATGAGCTAGTCAAGTAGAGGAATACTAGTGACACTCAGTTTGTCTATGTATTCACACATGTATCATGTTTCCGGTTAATACAATTCTAGCATGAATAATAAACATTTATCATGAAATAAGGAAATAAATAATAACTTTATTATTGCCTCTAGGGCATATTTCCTTCAGTCTCCCACTTGCACTAGAGGCAATAATCTAGTTCACATCGCCATGTGATTTAACACCAATATTCACATCCGTATGTGATTAATACCCATAGTTCACATCGTTATGTGATCAACACCCAAAGGGTTTACTAGAGTCAATAATCTAGTTCACATTGCTATGTGATTAACACCCAAAGAGTACTAAGGTATGATCATGTTTTGCTTGTGAGAGAAGTTTAGTCAACGGGTCTGTCACATTCAGAGCCGTATGTATTTTGCAAATATTCTATGTCTACAATGCTCTGCACGGAGCTACTCTAGCTAATTGCTCCCACTTTCAATACTTATCCAGATTGAGACTTAGAGTCATCTGGATCGGTGTAAAAGCTTGCATCGATGTAACTCTTTACGATGAACACTTTTATCACCTCCATAATCGAGAAACATCTCCTTAGTCCTCACTAAGGATATTCTTGACCGCTGTCTAGTGATCTACTCTTAGATCAAAATTGTATTCCTTTGCCAAACTCAGAGCAAGGTATACAATAGGTCTGGTACACAGCATAGCATACTTTATAGAACCTATGACTGAGGCATAGGGAATGACTTTTCATTCTCTTTCTATTTTCTGCCATGGTCGGGTTTTGAGTCTTACTCAACTTCACACCTTGCAACACAGGCAAGAACTCTTTCTTTGACTGTTCCATTTTGAACTACTTCAAAATCTTGTCAAGGTATGTACTCATTGAAAAATCTTATCAAGCGTCTTGATCTATCTCTATAGGTCTTGATGCTCAATGTGTAAGCAGCTTCACCGAGGTCTTTCTTTTTAAAGAACTCCTTTCAAATACTCCTTTATGCTTTCTAGAAAAACTCTACATCATTTCTGATCAATAATATGTTACTCACATATATTTATCAGAAAGGTGGTAGTGCTCCCACTCACTTTATTGTAAATACAGGGTTCACCGCAAGTCTGTATAAAACTATATGCTTTGATCAACTTATCAAAGCGTATATTCCAACTCTGAGATGCTTTGCACCGGTCCATAGATGGATCGCTGGAGCTTGCACATTTTGTTAGCATCTTTAGGATTGACAAAACCTTCTGGTTGCATCATATGCAACTCTTCTTTAATAAATCCATTAAGGAATGCAGTTTTGACATCCATTTGCCAGATTTCATAAAATGTGGCAACAGCTAACATGATTCGGACAGACTTAAGCATCGATACGAGTGAGAAAATCTCATCATATTCAACACCTTGAACTTGTCAAAAAAGATTTGCGACAAGTCGAGCTTTGTAGATAGTAATACTACTATCAGCGTCCGTCTTCCTCTTGAAGATCCATTTATTCTTAATGACTCACCGATCATCGGGCAAGTCTATCAAAGTCCATACTTTGTTCTCATACATGGATCCCATCTCAGATTTCATGGCCTCAAACCATTTCGCGGAATCTGGGCTCATCATCGCTTCCTCATAGTTCGTAGATTTATCATGGTCTAGTAACATGACTTCCAGAATAGGATTACCGTACCACACTGGCGCGGACCGTACTCTGGAATACCTACGAGGTTCTGTAGTAACTTGATTTGAAGTTTCATGATCATCATCATTAGCTTCCTCGCTAATCGGTGTAGCAATCACTAGAACTGATATCTGTGATGAACAACTTTCCAATTTGGGAGAAGGTACAATTACCTCATCAAGTTCTACTTTCCTCCCACTCACTTCTTTCGAGAGAAACTCCTTCTCTAGAAAGGATCCATTCTTAGCAACAAATGTTTTGTCTTCGGATCTGTGATAGAAGGTGTACCCAACAGTTTCCTTTGGGTATTCTATGAAGACGCACTTCTCTGATTTGGGTTCGAGCTTATCAGGTTGAAAACCTTTTTCATATAAGCATCGCAACTCCAAACTTTAAGAAACGACGGCTTAGGTTTACTGCTAAACCATAGTTCATACGGTGTCGTCTCAACAGATTTAGATGGTGCCCTATTTAATGTGAATGCAGCTATCTCTAATGCATAACCCCAAAACGATAGTGGTAAACTGATAAGACATCATAGATCGCACCATATCAAATAAAGTGCGGTTACAACGTTCGGACACACTCTGTGGTGTTCCGGATGGCGTGAGTTGCAAAACTATTCCGCATTGTTTCAAATGAAGACCAAACTTGTAACTCAAATATTCTCCTCCACGATCAGATCATAGAAACTTTATTTTCTTGTTATGATGATTTTCCACTTCACTCTGAAATTCTTTGAACTTTTCAAACGTTTCAGACTTATGTTTTATCAATTAGATATACCAATATCTGCTCTAATCATTTTGTGAAGGTCAGAAAATAACGATACCCACCGCGAGCCTCAACACTCATCGGATCGCATACATCAGTATGTATTATTTCCAATAAGTCTGTTGCTCACTCCATTGTTCCGGAGAACGGAGTCTTAGTCATCTTGCCCATAAGGCACGGTTCGCAAGCATCAAGTGATTCATAATCAAGTGATCAAAAATTCCATCAGCTTGGAGTTTCTTCATGCACTTTACACCAATATGACCTAAACGGCAGTGCCACAAATAAGTTGCACTATCATTATTAACTTTGCATCTTTTTGACTTCAATATTATGAATATGTGTATCACTACGATCGAGATCCAACAAACTATTTTCATTGGGTGTATGACCATCGAAGGTTTTATTCATGTAAACAGAACAACAATTATTTTCTGACTTTAAATGAATAACCATATTGCAATAAACATGATCAAATCATATTCATGCTCAACGCAAACGCCAAATAACATTTATTTAGGTTTAACACTAATCTCAAAAGTATAGGGAGTGTGCGATGATGATCATATCAATCTTGGAACCACTTCCAACACACATCGTCACTTCATCCTCAACTAGTCTCTTTTTATTCTGTAACTCCTGTTTCGAGTTACTAATATTTAGCAATGTAACAAATATCGAATACCCAGGGCTACTATAAACACTAGTAAGGTACACATCAATAACCTGTATAACAAATATACCCTTGTTCACTTTGCCATCCTACTTATCCACCAAATATTCAGGGCATTCCCGTTTCTAGTGATCATTTCCTTTGTAGTGTAAGCACTCAGTTTCTGGCTTTGGTCCAGCTTTGGGCTTCTTCACGAGAGTGACAACTTGCTTGCCATTCTACTTGAAGTTCCCTTTCTTTCCCTTTGCCCTTTTCTTGAAACTAGTGGTCTTGTCAATCATCAACACTTGATGTTCTTTCTTGATTTCTACCTTCGTTAATTTCACCATCACAAAGAGCTCGGGAATCGTTTTCGTCATCCCTTGCATACTATAGTTCATCATGAAGTTCTACTAACTTGGTGATGGTGACTAGAGAACTCTGTCAATCACTATCTTATCTGGAAGATTAACTCCCACTTGATTCAAGTGATTGTAGTACCCAAACAATCTGAGCACATGCTCACTAGTTGAGAAATTTCTCCTCCATCTTTTAGCTATAGAACTTGTTGGAGATTTCATATCTCTCAACTCGGGTATTTGCTTGAAATATTAACTTCAACTCCTGGATCATCTTATATGGTCCATGACGTTCAAAACATCTTTGAAGTCCCGATTCTAAGCTGTTAAGCATGGTGCACTAAACTATCAAGTAGTCATCACATTGAGCTAGCCAAATGTTCATAACGTCTACATCTGCTCCTGCAATAGGTTTGTCACCTAGCGGTGCATCAAGGACATAATTTTTTCTGTGCAGCAACGAGGATAATCCTCGGATCATGGATCCAATCCGCAACATTGCTACTAACATATTTCAACATAGTTTTTCTCTAGGAACATATCAAAATAAAAACATAGGGAAGCAACAACGCGAGCTATTGATCTACAACATTATTTGAAAAATACTATCAGGACTGAGTTCATGATAAAATTAAAGTTCAATTAATCATATTACTTAAGAATTCCCACTTAGTCAGACATCTCTCTAGTCATCTAAGTGATCAGGTGATCCAAATCAACTAAACCATGTCCGATCATCACGTGAGATGGAGTAGTTTTCAATGGTGAACATCACTATGTTGATCATATCTACTATATGATTCACGCTCGACCTTTCGGTCTCCGTGTTCTGAGGCCATATCTGTATGTGCTAGGCTCGTCAAGTTTAACCTGAGTATTCCGCGTGTGCAACTGTTTTGCACCCGTTGTATTTGAACGTAGAGCCTATCACACCCGATCATCACGTGGTGTCTCAGCACGAAGAACTTTCGCAACGGTGCATACTCAGGGACAACACTTCTTGATAATTAGTGAGAGATCATCTTAAAATGCTACCGTCAATCAAAGCAAGATAAGATGCATAAAGGATAAACATCACATGCAATCAATATAAGTGATATGATATGGCCATCATCATCTTGTGCTTGTGATCTCCATCTCCGAAGCACCGTCGTGATCACCATCGTCAACGGTGCGACACCTTGATCTCCATCGTAGCATCGTTGTCATTACGCCATCTATTGCTTCTACGACTATCGCTACCGCTTAAAAATAAAGTAAAGCAATTACAGGGCGTTTGTATTTCATACAATAAAGCGATAACCATATGGCTCCTGCTAGTTGCCGATAACTTCGGTTACAAAACATGATCATCTCATACAATAAAATATAGCATCATGTCTTGACCATATCATATCACAACATGCCTTGCAAAAACAAGTTAGACGTCCTCTATTTGTTGTTGCAAATTTTACATGGCTGCTATGGGCTGAGCAAGAACCGTTCTTACCTACTCATCAAAACCACAATGATAGTTCATCAAGTTTGTGTTGTTTTAACCTTCTCAAGGACCGGGCGTAGCCACACTCGGTTCAACTAAAGTTGGAGAAACTGACACCCGCTAGTCACCTGTGTGCAAAGCACGACGGTAAAACCAGTCTCGCATAAGCGTACGCGTAATGTCGGTCCAGGCCGCTTCATCCAACAATACCGCCGAACCAAAGTATGACATGCTGGTAAGCAGTATGACTTGTATCGCCCACAACTCACTTGTGTTCTACTCATGCATATAACATCTATGCATAAAACCTGGCTCTAATACCACTGTTGGGGAACGTAGTAATTTCAAAAAAATTCCTACGCACACGCAAGATCATGGTGATGCATAGCAACGAGAGGGGGAGTGTATCTTCATACCCTTGAAGATCGCTAAGCGGAAGCGTTTATCAACGCGGTTGATGTAGTCGTACGTCTTCACGGTCCGACCGATCCAAGTACTGAACGCATGGCACCTTCGAGTTCGGCACACGTTTAGCTCGATGACGTCCTCGCCTTCTCGATCCAGCAAGACGGGCAAAGTAGTAGATGAGTTCCGGCAGCACGACGGCGTGGTGACGGTGTTGGTGAAGAACAATCTCCGCAGGGCTTCACCTAAGCACTATGGAAACTATGACGGAGGATAAACTAGAGGGGACGGGGTTGCCGGCACACAGCTTGGTGTTTCTTGATGTGTCTTTGGTGCTAGCCCTACCCCTCTATTTATATGTTGAGCCATGGGGTCGAAACTTGGAGTAAAAGCCTCCACAAAGTCGGTTTCACCCGAAAGGCAAGAGTCCTTCTCGGACTCCAGGACCAAACGCCACAATCCTTGGTGTCTGGCCCAGACACCATGGGCCTCGGCGTCTGGCCCAGGGCCAGACGCCAGGGTCTCCGGCGTTTGGCCCCCTGGCCTCCGCAAAACTCCTTTTGCAACGACTGATAGCCCCGTGGGCCTGACCCCTTGGCCTAACCATATCATCCAATATATGAATCTTTACCTCCGGACCATTCCAGATCTCCTCATCATGTCCGTGATCTCATCCGGGACTTCGAACAACATTCGGTCACCAATATACATAACAAATATAATACTATATCGTCAACGAAACGTTAAGTGTGCAGACCCTACGGGTTCAAGAACTATGTAGACATGACCGAGACACGTTTCCGGTCAATAACCAATAGCGGGACCTAGATGCCCATATTGGCTCCCACATATTCTACGAAGATCTTTATCGGTCAAACCGCATAACAACATACGTTGTTCCCTTTGTCATTGGTATGTTACTTGCCCGAGATTCGATCGTCGGTATCTCAATGCCTAGTTCAATCTCATTACCGACAAGTCTCTTTACTCGTTATGTAATGCATCATTCCGTAACTAACTCATTAGCTACATTGCTTGCAAGGCTTATAGTGATGTGCATTATCGAGAGGGCCCAGAGATACCTCCCCGAGAATCAGAGTGACAAATCCTAATCTCGAAATACGCCAACCCAACATGTACCTTTGGAGACACCTGTAGAGCTCCTTTATAATCACCCAGTTACGTTGTGACGTTTGGTAGCACACAAAGTGTTCCTCCGGTAAACGGGAGTTGCATAATCTCATAGTCATAGGAACATGTATAAGTCATGAAGAAAGCAATGGCAACATACTAAACGATCGATTGCTAAGCTAATGGAATGGGTCAAGTCAATCACTTCATTCTTCTAATGATGTGATCCCGTTAATCAAATGACAACTCTTTATCCATGGCTAGGAAACATAACCATCTTTGATTAATGAGCTAGTCAAGTAGAGGCATACTAGTGACACTCAATTTGTCTATGTATTCACACATGTATCATGTTTCCGGTTAATACAATTCTAGCATGAATAATAAACATTTATCATGAAATAAGGAAATAAATAATAACTTTATTATTGCCTCTAGGGCATATTTCCTTCATATCCCACCGTGGCCGTCGCCCACGAAGGACTTGCCTCACTAGGGTAGATCTTCACAAAGTAGGCGATCTCCTTGCCCTTACAAACTCCTTGCTTCAACTCCACAATCTTGTCGGAGGCTCCTAAGTGACACCTAGCCAATCTAGGAGACACCACTCTCCAAGAAGTAACAAATGGTGTGTTGTTGATGAACTCCTTGCTCTTGTGCTTCAAATGATAGTCTCTCCAACACTCAACTCTCTCTCACAGGATTTAGATTTGGTGGAAAGAAGATTTGAGTGGAAAGCAACTTGGAGAAGGCTAGAGATCAAGATTCATATGGTAGGAATGGAATATCTTGACCTCAACACAAGTGTAGGTGGTTCTCTCTCAGAAAATGTATGTTGGAAGTGTAGGCATGTTCTGATGGCTCTCTTCACCAATGAAGAGTGGGTGGAGGGGTATATATAGCCTCCACACAAAATCTAACCATTACACACAACTTACCAATCTCGGTGGGACCGAATCGTGAAACTCGGTCGGACCGATTTAGCACATAATGTGACCGTTAGGACTTTCGGTGGCACCGACATGTCAACTCGGTGGGACCGATATGGTTAGGGTTAGGGCATAACATAATCTCGGTGAGACCGATTACTCAAACTCGGTGGGACCGATTTTGGTAATAAGCTAACCAGAGAGTTGGTCAGGCAAACTCGGTGGGACCGATTCGCTCATCTCGATTGGACCGAAACGTTACGAAGAGGAACAGAGAGTTTGCATTGTAATCTCGGTAGGACCGATTACACAAACTCGGTGGGACTGATTTTGGTAATGGATACATACAGAGATATTACAATCCCATCTCGGTGAGACCGAGATCCCTATCGGTGAGACCGAAAAGACTAGGATTTCTGGCAGTGGCTTTGTCAACCGAACTCGGTGGCGCCGGATAGAAAGAATCGATGGGGCCGAGTTGGACTTTTGGTTTGGGTCATATGTGGATGTGAGAAAGTAGTTGAGGACTTTGGAGCATATCACTAAGCATTTTGAGCAAGAACCTCATTAAGCAACACCTCATGCCCTCTTGATAGTATTGGCTTTTCCTATAGACTCAATGTGATCTTAGATCACTAAAATAAAAAGAATAGAGTCTTGTGCTTTGAGCTTGAGCCAATCCTTTGTCCTTAGCGTCTTAAAGGGGTTCCACATCCTCTAGTCCATGCCACTCCATTGTTGAACTTATCTGAAACGTACTAGGTAAAGGTATTAGTCCAACAAAAGATATGTTGACATTAATTACCAAAATCACCCAGGGAGCACTTGTGCTTTCAGCATGCTTATCCCTAGATGTAACCGACCTCATGTAAACCCTAGGTGCCCCCGGTTCCTATATAAGCTGAGGTTTTTTTAGTGCCCCCGGTTCCTATATAAGCCGGGGTTTTTTTAGTTCCGAGATTCATATTCATAGACATACAATCTTCTGGATTTAACCCCGACGCAAGGCGCCTGCATTTGCATGACTGACATCTGCAGATTCACACACTTTACCGGGGAGGCACTCGGAGAGCGGCCACCGCCAAAGCCTCCTCCCTCTTCCTCTGTTTGCGGCGCCGAGCCGCTATGTTGACCTTGCGAGCGGCCACCACCGATGGGTCCTTCGCCTTTGGAAACATATTCGTCGCCTCCTCCTCTGGCTCCATCGCGACGATGGACGGCGAAACGGGTGGGGACTGGGATGGGTGGCGGCGGCGATCGGAGTGAAGACAACATGGAAAGGGTGGCTTTCACACGGAAAAAGTGTGGAATTGTCCAAACATGTGGGCTCCGCATCGGTTTGGGGTAGGTTTGGGGTGTCGAGCGCCTACGTGGCGGTTGTCCTGACTCCCACAACTTCCCCCAACTTTGCTTCCCGTTTCCGGGAATTCGGACGTGCAGACCGGTCCGTGGACGTTTGATGCATGGTATTGGAGGGCACAAAGTGTCCGAACAGTGTAGTTCATACGTTTACGGATGGTTTGAGAATATTCATTTGAGCCCAGGCTCATCTGCTCCCGAGTATGAACAGTAAATTAAAAAAACTAGAAAATTTTGGAAAAAACTGTATTTTTTTGTCAACCAAGACACTCAAATACGTTATGTCCGGGCAAATTTACTTGTATTGGGACATCTAAGGAGCCCGTGGCAAAAATAAATAAATAAACAAAATCGGTCCAAACAATGCCTGAACAATGAACTTTCTCACAAACCCCCATTTTTTTCTGCCGAGACCTACTCAAAGGTCCATACACCACCGAATTTGACACCGACATCACGCACTCGATCATGTTCCATGCCAAAAAAATTGATATTTTTTTGAATTGACTGTTAATTCTTGGGAGAAGATGAGCTCAGGAGCCGAATCGCTGCGTAGAGATGCCCTAGTAACTTAGGTGATAGCACCATGTTCTTTATCTTCATCTTTACTTGCAGAATTAAACTCTGTGAACATTCAAGTGCCATTGTAGAACTTGATGACATTTGCGAGAGAGCTCATGCGCTTGCACTGAAAACTTAATCATGCTTGCACCATGCTGCTTACAGGAGAACATTAGTAATTAATTGTCGGTATTATTGACTGCGGGTACTGGTATTTACATTCAGTTACATATGTCGTTACGGTTGTAACCCGTACAATACACATCGCTGGTGCATATTTTGGTATGCCGCACAGGCTTCAAGAAGCCAAGGCACTAGTATTGTAGACAAGAAGAGCACCACCCAACAGAATTCCAGAAAGAGTGACTGCCCAGAGAAACAGCCCTGTCTTTCCTGTATAAGTCACCAGGAAACTAAAATGTCAAATTTACTGAATTTGGGATACAGTAAACATTTTATGATACGTTTAAAGAAACGTCGTGCAGTGTAAACTTATTTGTTTCGAGATGCCAGTCGGTCTGCGCGTACCTCCAACATAAACGTCACCACTTGGAGACCATTCTTCTGGTGTATATATCGGGCTGCAACGTAGTAAGAACCGAATAAGATGTCATGAGAGCTGAACTCCATGCATCATCTCTGAATTATGTAGACATTTGTTTTTACTGACAGAAACTGTGGGTTTGGGTTCGCGTGTTTTTACCTGTACCCATCAACGTTTGCTCCATACTTGTCGGCAAACTGGTAAACACCCTTCCCCTGGTAAAATTGGAGAATTATTAAGCGATGCACAACAGTGAAAATTTCATCAACTATCAATGATAGTACAAATGATAACATCAGAAGTAACAAAAAGTACACCCAGGTCCATAGACTGACCTTGGCCGCCCTTCCGGACGCATCGACGCCTTCCTTGAACACCACTCCACCACCAGGCCCTACAAGTTGACACACATAAGTTCATGCGAAGGTAAAATTTATGCTTGTAGCTCTCAACTCTGAACATTACGGCATGTATATACCCACCGTAGGGTTGGGCAGTCTGGACCTTCTTCGCCTTCTTGCTGGCTACTATGAGCAGCGATGGCCTCGCCGATGGTCGCACACCCCGGAGCTTCGCTCGTCCTAACAGTGGAGAGGGAGATGGTTTCAGCAGAACCAAAGACGCCATGACAGAGGCAGACATGTTTGTGCTCACTCACTAGGCTCACTCTCTTTCAGTTCAATTCGGTTTCTCTCACGGCTAATGCATGGGTTTAAATACATGGAGGCTGGGGAGTGGCAGACAGTGATCGTCTGTTTTCAGGTTGGAAGGTTGCTATAATGGCGTGTCATGGGTCCATGATCACGTGAACAGCCCTTGTCTCTTGCTCGGCTGATCAGAAACGCCGCACTTATGCAATCTGGAACGGATAAGTACCGAGGGTTTCACCTTCCTTTTTATTTTTTCCATGGTTGAGAAATTTCATCAGGTGTCCCTCACGGACAGGTCGATTTTGGGAGTTTCGCTGCAGATGATCTTATCTTTAACAGTAACATCAGAATATGACAATGCTTTTTCATTATTAGTAAGGAAAGAAGATGGCAATGCTATTTGTACGCAAAGTGCTTTGTAAAAGAAAATTAGGGAGCCTCAGTTGGACATGCGACTGAAATTTTTTAACCGGCCAGTCACTTTTTTATTTCTTTGCATAAACAAAAATATAAACTAAAAAATGCAAAAATATAGCAAAAACAGATTTTGTTTTACATAGGATGAATTAAGGGCATTGATATTATTACCTAAAAGAGGAAAAAATAAAAAAAAGAAATTAAAACAAACAACGACAAAAAATTGCACAGAAATTAGTGTTTCAGAATATAAAAAGAATGAGACTATAATAGTGTAATTCTCAGCAATAGTGTGATTTGCACACCTCTTGCATAAAACATTTGAGGAGCTCGTAGAAAAAAAAAACAGGTCTTCAAATGTCTTATCACAAGGAAAAAATTGCACACACCTAGCGCACCCGAGTATCTTGCATGCTAAAAAAAATCAGATTTTTTGAAGTTTTTGTTTCATTTTTCTTGACTTTATTGTTCATAGGAAGTACATCATTTTGTCAGATAGATGGTTACTCACCGTTGCGGAGGTACACCGGATCAGCCCAAGCCCATCATTGTCGCCAGTCACATGGATGTCGACCAATGGCGGTGAGGGAGATCATGTGAAGAAGACCATTGCGAGCTGAGGAAAATTGGCAACTGCCAGCGTCCATGACACGCGGCTATTCAGATTTTTTCACACCATGTAAGCCTCACTTGCAAAATCATTTTTCGTTTTTGCTCTTCGACTAGCTCGTGAAAGTCACATGGATTTCGTGATGTGAGGGAGACAAATATGAATACTAACACAAAGAGGAATGACTCATTGATGTCATCACCATGTTCAAATCTTACAAAATACTGTAGCAAGGAGGGAGACGAAGATGGTGTCCGCGCACACGACCTAGGGCCAGTGCCCATTGATGGTGGCGGTGCCTCCTTGTGTTCCTCTTGCGTGGGTGTTGTGGTGTTGGTGTTGGAGATGAAGCTCTTGAGGGAGAGCCATCCCTCTAGATGAGAGGGTGCAACCTTCCTACAACTGTGTGGATTTGTGGATGGATTGGATGGATGATCGTCGATGCCTAGGGTTGAAGGTGTCTAAATAGCCGGTCTGCTCATGCATCCTCCATGGATATGCATGCTTCCCCCCTTTGATCCAAGGGCTCTAGGCGAGCCCCATTCTCTCGCAATACCTCCCCTAAGGTCCAAGGACCCCTTAGGAACAAACAAGGTTGAAATTGATGAGAATCACATATCCTCGTTGCAGAATCACCTAGTACGGGCACTGGTGCGAGTGTGGATACTCGTACTGTGCGGATATCCGGACGCCAACAAATCACCCTTATGTTTGGTTCCAGATTGTGGGATTTGAACATTCGAACCGGTTCAGATAAATTTGATGGCCAGCGTTGGATGACAAAAAATATCCGAAATGTCAAATCCAATGATTTAGGAGGTGATTTGATGAACCGCCTTAGAGTTGCCTAAGGTTTCAGTTCGCTAAAGCCAGGCAAACGCCTTTTCAATAAAAGAAAAAATAACACGGCAGATAGTTTGTGCAGCAACGAAATTTCGGTTTACGTAAAACATGTAATACGCTTTCCGGCTTGAGTCACAGCTCCCATACTCCACTGCCCCCCTGCCCGAGTCCGGCCTACAGTGAGGAGACCGGAGCCAGAGAGGGGCGGGCGAGCGCGAGAGCGAGTGGGCGGCGGCGGGCGGTGGATGGCGATGGCGGGCGGCGGGGGACTGAACCGGTCATCGTCGCGGGGGCAGCTGCCGCCGCAGGAGCTGCTCGACGATCTCTGCAGGTGCGTAGCCCTAACCCATCCCCCGATCCCCATCTCCGCAACTCCATCAGACCCAACCCGAATCCAATCCAATCCAATCTCGTGCCGCAGCCGGTTCGTGCTGAACGTGCCCAAGGAGGACCTGGAGTCGTTCGAGCGGATTCTGTTCCTGCTGGAGCAGGCGCACTGGTTCTACGAGGACAACTCCGTGGAGCACAACCCCTCCCTCAAGTCCCTCTCCTTCAAGGACTTCACCTCCCTCAGTAAGATAAAGATCGCTCCTTTCCCCTTTAAATCTGCTCCTGTCTCGTCACGGCCCGGGACTCCGAGCCCCGTCGAGGACGATGGTTCTTGGCGGATTCGTCGCTGACTCCGACATTGTCGCCGTCGCGGTCGCCGTCGTCCTTGTGTGCGCAGTGTTCAACAGCTGCGCCGCCCTCAGGCCCTACCGCGCGCACCTCGACGACATCTACAAGGACTTCACCCACTACAAGTTCCGCGTCCCCGTCTCCGGCGCCATCATCCTCGATGACAATTATGACAGGGTAATTTTGTTGAATAGCCCTCAATTTCCTCTGGAATTTTGTTGAATCTCAAGGTTTGCTGACCTCTCCCTTTTTCTCTGCAGTGCTTACTTGTGAAAGGATGGAAGTCTAGTGCAAGCTGGAGTTTTCCCCGTGGAAAGAGGAGCAAAGATGAAGAGGATCATACTTGTGCAGTTAGAGAAGTAAGTTTCTGGGCTTGATCCGCGTTGTGCTTTACAGTTTCCATCAGACATATTGCACTTGTAGTGAAGCAATAATGCTTGTAGATATTGCCGGACTGTTATTTTCTGGTCTGCTGAACATGGAGGTTCTTTGTTTTTACAGATTAGTTTCCTAACAATTCAAATTTCAAATCTCTAGATATTCTATGCACGCCAAAACATTGCGTTCTTGAGTTAATGTCTGGATCTGTTCTCTACATATGGGTGTCTTCTTACACCAACAATGGACCACATCAGTGTTCCTTTTGGCAATGTGTCACTGTCACAATGTCAAAGATAACAAGTGAATCTCCAATTTGTAGCATATTTACAGAACCAAGTCTCATGTTTCAGCTATTATTCCGTTCTTAGATGTGTTCTTTGCTAGGTGGGACCATCAAGCTCTCTAGTCGTCTGTACTATTTTTCTTGACCGAGAATGAGGCAATTTAGCACCAATTAGCTATATTTATACCCATTAGTTCTCTGCATAAATTACATGAAGATCTGAACTTTATCATATTTTTTCTTTTGTCCAATTACAAGCTCGTCCTGTCCATGTTTTACTCTTCCCTGCTTTTCATTACATAACCAATTTTACCTAAGCGACATTTATTTGCATAACTATGCAGGTTCTGGAGGAGACTGGGTGTGATGTTTCTAAGCTTTTGAAAATGGATGACCACATTGAAGTTTCAATTGGACAACAAAGAGTTCGACTCTATATTATTACGGGTGTTAAGGAAGATACTGTTTTCGCACCTCAAACTAAGAAAGAGATCAGTGTATGCAAATTCTCAAATCTTTCCTCATCTTTCTATTCGGTAAAACAATTTTTTCCGCACCTATCAACATCATGTTATGAATATATGGTATGGTGTTGGTATGCATGTCATGGTTCCTTAATCGGTAGTCTTCAATTGTATTTACTACTGTATGTAATAGTTTCTCCTTTCTGAATAACATATTGTAATTGAATGGTCCTGATGTTTTGCAACAGTGCATCCCGGCTGAGAAGTGGCACTATGTAGATATTTGTTACTATTTTTGTAACGCTGACACATGCCCAGACTCTTTGCAATTTCACACATGTTTTTTTAATCAGCACATTGCATCCCCACATGTTCTTATTTCCTTGGTTTGAACATTGCCACATGACCAAACTGCTTGCAAATTTTTATTATCCCGTATGCTATCTTAGGTATAGCATTGTGTTAGTAATTTTTGTGTTTGCTCGAGCTTCAAAGCTATTGTCTTTGCATTGTTTGGTTTTTATTTACTATTCTCTTCTTCTTTAAACCTTTTTTTGGTAAATCAGTGAAATTGCCACTGCTAACCTTTTCTCTCTGTGAATATGGCAGGAGATCTCATGGCACAGAATTGATGATCTTCTACCTGCTAGTGATGATGCAATATCTCGTGGAGTGAATGGGATGAAGCTTTATATGGTTGCACCATTTTTGACGTCAGTACTTCTTTACACTATTTTTTGTGTCTTCCTTTGTGCAGAAGTTGTTATATGCATTGCTCCCATTGTTGCTGTTAAACTCTTAGCATGTTCGATTGGTTCTGCTTCTTAAATGTATTTTGTTGGTTCCACATTATTTGGCGCCTTACGGTTTTGCTTGTCCCAGGGGTCTAAAATCATGGATAGGCACACATCGGTCCCAAGTATATCAGAAGTCAGATACATCTGCTAGAGGTTTCTTCTGCTCCCTCTTATGCCCATTGTGGTCATTGGCCTAGATAAAGACATTCCTGAGTACCCACGAATTAATTCTGTATTAACTGTTTTGCTTCAAATTTACCAAGCCCTGTTCTCTAAAGTCTAAAGTCAATCCACAGATGTCTTTCCAAAGTGAACCAAAGCTAATACACAAGTATAACATATTCGAGGGCAATACTATATTCATGAGTAACTTTTGGCGCTTGATATATACCCATGTTGAACCTGTTGTGACATGTACTGCTTTCTTACATGGTTGTGAACCCTGAGGTGACATCTACGGTAACATCACTCCACAGGTACTGTGTGGAAAGCGAAGAATCCCTCGGGTGTCTTTGTGCCTGTGGAGAACCCTGTTATTACTAGAGCAGGGTCTGACGCGCAGAACCCTGTTATTACTAGAGCAGGGCCTGGCACGCAGAACCCTGTTATTACTAGAGCAGGATCTGGCACGCAGCACGTCGACAACCGCCCTGGCAAAAGCTTCAGAAGCTTCAGATTCGATACGGCCAGTATCCTGCAGTCCATGGAAGCTTCCTTTCTGCGTACCTAAGATCCTGACAGACCATCAACTCCTGTACCCCTGGAATGCCGTCGTCCCTCATTGTTAACTGGAATCCTTGACGCCACGGCATTTCGTCTTCCCCATGTCCTCTTCTTTTGGTATCTGTAATCTAGAACGCAACAATTGTCGCATCTTTCTTGAGTTGTTATTATGTCATGTCTTTCATACACTTAAATTCTTGCTTTTGCTTTAGGGGATTATATGCGATGTCTGAAATTATTTGCATGTTACACTGGTTAGTGCAGGAAGAATTCTTGTGCGCTATGGCCCTCTTTATTAGCATTGGGTCGTAAATTAACCAGCTTTCTAATCGGTCGGACGCTGAATAAGACAATCCTTTTTGGCTCTCTTGTGCCACACTCCTGGTAACAAACATAGGAATACATATAAGTGAAGTGCAGGAACGGCATAGGTGAAAGCACATTGATTTTTGGAGCTAGCAGTGCATAAATCCATGAATCACATCACTACAGGAATAAATCATAACACTTGCAGTTCTTCTGTTAGCACATGATGAGCTTTCTTTGCAGCTATTTCCTATCACAAATGCATCAAGAAACAGTGAAAAGGATGATAACAAAAAAATCGTTGCAACAAGAGGCAAGTCTTGTAGCACCCATGAACTAACTCAGCATGGATCAAACATGTAGGTTTTAGATTCAACAAGGCGGCTTCAAATCAGCATTCACCGCAACACACCGATATCACTAATTCAACATTGAATCGAACACAAGTTTGGTAATAACTTGCAGCATCACGCAGGTGAAGTAGGCATCGTCTGGTCAAAACAACAAGGAGTCCAGGACTCTGCAACACACCGATATCACTAATTCAACATTGAATCGAACACAAGTTTGGTAATAACTTGCAGCATCACGCAGGTGAAGTAGGCATCGTCTGGTCAAAACAACAAGGAGTCTAGGACTCTACTAGCCAACACGAAAGAAGTACCACCATCACCAAAATGTACTTGCTATAGGGTTTAGGGATAGGGAACTCGGTAAGATGGCAGTATGGCATATCAATCAATTGCCATTATTTGCACGGACAATATGGACTTCCATGGCACTCCTTTTGTTGGCCAACAGCTCAAAGGGGCAGATATCGTCCATCTTCACATCATTGTCTTTGACGAACTTCTTCCATCCACTTACAACTCGATAATCCTCACGCTAAACGCTAAACTTCCCCTTCCATTTCTTCGCAAGTAGCTGGAAATGGACGACTGGCTCATCTCCAAGATATTGCTCGGGGACAATCTATTCCAGATTTCAACACAAGAGTTAGTTGAGCAATAGTAAATTAATATTGTGTGTGTGTAAACTGAGGTATGACTGGTTATGAATGCATAAATCCTGATCAAGAATACTGTACTGTTTTCATCAATAAAGAGAAGTAAGTTTCAACAGACTTGAACATTCATGATCGATACAACAAAATATGGAGGGAGCCACTCACCAGGATGAATGCTTTATGAACATTGGCCTTCCCCATCAAAGCAACAAAGATGGGAATGTCAGAGTCTTCACTGCCATTAGTACTCCCTCTGTTCCTATTTGTAGCCCGCCTTGTGGAGTGGCTCTTATACCAAGACACGTGCTGGCGTTTTTTTTTTGGACGAGAATTGCCCCTATACTTGCTAGGTCTGTCAAGCACGTGGGTGCCTGCTGCTGCACTCCCGTGACTAGCCAAGGGATACTTTCGTCCAAAACAGTCTATACGCACTACAATTCGGAATCTAAGGCAGAAACCTATGCGCACTATAATAAGGAATGGAGTGAGTACTTCTTTACACTAATTTTGTATGTTCCTTTGTGCAGAAGTTGTTTACATGCATTACACCCATGGTGGTTGTTAAAATCTTCTCGAGGTGGGCTTTCGCCCTGCTTTATAAATAAAGCAACGGTCCATACAACCAACATCCAAAGTCATACTCAAGCGACGGCTGGGGAAACGGCACATACATGCCCAAGGAAAGAAAAAGAAATAAAAAAGCCACCAAGCGGCCCTACTATGACGAAAGTCAGCGCGCCACAGCCAAAAGCGCATCCATCATGAGCCCTAGGCGGTCACGGTCACGCTGCCTCAATGTTGTAAAAAAGGCAAGAAATTTGAAGAAAGAGTCAGATGCCCGCCTCGGAAGGATCTTCTCAATCACCATCTTATTACGAGCTGTCCAAAGCGTCCAAGACAATGCCACGAAAATAAGCCAAAATAAATGTCGATGACAGGAGCGTAATGTAGCCCCGTACTGGAGGAATTCCGCGAGGTTGAGGGCCTCCCATTCGGTCCCAAGAGCCTCACAGATGTACGTCCAAAGTACCCGTGCCGCCGTGCAGGAAAGGAGGATATGTGTCCCTGTCTCCGGTGCCACACATAGGGGCCACAGACCATCACCCGGGCCATGCCGCTTCAGGACCTCACTCCTTGAAGGGATGCGATCTCGAAGTAGCTGCCACACAAAGATCTTAATCTTCAGCGGCAAGGGGGCTTTCTACAGGGAGAAAGCCAGGGGGTGGCCGGGGACTGGCATAGGGTGTGGTATGCCTAAGCACCGAAAATTCTGCCGTCGGGGCTAGCTTCCATGAGATAGGGTTCGGATAGTCCGCAAGCACCGTTGGTAAGGATGCCCGTAGGGTATCCCAATCTTCCCGCTCTACATGCCCGAAGGCGCGGTGGAACTAGACATCGCACACTCCATCACGGAATGCCCTAGATAAAACTAATTGAGGGTTAGAATAGATCAAAAACAAGCCGGGAAAGTTTGTTTTTAGGGGCTCGGAACCCAACCAAGGGTCTAGCCAGAATTGGGTTCCAACCCCATTCCCTATTGAGAAGGAAATCCCTAGACAGATGTCCTCCTTGATGCTTTGGATGGGTCCACTACTGGAATCAGAGAATTTTCCATCAGCCAGTTCTTTGCCGTTTGCTAGCAGACGACAAAGAAGGTCTCTGCTGACAGCTTTAGAAAAGTAGACGGCAACGAACGAGCTGATGGCAAAGACACTATTTGCCATCAGCCAGTTTTTTGCCGTCTGCTAGCGGACGACAAAGGAATGTTGCCGTCTGCTAGTAGATGACAAAGAGGTGGGGGTGGGGTTCAGTGGAGGCCAGCTTATTGCAATGGCCCACCTCACCTCTTTGCCATTTGCTAGCGACTACAAAGTTTCTTTGTGTGTCTCTCTCTCTCTCTCCCTGAAAGGATCGAGAAAAGGTGTCTAGAGGGGGGGGGGGGGTGAATAGACTCTAAGTAAGAAAAGTTGCAGTTTTTAATCTCTTTAAGTTGAAGTGGAGTTTTGGCACAAGTTTTAACATTCACAATACATATCAAGAAAGCATGACAAGAGTATATGAGCAGCGGAAAGTAAAGCATGCAAATTGCAAGAATGTAAAGGGATGGGATTGGAGTGTGCAAACGCAATTTGGAGACACGGAGATTTTTTATCCATGGTTCTGATAGGTGGTGCTATCGTACATCCACGTTGATGGAGACTTCAACCCACGAAGGGTAACGGTTGTGCGAGTCCACGGAGGGCTCCACCCACGAAGGGTCCACGAAGAAGCAACCTTGTCTATCCCACCATGGTCATCGCCCACGAAGGACTTGCCTCACTCGGGTAGATCTTCACGAAGTAGGCGATCTCCTTGCCCTTACAAACTCCTTGGTTCAACTCTACAATATTGACGGAGGCTCCCAAGTGACACCTAGCCAATCTAGGAGACACCACTCTCCAAGAAGTAACAAATGGTGTGTTGATGATGAACTCCTTGCTCTTGTGCTTCAAATGATAGTCTCCCCAACACTCAACTCTCTCTCACAAGATTTGGATTTGGTGGAAAGAAGAGTTGAGTGGAAAGCAACTTGGGGAAGGCTAGAGATCAAGATTTATGTGGTAGGAATGGAATATCTTGACCTCAACACAAGTGTAGGTGGTTCTCTCTCAGAAAATGTATGTTGGAAGTGTAGGCATGTTCTGATGACTCTCTCCATGAATGAAGAGTGGGTGGAGGGGTATACATAGCCTCCACACAAAATCTAACCGTTACACATAATTTACCAAACTCGGTGGGACCGAATCGTGAAACTCGGTCAGACTGATTTAGTTCATAATGTGACCGTTAGGCATTTCGGTGGGACCAACAAGATCAACTCGGTAGAACCGATGTTCTAGGGTTAGGGTAAAGCCTCAACTCGCTTTGACCGATTACACAAACTCAGTGGGACCGATTTGGGTAATAAGCGAAATAGAGAGTTGGCCAGGCAAACTCGGTGGGACCGATTGCATACCTCGGTGGGACCGAAATTATTGCAATAGGAAACAGAGAGTTTGCAAGCCCATCTCGGTGAGACCGAGATCCCATCGGTGAGACCGACTCGATTAGGGTTTCTGGCAGTGGCTATGTCAAGAGAACTCGGTGGTGCCGGATAGAAAGATTCGGTGGGGCCGAGTTTGATTTTTGGTTTGGGACATCTGTGGATGTGAGAAAGTGGTTGAGGGCTTTGGAGCATATCACTAAGCACTTTGAGCAAGCAAGCCATTAAGCAACACCTCATCCCCTCTTAATACTATTGGCTTTTCTATGGACTCAATGTGATCTTGGATCACTAAAAGTAAAATATAGAGTCTTGTGCTTTGAGCTTGAGCCAATCCTTTGTCCTTAGCATCTTGAAGGGGTTCCACATCCTCTAGTCCATGCCACTCCATTGTTGAACTTATCTGAAACATACTAGGTAAGAGTATTGGTCCAACAAGAGATATGTTGACATTAATTACCAAAATCACCCAGGGAGCACTTGTGCTTTCACTCACTCTCTCTCTCTCTTTCTCTCTCTCTCTCTCTCTCTGACCGCACCCCGTCGCCCCGCACCACGCCACCGCCCCCAATTGCACCCCGCCCCCGCCCTCGACCACACTCTGTCCCGACCCGTCGCCCGCTACCACCGATGCCCCACCGCTCCTGCACACCACCCCGCCCCCCCGACGCCCCGCCACTCCGGCCCGCTCGACGCCCCGCCGTCCGGCCGCCCTGACGCCCCGCCGTCCGGCCGCCCTGACGCCCCGCCGCCCTGTCGCCCAACCTCCCTGACGTCCCGCTGCCCTGCCCCCCCGACACCCCGCCGCTCGGCCCCTCTGATGCCCCGCCGCCCGACCCGACCTGTCGGTGTCGGCCTCCTCCACCTCCCCCACTCCAGTGAGCCCCCTCCCCCTCTCTTTTTTTCCCATTTTCTCTGTTAATTAGTATAGTTTAGTTAGTGTAGTTTAGGTTTTTTCTTCTGTTTTTTAGGTTTAGGTTTAGATTTAGTTTAGTTTAGGTTTAGTTAACAAGGAAGAAGAAAGATAAAATTAAGAAAATAATAATAAGAAGAATAATAATAAGAAGAGGAGGAAGAAGAAGAGGAAGAGGAAGAAGAAGAAGAAGAAGAGGAGGAGGAGGAAGAAGAAGAAGAGGAGGAGGAAGAAGAAGAGGAGGAAGAAGAAGAGGAAGAGGAAGAAGAAGAAGAAGAAGAGGAGGAGGAGGAAGAAGAAGAAGAGGAAGAAGAAGAAGAAGAAGAAGAAGAAGAAGAAGAAGAAGAAGAAGAAGAAGAAGAAGAAGAAGAAGAAGAAGAAGAAGAAGAAGAAGAAGAAGAAGAAGAAGAAGAAGAAGAAGAAGAAGAAGAGGTTAGGGGTGCGTTGGCGCCGACGGAACCAGGTCGAGGTTATGGGTGCGTCGACGCCAACGGAACTGGGTCGAGGATCGCCAGTCACCATGGGGCAGAGGGTCGAGGATCGCCGGTCGCCGAGGGGTCACCAAGGGGTCGAGGGGTCGCCGAGGAGTCAAGGGGCGAGGGGTCGAGGGTGGAGCGGTCGATGGTCGAGGATCTTCCGGTCCAAGTGCTAACCGACTGGTGTCGTAGCTTAAGATGAGGACGTCCCCAAGCTGAAGGTCAAGAGCGTGGGGGAATTGCTTCCATCCGTGCGCGAAGAACGGATGGAAGCAGTTCGCCCATGCTCATGACCTTCCGCTCGGGCACTGATATCTGCTAGAACTACGTCGGTATTTCCCCAAACAGGAAGGGATGATGCAGTATAGCGACGGTAGGTATTTCCCTCAATGATGAGACCAAGGTTATCGAACCAGTAGGAGAACCTCCTAACAACACGTAAATAACACCTGCACACAAATAACAAATACTCGCAACCTGACGTGTTAAAGGGTTGTCAATCCCTTTTGGGTACGACACCTCAAGTAGGCAAGATAACATGAGATAGTTGTGGTAGATAGGATAAATAGATCGCGGATAAAATAAATTGCAGCAAGGTATTTTTGTATTTTTGGTTTAATAGATCTGAAAATAAAAGCAAAGGAAAATAGATTGCGAAGGCAAATATGATGAGAAGAGACCTGGGGGTCATATGTTTCACTAGTCGCTTCTCTCGAGAAAAATAGCAAACGGCGGGAAAAACAATTACTGTTGGGTAATTGATAGAACTTCAAATAATCATGACGATATCCAGGCAATGATCATTATATAGGCATCACATCCAAGATTAGTAGACCGACTCCTGCCTGCATCTACTACTATTACTCCACACATCGACCGCTATCCATCATGCATCTAGTGTATTAAGTTCATGGAAAAATGGAGTAATGCAATAAGAACGATGACACGATGTAGACAAGATTTATTTATGTAGAAATAAACCCCATCTTGTTATCCTTAATAGCAACGATACATACATGTCGTTTCCCCTTCTGTCACTGGGATCAAGCACCGTAAGATAGAACCCATCACAAAGCACCTCTTCCCATTGCAAGATAAATTGATCAAGTTGGCCAAACAAAACCCAAATATCAAAGAAGAAATACGAGGCTATAATTAATCATGCATATAAGAGATCAAAGAAGACTCAAATAAGTTTCATGGATGAAAACATAGATCTGATCATAAACTCAAAGTTCATCGGATCCCAACAAACACATCGCAAAAAGACTTACACCATATGGATCTCCAAGAGACCATTGTATTGAGAATCAAGAGAGAGAGAGAGAGAGAGAGAGAGAGAGAGAGAGAGAGAGAGAGAGAGGGAGGGAGGGAGAGGGAGAGAGGGAGAGGGAGGGAGAGGGAGGGAGAGGGAGAGGGAGAGAGAGAGAGGGAGAGGGAGAGAGAGAGGGAGGGAGAGAGGGAGAGGGAGAGAGAGAGAGAGCCATCTAGATACTAACTACGGACCCGTAGGTCTACAAAGAACTACTCACGCATCATCGGAGAGGCACCAATGGACATCATGAACCCCTTCGAGATGGTGTCTAGATTGGATTTGGTGTTTCTAGAACTTGTGGCGGCTGGAATTGATTTTCGTCGACTCCCCTAGGGTTTCTGGAATATTAGGGTATTTATAGAGCAAAGAGGCAGTGCGCAGGCCAACGAGGAGGGTACAACCCACCGGGGCGCGCCTGGGCCCCCAGGAGCGCCCTGGTGGGTTGTGCTCCCCTCGGAGCTCCCCTCAGGTGCGTTCCTGGCCCACTGGATGTCTACTGGTCCAAAAAAATTCCACAAAAAGTTTCGCTGCGTTTGGACTCCGTTTGGTATTGATTTCCAGCGATGTTAAAAACATGCAGAAAACAACAACTGGCACTGGGCATTATGTCAATAGGTTAATACCAAAAAATGATATAAAATGACTATAGAATGATTGTAAAACATCCAAGAATGGTAATATAACAGCATGTAATAATAAAAAATTATAGATACGTTGGAGACGTATCAGCATCCCCAAGCTTAGTTCCTGCTCGTCCTCGAGTAGGTAAATGATAAAAACAGAATTTTTGATGTGGAATGCTGCCTAACATGTTCATCACATAATCTTTTCTTTATAGGATGGACATTTGGACTTTTATATGGTTCAAAGCAATAGTCTAGTTTTGACATGAAGACTTTAATACTCAAGCATACCAACAGGCAACCATGTCTTTCAAAATATCAACAATAAAGCAAGTTATCCCTAGCCCATTATGCTCAACCATTGATCCATTCATGAAACACACTCGAATATTAGCTACACCCAATGCTCAAATACGATCATAGTGCCCCTTAGTTGGTGCTTTATAAGAGAAGATGGAGACTCAAATTCAAAATAAAAATTGCATAAAGTAAAAGAAAGGCCCTTCACAGAGGGAAGTAGGGATTTGTAGAGGTGCCAGAGCTCAAAGCAAAAATTGAGAGATAAAAGCATTTTGGGAGGCATACTTTTCCCACCAATGAAAACGACTTAGAGATCCCAACACTTTCCATGCTAGATACATCATAGGCGGTTCCCAAATAGAAACTAAAGTTTATTCCTTTTTCCATCATTACTTTCACTTTCCATGGCTTGTCCGTATCCACGGGTGCCCTCCATACCAACACTTTCCAAGGAATTTATTATTTCACAACATAAAATAAATTTATTTTTCATTTCGTGATTGGGCATCCCTAATACCTTTGCCTTACTCTCGTGCAATGACATGTGAATAAACACTCATCGTGAGAATAACACATCTAGCATGGAAAATATTGGCCACCCCTCACCATCTCGCGAGCGGTACAAGCACAATAAGAGAAATTTATTTTGAAAATTAGAGATGGCACATGCAAATTTGCTTAGAACAGCACGGAAATACCGCATATAGGTAGGTATAGTGGACTCATATGGCAAAACTGGTTTAAAGGGTTTTGGATGCACAAGTAGTGATCATATATACTTAGTGCAAAATGAAGGCTAGCTAAAGATTGAGAAGCGACCAACCAAGAAATGAAAAATCTCGTACCCAAGCATTAAGCATAAGTAACATGAAATAATGCACCACAAGTAGGATATAAATTTCATTGCACAAATATTGACTTTCGTGCTTGCATAGGGAATCACAAACCTTAACATCAATATTCTTACTAAAACACAATTACTCATCAACATGACTCACATATCATATTGTCATATCTCAAAACCATTACTAAGAATCAAGTTTATTTTGTCCAATGATCTTCATGAAAGTTTTTATTATATCCTCCTTGGATATCTATCACTTTGGGACTATTTTCATATGTTGCTTTTGATAAGCTCAAACAAATTTAAGTGAAGAACATGAGCATAATTTTTTTTCTCTCAAAATAATCTAAGTGAAGCAAGAGAGAATTTCTTAAATTTTTTACTAACTCCCAAATAAATATAAGTGAATCATGAGAGCATTTTTTTTTCAAAAATAACAAAACACGCCGTGCTAAAAAATATACAAGTGAAGCACTAGAGCAACCTCAAGGCTCTAAAAATTTAAGTGAAGCATATGAGCAAGCATAGCATAAATTTTGGCTCTCTCAAAAAGGTCTGTCCAACAAGGATTCAAGACTTAAAACACAAAGCAAAACAAGCAAAGACTCATATCATACAAGACGCTCCAAGCAAAACTCATAATACGTGACGAATAAAAATATAGTTCCAAGTAAAATACCGATGGTTGTTAGAAGAAAGAGGGGATGCCACTCGGGGGCATCCCCAAGCTTAGTTGCTTGCTACTTCTTGAATATTATATTGGGGTGCCTCGGGCATCCCCAAGCTTAGCCTTTTGATAATCCTTATTCCTTCGTCCATCGTAAGATCACCGAAAACTTGAAAACTTCAATCACACAAAACTCAACAAAACCTTCATGAGATCCGTTAGTATAAGAAAGCAAACCAGTACTATAAGTACTGTTGCAAACCCATTCATATTTTATTTTTGCATTATATCTACTGTACTCCAACTTTTCTACGGCAAAAACTCATCAAAGAAAACCATAGAATCATCAAAACAAGCACACAACGCAAAGAAAACAGAATCTGTCAAAAATAGAACAGTCTGTAACAATCTGACTACTTCAAATACTTCTGTAACTCCAAAAATTCTGAAAAGTTAGGACGATGTGAATAATTTTTTTCTTAATCTTCTGAAAAAAGAATCAACTCAAAAGCACTCTTCAGATAAAAATGAAAAATAATTTCGTGAGCATAAAAGTTTCTGTTTTTCAGCAAGATCAAATCAACTCTCACCCAAACCATCCCAAAGGCCTTGCTTGGCACAAACACTAATTTAAACCACAAAAAAACATCTAACCAGAGGCATAATTGGGTATTTTATTGAAAATAGCAAGAAAAACAAAAAACAAAAATATACAAGTTCGGTTGCCTCCCAACGAGCACTATCATTTTACGCCCCTAGCTAGGTATAACGCGTAGGATCTAAGTTTTGTCATCTTTAGTTCTAGATCCATATGATATCCTCATGATTGATTCATATGGTGGCCTAATTCTTGTTCTAGGTAAGTGTTCCATACCCTTCCTTAGTGGAAATTGAAATTTAATATTGCCTTCTTTCATATCAATCACGACACCAATAGTACGTAAAAACGGTCTACCAAGTATAATTAGACAAGACGGATTGCAATCAATATCAAGAACAATTAAATCTATGGGCACATAATTCCTATTTGCAAGAATAAGAACATCATTAATTCTTCCCATAGGCTTTTTAATAGTAGAATCCGCTAAGTGCAAATTTAAAGAGCATTCTTCAATATGGTAAGACCAAGCACATCACATAAAGATTTCGAAATTGTAGAAACACCAGCACCCAAGTCACATAAAAAACATTCATAATTTTTAATCATGACTTTGATAGTAGGTTACCACTCATCATGCAATTTTCTAGGAATTTAACTTCTAATTCCAACTTTTCTTCAAAAGCTTTCATCATGGCATCAACAATATGTTTAGTAAAAGCTTTATTTTGTTCATAAGCATGGGGTGAATTTATCATGGATTGCAACAAACAAATACAATCAACCAAAGAGCAACTATCATAATTAAAGTCTTTGTAATCCAAAATAGTGTGCACATCACTAGTTAAAGTCTTGACCTCTTCAAACCCACTTTTATGAAATTTTTCAACAAGATTTTCACCCTCCGAATCATAGGGACGCCTTCTAACCAAAGTTGACTCTTCTCCAGTCCCTTTTTCATCAATCTTAATTTTACTAAACGAAGAATCAATAGAAGAAACACCAATCATTTTAAGATCTTCGTCACGTTTATGAAAGTAACCACTAGAAAACGCCCTTTCTAAAAATTCTATTTTAGCTCTAAGCATAGCGGTTCTTTTCTCACTTTCATCCATAGAAACATAAAGAGTATTAATTGATTCTTCAACTTTAGGCACAAAAAAATTTCATCTTGAGAGTTTCTACATCATGAGAAATTCTGTCAATTCTTCTAGACAAATCATCAACCTATTCAACTTTTCTTCTATTGAAGCATTGAAAACCTTTTGAGTATTGATAAATTCTTTAATATTGTTCTCAAGATCAGAGGTGTTTCTATTATTATTATAAGTAGGATTACCATAGGAATTACCATAATTATTAGAGGAATTACTAGGAAAAGGCCTAGGATTAAAATTACCTCTATAAGCATTGTTATTGAAATTGTTTCGCAAGATAAAATTCACATCTATGGCATCACTATTTTGCTCAATCAAAGTAGACAAAGGCACATCACTAAAATCAATAGGAGCACTTTTATTAGCAACAACCTTCATAAGATCATCAACTTTTTCACTCAAAGAATTTATTTCCTCTACCAAATTGACTTTTTTTACTAGTAGGAGCTCTTTCGGTATGCCATTTTGAGTAATTTGCCATAATATTGTCTAGAAATTCAGTAGCTTCACCCCATGTAATTTCCATAAAAGTATCCCCCATGGCAGAATCCAAAAGATAACGAGAAACAAAATTCAACCCCGCATAAATTTTTTTGTACGATCATCCAAAGATTTAACCTATGAGTTGGACAATTCCTTAGCATCAATTTCATCCTTTCCAAAAATTGTGCAACATGCTCATGTTCAAGTTGCTTGAAATTCATGATCTGGGTTCTAAGGGAAATGATTTTTGCGAGCGGAAAATACTTATTAATAAAAGAATCCTTGCACTTGTTCCAAGAATCAATACTATTGCGAGGCAAAGAAGAAAACTAAAATTTTGCATGATCTCGCAAAGAAAACAGAAATAATTTCAACTTCACAACATCATTGTCCACATCTTTTTTCTATTTCATGTCACATAATTCCACGAATGTGTTAAGATGGTACATGCCATCCTCATTAGGAGTACCGGCAAATTGATCTTTCATAACAAGATTCAACAAAGCAGTATTAATATCAGAAGACTCCACACTAGTGGCGGGAGGAGCAATCGGAGTGCTAATAAAATCATTGTTGTTGGTATTCGAGAAATCACACAACTTGGTGTTCTCTTGAATCATGATGACTTCACAACAAGATTGCACTCAAAAACAGATCCGACAAGAAAACAGCGGACGAAAAATATGGCAAATAAAACGGCAATTTTTTGTGAAGTGAGGGAGAGGAAAACGAGAGGCAAATGACAAATAATGTAAATTGCAAGGAGATGAGATTTTGTGATTAGGAACCTAGTTGATGTTGAAGATCCTCCCCGGCAACGGCGCCATAAATTCCTTTTGATGTCTGCCAGAACTATGTCGGTATTTCCCCAAAGAGGAGGGGATGATGCAGCATAGAGACGGTAGGTATTTCCCTCAGTGATGAGACTGAGGTTATCGAACCAGTAGGAGAACCTCCTAATACCACGTAAATAGCACCTGCACACAAATAACAAATACTCGCAACCCAACATGTTAAAGGGGTTGTCAATCCCTTTTGGGTACGACTCCTCCACCTCCCCCACTCTGGTGAGCCCCCTCCCCCTCTCTTTTTTTTTCAATTTTTTCTCTGTTAATTAATATAGTTTAGGTTTTTTTTCTTCCATTTTTTAGGTTTAGGTTTAGATTTAGTTTAGTTTAGGATTAGTTTTTTCTTATATTTTTAGGTTTAGGTTTAGATTTAGTTTAGTTTAGGTTTAGTTAACAAGAAAGAAGAAACATGAAAAAAAATAAGAAGAAGAAGAAGAAGAAGAAGAGGAGGAGGAGGAGGAAGAAGAAGAGGAAGAGGAAGAGGAATAATAATAATAATAATAATAATAATAATAAGAAGAAGAAAATAAGAAGAAGAAGAATAAGAAGAAGAAGAGGAGGAGGAGGAGGAGGAGGAGGAGGAAGAGGTTAGGGGTGCGCCGACGCTGACGGAACTAGGTCGAGGTTATGGGTGCGTCGACGCCAACGGAACCGGGCCGAGAATCGTAGATCGCCATGGGTCAGAGGGCGAGGATCGCTGGTCGCCAAGGGGTCGAGGATCGCCGGTCACCGAGGGGTCGAGGGGTCGCCGAGGGGTCGAGGGGTCGAGGGGCGAGGGGTCAAGGGCCAAGTGGTCGATGGTCGAGGATCTTCCGGTTCGAGTGCTAACCGACTAGTGTCGTAGCTTAAGATGAGGACGTCCCCAAGCTGAAGGTCATGAGCATGGGGGAACTGCTTCCATCCATGCGCGACGAACGGATGGAAGCAGTTCACCCGTGCTGATGACCTTCTGCTCAGGCACTGATGTCTGCTAGAACTATGTCGGTATGTCCCCAAAGAGGAAGGGATGATGCAGTATAGCGATGGTAGGTATTTCTCTTAGTGATGAGACCAAGGTTATCGAACCAGTAGGAGAACCTCCTAACACCACGTAAACAATACCTGCACACAAAGAACAAATACTCGCAACCCAACGTGTTAAAGGGGTTGTCAATCCCTTTCGGGTACGACGCCTCAAGTAGGCAAGATAACATGAGATAGTTGTAGTAGATAGGATAAATAGATCGCGGATAAAATAAATTGCAGCAAGGTATTTTTTTATTTTTGGTTTAATAGATCTGAAAATAAAAGCAAAGGAAAATAGATCGCGAAGGCAAATATGATGAGAAGAGACCTGGGGGCCATAGGTTTCACTAGTGGCTTCTCTCGAGAAAAATAGCAAACGGCGGGAAAAACAATTACTGTTGGGTAATTGATAGAACTTCAAATAATCATGATGATATCCAGGCAATGATCATTATATAGGCATCACATCCAAGATTAGTAGACCGACTCCTGCCTGCATCTACTACTATTACTCCACACATCGACCGCTATCCATCATGCATCTAGTGTATTAAGTTCATGGAAAAACAGAGTAATGCAATAACAACGATGACATGATGTAGTCAAGATTTATTTATGTAGAAATAGACCCCATCTTGTTATCCTTAATAGCAATGATACATACGTGTTGTTTCCCCTTCTGTCACTGGGATCAAGCACCGTAAGATTGAACCCATCACAAAGCACCTCTTCCCATTACAAGATAAATAGATCAAGTTGCGCAAATAAAACCCAAATATCAGAGAACAATTACGAGGCTATAATCAATCATGCATATAAGTGATCAAAGAAGACTCAAATAACTTTCATGGATAAAAACATATATCTGATCATAACTCAAAGTTCATCAGATCCCAACAAACACACCGCAAAAAGACTTACATCATATGGATCTCCAAGAGACCATTGTATTTAGAATCAAGAGAGAGAGAGAGAGATAGAGAAAGAGAGAGCGGGAGAGAGAGAGAGAGGAAGCCATCTAGCTACTAACTACGGACCCGTAGGTCTACAAAGTACTACTCACGCATCATCGGAGAGGCACCAATGGACATGATGAACCCCTCTGAGATGGTGTCTGGATTGGATCTGGTGTTTCTGGAACTTGCGGTGGCTGGAATTGATTTTTTTCGACTCCCCTAGGGTTTCTAGAATATTGGGGGTATTTATAGAGCAAAGAGGCGATGCGGGAGGCCAACGAGGAGGGCACAACCCACCGAGGCGCGCGCCTGGGCCCCCAGGCGCGCCCTGGTGGGTTGTGCTCCCCTCGGAGCTCCCCTCAGGTGTGTTCCTGACCCACTGGATGTCTTCTGGTCCAAAAAAAATCCACAAAAAGTTTCGCTGTGTTTGGACTCCGTTTGCCATTGATTTCCTGCGATGTAAAAAACATTGAGAAAATAACAACTGGCACTGGGCACTAGGTCAATAGGTTAGTACCAAAAAATAATATAAAATGACTATATAATGATTGTAAAACATCCAAGAATGATAATATAACAACATGGAACAATAAAAAATTATAGATACGTTGGAGACGTATCAGGCACGTCCACATCTTAAGCTATGACAACATGCGCACCATGCTCACAGTGAAGGTGTTTGACAGGACCACCGAGGGGTCGAGGGGCGAGGGGTCGAGGGTCGAGGGGTTGATGGTCGAGGATCTTTTGGTCCGAGTGCTGACCGACTGGTGTTTGTAGCTTAAGATGAGGAAATCCTCGAGCTGAAGGTCATGAGCGTGGGTGAACTGCTTCCATCCGTGCGCGAAGAACGGATGGAAGCAGTTCGCCCACGCTGATGACCTTCAGCTCGGGCACATTCACATCTTAAGCTACGACAACAGCCGCACCATGCTCACAGTTAAGGTGTTCGACAGGACCGCCGAGGTGTTGAGGGGTCAACGGTCGTCGAGGGTCGCCGAGGGGTCAGGGGTCGAGGGTTCAACGGTCGCCGAGGGTCGCCAAGGGGTTGAGTGTTCGAGGGGCGAGGGGTCTGATACGTCTCCGTCGTATCTAATTTTCCTAATGCTTTTCCTCTTGTTTTGGACTCTAATTTGCATGATTTGTATGAAACTAACCTGGACTGACGCTGTTTTCAACAGAACAACCACGGTGTTGTTTTTGTGCAGAAATAAAAGTTCTCGGATTGGAACGAAACTTTGCAAGGAATTTTTATACGAATAAAGATAATTTCTGGAGCCAAGAACCACCCGAGGGGCACCTGGGTGGGCACAACCCACCAGGGCGCGCCCCCCTCCAGGTGTGCCTAGGTGGGTTGTCCCCGCCTGGTGGCCCCGCAGACCCTGAAACCGACGCTATAAAATCACACATTTCTAGAAAAAATCAAAGAGGAAGAATTATCGTGTTTCACGAGACGGAGCCACCGCCACCTCCTGTTCTTCATCGGGAGGCCAGATCTAGAGTGCGTTTGGGGCTCCGGAGAGGGGGATCTCTGATCTTCATCATCACCAACCCTTCTCCATCGCCAATTCCATGATGCTCCCCACCGGGAGTGAAGAATTCCTTCGTAGGCTCGCTGGTTGGTGAGGAGTTGGATGAGATTCATCATGTAATTAAGTTAGTTTTGTTAGGGCTTGATCCCTTGTATCCATTATGTTCTGAGATTGATGTTGCTATGACTTTGCCATGCTTAATGCTTGTCACTTTGGGCCCGGGTGCCATGATTTCAGATCTAAACCGTTTATGTTATCATCAATATATCTATGTTCTAGATCCGATCGTGCAAGTTATAGTCACCTACTACGTGTTATGATCTGGCAACCCCAGAGTGACAATAGTCAGGACACTTCCTGGTGATGATCGTAGTTTGAGGATTTCATGTATTCACTGTGTGCTAATGCTTTGTTTCGGTTCTCTATTAAAACGAGGCCTTAATATCCCTTAGTTTCCAATAGGACCCCGCTGCCATGGGAGGGTAGGACAAAAGATGTCATGCAAGTTCTTTCCATAAGCACGTATGACTATTTACGAAGTACATGCCTACATTATATTTATGAACCGGAGCTAGTGCCGCAGTACATGCTATGAATGATATTTACGATGATGCTAGTACCTTGCTTGATGACCACCACATGCTATTAATCCTGATATGTCGCAAGTTGTTGATGATGCTACTTCTGCTATGAATGATATTTACAATGATGCTAGTACCTTGCTTGATGATAATGTGCCACTAGGTGAATTTCTTGATGAAAAACTTGCTAGAACTAGAGCTTTTTGATAATGTTGAAACTGATGAAGAGCTTGGAACTGAAAATCTTGAAACACCTATTAGAACTAGCACTCCTAGATATGAATTGCCAAAGGTATTGGAAGGTTATGTTATGGATGAGGAGGCAACTAGGGATATTCTTGCTTGTAAGGATAGAGATGATTTAGAAAAATTATTATGCAAGTATAAAGAAAAAACTTTGAATGATAAAATGAAATGTGATCCTCAGTTTGCTACTTCACCTATCCTTGTTGACAATAAGGATTATGAACTTTCTGTCAACCTAGAGTTGATTACTTTTGTTGATTCTGATCCTTTCCATGGTTATGAAACTGAAACTGTTGTGGCACATCTTACTAAGTTGAATGACATAGCCATCCTGTTTGCTCATGATGAGAAAATTCGCTATTATTATATTCTTAAATTATTTCCGTTCTCATTAAAGGGTGATGCTAAAGCTTGGTACAATACTCTTGATCTTGGTTGTGTGCGTAGTCCCCAGGACATGATTTATTACTTCTCTGAAAAATATTTCCCTGCTCATAAGAAACAAGCTGCCTTACTTAACTTTGTGCAAACTGAAGAAGAGAGTCTCCCACAAGCTTGGGGGAGGCTTCTCCAATTGCTTAGTTCTTTGCCTGATCATCCTCTTAAGAAAAATGAAATACTTGATATCTTCTATAATGGACTAACCAATGCTTTTAGGGATTTCCTAGATAGTTGTGCCGGTTGTGTTTTCAGGGAACGAACTATTGGCAAGCCGAAGAATTATTGAATAACATATTGAAAAATTATGATGATTGGACTCTTCTTGAACCACCGCCTAAACCCACTCCGAAGAAGAGGGTTATCTTATATCTCAGTCTTGAAGATATGCAAGAGGCAAAGAAATCTATGAGAGAAAAAGGTATTAAAGCCGAGGATGTCAAAAATTTACCTCCTATTGAAGAAATACATGGGCTTGATATACCACCACCACCTAAGGTGGTAAAGGTAATTCTCTAATGAAATTCAATGATAATGATAATCCTCACAATATGCACCCTAGCCAATGCCTTTATGAGTTTGAACATTACATTAGAAAGCAAGATCACTTTAATGCAAATGTTATGAAACAATTGAAATACAATTTTGATATGATTGCTCACTTGAGTGACTTGTTATTTAGAATCTCAAATGACGTTAGAGGTGTGGGAAGCATGCTTCTATGGTTCAAACTTAGCCAGAACAAGTTGCTAAATCTCAAAGAGTGTTGTTAGATGAAATGAATAATAATATCAATGATCATACTGTTAGAGTAATGACTAGAGGAGGTAGGATGACTCAGGAACCACTTTATCCTGAAGGACACCCAAAAAAATTGAACAAGACTCTCAAAGGGTTAACGCTGATGCTCATAGTCCTCCTAAAAAGAAAAAGAAGAAGAAAAATAATAAGACTTTGCATGCCTCTAGTGAACCTGAAGTAGAAAAACCTCTTGATAATGATAATGAAATTTCTATCTCTGATGCTCACTAGTAGAAAATGGAGCTTTGGTTCAGGCCAGATAAGCCCATTAGTCCCGGTTCAGTCACGAACCGGGACCCATGGGGGCATTGGTCCTGGTTCGTGAGGCCAGGGGGCCTGCCGGGCCTCGTGGGGGTATTGGTCCCAGTTCTTCTGGCCCCATTGGTCCCGGTTGGTGGGATGAACCGGGAACAATGGGCCTCGCTCCTAGCCCACCACCATTGGTCCCGGTTGGTGGCTTGAACCGGGACCAAAGGGTGTCCTTTAGTCCCGGTTCAAGCCATGAACCGGGACCAATGTGATGCCTATATATACCCCCTCATCGGCGAGCAGAGCACTCCACAATGCTCTCTTTTTTCTAGCTGGCGAGGGGAGGGCTTTGTGGTGCTCTAGCTCACCTCCTATGCATATGAGGTGTTCGATGGAATGCCCGAGCCACACTACTTAAGCTTTCTCCTCTCCAAGCTCGACCTCCAAGCTCCATTTTCCTCAATATTTGTCTAGGTTTAGCGGTTCGTCACATCTTGTCCCCGTCTTCACCGCAGTCGATCGCCCATGCCGATCTCGTTGCCGGCACCACCGTGGTGAGCCTCTTGTCCTTATCTTCTTTCTGAAAGGAAAAAAAATCTTACTTGTATGTTTAGATAGATACTTTTATAATTTTCTTACTTTAATTATTGCTTCTTATTATATAGTGTGATGGTTTTGGTATCCGCCCCCGTCAGCCCTCGTCCTGTCTATGATTCGGTTGTGGTATATATATTATCTTTTATAACTATTTGGTTCATTTATTGTTTATGACAATTATGCCGACCAATGTGGCATAGATTTTATTTATCTAGGAGGTATGTGAACCGGAAATTCCAACCGACCCTATTGTCGAGAGGTTAAATTTAGTTGAAGAAGAAAACAATTTCTTGAAAGAAAAAATTTAAAAAATTGAGGAGGAGAAGATGATATTGGAGTTGCATGTTGCAGATGTCATCGATGATCACGAGATCAAGATGGATGCAACGCGCTTGAAGATTAGAAAGACTAGAAAATATGCCATTCATACCGAGGCTTAGTATCATTATGCCGTTGGATTAATTGTTACCTTGGTTGTGATTATGATCGCATTTGTTTTCGCATTGAAATGTTTTACATAGTTTCAATGTATGGTTTAATTAATTAGATGCTCTGGAGAGCTATATGTTGTTCAATGAGAACTATGTATGTACTTTGGTTTTAATGTGATGATGAACTTCTATTAATTTGGTCACTTAATTATCTATTCATGATGTTCTGTAATGGTTTTTGACACACTTAATTATATATAATGCACGCAGATGAACCATCAATGGATGTACGGTGAGAGACACACCTCTGAGTACATTAAGGGCGTGCATAATTTTCTTGAAGTAGCTGAGGCAAACAAGCAGAATGGTTTTATGTGTTGTCCATGTCATATATGTGGGAATACGAAGTCTTACTCTGACTCAAAAACCATTCTCACCCACTTGATTTATAAGGGTTTCATGCCACAATATAATTTTTGGACCAAGCACGGAGAAATAGGGGTTATGATGGAAGGCAGCAAAGAAGAAGAGGACGATGACAACTATGTGCCCCCTAAATATGGTGATGCTGCAATGGGGGAAGCTGTTGAAGATCAAGAGGAACCAGACGATGTGCCCGATGATGATCTCCGCCGGGTCATTGTTGATGCAAGGAGACAGTGCAAAAGTCAAAAGGAGAAGCTGAAGTTCAATCGCATGTTAGAGGATCAAATAAAAGGTTTGTACCCCAATTGCGAAGATGGCAACACAAAGCTCGGTACCATACTGGAATTGCTGTAGTGGAAGGCAGAGAATGGTGTGCCTGACAAAAGGATTTGAGAATCTATTAAAAATATTGAAGAAGAAGCTTCCAAAGGATAATGAATTGCCCGACAATACGTATGCAACAAAGAAGGTTGTATGCCCTCTAGGATTGGAGGTGCAGAAGATACATGCATGCCCTAATGATTGCATCCTATACCATGGTGCGTACGAGGATTTGAACGCATGCCCGGTATGTGGTGCATTGTGGTATAGGATCAGACGAGATGACCCTGGTGATGTTGATGGCAAGCGCCCCCGGAAGAGGGTTCCTGCCAAGGTGATGTGGTATGATCCTATAATACCACGGTTGAAACGCCTGTTCAGAAAAAAAGAGCATGCCAAGTTGATGCGATGGCACAGAGAGGACTGTAAGAAAGACGGGAAGTTGAGAGCACCCGCTGAAGGGTCGTAGTGGAGAAAAATCGAGAGAAAGTACTGGGAGGAGTTTGTAGGTGACGCAAGGAACGTATGGTTTGGTTTAGGTGCAGATGGAAATAATCTTTTTGGGGAGCAGAGGAGCAATCACAACACCTGGCCCGTGACCCTATGTATATATAACCTTCCTCCTTGGCTGTGCATGAAGCGGAAGTTCATTATGATGCTAGTTATCATCCAAGGCCCTAAGCAACCCGACAACAACATTGATGCGTACCTAAGGCCATTAGTTGAAGAACTTTTACAACTGTGGATTAGAAACGGTGTACATGCGTGGGATGAGCACAAACAGGAGGAATTTGACCTGCATGCGTTGCTGTTTGTCACCATGAATGATTGGCCTGCTCTCAGTAACCTTTCAGGACAGACAAACAAGGGATACCATGCATGCACGCACTATTAGATGACACCAAAAGTATATACCTGGACAAATGCAGGAAGAATGTGTACCTGGGGCATCATCGATTCCTTCCGACCAACCATCAATGTCGAAAGAAAGGCAAGCATTTCAAAGGCGAGGCAGATCACCGGAAGAAGGGCGCCATGCGTACCGGTGATCACGTACTTGCTATGGTCAATGATTTAAAAGTAATCTTCGAAAAGGGTCCTGGCGGACTATCTGTTCCAAATGATGCTGAGGGACACGCACCCATGTGGAAGAAGAAATCTATATTTTGGGACCTACCCTACTGGAAAGACCTAAAGGTCCGCTCTTCAATCAACGTGATGCATGTGACGAAGAACCTTTGCGTGAACCTGCTAGGCTTCTTGGGCGTGTATGGGAAGACAAAAGATACACCGGAGGCATGGGAGGACCTACAACGTTTGCACGAAAAAGACGGCATGCCTCCAAAGAAGTATGAAGGTCCTGCCAGTTACACTCTTACCAAAGAAGAGAAGGAAATCTTCTTTGAATGCCTGCTCAGTATGAAGGTCCTGTCTGGCTACTCATCGAATATAAAGGGAATAATAAATATGGCAGAGAAAAAGTTCCAGAACCTAAAGTCTCATGACTGATTATGATGCAACTGCTTCCGGTTGCATTGAGGGGGCTTCTACCGGAAAACGTTCGATTAGCCATTGTGAAGCTATGTTCATTCCTCAATGCAATCTCTCAGAAGGTGATCGATCCAGAAATCTTACCAAGGTTAAGGAGTGATGTGGCGCAATGTCTTGTCAGTTTCGAGCTGGTGTTCCCACCATCCTTCTTCAATATCATGATGCACGTCCTAATTCATCTAGTCGACGAGATTGTCGTTCTGGGCCCTGTATTTCTACACAATATGTTCCCCTTTGAGAGGTTCATGGGAGTCCTACAGAAATATGTCCGTAACCGCGCTAGGCCAGAGGGAAGCATCTCCATGGGCCATCAAACAGAGGATGTCAATGGGTTTTGTGTTGAATTCATTCCTGACCTTAAGAAGATAGGTCTCCCTCAATCGGGGTATGAGGGGAGACTGGGTGGAAAAGGCACGCTAGGAGGGGACTCAATAATATGTAGGGACGGGCATTCATGGTCTCAAGCACACCACACAGTTCTACATAATTCTACCTTGGTGACCCCGTATGTCGATGAACACAAGAACATTCTGTGCTCCAAACACCCAAACCAGTGTGACGACTGGATTACATGTGAACACATCAGGAGTTTTGGCAGTTGGTTCCAAACACATCTCAGGTGTGACAACACTGTTTCTGATGACCCGTACTCGTTGGCAAGGGAACCATCTTCGATTGTAATGATTTACAAAGGGTACGAGATAAATGAGAATACATTTTACACAATCGCCCAAGATCAGAAGAGCACCAATCAAAACAGTGGTGTCTGCGATGCAGCAACCAAGAGGGGAAAGGACACATATTATGATTACATAGTGTACATATGGGAACTTGACTATGGATATGATATTAAGGTCCCTTTGTTTAAGTGCAAATGGGTCAATCTGTCAGGAGGTGGGGTACAGGTAGACCCACAACATGGAATGACAACAGTGGATCTGAACAATCTGGGGTACACAGACGAACCATTCTTCCTAGCCAATGATGTGGCACAGGTTTTCTATGTGAAGGACATGTCTACCAAACCGAGAAAAGAAAAGATAAGGAAGCGGATACATCATACAATGAGCCAAAGCACCACATAGTTCTTTCAGGAAAAAGAGACATCATGGGATTGGAGGGCAAGACAGACATGTCTGAAGATTATGAAAAGTATCATGAAATTCCTCCCTTCAAAGTCAAGGCTGACCCAAGCACCCTCTTAAATGATGAATATTATCCATGGTTACGACGCAATAAGCAAAGGACACAAGCGAAGAAAAAGTGAAGACTTTCTATCAACAACTATTATCATGATGCCTTTAGCTAAAAAAAATTAGTACAAGCATGAGAAATACCAAATGAAGTCAGAGAGGGTTGAAAATTGATGATGTGGCTTTGAATGGTGCATTTTGAACACACAAAAAGTCCGGAGTTCAAATAATTTAAAAAAATGGAATCCCTTTGAACAGATGAGTTTCCGTCCGAAACCCTGATACTTCAAAAGAGATTGTCAATTTTGCACACGAAGTGCATCCAGTTTTTGCTGTAACCCTCTCAACTTTTTAGCACATGCTATGTGGGTGAAACGATGATACCATGCCAACTTTCAACCTTTTTAGAGTTCATTTGTAGTGCTTTTCAATTTCAGGGCCATTTAGCTCAAATAATGAACTAATAGCTAAAAGAATGAACTAATAGCAAAAAGAATGAACTAAAAATAATCAATTAAAATATTCTGTTATGATCAACTAAAACAAAACTATAATATCCTTCAATAGCAAAAGGAATCAACTAAAAAGCTTTGATAAAACTCCAATAGCAAAAGGAATCAACTCAAATTTTTTATAAACCTCTAGTATTATTGAAACTAAAATTATATTAAATTTTGCAACCAAAATTATCAAGTATTTTCTGTTCAAAACATTATAAGTAAAAAGAATTTTCATAAAGAATTTTTTTGTTAGAAACTTTAATAGCAAAAAAATTTATCATAAATAATTTTTGTATTAGAAACTAAAATAAAAAAGCTGTTTTTGAATATAATGATAAAACACAGTAATATTAAATAGAAGGAAAAAGGATCACTCAAAAACCTATTTTTATAGCAAAGTTATTCAAAAACTAGTGATTCGCACAAATTTCAAAAAATTCAAATTTAAACTTTTCAAATTGGAAAAAAATGGCACTAACAAAAAGTTTATAATGTTTATTACCTAAAAGCAAAAAGAACTAAAAATAAAGCAATAAACAAAAAATGGAAAAAATAAAAAAATGCCACCTACTAGGCCACCACAGCCTGAATACAACTAGAAACCCAACCATGGGCCAGGATTCAGGCCCGCAGGAGGCCCAGTAGGCCCATCAGGCTTATCAGTATCAGATTAGGCCCGTAAGCTTGTAAAGGAGAGGAGCTTGAGAGGGGTGCGACAGTGGGGCTTATAAATTACCACTATGCGCCCCTCCCAACTAGCGAGTTGGGACTAAAGGTCTGGGATGGATACTTTGTCGCTGAGAGTTAAAGAGGAGCATGACCTCGTTGGAATTGATCCATTGTCTGTTCCATATGAGGAGTTCTTCTATTTTTCAATAAAAAGGCCCTCTATAAAACAATCATCACTTGCTACTGTTTGTAACACTACAAAAAAAAGACACATCCGTGACATTTTGGGCCGAACGAATTTTTTTCCTGTCATACATATGACACTTCTATGACGATAATTGTGACAAAACCCGGTATCATCATAGATGTGGTGGTCTCCTACTTCTATGACAAAAAATCATGACAGAAAATGGGCTTTTCGTCCTGGGCGGGCTGGAGACGCAGCTGCATGACATTCTTTGGGCCGTCCATGACGGAAAAAACCATGGTAGAAGCGAGGGGGAGGAAAATTTCGGGGAGTTACCGGTTACGGTGGGAGGTCGGTGGCCGAGCGATGTGCGTTTCTCTCGTACACGTGCGAGGCGTTGGCTCTAACTGAACCCGAGCGAGGCGTTGGCCTCTAACTGAACCCGAGCGATTGCACTACAGGCTACGCGTTACTGAACCTGAGCGATCGATCGATGGCTGTTAACTGAACTCAATGGAGCGATTCCTCCGCTACTGCTGCTAATTGAAGCCGATCGATTGGATGAACAGTGAGCGTTGCGGGGGGGGGGGGGGGGTTGGATGAACAGTGAGCGGTGGCGTTGCCTCTGGATGAACATGACCCCGTGGTGTGGAGGGCTGGATGAACAGTAGACGGTGGAGGGGTGGCCGTGGAGGGGTGGTTGAACAGGACCCCGTGGTGTGGAGGGCTGACAGTAGACGGTGGAGGGCTGGATGAACAGTAGACGGTGGAGGGTGGTTGAACAGTAGCCGGTGGAGTAGCGCACGGTGGAGGCTGGATGAACAGGAGCCCATGGAGGCTGGAGGAGGTCGACGGTGGAGATGAACAGTATCCCGTGGAGTCCCGTTTTACGGTACGCCACACCCCTCCCGATGAACAGGACCCCCGTTTCTACCATAGTGCTCCAACACAAGTCCGTTTCATCCATTTTGCGGTACGCCACACCCCTCCCGATGAACAGGACCCCCGTTTCGACCGTATGAGGTCTGTTTCCTCCGTTTTGCGGTACGCCACACCCGTCCCGATAAACAGGACCCCCGTTTCGACCGTAGGAGGTCCGTTTCCTCCGTTTTGTGGTACGCCACACCCCTCCCAATCAACAAGACCCCCATTTCAACCGTAGGAGGTCTGTTTCCTCCATTTTGCGGTACGCCATGCCCCTCCCAATCAATAGGATCCCGTTTCGAACGTGGCCGGTCGAACACAAGGCCGTTTCCTCCGTTGTGCGGTACGCCAGGCCTCGTTTTCATCGCCTATTCCGTCCAAGCCCTCTCGATAAACACGACCATGCATTCCATTCCGACCCAGCCGGTTGGCTCCCCATGAACACGACGATAATGCTGTTTCTCCGTTCCAACCCAGCCATGTACGTATGCACGAGTAGGCGTTCGAGACCCTGCCCGTATGTACGTACGTGGCCGTATTTTCTTTCTTGCACCCTCGCTGTTGTACGTACGTGTACATGCTACATGCGCGCCTTTACTACGATACGTGCGCTCCTCTACACCCACCAGTATATATGTACGTACACGTTCGCGACCAGAATGACAACGCTACGTACGCTTCGACCAGGTGGGTCCCAACTGTCAAGCACTTCCTTGCCTGCAAAGATGTAGCTGGTGGGTCCCAGCAGTCAAGGGGGCGAATCGTTTTTTTTGCCCGGATGCACTTCCTTGCGTGCGAAGATGTAGCTGGTGGGTCCCAGCAGTCAGGGGGGCGAATCGTTTTTTTTTGCTCGGACGCACTTCCTTGCGTTTGAAGGTGTAGCTGGTGGGTCCCAGCAGTCAGGGAGGAAACATTTTTTTCGTGAAATACGGTGGCCCGTCCGGTGGGTCCCCGCTGTCAGGTGGAGGAATAATTATTTTGCACGTAATAAGGAGGCACTTCCTTGCTGCGGCCGTGGACCCAGCTGTCAGCCTCTCCATGCACAGTACTCTTCCGATGGAAGTCGGTCGTTGACCACATTGACCACGCCGCGCCGAGAGCACCATGGCGGTGGACGACAGCGAGGCCTAGGAAGGGGACGACACGGAGGCAGGAAAGACTCGGCAGTTGTTTCCCACGCGGAGGGGAGTACGACTGTACGAGGGTTTACTAGTTCGTCTGCCGTCGCCGGAGAATAACAGCAGGTGTGGGTGACTAGAGGGATGGCTAGGCCAGCGATGGGAGTACGGTGGGGCGGTGAGGCCTGCGCGACAGCACAGCTGGCCGCGGGGAGGAGGGAGCAGGCAGTCCCGCCGGCGCTTGTTTGAGCGGCTGGAGCAGGAAGAGCAGAGATTGAAGAAGCACGACGGCCGTTGGATGGACATCCAACCGTCACAACTTGTGCGTCAACCTTTTTTTAGGAAAGCCTCAAATCTATGGAAAACAGCATACAACCCATCTGCCATTATTTCTAATAATTCACAGCCCATTTGCTAATTCTTAAGTTTTTTTGGAGCCCATATTCTTTTTGTTAGCATTACAGCCCATATTGTGGTCACGGTTAACAAATTATATGAAATTTTGCATATTTCGGTGCGGTCCGAACTGTTTTTAATCCCGAAATTTTGACTCACATTCAAACTGATTTAAAAAATAAATGTATGTCAATATAAAATCCAACAAATTCTCCATGCATAAAAATTAATGTAATTTAAAATCTTGAAATGAAAAAATATATTTGAAACTAATTGCCGGTTTGATGTGTTTTAAAAATGTACAACCCATTTCTCATTACTGATGGGCCATTTTCTCGGCCAGCTGAATGAAAGCTCTCCTCGTCTTGAAAAATTTACAGCTCAACAGGCCTGACAAAGCGACTTACTTGACAAATCACAAAAAAACTGGGCTATGGCCGTGGACCCAGCTGTCAGCCTCTCCACGTACAGTACTCTTCCGATAGAAGTCGGTCATTGACCACATTGACCATGCCGCGTCGAGAGCACCACGGCGGTGGACGACGGCGAGGCCTAGGAAGGGGACGACGCGGAGCCGGGCCACGGGAGGTAGGAGCAGGCGGTACTACAGCCGGCCATGGGAGGCAGGAGCAGGCGGCACGACCGGCGCTGCTTTGGGCGGCAGGAGCAAGAATACGAGAGGTTGAAGAAGCACTATGGCCGTTGGATGGACATCATACGGTCACTGGAGTATTAACTAAGTTGACAAAGCCCCCCGTCCCCATCAACTTAGTAGGCCCACAAGTCAGCCCAACAATATGGTGGGTCCTAGCTAGCAAGGGTATTCATTTTTTGGGCGTAATAAGGAGGCACTTCCTTGCGTGCGAAGATATAGCTGGTGGGTCCGACCTGTCAGCGAGGGGAACATTTTTTTCATGAAATACAGAGGCCCTTCCTGTGGGTCCTAGCTGTCAGGTGGAGGATCATTATTTTGCGCGTAATAAAGAGGCATTTCCTTGCGTGCGGCCGTGGACCCAGCTGCTAGCCTCTCCACGTACAATCCACTTCCGATGGATGTCGTTCATTGACCACGTTGACCAGGCCGCGTCGAGAGCACCAGGGCGGTGGACGACGGTGAGGCCTAGGAAGGGAACGACACGGAGCCAGGGAATACTCGGCAGTTGTTTCCACGCGGAGGAGTACGAGGGTTTACTAGTTCGTCTGCCGTCGCCGGAGAATAACAACATGTGTGGGTGAGTAGAGGGATGGCTAGGCCAGCGATGGGAGTATGGTGGGGCCGTGAGGCGTGCGCGGCAGCATAGCCGGCCGCGCAAGGAGGGAGCAGGCAGTCCCGCCGGCGCTTGTTTGAGCGGCTGGAGCATGAAGAGCAGAGATTGAAGAAGCATGACAGCCGTTGGATGGACATCCAACAGTCACTGCTCTCGTGTGTTGACTAAGTTGACAGGGCATTGAGTGTGCGTCAACCTTTTTTATATGAAAGCATACGCGTCAACCTGTAGTAGGCGCACAAGTCAGCCTCAAATCTGTGGAAAACAGCATACATCCCATCTGCCATTATTTCTAATAATGTACAACCCATTTGCTAATTCTTAAGATTTTTTTGGCGCCCATCTTATTTTTGTTAGCATTACACCCCATATTATGGCCACGGTTAAAAAGTATACGAAATTTTGCATATTTCGGTGCGGTCAACTGTTTTTAATCTAGAAATATCGATTCACATTCAAACTATTTTGAAAAATAATTTATATAAATATAAAATCCAAATAATTGTCCATGCATAAAAATCAATGGAATTTAAGATCTTGTAATGAAAAAAAATTGAAACTAATTCCCGGTTTGATGTGTTTTAAAAATGTACAGGCCATTTCTGGGCAAACCAAATGAAACTCTCATTGTCTTGAAAGATTTGCATCCCAGCAGGGCCGATAAAGCAAGTAGGCCTTGTTTGGGTATTTATTTAAAAAAAATAGAACTGGGCTAGCCATTTTCAGCAAGAAAAAAACACAACTAGGCTCATGATGTGGTAAACATAAATAAAACCCTGGCTAGACGGGCCACAGCCCCCGCACAGCCCCATTGTTACCCTGATCTATCGCTAAAACTAGTATAAATAACAACTGCTTGTTCCTCAAAATAAAGCTGCACGACTTGTTCCTCTCCACGTACAGTCATCTCCTTGTTCCTCTTCGTTGTTGACGACATTGACAATGCAAGAGGGCGGCGCACCGCGCACGACGAGCGAACCAAGGCTGCAAGGCGGAGGACGACAGTGAGGCCTCGGACGGAATGAATAGGAGCCGTTGAAGATGCGCCGGTCCAATCGCAGGCGGACGGGAGTACGAGGGTTGACTGGTTCGGGCACGGGTGCATGTTGGGGCTGACATCGCCGGAGAATAACATGACGTGTGGGGGAGTAGAGGAAGGGACTGGCCAATGTTGGAGGGTACATATGGTAGGGCGGCGAAGGCGCAGCCAGCCATGGGAGGCGGGAGCAGGCGGAGCCGACGGGGTGGTTTGGTTTGGGCGGCTGGAGGAAGAAGATGACAAGAGATAGAAGATACACGACAGATGTTGGATGTCAATCCAACGGCTGGTAGGCAGGATCGTTTGTTGACTAGCTAGTAAGTCGACACACTATTTCCTCATGGCCCCCAAATGTCAGAATCCAAATCTGTCACGGTCATGCAACCTTTCCTATGAAAATTTACAGCCCATTTGATTTGCTAGTTCAAAATAAGTTTGTGGGTGCTGGTGGTGGCTAATCACTTGGCTTTTGTAATGCACAGTGAGCTCAAGCAGCCGGTGTGAGTGATGTTATTTCCCTTGGTTGTGATTTGTTACAATATTTCACTCTAAATTAAATGAATGGCAAGCCATTTGCCTTGTTTCAACGAAAATATGACAGTCACAGCCGAGTTGAAAAGGGCAGGAACATCTAGCTCCAGCTTACAAACTATACAAAAGCACGAGGGTTGATTGTTCATCTGGTTTACAAAAAAACCCAGATTGAAAAGGGCAACAACATCTAACTCCAACACTGTTTTCGGCAGTCACAGTCAAATGGATCGGTCAGGTCCATAGAATGAACATCCTGGGTCATAAAATTTACTTGATTATGACCACAATATGTTGTAAATAGAAGCCTGACACGTTCAGAAGCTCTTTTGCCCACCTGAAACTCCTTTTTTTGCTCTTCGACATACCCATCCGTCAAAACCATGCTGCTGATAAACTTAAGCCTGATGGACAATAGTAACCTCGCATTTAGCAGGAAGAATGAGACAAATCTTGTGTTTGCATGGTTGGCTACATATCGTTCTAGCGTTATTATCTTCAATCGAATCTCATGAGAAGTGAGAAAATCCCGATGCTTACGAATCCACCGATTGGTTATAACTTTCTTACCCCGTCCTGTTGCCTAAATAGACATGAAGATTGAAAACAGTTAAGGTCTAAAAGAAGAGTGTCGAAATAGCAACAACTGAACGGTTAATTCTAGTACACTATATGCGGGCTTCCAATGTGCGTGTGAAATTATCACCTTTATATACAACTTCTCCAGACATGGAAAGCATTGCAGCAAGCCAATAATCTTGTTCAGATCAAAACTAATCATTTGGATATATAAGATCTTGACAGAATCCAGCACCATTGATAGGCCATCCATGGAGAAACTCTTCATTGAGCATAGAACATAGTATTAGTACAAAATGTGTACTCCAAGATGATATATAAATTATGCACAGAAATTTAAAATGCAGCTTATGGTTACAAGTGTAGATGATAATATAAAGTACCTGAAGAACTATGGAGCCAAACACCATATTGAAATGAGCACAGAGATCATGTATTACACCCAAGGTCTCCAGTTTAGGCGCAGAGAGGACGGTTATTTGCAATGGTGAATAACTAGAATCAAGGATCAACATTTGAAGTGAAGCGGCATCTTGGATGATGAGCTGCCTTCCATCAAAATAAATTCCAATTCTTACAAGGTTAGGCGACTTTATTTGGAGACAACCGATTCTAACTGTGAAAACAAGCACCAAGCACTCCAGGGCAGGGCAACTGGAGTGGATGATGCTGTGCAATGAGGCCTCCGATATACGAACGCGCACAAGTGAAAGTTTCTTGAGAAATGGGAGTCGAAGATTTAGTACCAGATTGTCTAGTAGGTAGCACAACGCAAAGGTGGCGGTGTGGAGAGAGGAGGAAAACCGCGAGATGGACATCGGTGCCGAGGGCACAAGTTCATGGCGTTCGGTATGTGGTATGTGATTTCCAGGGGAATAGTAGAACTCAAGTAGCTGTACTTCTGTGAATTCAGGGGATTTCAGCCAGGTGTCCACCGTGCAGGGCATGGTATGCTTGCTCAGGTAGCATGACGGGATGCAGAGGCTTTGAACGGAGCCCTGGTGCGAGGAGATGGTGGCTCTAGGAATTTCAAAATCATTGAAGAGAGATAGCTCACGATAGTTGAGATTAAGGGGCACGGCGCACCATAGAGGGCGCCACCGAATTGAGAGGACTTGGGTGCGGCAGCAATCCTTGGTGGGGAGAAGCGAGATGATCTCCCCAAGGACGGTGTCCGGGAGATCGCTGATGCGGTCCACCCGAGATTCTACGGGTTCCTGGGATCCGGTGGGGGCGGGGTCGCTGCTTCTCCCTGCACTGCCGGGTGAGGGATCTACAACAGGCGTCGCCGCTGGCGGGAGCCTCATCTTCTTGGCGCTGGGGTCAGCCGACTCCATTTTCCTCGAGGGCGTTGCGACGCGCTCACGGATTTGAGGAGAGTAACGAATGACGAGCCTAGTTGTAGTGCGAGCGAAGAAGAAGGGGAGCTGGGGGTTTTATGTAGGAGTGAGGAAGAAGGGGAGCTGGGGTTTTCTGTAGGAGTGAATTGATTTTGGGGGGGGGGGGGGTGTGCTGGGTGTGCTGGGTGTGGGTAGCGCCTTTTGAATTGATTTTACTATTTACTAATGTGGATTGACTGTTTTGTCTTGGGTCCAGAGAAACAATTACTACTAGTACAGTGGAGACACTCTACAGCTACCCAGAAAAACAATTACTACTAGTACAGTGGAGACACTCTACCGCTTTTGGCTCCTCCTAGGTCATTGAAACGTCTCCCTCTACTGAATGCCGTTATACTTTTGTTCACCGACATGCGGGCCATGCAGCGTGCGGGCCCAAATGCCATCCACCAAATTAGAAGGCAGTATGCAGGCGGAGAGTCACCCCGGTCGTAGCGCGGCAGTAACGAGCCGTCGTATCACAAAACCCCACCTCCCCGCAGTCTAAGTTTGACGGACGAAGCAACCATCATTTCACTCTTCGCTGAATCCCCTTCTCCCTCACCGTCTTCAAGAAAGGCAACACTCGCATCTGCCACTGTTCTTCTCTCCCAACGAAGGGAAGGTAAGCGGATCCATGATGTTGGTATATTTTCGTTCAGAGAAAGAAAAAGAACTTTTGCAAAGCAGTAACCGATCCTCACTCTCTTTTTTGTTTCATTGTCATTGCGATTGTGTTTTCCTTTCAGTGGTCTCCTAGTATTCGTCAGTTTCATGATGGACCAAGGAGAACTAGGCAAAGATATGCCGATACTGGAGCAGACGCGGGAGGCTGATCCCCACGAGACAGAGAGCTCCAAGAAGATGGAGGCAACCACCGAGCCGACCCCAGATATGCTCACGGCCACTACTGAGATGGTCAAAACCCTGTTTGAGGTTACAGCCCCCGTGGTACTGCAGGAGCAGTTTCCCCCCTTCGAGGATGTGTCCCCCCCCACTGAGCTGCCCAAGGTGATTTCCTTCTTTGCCGATCTCAATTGTGGTTTTTCATCTAAGTATGTGGTCATTTTTTTTAGAAAAGGAAGTATGTGGTGATTAATAATGCAAAATTTTATTAGCTTCGATGCCATGCTATACATAGTGGTTTAAATAACTTGTGTTTCTTATACTGAAAAGTAATTCAGAATTTGTTTCTATTTCAATTAGAGCCCCGAAGCAGACAAGGATTGTGTGGTTGTGCATGTCACTCGCTATGAGGCGGACGACCTGAATATACGCACTGGGAAAACAAAGTTCTTAGGCTGTTGGATCCTGGAAGCCAATTGCCGTTATACCAATGAAGAGGTGTATTCCAGCCTCACTGTTGTCAGGCGTGTTATCCAGAGTGTACTGAAGCACAAGAAGTTCAAAGCTACTCCTTCGTTTGTGAGGCATAATATTCTTGTCAAGCTTACGCAGGAAGATGACGTGGCATGCCTCCACAAACAAGTTTATCAGTGGCAAGGCCACAAGGTTGTCTTCATGAAGGTTCACAGGATTGAGCTGCTGCGGGACGTCCTCGATGATGTTCATGGCAAGGTCCGTCTTGTGTCCAGCCCAAATTAGATCGAGGCATGAAATAGTTGCCCCAGCTAGTGTTTAGTAGTAGTTTGGATTGTGTCTAATTATCCAAACCTTGCCTGTTATTGACCCCTCTGGGGCTAATACTCTGTTTGAATCCGTCTATGGAAACTGCTACTACTTTTGTGTGCCCGTGAATCATGTGAGAACCATCATAATTGTTGCTGAAACAGATGTATCCTCACTAGTTTTTTCATGAATATGGCATGGTAAGACATAAGTTGTCACGGTTTATCGTACGAGCAGTGTGTGTTTTGATGAAATAGAGCACTCGTTCGAGAACCGTGCGCCGACGTATACATAAGTACTTGTAAACACTGTTGGTGCTACCCCACTTGTAAGCAGTTGTGCAAAACACGACACATTGACTCAGCTCGCTTCAACACTAGGCTATCGACCAACTAACAATCAACAATCTGTTGTCTGACATATAAGTAACTATGTATCTTGTTACAGTGGTTCATGCAGTTAATTGAGGCCACAATGTAATAAATTCCAAACGTTCAACGCTAGTCCAGCGCTCATGTGGAACACTCACATTAAACTCGTCTTCATAAAAATCTTGAAAAGCATAAGTTAAGCAGTTTTATACATCTCAATGATTCATAGAACATAACAAACATATACTAGTTCACAACAAAAGACAAAGTTGTGAGAAGGTTTACAAATCAGTAAAAAACAAGAAAGGCTTCTCTGAGCAAATGGCCTCCCGACAGGCTTAAATTTCCTGGAGTTCACTCTGGTTTTTTCTTGTTGCCACCATCCAGGGTTAGGTTCTCTCATTCCAGAATAACCAATTATAATTGTAGTCTCAGCTGGAATGCTGAACTGAACCATGCAGTGTACTGACCAGTTGAAATGCTTGTGCATTCCACTAAATTTAAGCACCGTTATTTGCAGAAATAAGTAGACCACAATGCCTCTTGTCCGCGCACCTGTCCAAAAAACCGCTGTGCAGCCGTGCCAGCTAGTCCTCGGTCCGTGGAAGAACTGGCCGAAAGTGCATTCTGGACTAGGATGCAGTTGTTTTTGCTCGTCCCTGCACTGCAATCAGGAAGTAAAACGTACGAATCAGCTTCTTTTAGATTGTGTTGGTCAGTCTACCTTAGTTACTACCAATGTAGGAATACCCTGAAGACTGGAGGTTAGACGACGGCAACGAGGGATAGCCATCTCATTTTGCGTAGTTGTACTAAAACTGAGGTGTGTGCTTTTGATTGCGCGGATAGAAACGATATGGAGACAGACATCCCGAAACGATATGGAGACAGACATCCCTGTTTGCGCAAATACGAAATACGGTTATTTAAACAGTGACAGATATTACTACTTTCCCCCGTTTCCTCTTAGAACCAAGTCCTAGATTCATGCTACAGCTTTCACACTTTCTTCCCTGTTTGAACCAACGCTTTGAGTTGACTGTATGAACTAGCTTTACTTCTAATAATAGTAGAAGTCTAGGTGGCTTTGGAACAGCAGACGGAAGTAGAAAATGATCCACACGAAGGGGGAAGAGCTGGGGCAGTAGAGCAAGGCAGGTTTCGAAGGAATATATACCCGAGGGTCGTCGGCATGTGGCAAAGACGGTGTTGGGAGGCTACATCTTGGCCACAATACCGCAGGGAGGAAGAAGGGGTTGGAGGCCCTCCCGAGCCGGCGCTCTCTCGGACAGAACGGCACGGCCACCGATCGGGACGCGTGGGCAGCCGTTGGTCTCCTCCCTCGCCGCTGACGAAAGCGTGAACGATGCACCTACACCCCCTGCCCCGGTCGAGGTTGTCCGACCGGATTTGTGACCAGCCGTGAGCTGAGAGAGAGAGTGTGGCCACCTATGTCTTGCTTAGATCTGGAGAGCATGAGAGAGTGAACGAGAGGAACCTTAGTAAAGCAAGTGCTAAGGCTCCTGCTTTTATATATAGTGGAGTGATTTTGTTGTACCGGCTTCAAAAAATGTGCTCCTACGTGTACCCGTGAGTGGGTGTGAGAGAACTAGTGCGTGCGTGCACGGCTTCTCTTTGTGAGAGTACAATATATACTATGCCCAAAGAACGTTCGCCGCAAGAGTAATAATATAAGTGTGTGACGTGTGAGCTAAAATAAAATGTGCACGCCATCTTTTCTTTTTTATAAGTTCTGAGGGTAGGGTATGAAGAGCACATATGTGCGTGACATCTACCTGCAGATAGACGATGGGTGCCCCACGTGCGAGTCTGCGAGAGGACTCGGGAGAGTTGTGACTTGTGAGGGTGCATGTGCGTGAGAGAGAGGGGGGCACGTCTCAATGCAATGCATGTGTCCGTAAATCATTATCTGACAAACGTTCGCCACAAGCCTTTTCCTGACGAACGCCGTAAGAACCGTCAGATCGGCATCCGACAGTGTCAGTTTTGCCATGTCATTTAACAGAACAGCCACTCCTCCTACACACAAATCTTCCATGTGAGTGTTAGCAACTGCTGATATGTCTCCGTCGTATCTATAATTTTTGATTGTTCCATGCCAATATTATTCACTTTCATATACTTTTAGGCAACTTTTTATATTATTTTTGGGACTAACTTATTGATCCAGTGCCCAGTGCCAGTTCCTGTCTGTTGCATGTTTTATGTTTCGCAGAATATCCATGTCAAATGGAGTTTAAACGGGAAAAAAATGGACGGAGCTTATTTTTGGAAAATATAGAAAAATACGGAAGAAGAATCCACGCGAGACGGTGCCCGAGGTGGTCACGAGGTAGGGGGGCGCGCCCCCTACCCTCGTGAGCCCACCATAAGGCGGTTGATGCTATTCTTTTGCCGCAAGAAAGCTAATATTCGGAATAATCACAGTGAAGGTTTCAGGCCAATCAGAGTTACGGATCTCCAGATATAAAGGAAACGGTGAAGGGGTAGAATAAGAGAACGCAGAGAACGCAAAAACAGAGAGATAGATCCAATCTTGGAGGGGCTCTCGCCCCTCCCAAGCCATGGGAGCCAAGGACCAGAGGGGAAACCCTTCTCCCATCTAGGGAGGAGGTCAAGGAAGAAGAAGAAGAAGGGGGGCCCTCTCCCCCTTGCTTCCGGTGGCGCCGGAGCGCTGCCGGGGGCCATCATCATCACCGCGATCTTCACCAACACCGCCGCCATCTTCACCAACATCTCCACCAACTCTTCCTCCCTCTATGCAGCGGTGTAACCTCTCTCTTACCCGCTGTAATCTCTTATGATGAGGGTAGCAGGAGCACACCCAGCAATTTGCCAAAGGCATCCACCAGGACAAGGAAGAAGAAAACCTCAGACTCTGAAGATGAGGGCTATGTGGCTGTTGAAGATGAGGCCACTTCTAAGAAGAAGGTGCTGAAAAAGGAGTATGGCACAACTGCTGCCACAAAGCCAAGAATGAATAGAAAAGCACCTTCCAAGAGAGTGCCCACATCCAAACCTAGGAAGGTGGCCACTTGTGAAACCATGAAATTCACCATTGAGTCTGATGAAGAAGCTGCTGGCCAAGATAAGAAGAAGAAGAGGGTCAGTAACACCACTACCAAAGTACTTGGCAAGCCCTCTATGAGGAGAGATTCTGATGAAGAAGAAGAGGAAGAGGATGCTGCACCTGCACCTAAATCTCAAAAGCTCATGGGAGATGCTATCAAATCAGGGGCTGCTCCATCAAAGCCCAAGTCTGCTCCCAAAGCTCCAGCTCAAAAGACTGCACCCAAGAGGAACACCAGAAGTATTCCTGCATCAGAGAAGAACAAGGCCCCAGTGCCTGAAGCTGCTGAAGAAGATGATGATTCTCTTGTTCTGAGAAAGTTGAAGCCCAAGATTCCTGACCATAATGATGCTCATCCAGTTGCTGAAGACATGCATATCAGAAAGGATGCTGGACTGAGATTGTGGAGACAATCAGATCCTTATGCTGTAAGGAGAAGGACATCAATTGACTACAGATTTCACACAAAGGAGCAACAGGATTTTTATGAAACAATTTTGCTTGACAAGAAGCCCATTGTGTGTGACATGAGATGGATCGGCTAGGAATACATCAAGAAGAATGAAGGGCACTTCCCAGGTGTATATGACAGCTTCAAGGCTTGTGGAGTTGATAACTTTGTTGCCCAAAAACTCACCAGGTGGAATGATGAGCTCATCATGCAGTTTTACTCCACAGCTCACTTCTACACAGATGGGAAGATTGTCTGGATGTCTGAAGGCACTAGGTACCAATCCACAGTTGAAGAATGGGCTGAGTTGATCAATGCTCCAAAAGAAAGTGAAGATGACTTGGATGTATATGCTAAGAAGAAGAAAGACCACAACACTATGGCTCACATGTACAGAGAGATCCCAAATAAAGATTTGGAAACTCACAAGCTTGGATCTATACACTACTTGTTGTCTGGTCTGCCTACAATCAATTGGATCCTTAGGCACACATTGCTGCCAAAGTCAGGAGATCACAAGATGATCAGAGGTCATGCTATAAACTTGCTGTACTTGTTTGATATACCTCAAAAGTTTAAAGTCATGAGCCTGATTGTGGAAACAATCAAAAGGACTTTTGCTGATCAGAAGAGGAGTTGTGGGTATGCTCCACACATTCAGGAGCTCATCAACTCAAAGATGGGCACATGCACATATCTTTTGGATAAGGAGCATCTACCCTTATACCCTGATTTTGAATATAACACTGTTGAGATGAATGAGGAAGAACCATCATCTGTGCAAGCACATGAAAAGAGAGAGAAAGCAAGGGCTGAGAAAGCTGCAAAGATGCCAACTGCATAAGAGGCATCTCAAGTATTTCTAAAGAGCAAGCAAGATCAACTTGGCTACTTGATTGCCTCCACCTTGAGGATTCAGAAGGGCTTGGCCACCCTAACTCAAAACCAGGAGAGTTGGAGAGAATCATTGAGCAGAAGTTTTATGCACTTGATGTGAAGGTCACTAACATCCAAACTGCAGTTGAGCAACTTCAGGAGGATGTGGAGGAGAAGAAGGGCAAGTCTACTACAGATGCATTTGCTAGAGTGCCCAGAGGACAAAGATCTGCTGCAATGCCTGTTCCAGACACCAGAGCTACATCATCTGCACCAGCTACAGCTTCAGTGCCACTAGCTCCAGCAGCCACTCCACCAGCTCCAGCTACATCAACTGATGCTTTCGTCCTTGGAGTCATCTCTACACCACCTCATGAAGACCAAGCCTGAGAGTCATTTAGCACTATGCATTTTTTTGTGAACTTTTTGGTAACTTGTTGCCAAAGGGGGAGAAAAATGTATAGATCATAGGATTCGAGAGAGAGTGTTGCTTTTGATCTCTCTTGTTTTTGGTGGTTGAACTTCTTTATTTGTGTGTTTGCTTGATACATTATGCCTTTTGTGAGATACTTGGATGATCATGTGTTTGAGCATATGCTATGCTACATTAATGCTTGTTGGATGATATTATCTCTTATATCCTCATATGATAATTCACTTTGCTTGGTGATGAGTGCATGTGCTTAATTATTATCATTTTGAGTGCTCCACCAAGATGTATGTGACATGGAAGAGTGACCCATGATCCTAACTCATTGTGCATTTGCAGTCCAAAGCAAATTTTAAATAATGCACAAATTTAGGGGGAGCTCTTGCTTTTCACATACTTCTCAAAGCGACAATGTTTTCAGTCTTATTATCATTTGTTGAAGCTTTGATCTATATGTTGTCATCAATTACCAAAAAGGGGGAGATTGAAAGTGCAACTATCCCTGGGTGGTTTTGGTAATTCCTGACAACATATAGCTCATTGAGCTAATGCTATTTCAAGATAAATATTTCAGGAAAGCTCAATGATTGGCATGGCATGGATGAGAAAATTGGATCCCTCAAAATGCTAAGAACAAAAGGATTGGCTCAAGCTCAAAGCACAAGACTCTACATATTCTATTTTAGTGATCCAAGATCACATTGAGTCTATAGGAAAAGCCAATACTATCAAGGAGGGATGAGGTGTTGCTTAATGAGTTTCTTGCTCAAAATGCTTAGTGATATGCTCCAAAGCCCTCAACTACTTTCTCACATCCACATATGACCCAAACCAAAAGTCAAACTCGGCCCCACCGAAACTATCTATCCGGCGCCACCGAGTTCAGATGTCATAGCCACTGCCACCAACCCTAATCAAATAGGTCTCACCGATAGGGATCTCGGTATCATCGAGATGGGATTGTAATCTCTCTGTTTCCCTCGTAACATTTCGATCAAACCGAGATGAGCGATCGGTCCCACCAAAATTATAATGCAAACTCTCTGTTTCCCTTTTGTAATGTTTCGGTCCAACCGAGATGAGCGAATCGGTCCCACCGAGTTTGCCTGACCAACTCTCTGGTTAGCTTATTACCAAAATGGTCCCACCGAGTTTGTGTAATCGATATCACCGAGATTACATTATGCCCTAACCCTAACCATATCGGTCCCACCGAGTTGACATGTCGGTCCCACCGAAAATCCTAACGGTCACATTATTTGCTAAATCGGCCCGACCGAGTTGCATGATTCGGTCCCACCGAGATTGGTAAGTTTTGTGGAATGGTTAGATTTTGTGTGGAGGCTATATATACCCCTCCACCCACTCTTCATTCGTAGAGAGAGCCATCAGAACATGCCTGCACTTCCAACATACATTTTCTGAGAGAGAACCACCTACACTTGTGTTGAGGTCGAGATATTCCATTCCTACCATATGAATCTTGATCTCTAGCCTTACCCAAGTTGCTTTCCACTCAAATCTTCTTTCCACCAAATCCAAATCCTGTGAGAGAGAGAGTTGAGTGTTGGGGAGACTATCATTTGAAGCACAAGAGCAAGGAGTTCATCATCAACACACCATTTGTTACTTCTTGGAGAGTGGTGTCTCCTAGATTGGCTAGGTGTCACTTGGGAGCCTCCGACAAGATTGTGGAGTTGAACCAAGGAGTTTGTAAGGGCAAGGAGATCGCCTACTTCGTGAAGATCTACCCTAGTGAGGCAAGTCCTTCGTGGGTGACGGCCATGGTGGGATAGACAAGGTTGCTTCTTCGTGGACCCTTCGTGGGTGGAGCCCTCCGTGGACTCGCACAACCATTACCCTTCATGGGTTGAAGTCTCCATCAACGTGGATGTACGATAGTACCACCTATCGGAACCACGACCCGTGTCTCCAATTGCGTTTGCCTTCTCAAACTCCTCCCCTTTACCTTCATATGCAATTGTTTTACATTCCGCTGCTATACTCTTAGAATTGCATGTGCAGGTTGATTGCTTGACTTGTGCTAAGTTGCTAAAATCTGCCAAGAACTAAAATTGGGAAAAGGCTAGATTTTTATTTGGTCAAGTAGTCTAATCACCCCCCCCTCTAGACATACTTTCGATCCTACAAAACTCCATTATCTGATGGATATGGTGTGCTTCATTATGTATATAGTTCTTGTGTGTCCAGCAGGAAGTCAATATGAGTGATCATGCGTGGATGTACACCGGTTACACTAGTCAGTATGTTTGGACCGAGGAGTGGTTAACAAAAACTAAGGGGTTTGTTAGAGCCGCATTTGCAAATGGCCAGAAATTAAACTGGTGCCCTTGTGTCCGGTGTGACAACTATAATCAGAGGGATGAGCTTCCTATGGGTAAACAACTGCAGAAGTTTGGTTTTATGCCTGGTTACACGGTCTGGACATTACATGGTGAGTCTTCCCAATGTGCAAGAGCCAAGGTGGTTCGTCGTCGTACCGATGAGCATGGTACCAGGACCGCAGACATGGTGCAAGACTTTGACGATGCTCGGGACTCAGACGAGGGGATGGAGGAATCTGCAAAGGCCTTCACTGAAATGTTGGAGTCCTCAAAACATCCTCTCCACGAGCACACTGAGCTTTGTCAGCTGGATGCCATCTCACAAATAATGGCTTCGAAGGCTCAATTCAACTTGGGCAGAGAATGCTACGATGCGATGATGACAGCTTTCGGACGATTTCTACACAAAGGCCATGTGCTACCTCCAAACCTGTACCAGTCAGCCAAAATCCTCTATGCTCTTAAGATGCCCTATGAGAAGATACATGCCTATGAGAAAGGATGTGTCTTATTTAGGCTTCAGTATGAGGACTTGAACTATTGTCCCATTTGCAATTCTTCCAGGTATGTTGTGGTAGACAACAGTATGGGTGAGAAGACGCAGACCAAAATACCCGTTAATGTTCTTTGGTATATGCCAATCATACCAAGACTTCAACGTCTTTTCATGGTCGAAGAGACGGCCAGACAGATGACATGGCTCAAAACGGGCAAAAGAACTGAACTAGATGCATATGGGAATGTGATGATGGTGCACACATCGGATGGTGAAGCGTGGAAGCGCTTCGATGCATTACATAAGGAAAAATAGCAGCTCCAAGGCATCCTCGAGTCGCCGTCAGCACATATGGGTTCAGTGTGTTTGGTCAGATGGCAGCCCCATACAGCTGTTGGCCCGTGTTTGTCATTCCACTCAATCCCCCCCCCCCCCCGGGCAGATTATGCAAAGAAAGAACATTTTCTTGACATTGATAATTCCAGGGCCCAACTATCCGGGGAAAAATATGAATGTGTACATGCAGCCGCTTAAGGACGAATTGTAAGAAGCTTGGGATAATGGGTTCAAGACATACGACACCTTTAGCAAAGAGAACTTCATGACTTGCCGGCGTATGCGTTATTCGTTGGCTGGTGTGTGCATGTAAGGTTCCCGTGCCCCACATGCAAGGGAGCTCTTGACTTTCGTTGGCTGACAGCGGGGCACAAGTATAGTTGCTTCGACTTGCATAGACAGTTTCTAGATCCTCGCCATAAGTTCAGGAAAGACAAGAAGAACTTCATGAAAGGTAGAGTTGTCAAACACTCTGCACCGCCTGTGTTGATAGGCCAACAGACCCTAGATCAGTTAAACCCACTCGAGCCAGATCCAGAGCGTCCAGGGTATTTCAAGGGGTATAATAAGGAACACGCCTGGACTCACAAGACATGCTTCTGGGATCTGCCTTACTTCAAAGACCTCCTTTGCCCACACAACATCTACGTGATGCACACTGAAAAGAATATCGCCGAAGCCATTTTTGGTACATTGTTTGGCATAGAGGGGAAATCAAAGGATAATACTAAGGCTAGAGATGATCAACAGGAGCTCTGTGATAGTCCGTTACAAAACATGCAAGAACCAAAAGGAAAGCGGAACTTGAAGAAGCCAAAGGCATGGTTCAATCTTGGAAGGCCAACTATGAAGGAAATTATTTTGTGGGTGAAAATGCAGTTGATGTTCCCCGATGGGTATGTAGAAAATCTAAAGAGGGGAGCGAGTCTTGATAAATTGAAAATATTTGGTCTAAAAAGTCATGATTGGCACATATGGATTGAGCGGATAATGCCGGTGATGTTGCATGGCTTCATCCCTGAGGATGAATGGCTAGTATTGTCTTTCCCAATTTGCAGATTTGCTTTACATGAGGAAGGCTTGGATTCATGGAGTGTACTATTCTTCTGGTGCTTCCTTGTTGTTTATGAAAACTTGTTTGGATATGTATGTCTATATGGATATGTTGTTGGAAACTTGTTTTTGGTTATGTATATATGGATATGTTGGACTTTGTTGAACTATGTTGTTGGATTTGATGAAATATGTTGTTGGACATGCTGTTGGATATGTTGGATATGTATGCATGTATATCTGTGTTTGAAACCATGTCTAATTAATTAGATTAAAATAAAAACAGGGGATGTATAGCCTCTTTGCGTCTGCTAGAGGACGACAAAGAGGACACGTGACAGTCACCTGTGCAAACTGGGAACACTGGCTGCCTATTTGGTCATTTTGCCGTCTGCAAGCGGACGACAAAGTGACCAAATAGGCCTGGCAAACAAGGCCATCTATGCCGTCTGCTGGCAGAAGGCATAGCTGGCCACGTGGCAACTTCCAAGTGCCACTACTAGGAAAAGGGCTATAGATGAAATGGATACTAATGGCGCACCTGACATGTGGTGCGCCACTACTATATAGCAGTGGCGCACCATGTGCAGGTGCTCCATTAGTGTGGAAGACACTAATGGTGCACCAGGCACATGGTGCGCCGCTAGTAACAATTTTTTTCCAAACATACTAATGGCGCATCCTAGCACAATGCGCCATTACTAGTGCTAACTAGTAATGGCGCACCAGCCACACAGTGCGCCACTACTGTTGTTTTTTTAATTCTTTTTTTGCAAAACTACTAATGGCGCACCGTGGCATAGTGCGCCATTACTAGTTTAAACTAGTAATGACGCACTATGCCACGGTGCACCATTAGTATATATATATATATATATATATATATATTTTCATTTTTTTGCAAAACTACTAATGACGCACCACCAGCAGGTGCGCCATTAGTAACCAGGGTTACTAATGGCGCATTTGCAGGTGGTGCGCCATTAGTAACCTGGGACCAACAAGATATTTTGGACAACCACACCTAACCACTCACTTCCCCACTTCATTGTCTCCACCTCCTCCTCCAAGCTTGTCTCGGCTGCCTCCTCCTCCTCACCTCATTTGCACCATAGATTCATCCAAATTAAGTGGTTAAATTAGCTTTTGTTGATAAGTAAGTAAGGGGGGAAGCTATCTTTATGTTGTTCTCCCTCCAATAACGTGCACATGCACTTTTTGTGGGCTGGCTAGATCTATGTATGTTTGTGGTGTTGCATATATGTTTGTGTTTGTAGGTACCGGTATTTGAAATGCGATAGTTGCCAATATTTTGCCGGAATGTTGATTCATTTCCGTTTCAACAAGAATTTTGGCACTATGCATTCTTTTTGGTCATATTTTTAGGGAAAGTCATGCCAAATTTTTTCTTGGTTCTAAAATATCATTTTGCTCTACCCCGCAGGCGACCATGGTCCGCATGATGACCGAAGGCATCGTGAATAGGTTTCTGAGCTCCGTAAAGGCCGAGATGCTTCAAAAGAACGAGACGGAGATAAGATGTCCGTGTCGAAGATGCAAGCTGAAGAGCCTTATTGCGGACCCAGATTCCGGGCAGGTGCGGGACCACCTGCTCTTGTGTGGTTTCATGGATGGCTATTGGTCGCAAGGTGATGAAGATGACTATGAAGTCGTCCATGGGGGGTGGGCAAGAAATGAGGAAGGGCAGCAAGACAACCACCGCGGCTCGGGCGGGCGAGAAGACGAAGAATCTCCAGGACATGATCACGACGGTGACGCTGTACACAGTCATCATGTAGAAGATGCAGCACATGATGATGAGGAAGATGCCAGAGCAGACGAAGGGCATGATCATGAAGATGAAGATGCCGGCGGAGCAGACGATGATGGACGATCGATGGGCTGGGTGGAGGACCCTCATATTAAAGAGCTGCTTCTCAAGCAGACGGATAATGCAAGAGCTGCCGCCCGAGAGAAAGCCAAGCTGGATCAACTGGAGATAGACGCGATTACTCCATTGTATGAAGGATGCAGGCCCGAGGATACCCGCCTCAAAGTAACGCTCATGGCTCTGGAGATGAAGGTAAAACACAAAATGACCGACGCATGCTTCGACGAGAACATGTCATTCTGGCATGAACATTGAGGGAGTCCTGGACTAGGGGGTGTCCGGATAGCCGAACTATCATCATCGGCCGGACTCCAAGACTATAAAGATACAAGATTGAAGACTTCGTCCCGTGTCCGGATGGGACTTTCCTTGGCGTGGAAGGCAAGCTTGGCGATACGGATATGTAGATCTCCTACCATTGTAACCGACTCTGTGTAACCCTAGCCCTCTCCGGTGTCTATGTAAACCGGATGGCTTTAGTCCGTAGGACGAAGAACAATCATACCATAGGCTAGCTTCTAGGGTTTAGCCTCCTTGATCTTGTGGTAGATCTACTCTTGTAACACACATCATCAATATTAATCAAGCAGGACGTAGGGTTTTACCTCCATCAAGAGGGCCCGAACCTGGGTAAAACATCGTGTCCCTTGTCTCATGTTACCATCCGCCTAGACGCACAGTTCGGGAGCCCCTACCCGAGATCCGCCGGTTTTGACACTGACATTGGTGCTTTCATTGAGAGTTCCTCTATGTCGTCGCAATCAGGAAGGATGCCTTTTCCCGTCTTTAAAGACGGCGTCGTCGTCAAGGGAGCTTTGGCCGCCGGCCAAACTGTCCGGCTAGGTCGTTTTCTTATGACCGCCTGTTCGGCCACCGCTCCGACGATGACCTCTCAGGTCATCAAAAGCGATCTTCATGTCAGCTCGGAATTTGCCGAGCAGCTAGATCCGATGGAGCTCTCCTCCGTAAACGAGCTCTTGGATCGCATTGCCGCCCTGGGAGTCGCTACAGACTATGATCAGATTGGGCTTAAAACCGATCTAAGAGAAATTAACTCTCCCCAGGCTACCCACCACATTGTTGTGGTAGAGGAACAATGCGGCGACTCTTCTTCTATGTTAAAAACCAGCTATGTCCGGATTCCCGATCCCTCCATGCCAGATTCCTGCGGAGGGACGGACGTCAATCAAATACTGAACCTAAAGTCAGGTATCGGACCAGATTCGTTGGAAAGCATCCAACAAACCAAGCTTCCAAATCCGGAAACTTCTTGGCCTTTGAGCCTCAGATCGGGCGGGGTTCGAACTTAATTGCACCCGCCCACACAAACATAAGCGATCTATCTCAAATACGGCAAGAGCCCGATGAAATAGTGCATCATTACTGGGCCAGATTCCTCCGGGGTATGAACAAGATAAAGGACTGCCGTGAAGAAAGCGCGATTTCAATTTTTTGCAACAATTGCACGGACAAGGGAATCATAAACGCCATAAGTCGTCGCGAAGTTACATGCTTCGCCGACCTAGCGACCATTGTACAAAAATACTGTGCGATGGAGAGTGCCTGGAAAACCGAAACCAGGTTTTGGGACAATCCGGCCCTGAATACAACCGCAGTCCGAAATAAAAGGGTGCGTCATACTCAAGCACCTGGATTAAAAACCAAAAAGCAAAAAAAAACCCTAAAGGGCACGGAACCGTACTGGAGGGATGGCTCAACGGACCCTGCAAAATCCACAGTACGGAGGGCGCCACTCCAACACATAGCCTTCGAGCATGTTGGATACTACGGCAGGTGGCCAAAAGTGGCGAAGGCTTTCTAGCCCCGGGCAACCAGCCCAGCAGTACCAATACGGTATTAACAGTCTTCGAGACTTTCGCATCAAATAACATGCGGAAGCAAACAATCCGCAGCCTTGCCGAGGTCTACCAAGTAGCAACAACAAATCCATGGAGCGACACGGCTATCACCTTCAATGCCAGTGATGAACCTAAATTCCGAACAGCTCGAGCACCTGCCGCATTGGTCCTCAGTCCGATAGTGGACGGCTTTCATCTTACCAAGGTACTCATGGATGGCGGCAGCGGATTAAACCTCATCTACGAGGAAACCCTTCAAAAAATGGAAATTGACTGGAGCCGCATTGAGCGAAGTAGCACAACCTTCAGGGGAATAATCCCTAGTTGAGAAGTACGCTGCACAGGAAAAATCACACTAGACGTAGTGTTCGGCTCGCCGGACAACTACAGGTCCGAAGAGGTCACGTTCCAAGTGGCCCCATTCGGCAGCGGATATCACGCCTTGTTAGGGCGAGAGGCATTCACAATCTTCCAAGCTATACCCCATTACGGATACATGAAGCTCAAAATGCCCGGGCCTAATGGAATAATCACTCTCGTCAATGATCAAGATATAGCACTCCGCGCTGAAAATAAGACAGCCGCACTAGCCCTAGAGGCATTATCCGAAGCCCTAGCAGCAGAAGAACTCACTGCGCTGCACTCCATGGTGGATAGGGACGATGTGATACTCGATAAGAGGTCTAAGTCCACCTCTTTTAAACCAGCAGACGAAATAGTCAAATTCCAGGTCCATCCAACGGACCCCACAAAGACGGCCTCCATTGGGGCGCAATTAAATCCTGATGTAGAAGCCGCACTACGAGAATTCCTTCGGGAAAATTGGGACATTTTTGCCTGGCACCCTTCAGACATGCCAGGAATCCCACGCAGGCTGGCAGAGCATAGCCTAAATATCCTAAAAGGATTTAAGCCAGTCAAACAGGCTCTTCGGCGATTTTCCGAACCCAAAAGACATGCAATGGGAGAGGAGCTAGCCAAGCTCTTAGAAGCCGGATTCATCAGAGATATAAAACATCCGGACTGGCTAGCCAACCTGGTAATGGTACCCAAAAAGGACAAATCCTCGCGCCTTTGTGTCGATTTCAAAGACCTTAACAAGGCCTGTCCAAAGGACCCTTTCCCTCTCCCTCGCATCGACCAAATCATCGATGCTACCACAGGGCACGATTCATTGTGCTTTCTCGACGCATACTCCGGATACCATCAAATCAAGATGGCGGAAAAAGACCAGGCCGAAACGGCATTCATTACTCCATACGGACCATTCTGCTTCAACACAATGCCCTTTGGACTCCAAAACGCCAGCGCAACATATCAGCGCATGATTCAGACATGTTTGGCTACCCAGATAGGCAAGACGGTAGAGGCATACGTAGACGATGTGTTCGTCAAGACCAAACACGTCGAAACTCTAGTAGACGACTTGAGGGTGACATTCGACAACCTCCGAGCATATGACATTAAGCTCAACCCGGAAAAATGTGTTTTCGGCGTACCAGCCGGAAAGCTCTTGGGCTTCATTGTATCCGGTAGAGGAATTGAAGCAAACCCAGCCAAGATCCGAGCTCTGTCATAATTGGATATCCCAAAAGACCTCAAGCAAATACAAAAACTAACTGGATGTGTGGCGGCTCTAAGCCGCTTCATCTCCCGTTTGGGAGAAAAGTCACTGCCCCTCTATCGCCTCCTCCGGCGCACCGAACACTTCGAATGGACGGATGCTGCCGCGGCCGGACTCGAAGAAATTAAGACCGTATTGGCAACAAATCCGGTCCTGGCCGCGCCCAACCTGGGCGAACCTATGTTATTATACATCGCGGCAACACATCAAGTTGTCAGCGCCGCACTCGTCGTCGAACGAGAAACAGAAGGGCACAAATTCCCTCTTCAAAAACCAGTGTACTACGTATCCACTGTCTTAACTCCATGCAAGTCCCATTACCCACATTATCAAAAGATAGCGTATGCGGTGTTCATGGCATCCCGGAAGCTGCGACACTACTTTCAAGAGTGTTCCATAACGGTGGCCTCCGAAGTACCTCTCAACGATATTATAAACAATCGCGACGCGACGGGTAGGATTGCAAAATGGGCCATTGAGCTCTTACCATTTGACATAACCTACAAACCATGGCGAGCTATAACATCGCAAGTCTTGGCTGACTTCATCGCCGAATGGACCGAAGCCGAACTCCCTAAAGAGTACGGCGCATACTCCAATTGGATCATGCATTTCAATGGCTCCAAAATGTTGGCTGGCTTGGGGGCTGGCGTCATCTTGACGTCCCCAACCGGAGACACAGTCCAATACGTGCTTCAAATAATGTACACGGACTCCAACAATGCAGCCGAATACGAGGCCCTTCTACATGGCCTCCGGATGGCAATCTCCATGGGTATTCAACGCCTGGAGGTGCGCGGGGATTCAAACCTTGCAATATCCCAAGTAAATGGAGACTTTGACGCCAAGGATCCGAAAATGGCAGCCTACCGTAACACCGTCCTAAAAATGTCAGCCCGGTTCGAAGGACTCGAATTCCACCATGTAGCCCGGGATAATAACCAGGCAGCAGACGTGTTGGCACGCATCGGCGCAAAATGCGACGCCGTCCCTCCAAACATCTTCCTGGAGCGGCTCTTTAAGCCATCCGTATTATGGGAAGAGGAGTCCGGAAATAACAATCCGGAACCAACTACATGCCTAACACAGAACATTCTGACACAATCGGTGGGTCAGCCAATGAAATAACAGATTCAGCCCACGAAATACTGGCAGTAATTGCCCCGTGGACGGAACCATTCCTAGCCTACTTAATCAGGCAGGAACTCCCCGAAGACCAAAATGAGGCCCGCTGCATAGTTCGGTGATCTAAAGCCTACAAGGTCCATGAGGGAGAACTTTATAAGAAAAGCACAACCGGAGTCCTTCAAAGGTGTATCTCCGAAGAGGAAGGGCGAAATCTCCTGGCTGAAATTCACGCCGGACTCGGCGGGCACCACGCCGCCGCCCGGGCCCTTGTAGGCAAGGCCTTCCGTACAGGATTTTATTGGCCAACCGCCCAGGCAGATGCTCAGGACTTAGTCCAACGACACGTCGGTTGCCAGCTCTTTGCTAATCAGAGCCACATGCCACCCACCGCCCTCAAAACTATACCCATCACTTGGCCGTTCGCGGTCTGGGGGCTTGACATGGTTGGACCCCTTAAAGGGGGAACTCACAAGCACAAATACTTATTGGTCATGGTGGACAAATTCACCAAATGGATAGAGGCCAAGCCGGTTAAAACGGCAGAATCCGGACCTGTGATAGACTTCATATCCGGGGTAGTACACTGTTTTGGCGTCCCCCACAGCATCATCACTGACAATGGCATGAATTTCACGGCCGATGAGGTTAAACTCTGGTGCAAAAACATGGGCATCAAGCTCGACTACGCTTCAGTCTACCACCCTCAAACTAACGGTCAAGTGGAACGAGCAAATGGTCTAATCATGAGCGGCATCAAACCCAGATTAGTGTGGTCCCTCACGGAATCTAACACGCACTGGGTAGAGGAGCTCGACTCCGTACTCTGGGGGCTGCGGACCACGCCAAACCGCACAACCGGATTCACACCATTTTTTATGGTATACGACACTAAGGCAGTTTTGCCCTGCGATATAATTCATGACTCACCTCGCGTGCGCATGTACGAGGAAAGGGAAGCTGAGTTGGATCGGCAGGACAGTTTGGATGCTTTGGAGGAGGAGCGCGACGTGGCAAAATCCCGTTCCGCATTCTATCAACAGCAGGCTTGAAGATATCAAAGCAGAGAAGTACGGGCCAAAACTTACAATGTTGGCGAGCTAGTTCTACGCCTGCCGGACAAGAAAAAGGACAAACTTAAGCCCAAATGGGAAGGTCCCTTCATCATCGACCAAGTCCTTACCGGCGGTGCATACTGTCTACGCAACGCATCTGACAACCGACTCGAGCCAAACCCATGGAACGCAGCCCGTCTCCGAAGATTTTACGCCTAGCGCCGGACTCAGGGTTCGTCTCCTTCCTCCGTCCACCTTTCATTTTTTTCGCTGTCTTTGTTTTCCCTCCTTCTTCCTCCCTCTTTCAGTACAAACCCCTTGAGGGCTGATCTGCGCTTTGTTCGCACTCACTCGATGTGCTACTCGCACTCGAGGCATGATCTCCTGATGCGCGAAACCTGAAAAAAAAGAATCTAACAATAAGATAATGTATAAAAGCTTCATAAGATTTTCAGAGCAGTCAAAACTCAAAATAAAGCTCAAAGAGGTAGGGCAAACGGCGTCAAAACAACTTATCATTGTTGATCGAGTGTTCCACATAAAGCTCAGGGAATTCATGCGAGACATAAAGGAAAGAGAATACTTAGGAACAACACAAGCATGTAATAGCCTGCTAAATTATAATAAACTATTAGTTACTATTCCTCGCAATTTAACTTACACGTTACACCTACTATTTTAGTTACGGTTATCTACACAATAAAGAACATGTCATCTTCTCGGACTCCACTGACTTAACAAAGATAGTAAGAAAGGAAGGGGTAGGAATAACTAATATTAAGAAGTGTATGGAAACAAACAAGCACTGTGAAGAAGCCAGATAATTAACAGATGCAGAGTTCTAGGCAAAATGGGTACGGAAAGGGGGGGGGGGAAAGGGGAACAGGAACAAAGGGCGGATATGTTGGAAGGATTTACTATGCCTATCCAGCAAGTGGCCAGAAATACTACATGAGAATGCTACTTAACGTCATCAAAGGATGCACATCTTTTGAAGAGATAAGAAAGGTAAATGGAGTTGTCTATAAATCAGACAAGGCGGTGTGTGAAGCATTAGGATTTCTTTATGACGACAAAGACTGCACTAAGTGTATAAAAAGGCATCAAATCAGGCAACTGGAAATCAGCTACGACAACTTTTCACAACCATCTTATGTGACTGCAAGGTTACAGATCCAACAAAGATGTGGGAATCATGTTGGGAAGTTTTAAGTGAAGACATGGAATGTAAACAGATAAAAATCTTGAACTATCCTACACTACGTCTAACAGATAGCCAGAAGAAAGATGGCAGCTTGCTAAATTGAAAAGCTTATGAGACAGGCAGGGCCGGCCCTGAGGGGGGGGGGCAGGGGGGGCGGCCGCCCCGGCCCCCCAAAATCTAGGGGCCCCTCCCCAGACGTGCAGGTAGCCCATGAGCCATTGCCCACAGAGGTAGGCGAGGGAAGCAGCAACCCTTCGATCACGTAGAGGCAACCATTCGCTCCTAAAAAAGAGGTAACCTTCCTTTGATAGGGCAAACGCAGCCTCCCTCCGATCCCTAATTGCCGAGTTTGCTGATTCTATTCCCCAGTGACAGCGAGTAGTACTATTTTTTTCTGTCCAAAACTCTTTAGATGGCTTACTCAAGTACGATGCGATCTCTATTCCGAGGGCTGGATCGCTGGACGCGCACATCCTCGAGCTCCTCCCGCAAGGGCAGACGCCAGTCCACATCGTCTCACCGTCGAGCACCAATCGTCTGATGATCGATGCCGATCTGATCTACCCCAGGTGCTCCGTATTGCAGTTACATATTCCCCACACATGTATATTGCTAATTATAAGTAATTTACCTTCGCATACAGATTGCATACTTTGTGTTGTTCATTCATCACATTTTTTTTACCAAACTGCTCCACACACTACATAGTGTGAACGATCCGTAGATGACCCACAATCCAGCGGCCATTGTAGGGGAAGACAACGTGATTCCGGGGTTGGATTTAATCGTCGTTCCCTGATAGTTTAAATTTGATGGTCCATGTAGCACTGCTCTTTTTTTAAAGAGAGCAGCCTCTTAGCTTTCATTTAACTGCAATATAAGTATTCATACATCAAATTTATATGAGCGAATGTGAGCGCTTTATAAGTATTCATACATCCGTATCTAGACGAATATAAGACAAGAATTTTGGAATGGAGGGAGTATATATTAAGGGCCCCAAATTTTATTTCGCCCCGGGCCCCCAAAATGCCAGGACCGGCCCTGGAGACAGGCTGGACAGACACTCAAGGAATACCCTGGAATCAAACTGCCAAACTCCTCAGGACTAAAAGAACTTGGAAACAGGCTACTCAATGAAGAGCTGAACTACAACAAAGAAGAGCTAAAAGTTGAACACCTAGGTATCTTTGTGTAATCTAAACAGCGCACAGCGGCGTGCATTTGGATACATAATAGAATCAGTTGACAAGGATTTGAGAAAACATTTTTTATAGATGGATATCGTGGTACAGGGAAGACTAGTGAAAGCAATCACAACAAAATTACGTTCAGAAGGAAAGATAGTACAAGCAGTGACATCATGTGGTATTGCAGAGCTACTTCTACAAAGAGGTAGAAAAGCACACTCAAGGTTCCATATACCTTTAATCCTTAAAGAAGAGTGAACATGTGACATCAAAAAAGGTTCACACTTGCCCGAACTAATAAAAAAACATCACTAATTCTGTGGGATGAGGCTCCAAAGGCAAACAAAATATGTATTGAGGCGCTAGACAGAACCCTAAGAGATATACTAAGGAATAAAAATGATAACAACAATGAGAGACCCTTCGGCAGCATGACAATGGTTCTAGGAGGGGACTTCCGCAATATATATAATGGGCAAAATAGAAGGCGAGGAAACAATATATCAAAGCTGCAACACTGTATGCAAAGCGATTACTCTAAGTGATGATACACATATGCTATATCCAACAGAGTTCCTAAACAGCCTAATAATTCCTGGAATACAAATTTATGATCTCAAACTGAAAGTAGGACTACCTGTGATGCTACTAAGTAATAATAACCAAAGTGATGGGTTATGCAATGGTCCACGGATGACAATATAAGTCAACTTTGAAGAAGATTCATCAAAGCACAGATCATGACAGGAGCACAAGTAGGTGACACAATATATATTCCAAGAATAACAATGTCAACGGCTAAATCGGCATGAGTGCTGCTATACACACGACAGTGTGCGGCCAATGTTTGCACGATTCTGCAGATCAAATCGGGCATGTGTGGCACAAAGTGGAGGCCGGCCGCTGGATCAAGCGTCGTCCAGTGTTCGGCTACTGAATATCGTCCGCTGAGTAGTTCCGAATCGGCATGGCCGTTCTTGCTAAAAAGAAGACAATATCCTATATGGGTGTGCTTTGCTATGACAATGAACAAGAGTCAAGGGAAATCTCTAAAGGAAGTAGGACAATATTTGCCAAAAGAAGGTTTAATGCACAGACAATATATGTGGCTATCTCAAGAGTCACACGAAGAGATGGACAACGGTTAATAGTAGATGATGAAGAAACCAACGAGGATGATATGATCAAGAATATAATGTACACAGATTTTTTTTGAAAGGTAAGGTAAAGATGTTAAATTATTGGCATCAGTTCAAAGTGTCGTCTTTCATACTATTAGTGCTTGCTAAATTAGATGTATATGAAGACAAATTAGGATTACTCATTATCTGTGTATTTGGCTTTTACTATCATTTAGTGGGTATGTATGGGATGGGGTGCTTAAAGGGGAGTAGGCAAAAACACTAACATTTCTAAAAATAGTTCAAGCATACAAAACATGGACAATATATGTTAGCTGGTATGTTAACTTTATTATATTAGTCCAAGCCAATAGGACAATCATCACCATGTCATCATATTAAATATGTAGAAGCAGACATGTTGTCCAATTCAGTTACTAAAGTTCAACTAGTTTATTGCTCGTGTGTTGCCACAGAATAAAAAACTGCCGATGTACCAATTAAACAATTGATCTAATTAAGACGTGTATCTAATGTGATGGCGTGGTTTCCATCTATATAGCAACACATATCAATTCACTCTACCACTTCTTTCCTCCCCGACAGCCATCACTCCTTGCAAGAAGATAACATGGCATGTTTGTCATGCCACTTCTTCCCCTCCGCGTTCATTCTCTTATCCTCCCCTGTAGCAATTGTCATCGCTTCAAAAGTGTACCATCCCACCTAACCGACCCTTGGGCGGCTATTTAAACTTCAATAAACCTAGTACACAATACCCCTTGCATTGCCATGGAAGAAAACAATAGTGTTTAAGGAACTAAAGAAATTATTTTCCTACTTTGTAAATGTTTGTGTTAATCTTGTGGTTTCCCCATGTGTGTGATAACCATGACAACCTTCTCCTGCTTCTTATCTATTCGATCACCATGCACCACTTTGACACTGATTATGGTGTCCATTGCAGCGATGAGAATATCAGTGCTTTGATGCAGAATAGGTATTTTCTTAAGGAAAGACTAATCGAGCCATGACATACTTTTTCTGTAGTCCTACTGCCGACTGAATTATATTTTGGTTGTGCCGGCATTTTTTGGAGGGAATGCTCTTGTTTGTGTTTTGCAACAGGCTTTTTGTTTTGTTTGAGGGAATGCTCAGTTTGGTATTTTGTTGTGTCCAAGAATTTTGGAGAACATGTTCTAGGTTAGAGTTTTGCATTGGGAAGAGGGCGAGAACTTGGGAGGAGGCCGAGGGAGGAGTCGAGATATATTATCATTCTCCTATATATTATCTTCACTGATTATAATTAATAACTACATAAATGAAAATTGTAGCCATGCATACAAGTTAAATCATACTATTACACCAAAGGGACTAACTTCCTTTGACAGAAAATTTCTTCTATATTTTGAGTACTTAAGCTGAGACTAAAATCAAACACAATGTATTAATGAGAAACATTATTCATCATCCCCTTATCAGATGTGTCAACTTCTGTTGCAAAGAAATGAGAGATCTTTATAGCTCAAACCTGGTTATAGTAACTTACATAAGAAGGGGTGGGGGGGGGGGGCATGAGGCAAACCACATGATAGCACTTTTTTTCTTTGAAACCAAGTGAAGGGCAATCATGTTTTGACTTCAGTAGTACTGTAGTAGCACTTGATGTGCAAGTTTCCGAGCTACTGCATGAACATCTTACGTCCTGATTGACGAAAGCATGAAAAAATATGTCCTATTTACTTGCCAGCATAACAATCCAAATAATCTCTTCCACCCAAATAATGGCGTCCTCCTTAAGCTAACACTTTTCACATATGTCGCTGTATTACAATTGTTCATACAATGCATAGAATTAAAAACATCACAAGAGCGTATGAAAGCATTAGTCTTGCACATGATGAAGGAGCTTTGTTTGTTTGAAAATCTTTACATTAGCAAGATGACATATTTTTGCGTGTTGTTGTTTCCTCTAGCTTAAACTACACCTAAAACCAAATTCACCAAATAAATATTTCTGCCGCACTTTATTTATCCTTTTAGCCAAAATGGAAATAGCCAAAGGGAAATTAAGCATAATATTCCACGGGTAACACTTAGATGATGATCAGAACTGGTATGCCTTGACTTGACCAAGTAAAATAATGTATCAGCTTTGCTACACCTACGGAATTTCTTTATGGAATTAGCTTATAGGAATAACATGGCGCTATTTGTTTGGAATCATGGGCCCAAGACAAAAATTAGTGGGGTATTAAAGAGAAATTATGTCTATAGGTGTGATTCCATAACTACCAGCCCGCGGGATAATGTATTCTTAAAACAAAGACTTTTCCTATAATAAGTTTTTTGTAATCATATTGTGACTATTATACTACTGAACTTTTTCCAATATGAGAATCCTATTACAACACAAACCAATAATCAAAGCAATAGATGTATGAGGCTTATAACAAAAAGTATGGTTTATAGCCCCCCCCCCTCTATCTCTCTCTTTATTAATCTTTGACACATAATTAACCTTCTACGAAGACATGCATTTATGAAGTACCTCTCAAAACTACGTGAAAATAATCATGTGGGTACAGAAAGAGAGAAGACACAATCTTATTTTTCTACATCCATTGCATCCATGTCAAAAGGGAAATAGAACATCCAAAGAGTTATACTAACTACAAATGGAAAAGCAATAATGTTTCTATTTGAAAGAAAGCAATATGTTGCTGACCTTCCGGCTATGCCTCATGGAAAGCATGCATCTTCTTGACACACCACTGCATCCGTTAAGTACTTCTTTAGTTCTTGAGGTATTTGGCAGTATACATGATTGATTTCCCTGCAAACAATACATGCATATCATAGCAGCAACCAAAAGAAAGAGGGACAGAGAAAACACAATAATTTTTTGTAAAGTTAGGTAGAGAGGAATTGTGAGTGCAACGGGGCCAACCTCTATCAAGCACCACCAAGTCGGTATGCTTGATGGGATCCTTGTTAAACATCATCCATGGAACAACTTGATTTTTGGAGAAAGAGAGGCTAACAAATAGAGATGGTGAAGCCACAACTTTGTAGTAATTAGTTACCTCTCAAGCAACGTCCGAAACAAAATTTGTCATGCTTGGATGGAGAAATTGCGTCGGAATCAGTCTTAGGATATCGAAATCTGCAGATGAGCATTTAGAACAGATGAATAATAATAAGATATTGTAAAGTGAGCAGCTAATGTTCACTTACAAATGGTTTCTTTTGGTCCTTTCGCTTTGTATTATAGAAACGTAGCAACTAGTATCTTATGCTGAACTAACAAGAACACATGCAGATGGGAAAGAAAAGAGTCTGAAACTGCATGTCATTTATCCTTTCGGAATCATGTGCTTGCATACCGGCCGAATGAAATAAAACATTACTTTCCTTAAAACATGTACATGATGTAATTTTTGTGTTGCTATTGCAGTTTTTTTTGTACTTTTGAGCGAATTCGGAGGGCTCTTGGGACTAACACCTTCCTTTTGCTTCATACTCACACAATATCTAAAGAAGAAGATTATATGTTTCAAATGCAAACAAATATTTTTGTAGTTGCCATATATAGTTGTTCAATTGTGTACAATAACAAATGAAAAAAAAGCCAGGTAAGGAGAGGGCATGTACCACTATCTCATGGCCATATGAAAGCAACTAAAGTTCACATGCTAGTTTTTTTTCCTGTAACCCAGAACATAGTCTTAGATAAAGGTGCTATAGAACAAAACCAGATGCAGGTTTGAAGTGAACACATAAAAATTCATTACTATAAATGTTAACTAACCACTGGTACCTACATGATTAGTACTAATTCAAATGCTTGCTTTGGAGCTAGAACTGAACTTCGGTAAGGGGATTTAAAGAATGATGCTATCAGTCAAAAGGACAAAATCACAATCTAGTGTTGATGGCATGCTCGAATCGACAAGTTGATCCATGAGCAAAAAGAGTACAAAATCCTAGACCAGATCCTTAATTCTCTAGCTGAACTAATCCATACAATAATAAATCATGCTACTTTTTTATCTTCTGAGTAGATGGCATGGCCAGTAGCAAGTGTATATATACACGCAATCGTGATGCAGATTCACACGTTCATCCAAGATTACGACAACTCGCAGAAAAAAATATAAAAACCCTCATCGGGGCGACCACTGGTGCATACAGTGAGATTCGATTTCATGGCTGCGATGTCAGAAAAAAATATAAAAACCCTCATCGGGGTGACCACTGGTGCATACAGTTGAGGACAGTATGCCATTTCTCCTCCCGCGCTTGCACCGACAAATCAATTAGTAGCAGTAGGTGAGGAATAGATGTATTTTTTCTTCTATTTCCAGGCTTTTATTATGTAAGGAGATGGAAAGTAATAAGAATCCTCCCGTAAAAAGTGATTAGAGTCCTTCTCTCTCACATGGGTGGAAGAGGCTGAGTAGGCATATCATCCGATGGTTATTTTTCCGTCATTAGTTAATCCTACGGTTGGAATTTTCTAACCTCCAGATTTAACGTGGAACCTCGTACGGTGCTTACAATTAGTAAATAATAATAATATACCAATTACGCTATTGAGCATGCATCTTTCACAGCGGCACATACAAGATCAGTACAGCCACTACCGACCCATTAATCGACATACGCACAAAAAATCATTCAAAACCACCTAACTGAATCTTAGAGGCATACATGATCTTCAAGATTGTTACGAGGCCATAAGAAGTATACTGAAAACTAACTTTGAAGTAGTATATTAAGTTTTACACCTCCATCCAATAACAGCTAAACCTCTTTAACTAAACCAAATCAGACCAAAATTCTTATTGGTTTGTGCCTTTGTCCAAGTATCATGGCAGGGAAATAAAATGGTGAGTGTTACATTAAGTTATCAACCAACAAAAAAATAGGACATCGCATGAATTTACATGTCAGCAATACAATAGGCCGTAAGACTTTGGTTTATGCTTGGATAAAAAACATACCTGAATTTTGGATGATTCATGTAAATCCAGAGGGAAAGCCAAGATTGCAAGGTTAGCAAGGATAAAGAAACTTCAAGACATGAAAAGGGGAAAGCCTTCACTATTACATGTAGATGTTCCTGAATGCACTGCTACGCGAATTGAACAAAATACAAACCAGGAAATGTAACTGGTTATTCGCATTTTGATCATATTATATTTATTCTTCCATTTTGAGCATATTACACTTTCTAATCTTATTTTTATATTACACAGTGAAACTCATTTGTTCTAAGTAACTACAAAGCAATGCCGGCTCAGAAAAGAAAACTACAACTGAAGACAGATGCAAATTAAGTGCCAAACAAATCTGCCTAGAGAAAAACGGTAAGATATATGAAGGTCCAATAAATGCATATTAGTGCATCGATCCACCGGCAGTTTAAAGTTAGCTTCCCCTAACTAGTATGCTCCTGATTGGTCTACGCAAATCTATCATAACCAACTCGAGAACACACACGCACGCAAAGTACGGCCAGCCTGCCGGAAATGAAACACACGCACGCACGCGAGACACTCGATTGTTTGATAGCGACATGAACATGTGTTCCTGTTATTTCTCTATTGCTTCAACTCGCGATGTGATTTACAAGACGGGGTACACATGTATAAATAAAACAAGCTAGCTACCAAATGCTATTCGGTGACTAACTCTAGCCCTAGTCAGATACATGCATGTACCCTGAAAAGGACACACACCATCCAATGAGGGATTAGTCGTGTTTAATTCCAACAACCCGACCTGTTTGTGACATTCACATGCAATGCAGCATGGCCAAAATACAATCTATGCTACATTAGGTAGGGAAAACGGCATCAGGACGACCTGACATTGTTGATTGAGTGTTCCACATAAAGCTCAAGAATTCATGGGTAGCATAAAGGAAACATAATACTTTGGAAGAACACAAGCAAGTAATAGTCTGCTAAATTATAATGAACTGTTATTTACGATTTCTCATAATTTAACTTACATGTTAAGCATGATCATTGAATATATTGTGGATAAAATAGAAGGCGAGGAAACATTATACTTAAGCTGCGACACTGTATGCAAAGTGATTACTCTAAGTGATGATACACATAGGCTATATCCAACAGAGTTGCTAAACAGCCTAAAATTTCCCAGAATACCAAATTATGAGCTCAAGCTGAAAGTAGGACTACCTGTGATGCTACTACATAATATTAACCAAAGTGGTGGGTTATGGTACACGGATAGGGGCGGATCCACCTTGGGTCAAGGGTGTGCAGATGTACACCCAAAATTTTATGCAGAATTTTTTCTACATATAGGCATATATGGCAGAAGAAATACGTGCACTTTGGCAGCTGCTGTATTACCTGCGCACGATAGACACGACACGAAACCATTCAGCCGCTTCCGACTGCTAAACAAAAAACCAACTGCTTCCTTCCCCAATTCCCACGTACGAATAGAGACACACGAGTGGCGGCGCGAGGGCATGGGGAGCCACAGCCATCCGCCGGGGGATGAGCTCACCAGGGCCACCGCCGCCGCCCGCGGGGATCAGGAGTGAGTACTCGGTCCCAGTGCAGTACGAGGCGCCGCACCAAAGCCGCAGAGACAGAGGGTTGCCCCGCCGGCCGCCGCAGTTGTCGATGCCGCGGCGGCATGCGTACGGTACCTCCAATGCAGCAATTAGCTCCAACAACATCAATCTCTAAGCCTAAGGTGAATCCCCTTCCAGAGCATGTATTCAGGTTGAACAGGAAGTGCAGGTGCAGAACACTTCCCCATCCAATCAACTTCATAGCACTATGAGCTCCCCTTCACCATGTACTCAATGTATTGCCGTGAACCAATTGGCTCCTCTCTTTTTTTGGCGGGGAAACCAATTGGCTCCTATATTATGGTTAAAAAAATTGGAAACATCGCAACGCCGCCCTCTTCAACAATCTTCGGCCATCCACCGACGAACTTGTCCGCACTATCAAGGACGAGGCCCGGCTATGGGCAAGGGCCGGAGCCAATGGACTAGCTTTCGTAATCCATATAGTCTAGAATCATTGTACCGAGGCTGAGCAAACTCAAACATGCTCATGTCACGCTCTTGGGGACGCGGATGCGTGTACGCCCCCTCGAGCGGCATCCTGTATGTTTTCTTCACCTATCAATGAAATGATACGCAATGATGCGTATTCACGTCAAAGGGTAAAAAAAAATTGAGCACCCAATGTTAAATTCCTGGATCCGCCAATGTACACGGATGACAATAATATAACTTGGAAGATGTATATCGAAGCACAGATTATCACAGGAACACGTGTAGGTGAGAAGGTATATATTCCAAGAATAATAATGTCACTGACTGAATCGGCATGGCCATTCTTGCTAAAAAGAAGACAATATCCTATATCGGTGTGCTTTGGTATGGCAATCAACAAGAGTCAAGGGCAATCTCTAAACAAAGTAGGACTATATCTGCAAAAACAAGTTTACATGCACGGACAACTATATGTGGCTATCCCAAGAGTCACACGAAGAGATGGTCTACGGATAATTGTAGATGATGAAGAAACCAACAAAGATGGTATGATCACGAACATTGTGTACAAAGATTTTTTTTTGAAAGGTAAGGTAAAGATGTTAAATCATTGGCATTAGTTCAAAATGCATCTTCCATACTTTTACTGCTTGCTAAATTAGATGGACACGAACACAAACTAAGATTGCACATTATCTGTGGATTTGCTTGTTATCATTTAGTGGGTATGTATGGGGTGGGGTGCTTAAAAGGGGAGAAGGCAAACAAAACTAACATTTCCAAAAATACATCAACCATACGGAACATGTACAATATATATTAGCTGGAATGTTAACTTTATTATAGTCTAAACCGATAGGGCAATCATCACCATGTGATCATATTAAATATGTAGAAGCAGACCTAATGCAATTAACGGCTCAGATCTATTTTATACTCTTACCTCTCATGTGATAAGGGGAGGTAAGAGGGAGCATGTTAAAAACCTATTTTCAAATTCAGTTATTAAAGTTCAACTAGTTTATTGCTCATGCATTGCCATGGAATAAAAAGTCGTCGACAAACCAAGTAAACAATTGATCTAATTCAGACTTATGTCGCTAATGTGATGGCATGGTTTACATCTATATAGCAACGCATATAAATTCACTCTCCCATGTTTTTCCTCCTCGACAGCCATCACTCCTTGCAAGAAGACAATGTGGCATGTTTGTTCCGCCACTTCTTCCCCTACACTTTCATTATCTTCATCCACCCTTGTAGCAATTATCGTCGCCACAAAAGTGTACCATCTCACCTTACCGACGCTTGGGCACCTTTTTAAACTTCAATCAACCTTGTACACAATACCCCTTGCACTGCCATGGAAGAAAACAATAGTGTTAAAGGAACTGAATAAATTATTTTCCTACATTCTAAATGTTTGTGTCAATCTTGTGGTTTTCCCACGCATGTGATAACCATTACTACAGGGGAATGTTCTGTTTGTATTTTGTTGTGCCCAAGAATTTTGGAGAACACGTTCCTGGTTAGAGTTTTGCATGGGGAAGTGGGCGAGAGCTTGGGAGGAGGCCGAGGGAGGAGTCGAGATATATTACCATTCTCCTATTATCTTCACTAATATAATTACTACACAGATGAAAATTGTAGCCATAGAAACAAGTTAAATCACACTATTACACCAAAGAGACTAACTTTCTTTCACAAAATTATTCTTCTATATTTTGAGTACCAAAGATGAGCCTAAAATCAAATACAATGTATTAATGAGAAACATTATTCATCACCCCCTTATCCGATAAATCAACTTCTGTTGCAAAGAAGGGAGAGATCATTATAGCTCAACCATGGTAAGAGTAAGAATGTTCATGAGTTACATAAGCACGGGGGCAAGGCGAACCACATGATAGCATTTTTTCTTTGAAACCAAGTGAAGTGCTATCATGTTTGGACTACATTAGTAGTACTTGTTATGCAAGTTTCCGAGCTCTTGCATGAACATCTTTACGTCCTGAGTGACGAAAACATGACAAAATATGTCATATTTACTTGCCAACATAACAATCCCGATCATCTCTCCCACCCCAATAAATGGTGTCCTCCTTAAGCTAATGCATTTCTCACATGTCACTGCATTACAGTTGTTCATACAATGCATAGAATCAAAAACATCACAGGAGCATATGAAAGCATTAGTTTTGCACATGATGAAGGAGCTTTGTTTGATCAAAAATCTTTACATTAGCAAGATGACATATTTTTGTATGTCGTAGAATATTGTTTCCTGTAGCTTAACCTAAACCTAAAATCACACCAAATAAAATTTTCTGCCGCGCTTTTATTTATCCTTTTAGCAAATGGAAATACCAAAAAGGAAAATTAAGCATAATATTCTAGGAGTAACACTTAGATGATGATCAGAACTGGTATGCCAATTGACTGAACCAAGTAAAGTAATGTATGAGCTTTGCTACACCTATGGAATTTCTTTATGGAATTAGCCTATAGGAATAAGATGACTCTATTTGATTGGATATCATGGGCCTATGACGAAATTCAGTGGGATATTAAATAGAAATTACATCCGTAGGTGTGATTCTGTAACTATCTGCCTGCAGGTGTAGCATTTTTGCTAATGTATTCTATGAATAAAGCTGTTCCCAATAATAAGTTTTTTGTAATCATATTTTGACTATCATAGTACTGAACTTTTTCCAAGATCAGAATTCCTGTTACAGCACTAACCAATAATCAAAGCAATATATGTATGGGGCTTATAACAAAGAGTATGGTTTATAACCCCACCCTCCCTCCCACCCTCTCTAATTCAGCTTTGACACATAATTGACCTTCACAATTAACCTTCTCGGAAGACATGCATTTAAGAAGTACCTCTCAAAACTACATGAAAATAATCCTGTGATGAGTATAGAAAGAGAGAAGACAGAGTCTTTTTTCTACATTCATTGCAGCCATATCAAAAGGGGAATAGACCGTCGTAAGAGTTATACTAACTCAAACAAAAAAGCAATAATGTTTCTTTTTGAAAGAAAGCTATAACGTTGCGGACCTTCAGGCCATGCCTCATGGAAAGCATGCATCTTCTTCAGGTATTTGGCAATGTACATGATTGATGTCCCTGCAAACAATACATGTATATCATAGCAGCAATCAAAAGAAATAGGAAGAGAAAAACACAGTAATTTTTTGTAAAGTTAGGTAGAGAGGAATTGTGCGTGCAACGGGACCAAACTCTATCAAGCGCCTTGTTAAACATCCTCCATGGAACAACTTGATTTTTGGAGAAAGAGAGGCTAAAAAAATGGAGACACCGGAGCCACAACTTCTAGTAATTAATTACCACTCCAGCAGGGTCTGAAACAAACTTCATCATCCTTGGATGGGGGCATTGTGCCGGAGTCAGTGTTGAGGTATCGAGATCTGCAGATGAGCATTTAAAACAGATGAATAATAATAAGATATTAAAGTGAGCAGCTAATGTTCACCTAAAAATGGTTTCTTTTGAAAAAAAGTCGCTTTGTATTATAGAAATGTAGCAACTACTCCCTCCATCCCAAAATAATTGCCTTTGATTTAGTACAACTTGGGACGGAGAGAGTATTATCTTAAGCAGAACGAACAAGAGACCATGCAGATGGGAAAAAAGAGTCTGAAACTGAATGTATTTTATCATTTCTGAATCATTTACTTGCATACCAGCCGAATGAAATAAAAGAATATTACTTTTCTTAGAACGTGTACATGATGTAATTTTTGTGTTGCTATTGCAGTACATTTTGTACTTTTGAGAGAATTCGGAGGGCTCTTGCACTAACACCTTTCTTTTGCTTCATACTCTAAATAAGAAGATTATAAATGTTTCAAATGCAAACAAATATTTTTGTAGTTGCCACATATAGTTGCTCAACTGTGTACTATAGAAAATAAAAATAAAAATTAAAAAGCCAGGTTGGAGAGGGCATGTACCACTATCTCATGGTCATATGAAAGCAACTAAAGTTCACATGCTAGCTTTTTTTTTCTTGTGACCCAGAACATAGTCTTAGATAAAGGTGCTATAGAACAAAACCAGATGCAGGTTTGACGTGAACACATAAAAATTCATTACTATAAATGTTAACTAACCACTCGTACCTACATGATTAGTACTAATTCAACTGTTCGCTTTGAAGCTAGAACTGAACTTTAGTAAGGGGATTTAAAGTACGATGGTATCAATCAAAAGGAAAAAATCCCAATCAAGTGTTAATGGCATGCCGGATTCGACTAGTTGATCCATGAACAAAAAGAGTACACAATCCTAGACCAGAGCCTGAATTCTGTAGCTGAACTAATCCATACAATAATAAGTCATGCTGTTTTTTTGCTTAGATGGCATGGCCAGTAGCAAATGTATATATACATGCAATTGTGACGCAGATTCACACTTTCATCCAAGATTATGACAACTCGCATGAAAAATTAAAAAAAAATCCTCATTGGGGCGACAGAGTCAAACTTGGACTTGAATTGGTGATCCTCGCTATTTGATATATCCTCTCCTTAGTTCAAGACAAAAAGAAACTCTGCAAATTCCAATAAAAATAGACTTGGCCAACAAAAACAAGGGCGCTGCTAGGCGTAAGCCGACTGATTTGAGGGGAAAATAAGTCGGCTCGTCAGCGGTTCGATCCAGGTCCCACAACCATTGGATTAGTCAACTTCTGGTCGGCTAGTTCTCACGGAACACAACTTCCTGCAGCATCTTCGTTCTCCTACGGCGTCCACCCCAATGAAAATTCCCCCCACTCTCCCTCCTCTTCCACGCACAGGAGGAGCCTCTGGGTAGGGCGACGAGCTCCGGCGAGACACCCTGAAAGTTAACAGTGCCATGCTCCGCCTTGTAGCAATGCCGCTCGTGCTCGGCCCCCTTGCAACACCCCCGGTGCCTCCTCCCTGGAGCCCCGCCCGTGGCAGCCGCGTCTGCGGTAGAACACCTACTGGAACAGCGCATGATCACCGGTTGTCTGCGGCGTCTACAGCCACCTTCTGCAATGCATCCTCGCCGCCGGATCATGGCCGTGCATCTGCAAACTAACCACCCGCTGTAACACAGCAACACCGCCGGTAACAGCAGCGACATCGTCGTGACCTCACATGCTGCAGTGCAGCAGCTGCAGCACTGCCGCCGGGCATGGCAGGGGAGTCATCGGGGCCTCGCGTGCTGCAACGCAGCTCCGCCGCCGGGCATGGCAGGGGCGTCGTCGTGGCCTCACCTGCTGCGACGCAGCTCCGCCGCTGGGCATGGCAACGGCGTTGTCGTGGCCTCGCCTGCTGCGCCGTTGGGCATGGCAGCGGCGTCGTGACCCCACATGCTGCAGTGCAGCTCTATCGTCGGGCATGGCAGCGGCATTGTCGTGGGCTTGTGGCCTCGCATGCTGCAACAAAGCTCCACCATCGGGCATGGCAGCGGCGTCGTCGTGGCCTCGCCTGCTCCAATGCAGCTCCACCGCAAGGCATGGTAGCAGCGTCCACATGGCTTCCCCTGCTGCAAACGCAGCTCGCCGTTGGGCATGGCAGCAGCATTCCATGGCCTCGCCTGCTGCCCGCCGCCGTTGTGGCAGCAGCGTCCTCGTGCATCGCCTTCTGCAACAGGACCACCTTAGGGCATGGCAACAGCAAAGCGGTGAACGGCGAGCCAGGTTGTGACATCGGAGCCTCGTCTCACCGTGCTGCATCTCGGCGCAGCGCCGCCCACGCCTTCTTCTGCGACCGTCGTTGTAGGGGAGAGAGAGAGTCCAAATCGTGTGTGCCTGTGTTGTCGAGACGACTGGAGGCAGCAAGAGGATAAGAACAGTGTGGGTCCCATAGAGACACGTGGGAGCCGTAGGAGGCAGCTTAAGGGAGACGTGGGATTAGTCGGCTGATAATAATGGTTTTCCCAAAAACAAGGGGCGGGTAGATCTCGAAGTACTCCTACCTGGCTTTTTAATTTTAATTTTTATTTTCTATAGTACTCCTACCTGGCAAAGTTTAGGGTTTGGGAGAGGGGGTTCATAACCGAGACGGTGGTCGTGGAGAGGGGGTCGTGCGGTGCAGACGGAGGCGACGGGTGGTAGCTGGAGAGGGCAGCGTCCGGTGGACAGGGATGCACTGGGTTGGTCGTGGGACAGGGTGGGGGCAGGTCAGGGAAGGAGGTGGAGACTGGAGAATATGCAGCTTCTTTCAGTTTTTTGCGCTGGCCTAGATCCGTGGGGAATTTCTCCTTCCGATTTTCTCTTTGCGGGCGTGGGGGGTGTACGTTTCTGCGATCGTGGTTCTAGCGCGAGAGGTGAGGGCCGTCCAAAGCATCCTACTCACAAAGTGTACCAAAAACACGGCTCTCAAACTTGGAGCATCGGTACTGAGGCCAATTTCGTCCTCTTTTGTTCGTTTTCAATCTGTGAGGCTAAAAAACACAGCCCACCATAGAGAACATTTTGTTTGTATGTCTATTCTGTGTTTGCTTCGACCTATTTCCATCTTAAATTTGGGTCAGATTTGGATCGAAGCAGACAGTGTTTGTCCTTCATCTTTGTATGACCTGGACCACCACCCACCCACTCGTCATGGTGGCCCAGGCGTGTGGTGGGGAGGTCATGGCGTCTGCCGGGGCTGACGGCTAGATCTGAGTGCCGTGAGCTTTCGAGTTGTTCACTGGGCGTGGTGGTGGGGATGGCTAGTGGTGGCGCGGAGGATGCACGGGCCTATGCCACAGATTTGGTGCATGCAGCGGCCATGGTGGCTGGTGGCGCGAGTGCGTGCCCGGCGGCTTCGACGCTTGGAGCTCGTCGGACGGCGCGGATTGGGCAATGGTCCGGTTTGGCTGCTGCTCCGGCCGTGGGTTGCTCCACAGCAGCATGACAGGTCAGCTGCGGTGGCGGCTAGCATGTTCCAGCGTCGGCTTGTCCGTAGGTGGTTTGTGTCGACCTTCGATCCCTCCCCTCGGCATCTAGGCGTTACTTTTGTCGAAGGGTTGGCCCTCTCCAAGCTGTGGTCCAGTGCTCTTCTCGCGCCGGGTTGCTGCAGGACCGAGCTCCTCTCATGCTCGCGGCACGACGATGCTCATCTCGCGTCCGGCGGCAAGACCGAGCTCGTCTCTTGCCCGGTGCTGCAGGGCGGGTTGATGGAGGCAAGTTTTGACCGGCCTATTGGGTCCGGCGCTGGGGGCCTCCTAGGGGCATGAAAGGTGGGACCTTTCCGCTCCTCTCTTTGATTCGGGTACGGCAGGACTTGGATGCTGTGGCTGTGGCCCTCATGGTGGTACTGTTGTGCTCATGGGTAGAGCCCATGGCTCGGTGCTTCCCGGAGGCCATGGCCGTCTGGGTGGCATGGTAGCCGGGGTGTGTCATCCGGTGGCGGTCAGTGACAGCCGGGGTAAAAACTTGTTCTATCTTTGGACGGACCCCCAGCGGCAAAGCTCGTTCCCTTCTTGAAGGTGTTGGCGCGGCTCTCATTGCCCTTCGTGTTTCTCCAGGGGAAACTCTATTCCTCGGATCGGGAGGTGGCGGCGCTCCGGTGTCGTAACCTTCTTGAAGACGCAGAGCCCTAGGTTCGTTGTATGCGGCCTCATCTCTTCGTAGTGGTGTGCAAGGTTGTCAGAATCGTGATTTTGAATCGGACCGGAGCTCCGATGCTAGGATCGTAAATCGTAGAATCTTCACTACCAGGATCGTAAAAACGTAGATTCTATGAAGTAAAATCATAGAATCAGAGGGGTTAGTTTGGATCATAAAGTCGTAGAATCGTATAATAGAATCACGATTCTGACAACCTTGGTGGCGTGTTCACGGTTGAAGCCCCCGATTGATCTTGTAGTGCTTGGGGTGGGGTTGTTGTGCTCAGTGCCTTTGTATCCTGCCTTGGATGTGTGCTTGTGTTGTTCTGGCGCTCGCTTATATCGGGTTGTTTTTTTATCGTTGCTTTATATATAAAGCGGGGCAAAAGCCTTTTTCAATATAATCTTCCTCAACAATGATGATGAATACGCCGGGCTACCGGCTATTCCGGAGACCCCGGGCTCGAGCTCCTGGAGAAAGTCAGAGCCATCCGAGGAGACCGGACATAGTCAGCCTGCAACCGAGCAGATAGTCAGCCCATAACCGAGGAGACTCTTGATCCGAGGATGGCATGGCCGATGTGCACAGAGTCGTCATAGCCCAGATGTCGTCGGCTGTCGTTGGATCTAACTCAACCATCTACGCGATGGCAACATCAGATGCGTGCTCCCCCTCCAGTTGATCCTCCGCTTGACGGTGTTCCTCCAGCAGCTAGATGTTATAAGAGAAACTTTAACTAGCCCACCCATTTCGTCCGTATATGTCCATTTGGATCAAAACGGATACAAAAGTCGGCCCAACGCGCCGATCAAAACGAACGTGCGTACGCTATTTGTCCGCCGGGCGATCCATTCCAGGCCCACATTTGAGCCTCGTTTGCGTCGGCGTGTATGCAAGGCAGATGCACACGACGCTGGGGAAGTGTAACAAAAAACACGGCTCTCAAACTCGGAGCACCAGTCCTGTGGCCCATTCCGCCCACTTTTGTCTGTTTCAATTCGTGAGACCAAAAAACAAAGCCCAACACAAATAACATTTCGTGTGCATGTCTATTTTGTGTTTGCTTCAACCTGTTTCCGTCTCAAATTTTGGTCAGATTTGTATCGTAGCGGACATTGGCCGTCATTCGTCTTTGTCCAGACTGGCCCACCGTCCACCCATTCATCCCACTTTTTTCTCGCTCTCTCTCTCTCTCCTCACCGACCCACCCACCCATCCATGACTCCATCCACCACACATCCCACCAGCGACAAAGGTAGGAGAAGAGCTCCTGCGCGTCGAGTCTCACCGCCGTCGCAAGGAGAGGAGCTCTTGCACGTTGACTACCGCTCTCGCCGCTACGCCTCCCCGGCTTCACGGCATGCTGGCTCCACCTCTTCTGCGCCGCGCAGACCGCCATGGCTTCGGAGGATCAGTCATAAGTCGCATCTAGATACATGTCGACCATGCGCCGGCGTCTGGGATGGCCAATGTGTCGCTTGGTCTCGGCTCGGCCTACACAACAGCAGTCAGCAGTTCAGCGGGGAGACGCACGGGCCTTATATCAAATAAATTGTGATGTTTTGTTCTCCCATTGCAACACACGAGTCTTTTTGCTAGTCTACTGCCCCATAAAAGTACGGAAGGACAGATCGAACTCATCTTCTAAACCGTGTAATCACCAAATCTAAAGGTCCAAAATAATCTAATGTTGATCACCAATGATGTTGAGCACCGCTGACCATGATCACATCATATCATACCACTTCCTGGTCCAAAACTAACTTTCCCCATCCATGAGGCCACGACACATGCCGCTCCTCACCTATGTTTGTGTCCCCATCCCACCCCTGCTCCTCTTTGTTGACAGTGTCATACACTAGGGGTGGCCCACCGAGAGGAGCCAGGCAGAAGGCCTGCATGAAGCACTAGTAGAAAACACCTAATAGTCCCGGTTCGTAAGGGCCTTTAGTCCCGGTTCATGAACCGGGACTAATGGGCCGTTACTAATACCTTCACCCATTAGTCCCAGTTCAAACAAGAACCGGGACCAATGTGCCTCCACGTGGCCCTGTGCGCCGAGCCCAGTCAGGGGTCCTTTGGTCCCGGTTGGTGGCACCAACCGGGACCAAAAAGCATCCACGCGTCAGCATTCCATTGGTTGGGGTTTTTGTTAGTTTTTTTTTGAAAGGAGGGGGGGGGGGGGATTGGGGGTTTTGGGGGGTTAATTTACGTGTTTCATATATTGTGTTAGCTAGCTAATTAATAAAGAGAAGTGTCCTCTCTTATGTCCGTGCTTGGTCGACTCTACATACTATATATACATAAGTGATCGAGAGAACCATTCAGTACAGAAGTTCATGCATACCGAGAGAAGTGATCGATCGACCTCTCTCCTTCTCCGAGAGATTGGTCAAACAATAAGTATCTGACGCTACTGGCTACATACATGCATGTACAATATGTATAAGATCTCTTATAATTACAATCCCCTAGCAATTGAAATCAATTTCCACATGGTATTCTCCGGCTTTATTGATGGCGTGGTCAAGAAAGAATCCCGCCAATTCCTCTTGAATTGCTTTCATGCGATCTGGTTCTAGGAGTTCATTCCGCATCTGCCACATCTAATTTGAAGAAGGGGGTTAATTAATACATATATATGAATGAAACTCAACAGAAATGATGGTGTAATAAAATGAAATTGTGAATATTATTGCTTACGCACTTCATATTGTCTTTGAGAGTAGCCCCGCTTGTTTTTCAAAGTCGCGTTGTGGATGAACTCGCACGCGTAGTATCCACAAAAATCATTCCCTTCTTCCTGCCACAAGCACTTTACGAGAAATAGAGGTCAATCAAACTGATAATGAGGCATTATAAATGACATTGATGAAAGTATAGCTATAGAATCAACGGGAGATGCGCGCAACTAGCTAGCCAGTAGTACTTACTTTCGGGTATGTATATCGCAGCTCCTTCGGCAGTCCCGGAGCTTCTGCGGTGAACTGTTTCCAAACCCTGCAAGACAAAGAAAATAATTATTATTACTTGAGATATCAGGAAATGAACAAAAAGTTGCCGATATGGTGCGATAATGATTGATTGAACTTATTTGCTGAGCATTTCAGTCATGTCCGCATATGATTTGGGATCTTTCGTCTCGAGTCTAAGACGGTTACTAGTCCATGCTCAAGCTTAATCTCCGGAAGAATATAGTGGTACCTGCGCACGCATGTATAACTCATCAATTACATTACTATAACCTCGCTCGAGTAATAAGGGAAACCGAATATGCACACGACAGTAACACTCACTTGCCGTTGTAAGGAAAGAGTATGGTATCTTTGTTTTAATTTTTTATCAATGATTGTAGCACGTTGTCCTCGGCCTCTTTGATGTCCTTTTTAACCAGAAATTCATCTATGATATTTGTATTAATGAACCCAATATCATAAATTTCTTGTTTTTTGCACTCGACGATCTTCAATCTGCATAATATATTGAGGATAATTAATTATAAATACATGAAATGAAAGAGCCGAGCTATATATAGAGACTTAATGACAGAAATAGTACTTACAGACAGTAGCAAACGACCATTAGTTTATCGAGGGCCTTTTGATTGAAGAACGCGAAGAACTCATCAAATGGAACAGTCAACAGATCATTTGCAACGAGATCGTGCTCCTCTTTAATATGCAGATACAAAACATTCTTACCCTCAGACTCTCTGCAGGTTTCCATGTACCAATTATGGAATCTTCGCATCATTGTTGTCAGAGATTTTTCATCTTTGACGAGAGGCTTCCCGTACTCGTATCTGTGTTTGTCCACCTCCAAGAAATCAGGAAGTGCATCGTTAGGCAGGTAATCGTTAAGATTTCCATAACTGGCCACCGTCCCCGGAGCATTAGACACATTGAGCGGGGGGCACGATTGCTGTGCTTGTTAGCCGAGCTGGGCAATTTTTTCCCCTTTGCTCGTTCTTTTGACCTTTTAGCACTGACAGTAGTTCCCGACCGCTAGGCTTGGAGATATGTCTGTTCAGTAATGCGCTCATAGTTGGTTCTCGGCGGAGACTTTGGTGGTTTCCTCAGGGCACCGATAGTGCGCTTTGCTTTCACCGGATCTACCTTCTCCTCCGGAGGTGGATGTCTCTTTGCTTTCACCCCTTCAAAGAACTCCTTCACGTGGGTCCGCACAATCGTATCGTTTTCCTCCTCGGACCTCTCGTACGGTAACCTCTCTAGAGGCTTGAGAGATGATGGACCGTATTTGTATTGCCTCCCGCCTCTGGTTGTGCTGCTAGACGCCGGAGCAGACGGAGCGGCTGCGGCGTCTGTCTTCTTTCGTGCTTGCTTACGAGGCGGAGGAGAAGGAGTATGACGCGCCGGAGCAGCCGGGGCGGCGGCGGGTCTCTTCCGCCCTTGCTGGCGAGGCGGAGAAGGAGGATGCTGCTGGCTGCTCGGGAGCGCCGTCACAGGCGGAGTGCCGCCATGCGCCGGAGAAGGAGGCGGAGTGCCGCCATGCGTGCCCTGATCGTCACTCATCGGAGGAGGAGGCGGTGGAGGAGGCGGAGTGCCCTGACTCGCCGGAGCAGGAGGAGGTGGCGGAGGCGTCCAGTTCAGAAGGTTGATGAGCTCCTTCTTCCATAGGCATGGAGTCTTCAGAGCAGAACCCAGCCTAGTCTCCCCTTCACTGGTAGGGTGGTCAAGCACGAGGTCCTCAAATCCCTCCGTTATTTCATCCACCATCACCTTAACATATCCTTTTGGAATCGGCTGGCAGTGATAAGTTGTGCCGGGTCCACTAGGATAAACTCTCGTAGTCATCTTATACATACCATTGTAACCCCTCACATGAGGTATCCCCCCATCATGAATAACAAACACGAGCAGGATGTAGGCTATTACTCTCCAAGTGCACGGACTTGGGTAAAATCCCAGTGTGACATCCACTGTGAGACTTCCAGCTACGCCAAGAACCCTACTAAGGGATCTGGCGGTTTTTTGTACTGCCAATTGGCGCGGGTTGTGCCGGCCGGAGACCAATCTCAGATCAGATCTTCCCTAGCCTTCATCGATCTCCCATCTAGGGAGATCCTAGCTTTGCCTCACTCACTTTGTCTACACGATCTGCATCAACATTCTGTCCTTTACCACCAATGACCATGGAGACCTCCGCATGTACTTGCCACCGCCAGCAGATCATGCGGACACATCTGTCATCAACAACGACATTTTCTCTGCCAGCCTCTAACTCCAAGGATGGCGGCACACCAATAACCTAGGCACTCCCAACCGTGGCGTCGAGGGATAGGTGTTGCGGTGACTCCACGTGTTTCCACCAGCCCACACCGACCTCACACTTCGTCGCCATGGTCTGTGGCAACTTCTTCATCATGCACACACTAAAGAACCACATCATCGACAGCCCTGACTCCGAGGAGGGAACCAACCTAGCCGACACTTCAACTGTGCGGGGGGGGGGGGGGGGGGGGGGGTGAAAGTGACATATCTGTATTTATTACCGATTGATCCTCCTATGATCTCTAGCCTAATTGTATAGATTAACTACTAGAGATATTGTAGGGTTAGTTGGCTTGTCAACCTGTATATATTGTAACAGACTCGATGAATACAATTTAGTTGCATCCTATAATCTTCTACAAAATGCAAACAAATATTTTTGTAGTTGGCATATATAGTTGTTCAATTGTGTACTACAACAAATAAAACTAAAAATAAAAAGGGAGGTAGGAGGGTTTGCACCACTATCTCATGGCCATATAAAAGCAACTAAAATTCACATGCTAGCTTTTTTCCCCTATAACCTTGAACATAATGTTAGATAAAGGCGCTATAGAATAAAACCAGATGCAGCTTGAAGTGAATACATAAAAAATTGTTACTAGAAATGTTAACTAGCCACTGGTAGCTCCATGATCAGTACTAATTCAACGCTTGCTATGGAGCTAGAATTGAACTTTGGTGAGGGGATTTAAAGAACGATGGTATCAATCAAAAGGACAAAATCACAATCTAGTTTTGACGGCATGCTGTATTTGAGCAGTTGATGCATGAAACAAAAGGAGTACTTAGTCCTAGACCAGAGCCTGAATTCTGTAGCCTAACTAATCCATACAATAATAAGCTATGCGTACGATGTCACCATGTGGCATTTTGGCCGGCCGAGGGAAGAGCTCAGCTTCCCGGAGATGGAGACCCGGGAAGATCTGGAGTTCCCCGTACCTGTGAATTTCAAGATACAACCGATCAAGAGGAGGATGAAGAAGAAAAGTAAGAAGCCGGCGATTCGCATTGCTCAGCGATAGTGACAAAGCGGCGGTGGCGAGGTTCACGCGAGAGCATCCAGGTTATGTCCAGGCCGAGCAAGAGTTCTATTAAAAGCGTGACGCCGAGCAGAAAAAGAAGACGATGAAGAAGGGGGACGGGATCGACCCCTCGGCGGTGATTCCCATCGAGTCTAACTCGTTGGGCTGGGATGACTCAGAGGAAGAGGAGGTTGAGACGCTTGACGACTCGGACGACCACAGCAAAGGCGAGTTCTGGCAGCGGCTAGAAAACGACGGTGACTAGTTTTATGTTTGATGTAGTTCAAGTAGACTCGAGGAGCAGTAGTTTGGTATGATGTAGTAGTTTTTATTATGTTTATTTTTGTTTTGTTTTATAAACTATGTTTACTTCAAATGAACTTGGTATGTTTCAATTACGTTTGAAATGATATAGTAGTTCATCTAGTTTTACATCATCTATTGGTCGAGTTGGACGTTTTCTGATGATGTAAAAACACTTTTTAATTGTGTATATTCTACTCACATCATTTTTAGATTGTGTAAAATACATCATCTATTGAAGATACTCTAAGGCCAACTTTGACGCAGAGACCCATTTCGTCGGTTTTTGTCTGTTTGGATCTGCAAGGCCAAAAAATATGGTCCAATGCAGAGACCCATTTCGTCTGCATATCCGCTTTGTGTCCACTTTGACCCATTTACTTCGGGTCATATTTGGGACGAAGCGGACGTTGTCCGTTGTCCATCCATTCGTGTCCATCTTTTTCTGGCCTGCCCATCACCCACCCACCCATCCCACCTTTTTTTCTCTCTCGTCACTCACCTAGACATCCACGACTCCACCCACCACACATCCCACCGGCAGCGCAGGCAGGAGAGGAGCTCATGCGCTTTGAGTGTGGCCACCACCGCTGCAAAGAGAGGAGCTCTTGCGTCTCGAGGTTCTCCGTCGCCGCTCCACCTCCCCAGCTTTGCAGTGCGCCGGCTCCACCTCTTCCACGTTGCGCAGACCGCCATGGCTTTGGAGGAGCAGTCGTAGGCCGCGTTCAGCTACAGGCCGACCACGTGGTGGCTTCTGCGGTGGCCTATGTGACGTTGGGTCTCGACTTGGCCTACACAGCAGGAATCTGCAGCTCGACAGAGAGACGCACGGGCCTTAAATCAAATCAAATGCTATGATTTTTTTCTCCTATTGTAACGCATGGGTCTTTTTCTGCTAGTTTTGATAATAGGTCAGATGGTGTTCATCTTAAAGTGTTTCGTCCCGCTGTGGCATATGCTGTAATGAATGATCGTTTGATCTTTTATTAAGGACCCCAATATCTGGGAGACATCGGCTGAGAGGGAACCTCCAGCGAATGTTTTCGTTCGCCTGGGAGAGATCCTCCTGCGAATGTTTCTCCTATTTGCCAGTGGGGAGGGTCATGGCAACCCCAATTGGCTCAAAGCCCACTAAAATTGTTTTGTGTGAGAAAATGACATGCACAAAAAATCAGAAAAAAAGTGCAGTAATACAAAATGCGATCCTCTCAAAATTAAAATACCACCTCTCAAAATAAAAATATCATCCTCGTTAAAAAATGCTTGCGTCCCACCTCTCCAATGTTTCTCCTCGTGACGCTCAACCATGGCGCAAACCACACACCCTGTCCTGCTTCAAGGGCGGCACTCCCGCAGTGACCTCCCCATATCGTCATCTCCTCCTAGCATCCGCACATCATGAAGGTGATGGTGCCGACTGTTCTTGCCTGCAACGCCCCCAAAACCTATGCCCGCTCCACTGCAGCACCCCGTCAAAGATCAGATGATGCGGGACAGGGCAACATCCCCCAAAGGCGCACCCGAGGAAGAGGCTATGTCATCACGCTGACCAAGGACTTCAGTGCCATCGTCTGCCTTCGTCGCCATCGGTTTCCTTTCTTTCAGGTCATGTAGAGTTCTGACTTTATTTCTTTTCCTTAGTTTAGGAAATTTATCTAGCGACTGAAGCAGAATAATCTCTTAAGGCGTGAAAGCAGAGCACATGTATGGTGCACATGATGGCCGAGAGGGAGGAAAAGAAATGCATTTGTGCTTATAGCTATGTAGTGAAAACTAGACATAATGTTACTCCCTAGCATTTTCAAAACTAGAATTAAACGATCGGCACATACTTCGCTTGTTTCCCCCTGGCGAACGCACATGTATTTAGCTAGTAACAGATCTCAGTTTCTGTTGTCTTAAGGTCTTGAAGGACGTTTCTTTTGAGCTTATTTAGATGAAATGACTATTTGATACTTGAATTAATTGTGACATTTACAATTCTTATGTTACCTTAGGATAAGATGGCCTTTGCAGTTATTTCCTTCCACCGATATACCAAGGAAAAAGAAACACAAAACAATAATCATAGCAACAAGAGGCACGGTTGACATGCTGGATTTGAAGGAAAGGAGTCCAGAAAGTCAGAAACCAATAAACTAAACCAGTATTAAATTCGACACACTGACATCACTAATTCAAAGTTGAACCAAACTGTAGGTTGCATAAGAATAACTTCCATCATTATGCAGGTTAAGTAGGCATCAGCTAATTAGTATAACCATGACTCTACTAGCCTACATAAATCTTAAACCCCACATCACCAAAAGAACACCCGCCGTAAGGGAGATCGGCAAAACAGCAATATGGCATAACAATGAGTCAATTGCCATTATTCACATGGATGATATGGACTTCCATGGTACTCCCCTGGTTGCTCAACGGCTCAAAGAGGCAGATATCACCTATGTTCAAACAGTTGTCCTTGACAAACTTACTCCATCCCCTTTCGATCCGATAATCATTGCGCGAACTGCTGAAGCTCGCATTCCATTTTTTCTCGCCTAGCTGTAAGCAGATGACTTTCCCATCTCCAAAATGTTCCTCCCCGTACGTGATTGGGACAGTCTGTTACAGATTAAAACCAAAGAGGTAATAGGTTAGAAGTAAAATAATATTGCATGTAATTGTAAACTAAGGTATGACCAGTTATGAATACTATTACAGCATAAAAAAAGTGTCGTGTGTTTGTCCATAAAGAGAAGCACGTTAACAGACTTGAATGTGCATGGTCGAAGCAACAAATAAATATGGATGGAGCTACTCACCAGGGAGAATGTTGGACGAACATTGGCCTTGCCAATCAGAGCAACAAAGATGGTTATGCCACTTCTGCGTGAACGGATAGTCCGGACCATGTCTTTCACCTGCTGCTCCTGAGCAGAGGTTAGCTTGGTCTTATCCGTGGTAATATAACCATCCTTCTCCTGCTGCTTCTGAGATGAGGTTGGATTTCTTCTAACAACACGCCTGAAACCAAGTGCATTCCGGACATGATCATGTGACGAGAAAGAGCCATCTCCTTCTCCTGTGTGTGTAAACAGAAACAAATAAATACAGGTATAAAAGATAGATGTTTGTTAAAAGGGGGAGAATATATTATGTGTTATTTTTTTACCAGCTGATGACTTGGAGGAGGAGGAATGATTCAGGGGAGGCTGCATTAGCATGGCCTGCTGCTGAGGCTGAACATCAAAGTGAGCAGGCGGTGGCATTAGCATGAGCGGAGGAGAACAGTCCACGGGGCCATCAGAAGGATGTTGGCTCACGGTTTCAGCATCATTTGTGTGCCTTTCGAGTGCACGAGGCGGGAGTGGATCGACAACGGATGAAGCCTTCTCACGCCCAAGTTGATCCAAGATTATGACACTGAACCGGGAGTTCCCATTGTATCCGAATAATATTATTCTGTCACCCATCTCTAGACTAAACTTCTGTACGAAACTCCCCCATCCCGCTGCAAGCACAAGCTGCTCTTCTTGGTTCTTGATAACTTTAATTATGTATCGACATTTATTCTTTGTTTCAAGTTCAATCTCTCCTGGGATCTCTCCCTTGAAACGCTGAACAAATTCCTTTTGGATGATCTGCCGAAATACGTTTCAAGATATTATATTGTTTGAAAGAACAGTTCGTAAACAAGATACAAAATGAAACGGCAACCATACCACAAGGACTTTTTGGGCGAACTAACATACTAGAATGTTCTATCATGCTGGCATAAATCTAGTCATCAAATTAACTGGAGAAGTGTTCACAATGATGCAATAACTACACACGGTACACATAATTTAAACTAGAAGAACGAAGAAAAACACAGCTGGTCTCATGAGAAACAACAAAATCACAGGACCTAAGGGAGTGGTACTGTTTTGAATATGAATTACCATCTTATCTTGGAAATCACCCATCATGCGCATCAAAAAATATTTCTTTTCATCGTCCAAGTTCATATAGTGATGTTCATCCCAGATTTCACATGTTTCACAAAGCATGTTCATTTTTCTTGCAGACCTGCAGTGCAAAAGCCATTTTAAGTGAGATTTGTTCTTGCCCTATGAAATGGTATCGTACATAATAATTAAAGACTAGCTAGATACTTTACCTGATTTCATTGCGTCTTCCTTGGACTTGTGGTGGAAAAGGATCGACAAGAACAGATGATGCTTTCTCACGGCCAAGCTTATCGAAAATTACAATACTAAACAGAGAGTCTCCATTGTATCTGAATAGTAAGGAATCACCCAACTGTAGAAGGAAGTTCTCGACGAATTGGGGCCAACCCACTGTAAGAACATGCTTTTCTCGGTACTTGGCAACCTTGATTGTGTAACTAACCCTGTTTCGAGTTTCTAGGTTGATCTCATCCGGGATCTCGCTTTTCAGGCATCGCACCCACTCTTTTGGGATTATCTGCACAAAGAAATTTAAAAATATATCTGCTGAAACGATATAGTTCCTGAACAAGGTCCAAACACGCTTCAAGGAAACATGTTGAATGCTTAGGAAAGTAGCTAGTGCCTAAACGCATAAGAAACAAAACATGCATTCCGTAGTGGGACTAAATCTAAGAATAGATGTTAGTTACCGTCTGTTGTTGAAAATCACCCAACATAAGCACCAAGAAATGTTTATTTTCGTCCTCCAAATTTTTGTAGTTGTATTCATCACGCTGTGTGCATCTTCCACAAGACGGAGACATGGTCTTAGCCTGGCCACCTGCAGCACAAAAAAGTGGAATGTGAAGACATGAAGAGAGTTCACATACGTCATGATGGATCGAGAGGAAGAGAGCAGAGCAGCGCACCAACAAATCGACCGAGGATTACTGGCCAAGATCACACTAAAATCTGAGGGTGGAGAAGTCCAAGATCGAACTATAGCGGAGATCACGCTGAAAAATGTAGAGTTGGTCTCTCTCTCCTTATTTGAAAATGAATACATAGCTGTTGTATTTATAGCCTTATTACTAAAAATATAGCCGTTGGAATATATTAATTGTCCAACGGCTATATTATACCAACGGCCACGGGACTACTAGTTGTCCAACGGCTATATTATACCAACGGCCGCGGGACTATTAGTTGTCCAACGGCTATATTCCAATAATAATTGTCCAACAGCTATACTCCAATGGATTTTTTTATGACTAATATAAATGCGTACGATTCAATGCACGTTCATATTTGGTAGTAGAATATATTTTTAGAGATATTTGGTAAAATATTAATTGCACGTTGATATTAGCTAAGATTAATTGCATGTTGGTATTAGGTAAGATATTAATTGCAGGATAATTATATGATTATCACTGATAGTAATATTTGGTATAATATTTATTGCAAGTTAAACATGTTGAGCTCTCGTCACTGAAGCAATTTTGACCGTCGGATTGACATGAATTGATGGTCGAGATTAACTGGATCTACCTCTTTAAATCTTTTTATGTCTTTATTATTGACTATAGATTATACTTTGACAATCATTAATACTCCCTCCGTCTCAAAATACTTGTCTTAGATTTGTCTAAATACGGATGTATCTAGTTACATTTTAGTGTTAGATACATCCGTATCTAGACAAATGTAAGACAAGAATTCTGGGATGGAGAGAGTATACAACGGTTATTCCAATGCCTATTTTTAAATGGTTCTAATTTCCACGGTATTTTCCAATAATTATATTATCAAAGTTCTCATAGCTACATTTGAGCTCGAGAAACAAACACAGAAATGTTTGTGTACGCGTGAACATGAAACACAGGGACTCGACGGCTGTCTCTAGAATATCACGAGCCTTCGATCAATGGCACAACTAAAACAACTCTAGCAGACCCCGCAAAAGGCTTTGACCTGCAAAATAACCGTCAAAATGCGGGTCCGTGGCGAAAATCCCGCCCGAACAGACACCGCAAACGCGGCCAGCCCGCAAGAAAATTTGAGGAGCGCGGCAAAAACTCGGCCTCCACCCGCGTATTTGCGCCTCCCCCTGGCCCGTCGGTGGCCTGCATATAGTGGGAGCGGTTGGTCGGGGGGGGGGGGGGGGCATTTCAGCCCGTGCTTTTCCCCCACCAACAACCTCCCCTCTGCCCCTCACCCCACCGCCGCCCAATATTCTGGCGAAAGTGGCCGGCGGGAACACGCCGAAAGGCCACCACACGCACGAGGTTGCCCTCCGCTCCCCTCCCCTCCCCCTCCTCCTGCGTCGGCGTGCCGGGACCTTGCGGATCTACGGTGCTTCATCGCGGGCGGCCGGATTTGGCATTCCCGGCCACCGGCGGCTGCGCCAAGCTATGGAATGGTCGGGGAGCACCTCGTGCAGCTCCGACAAAGGCTCATCGGCGCATGCAGGTGCGGGTTCGTCCGCTCGCCGCCGCCGATGGTTTGCCGGCATGGATTCGGCTGTCCGTCCGCCGGGCTCGGCCCTTGCGCAGAGGCTCTGTGGCTCGCCGATGCCGCTCATACAGTGTGACGACTGCCTGCGGACAGTGCTGCGGCTGACTTCGGGCACGCCGAAGCACCCCGGATAGGTGTTCTTCAAATGCGAAAACGACAGGGTACGTGTTGTTTTGCATTCAGCTCATTTCGATAGCTCATTATGTTGGCTCATTTCGAACATCATCATGCGTGTAGGAAGATGGATGCTCATTTTGGTTTTGGGAAGGCGAATATATTGATTTATTGATAGAAAGAAAATTGATAGATGTTCGTGCACTCCTTAGTACAATCGAAGGCAATGAAGCACATGCATGTGCAACTAGAGGGGAGGCAACATCTACTTTTTTAGAACCAAAGAAGAATAATGAAGAATGCAAGATCAAGAATCCGTAGATCAACAACGAGTGCATGAAGAAGATATTGCTTCAACTAGTGGGAGAAGTTATGGAAGTTGTGTCCTATGTATCCAATGTGGTTGAAAATGCAAAGAAATGCAAATTGAGGTGCAAATTTACATTTTGCGGGCTGGGGGGAGGGGGGGGGGGGGGGGGGGAGGGCCGCAGAGGCTGACCCCGCAAAGCCGACCCGCACCCCGCGGTCTGCCTCTGCGGCTTTTTGCTGCAGACTGCAAAACAATTTTTTCGAGAACTACAAACGTGAAATGCGGGTCGGCGGGTGCGGGGTCTGCTAGAGATGCTCTAACGCGTGAGGTGAAGAACTCACGTGGTAATACAATTGTACATGCGTGCACTCAACTAAATCGCACTTGAACCAAATACAGCCGCGACGTCAGCCTTTTCAAGGTGAGCAGCTAGCCGGCGAACCACATTTTTGTTGGACAGCCCAGCTCGCCGGCGACCTCCCCCCAACAGATTAAACCCTAACACCCGCTAGTTCATTAATCCACGGCCAGCCAGAGACGCACATCACATATGCACCCGATTAGTCGTAGCCACGACCGAATACTTCACGCTAGATTATTAATCTGCCATCGTCGGTCACGCTAGTTTATAATCCGCCGCCGGCCAGCAACTCAGAATACATATGGGCATGATCTCCCAGTGCGCGAAACCTGCAAAAAAAAAAAGAATCCAACAAAAAGATAATGTATAAAAGCCTAATAAGATTGTCAGAGCAGTCAAAACTCAAAATAAAGCTCAAAGAGGTAGGCCAAACGGCATCAGAACGACCTGACATTGTTGATCAAGTGTTCCACATAAAGCTCAAGGAATTCATGCGAGACATAAAGAAAAGAGAATACTTAGGAAGAACACAAGCATGTAATAGCCTGCTAAATTATAATAAACTGTTATTTACTATTCCTCGCAATTTAACTTACACCTACTATTTTGGTTGGAGTTATCTACACAATAAAGAACATGCCATCTTCTCAGACTCCACTGACTTAACAAAGATGGTAAGAAAGGAAAGGGCAGGAGTAACTAAATTTTAAGAAGTGTATGGAAACAAACAAGCACTATGAAGAAGCCAGATAATTAACAGATGCAGAGTTCCAGGCAAAATGGGTATGGAAAAGGGGGGGAAAGGGGAACAGGAGCAAAGGGCAGATCTGTTGGAAGGATTTACTATGCTCATCCAGCAAGCGGTCAGAAATACTACATGAGAATGCTACTTAACGTCGTCAAAGGATGCACATCTTTTGAGGACATAAGAAAGGTAAATGGAGATGTCTATAAATCATACAAGGCGGCGTGTGAAGCATTAGGATTTCTTGATGACGACAAAGACTGCTACACACGGCGGCGTGTGAAGCATCAAATCAGGCAACTGGAAACCAGCTACGAAAATTTCTGCACAACCATCTTATGTGACTGCAAGGTTACAGATCCAACAAAGATGTGGGAATCATGTTGGGAAGTTTTAAGTGAAGACATGGAATGCAAACAGATAAAAATCTTGAACTATCCTACACTACGTCTAACAGATAGACAGAAGAAAGATGGCAGCTTGCTAGAAATTGAAAAGCTTATGAGACAGCCTGGACAGACACTCAAGGAATACCCTGGAATAGAACTGCCAAACTCCACAGGACTAAAAGAACTTGGAAACAGGCTACTCAATGAAGAGCTGAACTACAACAAAGAAGAGCTAAAAGTTGAACACTAGGTATCTTTGTGTAATCTAAACAGCGAACAGCGGCGCGCATTTGGATACATAATAGAATCAGTTGACAAGGATCTGAGAAAACATTTTTTATAGATGGATATCGCGGTACAGGGAAGACTATTGAAAGCAATCACAACAAAATTACGTTCAGAAGGAAAGATAGTACAAGCAGTGACATCATGTGGTATTGCAGCGCTACTTCTACAAAGAGGTAGAAAAGCACACTCAAGGTTGCATATACCCTTAATCCTTACAGAAGAGTGAACATGTGACATCAAAAAAGGTTCACACGTGCCCGAACTAATAAATAAAACATCACTAATTCTGTGGGATGAGGCTCCAAAGGCAAACAAAATATGTTTTGAGGCACTAGACAGAACCCTAAGAGATATACTAAGGAATAAAAATTATAACAACAATGAGAGACCCTTCGGCAGCATGACAATGGTTCTAGGAGGGGACTTCCGCAATATATATATATATATATATATATATATATATATATATATATATATATATATATATATATATATATATATATAAAATAGAAAAAAAGAAGGCGAGGAAACAATATATCGAAGCTGCGACACTGTATGCAAAGCGATTACTCTTAAGTGATGATACACTTATGCTATATATCCAACAGAGTTCCTAAACAGCCTAATAATTCCTCGAATACCAAATTATGATCTCAGACTGAAAGTAGGACTACCTGTGATGCTACTAAGTAATAATAACCAAAGTGTTGGGTTATGCAATGGTCCACGGATGACAATAAGTCAACTTTGAAGAAGATTCATCAAAGCACGGATCATGACAGGAGCACAAGTAGGTCACAAAGTATATATTCCAAGAATAATAATGTCACCAGCTTAATCGGCATGGCTGTTCTTGCTAAAAAGAAAACAATATCCTATATCGGTGTGCTTTGTTGTGAAAATCAACAAGAGTCAAGGGCAACCTCTAAAGAAAGTAGGACAATATCTGCGAAAACAAGGTTTCATGCACGGACAATATATGTGGCTATCTCAAGAGTCACACGAAGAGATGGACTATGGTTAATAGTAGATGATGGAGAAACCAACAAGGATGGTATGATCAAGAATATAATGTACACATATTTTTTTCGAAAGGTAAGGTAAAGATGTTAAATGATTGGCATCAGTCCAAAATGTCGTCTTTCATATTGTTAGTGCTTGCTAAATTAGAAGTATATGAAGACAAACTAGAATTACTCATTATCTGTGTATTTGGCTTTTACTATCATTTAGTGGGTATGTATGGGATGGGGTGCTTAAAGGGGAGTAGGCAAAAAAACTAACATTTCTAAAAATAGTTCAAGCATACAAAACATGGACAATATATGTTAGCTGGTATGTTAACTTTATTATATTAGTCCAAGTCAATAGGACAATCATCACCATGTCATCATGTCATCATATTAAATATGTAGAAGCAGACATGTTGTCCAATTCGGTTACTAAAGTTCAACTAGTTTATTGCTCGTGTGTTGCCACGGAATAAAAAATTTCCGACATACCAATTAAACAATTGATCTAATTAAGACGTGTATCCAATGTGATGGCATGGTTTCCATCTATATAGCAACACATATCAATTCACTCTCCCACTTCTTTCCTCCCCGACAGCCATCACTCCTTGCAAGAAGATAATGTGGCATGTTTGTCCTGCCACTTCTTCCCCTCCGCGTTCATTCTCTTATCCTCCCCTGTAGCAATTGTCATCGCTACAAAAGTGTACCATCCCACGTAACCGACGCTTGAGCGCCTATTTAAACTTCAATAAACCTAGTACACAACACCCCTTGCATTGCCATGGAAGAAAACAATAGTGTTCAAGCAGCTAAAGAAATTATTTTCCTACTTTGTAAATGTTTGTGTCAATCTTGTGGTTTCCCCATGTGTGCGATAACCATGACAACCATCTCCTGCTTCTTATATATTCGACCACCGTGCACCACTTTGACACTGATTATGGTGTCCATTGCAGCGATGAGAGTATCAGTGCTTTGATGCAGAATAGGTATTTTCTTAAGGAAAGACTAATCAAGCCATGACATACTTTTTCTGTAGTGCTACTGCCGAATGAAGTATATTTTGGTTGTGCTGGCATTTTTTGGAGAGAATGCTCTTGTTTGTGTTTTGCAATAGGTTTTTTGTTTTGTTTGAGGGAATGCTCTGTTTGGTATTTTGTTGTGTCCAAGAATTTTGGAGAACATGTTCCGGGTTAGAGTTTTTCATTGGGAAGAGGGCGAGAGCTTGGGAGGAGGCCGAGGGAGGAGTCGAGACATATTATCATTCTCCTATATATTATCTTCGCCGATTATAATTAATAACTACATAAATGAAAATTGTAGCCATGCATACAAGTTAAATCACACTATTACACCAAAGAGACTGATACGTCTCCAACGTATCTGTAATTTTTTATTATTCTATGCTATTATATTATCTGTTTTAGATGTTTAATAGGCATTTATATGCTAATTTATATTATTTTTGAGACTAACCTATTAACCGAAAGCCCAGTGTTAGTTTCTATTTTGTTGCCTATTTTAGAGTTTCACCGAAGAGGAATACCAAACAGAGTCCAAACGGAATAAAACTTTCGCGATGATCTTTCTTAGACTAGAAGGAAACTAGAAGACTTGGAGATGAAGTCAGAGATGCAACGAGGTGGCCACGAGGCAGGATGGCGTGCCCCAACAGGGGGTAGGGCGCCCCCTACCTCGTGGGCCCCTCGTGGGTCTCCGGACCTAGCTCCTTCGCCTAAATATACTCTTATACCCTGAAAACATCCACGGGAGCCGCGAAACCACTTTTCCACCGCCGCAACCTTCTGTACCCGTGAGATCCCATCTAGGAGCCTTTTCCGGCGTCCTACCGGAGGGGGATTCGATCACGGAGTGCTTCTGTATCAACACCATTACCTCTCCGATGAAGCGTGAGTAGTTTACCACAGACCTACGGGTCCATAGCTAGTAGCTAGATGACTTCTTCTCTTTCTTTGATTCTCAATACCATGTTCTTGGAGATCTATTCGATGAAATATTATTTTGCGGTGTGTTTGCCGAGATCCGATGAATTGTGGATTTATGATCAGATTATCTATGAATATTATTTGGTTCTTCTCCGAATTCTTATATGCATGATTTGATATCTTTGCAAGTCTCTTCGAATTTTTGGTTTAGTTTGGCCTACTAGATTGATTTTTCTTACAAAGGGAGAAGTGCTTAGCTTTGGGTTCAATCTTGCGGTGTCCTTTCCCAGTGACAGTAGGGGCAACAAGACACGTATTGTATTGTTGCCCTCGATGATAAAAAGATGGGGTTTTCATCATATTGCTTGAGTTAATTCCTCTACACCATGTCATCTTACTTAATGCGTTACTCTGTTCTTTATGAGCTTAATACTCTAGATGCAGGCAGGAGTCGGCCGATGTGTGGAGTAATAGTAGTAGATGCAGAATCGTTTCGGTGTACTTGACACGGATGTGATGCCTATGTTCATGATCATTGCCTTAGTTATTGTCATAACTATGCGCTTTTCTATCAATTGCTCGGCAGTAATTTGTTCACCCACCGTAATATTTGCTATCTTGAGAGAAACCACTAGTGAAACCCATGGCCCCCAGGTCTCTTCTCCGTTATATTGAATCTCTTTTACATCTTACTAGTTTACGATATACTATTTTGCAATCTTTTACTTTCTGTTCTATAAACCATAAATACCAAAAATATTTACTTTACCATTTATCTATCTCTATCATATCTCACTTTTGCAAGTGACTGTGAAGGGATTGTCAACCCCTTTATCACGTTGGGTGCAAGTTGTTGATTGTTTGTGCAGGTATTCGGTGACTTGTGCGTTGTCTCCTACTGGATTGATACCTTGGTTCTCAAACTAAGGGAAATACTTACGCTACTTTGCTGCATCACCCTTTCATCTTCAAGGGAAAAACCAATGCAAGCTCAAGAGGTAGCAGGGACTAACTTCCTTTGACAAAATTCTTCTTCTATATTTTGAGTACCTAAGCTGAGACTAAAATCAAACACAATGTATTAATGAAAAACATTATTCATCATCCCCTTATCAGATGTGTCAAGTTCTGTTGCAAAGAAATGAGAGATCTTTATAGCTCAAACATGGTTATAGTAACTTACATAAGCAGGGGGGCATGAGGCAAACCACATGATAGAACTTTTTTTCTTTGAAACCAAGTGAAGTGCAATCATGTTTTGTCTTCAGTGGTACTGTAGTAGCACTTGATACACAAGTTTCCGAGCCATTGCATGAACATCTTACGTTCTGATTGACGAAAGCATGAAAAAATATGTCATGTTTACTTGCCAGCATAACAATCCCAATCATCTCTTCCACCCAAATAATGGTGTCCTCCTTAAGCTAACACTTTTCACACATGTCACTGTATTACAGTTGTTCATACAATGCATAGAATCAAAAACATCACAAGAGCGTATGAAAGTATTAGTCTTGCACATGATGAAGGAGCTTTGTTTGTTTGAAAATCTTTATATTAGCAAGATGACATATTTTTGCATGTCGTAGAATGTTGTTTCCTCTAGCTTAAGCTACACCTAAAATCAAATTTACCAAATAAATATTGCTGCCGCACTTTATTTATCCTTTTAGCAAAAGTGGAAATAGCCAAAAGGGAAATTAAGCATAATATTCCACGGGTAACACTTAGATGATGATCAGAACTGATATGCCTTGACTTGACCAAGTAAAATAATGTATCAGCTTTGCTACACCTATGGAATTTCTTTATGGAATTAGCTTATAGGAATTACAAGGCGCTATTTGATTGGATATCATGGGCCCAAGACAAAAATTATTGGGGTATTAAAGAGAAATTATGTCCATAGGTGTGATTCCATAACTACCTGCCCGCGGGATAATGTATTCTTCGAACAAAGATTTTTCCTATAATTAGTTTTTTGTAATCATATTGGGACTATTATACTACTGAACTTTTCCCAATATCAGAATTCCTATTACAGCACAAAGCAATAGATGCATGAGGACTATAACAAAACGTATGGTTTATAGCCCCCCCCCCCCCTTGTCTCTATCTTTATTATTCTTTGACACATAATTAACCTTCTCCGAAGACATGCATTTATGAAGTACCTCTCAAAACTACGTGAAAATAATCCTGTGGGTATAGAAAGAGAGAAGACACAATCTTATTTTTCTACATCCACTGTATCCATATCAAAAGGGAAATAGACCATCCAAAGAGTTACACTAACTGCAAACAGAAAAGCAATAATGTCTCTATTTGAAAGAAAGCAATAATGTTGCTGACCTTCCGGCTATGCCTCATAGAAAGCATGCGTCTTCTTGACACACCACTGCACCCGTTAAGTACTTTTCTAGTTCTTGAGGTATTTGGCAGTATACATGATTTATTTCCCTGCAAACAATATATGCATATCATAGCAGCAATCAAAAGAAAGAGGGAGAGAGAAAACACAATTATTTTTTGTAAAGTTAGGTAGAGAGGAATTGTGAGTGCAACGGGGCCAACCTCTATCAAGCACCACCAAGTCGGTATACTTGATGGGATCCTTGCTAAACATCATCCATGGAACAACTTGATTTTTGGAGAAAGAGAGCCTAACAAATAGAGACGCCGGAGCCGCAACTTTGTAGTAATCAGTTACCTCTCAAGCAGCGTCTGAAACAAACTTTGTCATGCTTGGATGGAGACATTGCGATGGAATCAGTCTTAGGATATCGAGATCTGCAGATGAGCATTTAGAACAGATGAATAATAATAAGATATTATAAAGTGAGCAGCTAATGTTCACTTACAAATGGTTTCTTTTGGTCCTTTCGCTTTGTATTATAGAAACGTAGCAACTAGTATCTTATGCTGAACTAACAAGAACACATGCAGATGGGAAAGAAAAGAGTCTAAAACTGCAAGTCATTTATCCTTTTGGAATCATGTGCTTGCATACCAGCCGAATGAAATGAAACATTACTTTCCTTAGAACATGTACATGTGTAATTTTTGTGTTGCTATTGCAGTTTTTTTTTTTGTACTTTTGAGAGAATTCAGAGGGCTCTTGGGACTAACACCTTTCTTTTGCTTCATACTCACATAATATCTAAAGAAGAAGATTATATATGTTTCAAATGCAAACAAATATTTTTGTAGTTGCCATATATAGTTGTTCAATTGTGTACTATAACAAATAAAAAAGCCAGATAAGGAGAGGGCATGTACCACTATCTCATGGCCATATGAAAGCAACTAAAGTTTACATGCTAGTTATTTTCCCTGTAACCCAGAACATAGTCTTAGATAAAGGTGCTATAGAACAAAATCAGATGCAGGTTTGAAGTGAACACATAAAAATTCGTTACTATAAATGTTAACTAACCACTGGTACCTACATGATTAGTACTAATTCAAATGCTTGCTTTGGAGGTAGGACTGAACTTCGGTAAGGGGATTTAAAGAACGATGCTATCAGTCAAAAGGACAAAATCACAATCTAGTGTTGATGGCATGCTCGATTCGACAAGTTGGTGCATGAGCAGAAAGAGTATAAAATCCTAGACCAGATCCTTAATTCTGTAGCAGAACTAATCCGTACAATAATAAATCATGCTATTTTTTTATTTTTTTGCATAGATGGCATGGCCAGTAGCGAATTTATATATATACGCAATCGTGATGCAGATTCACACGTTCATCCAAGATTACGACAACTCGCAGGAAAAAATATAAAAATCCTCATGGGGGCGACCGCTGGTGCATACAGTGAGATTCGATTTCGTGGCCGCGACGTCGGACCTCAAAGAAGATCGGCTGGTGCTGTCGCGCGTCGAGGTAGTTGAGGACAGTATGCCATTTCTCCTCCAGCGCTTGCACCGACAAATCAATTAGTAGCAGTACGGGAGGATTAGATGTATTTCGTCTTCAATTTCCAGGCTTTTATTTGTAAGGAGACGGAAAGTAATTAGAATCCTCCCGTAAAAAGTGATTATAGTCCTTCTCTCTCACATGGGTGGAAGAGGCTGAGTAGACATATCATCTGATGGTTATTTTTCCGTCATTAGTTAATCCTACAGATGGAATTTTCTAACCTCCAGATTTAACGTGGAACCACGTGTGGTGCTTACAATTAGTAAATAATAATAATATACCAATTACGCTATTGAGCATGCATCTTTCACAGCAGTACATGCAAGATCAGTACTGCCACTACCTACCCATTAATCGACATACACACACAAAAATCATTCAAAACCACCTAACTAAATATTACAGGCATTAATGATCTTCAAGATTGTTACGAGGCCATAAGAAGTATACTAAAAACTAACTTGGAAGTAGTATATTAAGTTTTATACCTCCATCCAATACCAGCTAATCCTCTTTAACTAAACAAAATCAGACTAAAATTCTTATTGGTTTGTGTCTTTGTCCAAGTATCATGGCAGGGAAATACAATGATGAGTGTTACATTATATCAAGTTATCAACTAACAAAAAAATAGGACATCACATGAATTTACATGTCAGCAATACAATAGGCCATAAGACTTTGGTTTATGCTTGGATAAAAAACATACCTGAATTTTGGATGATTCATGTAAATCCAGAGAGGAAGCCTAGATTGCAACGTTAGCAAGGATAAAGAAACTTCAAGACATGAAAAGGGGAAAGCCTTCACTATTACATGTAGATGTGCCTAAATGCACTGCTATGCGAATTGAACAAAATACAAACCAGGAAAGGTACTACCTCTGTCTAGGTGAATAAGTCATTCGCGTAGTTCTAGGTCATTGATTTGAGGAATTAAATATGTGTTATATGTCATGAAAAGTATATCACTAGATTTCTACACGGATGTAGTTTCCAAATATATATTTTTTGTCACATATAATACATATTTAGATAGTTAAATCGTCGACCTAAAACTACGCGAATGACTTATTCACCGAGACGGAGGTAGTAACTGATTATTCGCATTTTGATCATATTATATTTATTCTTCCAATTTAAGCATATTACACTTTCTAATCTTATTTTTATATTACACAGTGAAAATCATTTGTTCTAAGTAACTACAAAGCAATGCCGGCTGAGAAAAGAAAACTACAACTGAAGACAGATGCAAATTAAGTGCCAAACAAATCTGCCAAGAGAAAAATGAAGGTCCAATAAATGCATATTAGTGCATCGATCCACCCGCAGTTTAAAGTTAGCTTCCCCTAACTAGTATGCTCCTGATCGGTCTACGCAAATCTATCATAACCAACTCGAGAACACACACGCACGCAAACTACGGCCAGCCTGCCGGAAATGAAACGCATGCACGCACGCGAGACACTCGATTGTTTGATAGCAACATGAACATGTCGTTCCTGTTATTCTCTATTGCTTCAACTCACGATGTGATTTACAAGACGGGGTACACATGTATAAATAAAACAAGCTAGCTACCAAATACTATTCGGTGACTAACCCTAGCCCTACACAGATACATGCATGTACCTTGAAAAGGACACACACCATCCAATGGGGGATTAGTCCTGTTTAATTCCAACAACCCGACCTGTTTGTGACATTCACATGCAATGCAGCATGGCCAAAATACAATGTATGCTACATTAGGTAGGGCAAACGGCATCAGGACGATCTGACATTGTTGATTGAGTATTCCACATAAAGCTCAAGGAATTCATGTGAGGCATAAAGGAAACTGAATACTTTGGAAGAACACAAGCAAGTAATAGTCTGCTAAATTATAATGAACTGTTATTTACTATTTCTCATAATTTGACTTACATGTTAAGCATGATCATTGAATATATAATGGATAAAATAGAAGGCGAGGAAACATTATATTTAAGCTGCGACACTGTATGCAAAGCGATTACTCTAAGTGCTGATACACATAGGCTATATCCAACAGAGTTCCTAAACAGCCTAAAATTTCCCGGAATACCAAATTATGAGCTCAGGCTGAAAGTAGGACTACCTGTGATGCTACTACATAATATTAATCAAAGTGTTGGGTTATGGTACACGGATGACAACAATATAACTTGGAAGATGTATATCGAAGCGCAGATTATCACAGGAACACATGTAGGTGAGAAGGTATATATTCCAAGAATAATAATGTCACTGACTGAATCGGCGTGGCCATTCTTGCTAAAAAGAAGACAATATCCTATATCGGTGTGCTTTGGTATGACAATCAACAAGAGTCAAGGGCAATCTCTAAACAAAGTAGGACTATATCTGCGAAAACAAGTTTACATGCACGGACAACTATATGTGGCTATCCCAAGAGTCACACAAAGAGATAGTCTACGGACAATTGTAGATGATGAAGAAACCAACAAAGATGGTTAATATCAAGAACATAGTGTACAAAGCTTTTTTTTGAAAGGTAAGGTAAAGATGTTAAATCATTGGCATTAGTTCAAAATGCATCTTCCATACTTTTACTGCTTGCTCAATTAGATGGACACGAACACAAACTAAGATTACACATTATCCGTGTATTTGCCTATTATCATTTAGTGGGTATGTATGGGGTGGGGTGCTTAAAAGGTGAGAAGGCAAAAAAAACTAACATTTCCAAAAATACTTCAACCATACGGAACATGGACAATATATATTAGCTGGTATGTTAACTTTATTATAGTCTAAACCGATAGGGCAATCATCACCATGTCATCATATTAAATATGTAGAAGAAGACCTAATGGAATTAACAACTCAGATCTATTTTATACTCTTCCCTCTCATGTGAAAGGGGAGGTAAGAGGGAGCATGTTAAAAACCTATTTTCAAATTCAGGTATTAAAGTTCAACTACTTTATTGCTCATGCATTGCCATGGAATAAAAAGTCGTCGACAAACCAAGTAAACAATTGATCTAATTCAGACTTATGTGGCTAATGGGATGGCATGGTTTCCCACTTTTTTCCTCCTCGACAGCCATCACTCCTTGCAAGAAGACAACGTGGCATGTTTGTCCCGCCACTTCTTCCCCTCCGCTTTCATTATCTTCATCCACCCTTGTAGCAATTGTCGTCGCCACAAAAGTGTACCATCTCACCTTACCGACGCTTGGGCACCTTTTTAAACTTCAATCAACCTAGTACACAATACCCCTTGCATTGCCATGGAAGAAAACAATAGTGTTAGAGGAACTGAAGAAATTATTTTCCTACATTCTAAATGTTTGTGTCAATCTTGTCATTTTCCCATGCATGTGATAACCATGACTACAAGGGAATGTTCTGTTTGTATTTTGTTGTGCCCAAGAATTTTGGAGAACACGTTCTTGGTTAGAGTTTTGTACGGGGAAGAGGGCGAGACCTTGGGAGGAGGCCGAGGGAGGAGTCGAGATATATTATCATTCTCCTATTATCTTCACTAATTATAATGACTACACAGATGAAAATTGTAGCCATGGAAACAAGTTAGATCACACTATTCACCAAAGAGACTAACTTTCTTTCACAAAATTATTCTTCTATATTTTGAGTTCCAAAGCTGAGCCTAAAATCAAATACAATGTATTAATGAGAAACATTATTCATCACTCCCTTATCAGATATATCAACTTCTGTTGCAAAGAAGGGAGAGATCATTATAGCTCAACCATGGTAAGAGTAAGAATGTTCATGAGTTACATAAGCACGGGGGCAAGGCGAACCACATGATAGCATTTTTTTCTTTGAAACCAAGTGAAGTGCTATCATGTTTTGACTACAATAGTAGTACTTCATATGCAAGTTTCCGAGCTCTTGCATGAACATCTTTATGTCCTGAGTGACGAAAACATGACAAAATATGTCATATTTACTTGCCAACATAACAATTCCGATCCTCTCTCCCACCCCAATAAATGGTGTCCTCCTTAAGCTAATGCATTTCTCACATGTCACTGTATTATAGTTGTTCATACAATGCATAGAATCAAAAACATCACAGGAGCGTATGAAAGCATTAGTTTTGCACATGATGAAGGAGTTTTGTTTGTTTGAAAATCTTTACATTAGCAAGATGACATATTTTTGCATGTCGTAAAATGTTGTTTCCTGTAGCTTAACCTAAACCTAAAATCACACCAAATAAAATTTTCTGCCGCACTTTTATTTATCCTTTTAGCAAATGGAAATACCAAAAAGGAAAATTAAGCATAATATTCTAGGAGTAACACTTAGATGATGATCAGAACTGGTATGCCAATTGACTGAACCAAGTAAAATAATGTATGAGCTTTGCTACACCTATGGCATTTCTTTATGGAATTAGCCTATAGGAATAAGATGACTCTATTTGATTGGATATCACGGGCCCATGACGAAATTCAGTGGGGTATTAAACAGAAATTACATCGGTAGGTGTGATACTGTAACTACCTGCCTGTAGGTGTAGCATTTTTGCTAATGTATTATGTGAACGAAGCCGTTTCCAATAATAAGTCTTTTGTAATCACATTTTGACTATTTTATACTACTGAACTTTTTCCAAGATCAGAATTCCTGTTACAGCACTAACCAATAATCAAAGCAATATATGTATGGGGCTTATAACAAAGGTATGGTTTATAACCCCTCCCTCCCTCCCACCCTCTCTAATTCAGCTTTGACACATAATTGACCTTCATAATTGACCTTCACAATTGACCTTCTCGGAAGACATGCATTTAAGAAGTACCTCTCAAAACTACATGAAAATAATCCTGTGATGAGTATAGAAAAAGAGAAGATAGAGTCTTTTTTTGTACATTCATTGCAGCCATATCAAAAGGGGAATAGACCGTCGTAAGAGTTATACTAACTCAAACAAAAAAGCAATAATGTTTCTTTTTGAAAGAAAGCTATAATGTTGCGGACCTTCAGGCCATGCCTCATGGAAAGCATGCATCTTCTTGACACACCAACACATCCGTTAAGATCTGGTTCTTCAGGTATTTGGCAATATACATGATTGATGTCCCTGCAAACAATACATGTATATCATAGCAGCAATCAAAAGAAACAGGAAGAGAAAAACACGGTAATTTTTTCTAAAGTTAGGTAGAGAGGAATTGTGCGTGCAACAGGACCAAACTCTATCAAGCACCACCAAGTGGGCATGCTTGATGGGCGCCTTGTTAAACATCCTCCATGGGACAACTTGATTTTTGGAGAAAGAGAGGCTAAAAAAGTGGAGACACCGGAGCCACAACTTCTAGTAAGTAATTACCACTCCAGCGGGGTATGAAACAAACTTCGTCATCCTTAGATGGGGGCATTGCGCCGGAGTCAGTGTTGAGGTATCGAGATCTGCAGATGAGCATTTAAAACAGATGAATAATAATAAGATATTAAAGTGAGCAGCTAATGTTCACCTAAAAATGGTTTCTTTTCATTTTTTTTTGCTTTGTATTATAGAAATGTAGCAACTACTCCCTCCGTCCAAAAATAATTGCCTTTGATTTAGTACAACTTGGAACGGAGAGAGTATTATCTTAAGCAGAACTAACAAGAGACCACGCAGATGGGAAAAAAGAGTCTGAATTTGAATGTAATTTATCATTTCTGAATCATTTACTTGCATACCAGCCGAATGAAATAAAAAGAATATTACTTTTCTTAGAACAGGTACATGATGTAATTTTTGTGTTGCTATTGCAGTACATTGTGTACTTTTGAGAGAATTCGGAGGGCTCTTGCACTAACACCTTTCTTTTGCTTCATACTCACATAATATCTAAATAAGAAGATTATACATGTTTCAAATGCAAACAAATATTTTTGTAGTTGCCACATATAGTTGTTCAATTGTGTACTATAGAAAATAAAAATTAAAATTTAAAAGCCAGGTAGGAGAGGGCATGTACCACTATCTCATGGCCATATGAAAGCAACTAAAGTTCACATCCTAGCTTTTGTTTTTCTTGTAACCCAGAACATAGTCTTAGGTAAAGGTGCTATAGAACAAAGCCAGATGCAGGTTTGAAGTGAACACATAAAAATTCATTACTATAAATGTTAACTAACAACTCGTACCTACTCCCTCCGTTCCTAAATATTTGTCTTTCTAGAGATTTCAACAAGTGACTACATACGGAGCAAAATGAGTGAATCTACACTCTAAAATATGTCTATATACATCCGTATGTGATAGTCCATTTGAAATCTCTAAAAAGACAACTATTTAGAAACGGAGGGAGTATATGATTAGTACTAATTCAACTGCTCGTTTTGGAGCTAGAACTGAACTTTAGTAAGGGGATTTAAAGAACGATGGTATCAATCAAACGGAAAAAAATCTCAATCAAGTGTTAATGGCATGCCGGATACGACCAGTTGATCCATGAACAAAAAGAGTACACAATCCTAGACCAGAGCCTGAATTCTGTAGCTGAACTAATCCATACAATAATAAGTCGTGCTTTTTTTTGCTTAGATGGCATGGCCAGTAGCAAATGTATATATACATGCAATTGTGACGCAGATTCACACTTTCATCCAAGATTACGACAACTCGCAGGAAAAATAAAAAAAAATCCTCATTGAGGCTACAGAGTCAGACTTGGACTCGAATTGGTGATCCTCGCTATTTGATATCTCCTCTCCTTAGTTCAAGACAAAAAGAAAACTCTGCAAATTCCAATAAAAATACTACTTGGCCAACAAAAACAAGGGGCGGATAGATCTCGAAGTAGACAAAGTTTAGGCTTTGGGAGAGGGGGGTTCATAGACGAGACGGTGGTTGCGGAGAGGAAGCTGTGCGCTGGAGACGAAGGCGCCGGGATCGCTGGAGAGGGCAGCGTCCGGTGGACAGGGAGGCACTGGGTTGGTCGTGGGAGAGGGGTGGGGGCAAGTCGGGGGAGGAGGTGGAGAGTGGAGAATATGCAGCTTCTTTCAGATTTTTGCACTGGCTTAGATCTGTGGGGAATTTCTCCTCCCGATTTTCTCTGTGCGGGTGTAGGGGCGTACGTTTCTGCGTTCGTGGTCCTCGCGCGAGAGGTGAGGGCCGTCCAAAGCATCCTCAAACTTAAACTCACAACGTGTACCAAAAAACACGACTCTCAACTTGGAGCACCTGTCCTCGGGCCCATTTCCCTTTTGTCCATTTCAATCCGTGAGGCCAAATAACACAGCCCAGCAAAGAGAACATTTCGTCTGCATGTCTATTTTGTGTTCGCTTCGACCTGTTTTTGTTTTAAATTTGGGTCAGATTTGGATCGAAGCAGACGTTGTCTCTCGTTTGTCCTTGTCCGACCACTCATCCCACCTTTTTGTTTCTCTCTCTTTCTCCTCAACCACCCACCCATCCATGACTCCATCCACCACACATCCCACCGGCGACAATGGTAGGAGAAGAGCTCCTGCACGTCGAGTGTCGCCACAGCCCACAGCCTCAAGGAGAGCAGCTCCAGCACATCGAGTGCCCCTCTCGCCGCACCGCCTCCCCGGCTTCGCAGCGCGGCGGCTCCACCTCTTCCGCGCCGCGCAGACCGCCATGGCTTCGGAAGAGCAGTCATAGGCCGCGTCCAGGTACAGGTCGACCATATGGCGGCGTCCGTGGCGGCCAGTGTGTCGCTAGGTCTCGGCTCAGCCTGCGCGGCGGGAATCTGTAGCGGTGGGGAGACGCACCGCCTTAAATCGAATCAAATGTGATAATTTTTTTCTCCCGTTGCAACTCTTTTTGCTAGTCTCCTGCCCCATAAAAGCATGAAAGAACAGATCCAACTCATCATCTAAGCCATCTAATCACCAAATCTAAAGGTCCAAAATCATCTAATGTTGAGCACCAACGACGTTGAGCACCGCTGACCACGATCACATCATATCATACCACTTCCTAGTCCAAAACTAACTTTCCCCATCCATGAGGCCACGACCCATACCGCTCCTCACCTCTGTTTTCGTCCCTGTCCCATCCCTGCTCCTCTCCACTGACGGTGTGATACTCTGGGGTGGCTCGCCAAGAGGAGCCAGGAAGAAGGCCTGCGAGAAGCCCCGCAATGCCTTGCAACGGGGGGGGGGGGGGGGGGCGAAGAAGAAGATAGGGACAATTACATTTGAGCCCCTAGTTGTGTCACACCCGTGTGTTTTGCCCCTAATTTAAAAAAACCCTCATTTCTATCCAAGCTCGTTTACTCCTCTTATGCTTTTGCCCTTTGACCGTTTGACCGCAACTTTGAAAACTTCATAACTAAATCATACTAACTCAGAAAAATGCAAATAAGATATCAAAATGATCGGAAAAACATCACCTATATGTGCATGTCATTTGCATTCATGAGAAAAGTACTAAAAAGTCCCTATCTCAGTTTGAGCTCATATGATGTCTTTTGTCATTAATGCACTTTTTTTCATGAATGCAAATGACATGCATATACAGGTGATGTTTTTCCAAACATTTTGATATCTTATATGCATTTTTCTGAGTTAGTATGAATTCGTTATGAAGTTTTCAAAGTTATAGTCAAACGTTCAAAGGGCAAAAGCATAAGAAGAGCAAACGAGCTCAGGCAGAAACGAGGGTTTTTTGAATTTAGGGGTAAAACACACGGGTGTGACACAACTAGGGGCTCAAATGTAAATGTCCCAAGAAGATAAGTATTGTGCTGCCAACTTGACCTCTAAGTTTGTGCAGCAGCAACCCTAGATTGGTTTCCTTCCTGTATAAAACCCTAGCCTCCTCGAGTATATAAGGGGAGGCTAGGGAACTATCATTCCCATTTACTCCCATAGAAACAACTCTCCGTAGTCATCCTATACACACCATTGTAACCCCTTGCACGAGGTATCCCTCCACCATGAATAAAAACACGAGCAGGATGTAGGGTATTACTCTCCGGGGCCCGAACTTGGGTAAAAACCCCGTGCGACTTCCGCTCTGAGACTTCCAGCTACGCCAAGAACCCTACTAAGGGATCTCACAGTTTTTTGCACCGTTAGTTGGTGCACTAGCCATGGGTTGCACCGGGTGGAGACCGATCTCAGATACGATCTTCCCTAGCCTCCGTCGATCTCCCATCATGGCAGAGCCTCACCTTTGGCTCACTCACTTTTACTGTTGCCAAGGTGGGCCGCGTTAACACCAACCAGTCAGTCCACATTGTCTACATGATCTACATCCATGTCATGGCCTTTACCACCAACGACCACAAAGACCTCCGTGTGTACTTGCCACCGGTCCAGCAGATCACGCAGACACATTTGTCATCAACAACGGCATCTTTGCCTCCAACCCTCTGACTCCAAGGATGGCGGCACACCAATAGCCCGGGTACTCCCAACCTTGGCGTTGAGGGCTAGGTGTTGCGATGACTCCGCGTGTTTCCATCAGCCCACCCCAACCTAACACTTCGTCGCCATGGTCTGCGGCAACTTCCTCATCACGCACACACCAAAGAACCGCATCACCGACTGCTCTGACTCAAAAGAGGGAACCAACCTAGTTGACGTCATTTCACTCTCAGATAGTGAAAGTGACGAGGGCGGGATAATGTCCCTCATGAGGATTGCGAGCTACTCAGTAGAGCTTCATGAAAAAGAAAACACCCCTGCTTCGCCCTCCTCTGGCGACACAGGGGGCGACTCCCTCAAGCACCGCCAGGCCCTCTTCCTTCCCTTCACATCTCGCCACTGCCAGAGGCGCTCCACCAGCGAAGCCCAAGCAGGCTCCAGTGAGGTGGCGGCAGGGCCTTTCCTTGGGCATCCTCTCTTCTTCTCCCATCCTCGCTAGGTGTGGAATTGTGCGGCAGCGCGCCCGATCTACCAGGTCCTACAGCGGGTATTAGCAGCGGTCCACAACCGGCTGCTAGCAGGGGTCGATGTCTTCGTGGTGGCCCAGGCACATGGTGGGGAGGTCGTGGCGTCGGCCAGGGCTGACGGCTAGATCTGAGTGTCGTGAGCTTTTGAGTTCTTCCCTTAGCATGGCGGGGGGATGGTTGGTGGTGGCGTGGCGGCTTCGCGGGCCTGTGTCGCGGATCTGGTGCAGTCGGCAGCCATGGTGCTAGTGGCGCGTGTGCGTGCCCGGCGGCTCCGACGCTTGGAGATCGTCGGACGGCGCGGGTTGGGGCAGTGGCCCGGAGTGGCTACTGCTCCGGCCGTGGGTGGATCCACGGGATCTTGGCAGGTCAGCTACGGCGGCGGCTGGCACGTTTCGGCATCGGCTCATCCGTCGGCGGCTTTTGCCCGGTGCTGTAGGACCAAGCTTGTCTCGCGCCTAGCGGCAGGACCATGATCATCTCCTGTCCAGAGGTAGGACCGAGCTCGTCTCGTGCCCGATGCTGCAGGACAGGTCGATGGAGGCCAGTTTTGGCCGGCCTATTGGGTCTCAGTGATGGTGGCCGCCCAGGGGCGTGAAAGGCGGGATCTTTCCACTCGTCTCTTTGGTTGGGGTAGCGACGGCTCTCGGGTGAGGTGGTGTCAAGGTATTGGATGTCGGTGCGGCGGCCGTGGTGGTGGTACCGCGGTGCTCACGGGCAGAGCCCGTGGTTCAGTGCTTCCCGGAGGCCATGGCCGTGTGGGTGGCATGGTAGCTGGGGTGTGACGTTCGGTGGCGATGAGTGTTGGCCGGGGTGAAAACATATTCTATCTTCGTACGGACCAGCGGATCAGACAGCCGCGAGGCTCCAGTGTCATGGCTATCATTGCCCATCATGTTCCTCCAGGGGAAACTCTGATCCTCGGATCAGACAGCCGCGAGGCTCCAGTGTAGTAACCTTCTTGTAGGCGCCACCTTGGAGCCCACGGTTCGTCGTATGCGGCTTCATCTCTTCGCGGGGGCTTGTTCACGGTTGAAGCCCCTGGTTGCTCTTGTAGTGCTTGGGTGGTGTTGCTGCGTTCAGTGCCTTTGTATCCTGCCTTGGGTGTGTGCGTGTGTTGTGGTGGTGTGCGTTGTATTGGGTTATTGTTGATCAATTATTGTTGCTTTATATATAAAGCGAGGCGAAAGCCTTTTGTGGTATAATCTCCCTCACCAATGACGATGAATATGTCGGGCTATTGTCACAGCCCTAGAATAATTGAGTGGAATTAAATGCATTAGAGGCATTCATGCATCATATTTAAATTCATGAAGTTTGAATTGGGGATTCATGAAACCCTAGCATCAAAATTAAATCAAATAGGTTCAACTTAAAATATTTTTCAATGAACCCAAAATGCGCTTAGAAAATGTTCATCATTTCAAATAAGGTGGAAACATCTACCAAAAATGTTGCACTATTTTCCAGGACATATTTGGGCTTTGAATTAATCTACTAAGTATTTAATTTGGAGCTAATAAATGCTATAAATAATTTTAGAGCTCCAGTAATTCTGAAACTTTTTGTGTTGCTTTGGAATAATCATAGTGCATCCACAATAATTTTCAGAAGCTACAAAAATCATTTGGTTAGGAAACCAAATTCAAAACAAAAGCAAAAATAGAAAACAGAGGAGAAAGGAATCTTACTTGTCTGCTCCTATAGACAGCCCAGCCCAGCACTTCCCTGTTGTCTACCTCCCTGAGGGAGTCCTGGATTAGGGGATGTCCGGATGGCCGGACTATAACCTTCGGCCGGACTCCTGGACTATGAAGATACAAGATTGAAGACTTCTTCCCGTGTCCGAATGTAACTTTCCTTGGCGTGGAAGGCAAGCTTGGCGATACGGATATGTAGATCTCCTCCCATTGTAACCGACTCTGTGTAACCCTAGCCCTCTCCGGTGTCTATATAAACCGGAGGGTTTTAGTCCATAGGACGAACAACAGTCATACCATAGGCTAGCTTCTAGGGTTTAGCCTCTCTGATCTCGTGGTAGATCTACTCTTGTACTACCCATATCATCAATATTAATCAAGCAGGAGTAGGGTTTTACCTCCATCGAGAGGGCCCGAACCTGGGTAAAAACAACGTGTCCCTTGTCTCTTGTTACCATCCGCCTAGACGCACAGTTCGGGACCCCCTACCTGAGATCCGCCGGTTTTGACACCGGCATTGGTGCTTTCATTGAGAGTTCCTCTGTGTCGTCACCTTTAGGCCCGATGGCTCCTCCGATCATCAACAATGATGCGGTCCAGGGTGAGACTTTTCTCCCCAGACAGATCTTCGTATTCGGCGGCTTTGCACTGCGGGCCAATTCGCTTGGCCATCTGGAGCAGATCGAAAGCTACGCCCCTGGCGATCACGTTAGATTTGGAAGTTTGAACTACACGGCTGACGTCCTGGAGACTTAATCTTCGACGGGTTCGAGCCACAGCCGAGCGCGCCGCACTGTTACGATGGGGATGATCTAGCTCTGCTGCCGAACAGTGCCCTGGAGGCCGCACCCGTGTCCGCTCCGACCCTTAGCTCGGAGCCGACTGTGCCAATCGGGGACGGGTGGCTGGACACCGCCTCGGTGGCTGCAATCTCTATGGTGATCGAGCCGAACACTAGCCTTGTCCTCTGCGAAGCTCGTGACTCCAAGGTGCCGGACTCCTCTCCGGACTCCAAACCTTCAGCGCCCCTGCCGATCGAATCCGATTGGGCGCTGATCATGGAGTTCGCCGCCGCGGACATCTTTCAGCACTCGCCCTTCGGCGACATTCTGAATTCACTAAAGTCTCTCTCTTTATTAGGAGAGCCCTGGCTGGACTATGGTCAATAAGGTTGGGATGCGGATGACGAAGAAATTCAAAACCCACCCACCACCCACTTCGTAGCCACTGTCGATGATTTAACCAACATGCTCAACTTCAACTCCGAAGACATCGACGGTATGGACGACGATGTAGGAGACGAACAGGAACCAACACCTATAGGGCACTGGACAACCACCTCATCTCACGATGTATACATGGTGGACACACCTAAAAGAAACGACGACGAGGAACAAAGGGACGCAACGAGGGATTGTTCCCTCGAAAAGCAGTCAAAGCGGCGGCGTAAGCACCGCTCCAAACCCCACCTCAACAGAGACAGCAGCCATACAGACCCATCCATAGAGCAGGGCGGACCGGCGGACGATGAACATGCCATCAAGCAACCGTCCAAACAGGGCAACTTGGATAAACAAACCGAACAACCCGTCCCCGGCGAAGATAACAGTCCGGACGACCTCACGCCAGACAAGTTGCTGGAGCAGAAGAATCTCCACAAAAGGCTCGTCGCCACTGCGCGTAGCCTGAAGAAGCAGAAGCGGAAGCTCAAAACAGCAGAAGATGCACTCAGAATTAGATGGAGCAAAGTACTCAAAACCGCAGACAAATACGACAACAGTCGCCACACAAAGAGCTATCCGAAGCGAAAATTACTGCCGGAATTTGATGAGGAGGCCTTAGAGCCCCCGCAATCAAAAAATAAGGAAGCCACCCGGTCGGGTAAACAACCCGATGGCCAACATAGAGCGGCAAACGGCGCCGCACACAAGCCAGCACGCGATCCGCACAAGGATTCGCATCAAAAAGATGGCCCAGCTAGATCTGTTTACGGGCCAAGAAAGCAAGCTTTAGTAAGCAACGCAACGCAACAAGTATCCGAACATCACGACACACCCAAATATAGGGGTGCCACACACCCCCTATGTTTCACCGATGAGGTGCTGGACCATGAATTTCTAGCGGCATTCATGCCCGTAAACATAGAGGCATACGACGTTACAACAGACCCTAGAGTCTGGATTGAGGATTACATCCTCCACATACACATGGCTAGAGGAGATGACCTCCACGCCATAAAATACTTACCCCTCAAGCTCAAAGGGCCAGCCCGGCATTGGCTTAAAAGCCTTCCCGGAAACACCATTGGAAGTTGGGAAGAGCTCGAGGATGCTTTTCAGGCAAATTTTCAAGGGACCTATGTCCGACCTCCGGATGCAGACGATTTAAGTCACATAACTCAACAACCCAGAGAGTCAGCCCGGAAATTCTAGAACAGATTCCTTACTAAAAAGAACCAGCTGATAGTCGACTGTCCGGACGCCGAAGCCTTAGCAGCTTTCAAACACAGCGTCTAAGACGAATGGCTCGCCAGACACCTCGGCCAAGAAAAGCCAAGAAAAATGGCCGCATTAACAAGCCTCATGACCCGCTTTTGCGCAGGAGAGGATAGCTGGTTGGCAAGATGCAGTACTAGCGACCCAAGCACATCCGAAGTTAGGGATGGAAACGGGAAACCGCGACACAGCAAGGACCAGCGCCGGACCAAGGGAAACGGCCCGAAGAGCACGATAGTCAACACCGGATTCAAAAGCTCTCGGCAGAATCAGAAAAAGCTGCCCCTCAAGGATAACAGGGACGAGCTATCTAACCTAAAAAAAATCTTGGACAAGATATGCCAAATCCACAGTACTCCCGGGAAGCCTGCAAACCATACCCACAGAGATTGTTGGGTCTTCAAGCAATCCGGCAAACTCAACGCCGAACACAAGGGGCTCGACACACCAAACGAGGACGATGACGAACCCCACAAGCAGAGCACCGGAAAACAAAAGAATTTCCCACAAGAAGTCAAAACAATAAACTAACTTCACGTGACAAAAGGGAAAAACAGAGTGGCGCCTATAGAGATACGCGCCATACGGCCTATCCCAGAGAAGTCCCGCCACTGGTTGTTAAAACCAATCACCTTCGACCATCAGGATTACTCTAGAAGTATCCGAAATGCAGGCTGGACTGCCTTGATATTAGATCTGATAATTGACGGACTCCACTTTACACAAGTCCTAATGGACGGCGGCAGTGATCTAAACCTGCTATATCAGGACACAATCCGCAAAATGGGGATAGACCCAACAAAAATTCGCCATAGCAACACTTCCTTAAAGGGGTAACGCCAGGCCCAGATGCCCATTGTACGGGCTCTCTCCTGCTAGAAGTTATGTTCGGCTCTCCCGACAACTTCCGCCACGAAAAGCTAACCTTTCACATCGCCCCATTTACAAGTAGCTATCAAGCACTACTGGGACGCGAAGCTTTCGCCCGCTTTAACGCAATACCGCATTATGCATCTCTTACACTTAAAATGCCCAGTCCGCGAGGCATCATCTCATTAAAGGGAAATATCGAGTGTTCCTCGAGCGCGAAAGATTGTGCGGCTGCCTTGACAGCCACACACTAAACCAGCTTCACTAATCAAAGCACCTAAATAGGTCGTTCAGACCCCGGACATGGCTAGACGAGTTCGGCGTAAACATACAAGGGCTTACTAGCCGCATACCCCCGTACAAGGGGCTCCGCGCATGTACAACAAGAGACAATAAAGCTCAATTTTATTCATTTTTTGAATTATACTTTGTTTATTTAATATAACATACATTTTCGCACGATCTTTTTCAACTAAGTTCCTCTCTTTTACAGATGAACACCATGCTACACCCGTCCAGGATACGACACAACGGAGACATAGGCGCAGACGTGCAGTAGGGACCCGTTCCAAGGATTCTTTTTAGATTAAGACCCAGCGTAAAACTTTTGTACAATCTCTTGTTGATACACATCCCCCAGTTTCGTGATATAACCGAGGAAGAGGCTCGCGTCTTGGCATGGGGCCACGTCAGAATTTTGCGCGTACCTGGACACCAGGGGCTTATTACCAAGGGCGTTGTTCAGCCCGTTTTCATAAAGACCAAATACCTTAGGGAGTGTTCGGCATCGCGAGTTTGGCCTTATATGCATCAGCTCCGAATCATGTCTTTGGTCAAATGTTGGGTTTTCCCGGCTCCTGTGTTTTGCTGCCTTATGTTCCGCTCTATCGGCTAAGGCAGCACCAGGAGAACTACTGTGGTTGTGCCCCGGATCGGCCAGGCGAGCACCTCAGTAGAGAAAGCCGAAAACTGACTGTCATGATATAGCGTGAGACTGGTCAACCACTCGATGACCCGCCAGAATCTTTAGGATTCCTCTGGATTAACGAAGGACCGTTTCCCGGCCAGGCACACACGCGCCCTGAATTCGGGTGAGCGCGGTGCCCCTAGGGGCTATATAGTAGCCCCTATGTCAAACTCCTATGGCTAAGTGAAAGTGATAAAGCATTATAGTCCGGTTGCCTAGTTCGCTGCGCTATCACCTCCTTAATAGGACCAAGACGTTGGATCAAGAGTGAAAATGCGCCTTTTGCGAACACCCCCCGCATTATATGCGTGGGGGCTGAAGCCGAAGACTGCCATCTTTCAGGTTATATATACATATACATTGACGGCCGCACAGGAGGTATTTTAATTCTTGAAGGCACAAGTATAAAAAGCTTTTATATTCCCCCGAAACATTGTTTTACAATAATACATGTTATTCAAACATAATATCCTTCGAGCACTACGTCTCTATTAAATGAGCGCCCTGCAGAACTTCCTAAAAATAGTGCTCGGCAGGTACTCGGCTCCCGTCCGAATCTTGGGATGCAACAACGACGGCCTTCATCTCCGCCCAGTATGTCTTGACACGGGCAAGAGCCATCCGCGCACGCTCTATGCACGCTGACCTTTTCATTGCATTGATATGCGGCACCGCACCAAGGAACTGCTGCACCAAGCTAAAATAACTCTTCGGCTCAGGCCTTTTCGGCCACAGATGACTCATGACATACTTCATGGCGAGTCCGGATAACCTATTCAGCTCCGCCCATGCGGCCAAACGATCGGTTAATGGAAGTGGGCGCTCTGGATTGTGGAACTGCAACCAAAAAAGCTTTTCCACTTCGTGATCCTTTTGATCTCGGAAGTGTTCGGCCGCGTCCGCGGCACTCGCCGCCAAGTCCAGATAAGTGTCCGCCGCACTCCACAGCCGGTCCAACGGAGCATATTTAGGATCCGCAAACTTCATCCGCAGCATAAAGGGCTTTCCAGCCGCGATATCTCCGGCCTGACATAGCTCCTCCTTCATAGCTCTCATCGCAGAGCGAGCATCCTTGGCCTTGGTAGTGGCCTTCTTCAGGTCCTTCTGTTCCGCCCGATCTTCTTTTTCAAGAAGCTTGCAGCGGTCGGCAGCATTTTTCAACTTCACAGCCATCTCGGCCATTTCCTTCTTGCTTTGGCAGTGAGCAGCCTGTTCAGCTTTCAGCTCTTCAGCCGCCTTTAAGGCAGCCGCATCGCTTTTCCTGGCCCGCTCCTTGGCTCGGGCAAGTTCCGCCCGAAGGTTCTCCATGGCAGCGGCACCATCTGCATCAAGCACACATGTTGTAAGATATAGGCATCAAGCTCCTCTTACCAGGTGTCTTCGGAGAAATTACATACCTTGTGCCTCGTCAAGCCGCTTGTTGACAAGCGCGATGTCGGCATCTGCCACGTCAAGTTGCCGCTTTAGCTCGGCAAATTCATCAGTCCGGCTAGCCACCAAACACTTCGCCACCTACAAACGAAGGGCGACTTATTATACCTGGGATTATGATCCTCGGTGCGCCGTCATTTTTGACAACGCACGAGTCTCAGGGGCTACTATCTACACAGGGCGCATCTCATATATGCAGAACTGTCAAAAGGTACATCATTTCGCGTACCTCAAAACCTGTCAGTAAACTCCTGATGGCCTCGTACAACCCGCTCTCCGTGGATGAAACCCTTTCAGTCACTGTACCCATCAACGCACGGTGTTCTTCTGAGATAGACGCTCGCCCGAGTAGATCCTTCAGCTCCTCCGACCGTGCACCGAACGGTGCCGGACTCGTCCGATGGCCTTTTTCGAAGGCCAGACACGGAGAACCTTGGGGGGCCATACGATTGCCTTTCGGCCCTGCCGGATTCGGAGAAACCCTCCGTGATGACACCTCAGGGTCGCCCGCCTTGCAAGGCGGTATGGCAGGGGGAGGCATTCCGCTCTCCATCATCTCCGGACGAAGATCCCCTGAAGATGAGCTCTGCTGAGAAGGGCTGAGATCCGAACTACAAGGTAAAATTTCGGTTATCTTCCTTAGAAATAGAATAGGGATGTCTCTTATTTTAAAACTCCCCTCTTTACTTACAGCTCGGTGGAGGGCTGATCCCCTTGGGGGCACAGTGCGGCCGAGGCATCCCCCGGTGCAGGACCCTCTGACAAAGATTTCTTCCCCTGCTGTGAGACCATGGTCTCCGGGTCTTCAGAGGCGGTCCTCTTCTTCCCCTGGATAGAGGAATTCTCGATTCCTCCTTTCCTGACAGCCTCCTTCGGGGAGGCGCTAGCTTCCTTGTTCCCCCCTTTGCCTTCTTCCAAAGGCGCAACCTCCAGCATCCTGGTTAACACGGGATCCGGTGTGGTCTCAGGGAGGGGGGCCGGACACCTGATTAGCTTTGCTTTCGCTATCCACTCATGTTTAAGGGACAGCTCTTTTAAGGACAATTTTATGATAAATATACGGATAGCGTGTCCGGGTACAGGGCTACTTACTTGAGTATCCGGGCGATTGCAGCTCAGACCTGCGTCCTCGGTCGAGTCCGGACACATTGCTTGTGATCCGAAGAACAATTTGTACATCTCCATGGGCGTCGCGCCCGTAAAATGTTGGAGGGCTCGTGGTCCCTCTGAATTAAACTCCCACAGGCGGAGGGGGCGACGTTTGCAAGGCAGGGTGCGGAGAATCAACATGACCTGCGTCACTATGACCAGATTGATGTCTCTTTCTAGGAGATCTCAAATGCGGCCCTGCAACAAGGGCACGTCCTTGGACGGCCCCCACTCAAACCCTTTATTGACCCATGACACTAGCTGTGGTGGGGGACCCAAGCGAAAGGCAGGTGGCGCCACCCACTTGGTGCCCCTGGGAGCTGTGATATAAAACCACTCTCGTTGCCATAAGCTGAACTCCTCTTGAAAAGAGCCCTCGGGCCATGGAGTGTCAGCATTCTTGCTTATGACAGCACCTCTGCACTCTGCGTGCTGCCCCTCGATCATCTTCGGCTCTACTTTGAAGGTCTTAAGCCACAATCTGAAGTGAGGAGTAATACGGAGGAAGGCTTCGCACACGACAATGAACGATGAGATGTGGAGGATGGACTCCGGAGCCAAGTCGTGAAATTCCAACCCATAATAAAACATGAGCCCCCTCACGAAGGGGTCCGTCGGGAAGCCTAGCCCCCGAATGAAGTGAGACGCAAACACCACGCTCTCACCAGGCTTGGGAGTGGGAATAACCTGCCCTTGAGCAGGCAGCCTATGCGAGATTTCGCTGGTTAGATACCTGGCATCTCTTAGCTTTAGCACATCTTCTTCCGTAAGGGAGGAAGGCATCCACCGGCCTTGAAGGTCGGAACCGGACATCATCGAAGGTCCGAAGCGCCTGAATCTGGAGCTTTGGGTGTTGGAACTCAAGGTGAGAGGCGGATTCGATTGAGATTGAAAGAAAGGAGTCGAGCCTTGGTCTCTTTATAAAGAGGTTGAATACCAAGAGCCCTCCCCATGACCGTTTGGGACTCGCCTTTGATAGAGGAGACATACCAACGGGCATGATTGGGTTACCCACGCCCGTATTGATGAGAATCCCAGAATAAGGGGACACGATCTTTGCTTCGACAAGACGTGCCAAGGAAACCGCCTCGCTAAACGCACTGAGGTGGGACAGTAAAACGATTCGAATAAAGGCTTGGTCGTGGTGTGATGTCATGCTGCGGAGTACGTCAGCAGATTGGATTTGTGTAAATATTATTCTCTCTACGGTGGTATGTGGAACTTATTTTGCAGAGCCGGACACTATCCTTGTGTTCAAAATCTTCTATGAAGTATTCGGAGGAGGAACCCGCCTTGCAATGCCGAAGACAATCTGCGCGCAGGACTCGTCGTCATTGAAGCTTGGTTCAGGGGCTACAGAGGGAGTCCTGGATTAGGGGGTGTCCGGATGGCCGGACTATAACCTTCGCCGGACTCCTGGACTATGAAGATACAAGATTGAAGACTTCGTCCCGTGTCTGAATGGAACTTTCCTTGGCGTGGAAGGCAAGCTTGGCGATACGGATATGTAGATCTCCTCCCATTGTAACCGACTCTGTGTAACCCTAGCCCTGTCCGATGTCTATATAAACCGGAGGGTTTTAGTCTGTAGGACGAACAACAATCATACCATAGGCTAGCTTCTAGGGTTTAGCCTCTCTGATATCATGGTAAATCTACTCTTGTACTACCCATATCATCAATATTAATCAAGCAGGAGTAGGGTTTTACCTCCATCAAGAGGGCCCGAACCTGGGTAAAAACATCATGTCCCTTGTCTCCTGTTACCATCCGCCTAGACGCACAGTTTGGGACCCCCTACCCGAGATCCGCCGGTTTTGACACCGACACTCCCCCTTGCACCAAAGCAGGCAGCTGCAAGCCCGCACGCGAGCACCCGCGACCACCGCAGTGGGCGCCTCCCGTGCTCGCCAACTCACCTAGGAGATGCCCTTGACATCCTCGACCTCTTCCCTCTCTCGTAGTGCTCTATCCCTCCTTCTAGCGCTCGCCTTTGCAGCCATCCAAGGTCTCCCACCGGCCCCCGTTGGTCACCTACGTGGCCAACGACGACGATACTTTGTGCCATGAAGTCCAGACGCTCTGTCGAGCTCGGTATCATCTCCATGTTGATGCACATGAGCGGGAAGGCATCAGCAAGCCTCCATCGTCCCTGACATCACCGCCCCTGCCCAAAGCTTGCTGGCATAGATTTGCGACGTTTGGCGCATCTTTGAGCCTGCTGACCTGCTGTGTCGCATCCCTATGAGCTCCTGCTCCTCCCCCTATGCTCACCCTCTTCATTCCCATCCGCCAGCTGCCATCCCCATGCACCTCAACTCCAGCAACCACCATGGCCAATGGGCTTCATGCTCTCGAGCTCCTCCGCTCGAGTGCGTTGCACCAGAGTGCTTCTGGTGACTTGTAGATGCTTCCTGGTCTCTCCTTTCGCTAGTTTGCAAGTCGCAGCCACGTTCCTGTGCGCGCCCATACTTCGGCCGCCACTCCACTTGCCACTGTCGTCGCTACGGTGCACCTCCGGCCATGTAACCGCCACAACCCGACGCGCCTCACTCCCACCATTCCGTAGAACCCACCCACACGACAAACAGTCACTGGAGGAGGAATTCCGTCGAGCTCCGCCGTTCTGTGTGGTCGCCGGTGGTTAAATGCCGGCCTAAGCACAAATTAACACTAATGCTAATGACCCCCAGGTCACTGACAAGTGGGCCTCGGACCCTGCTAATTTTTAGTCAGGTTTTATTTAAACCCTTCTAGCTACTTTGTCCCATTGGTCAGGTTTGACCAGGTGGACTTGTTGACGACATGATCATGTAGTAGTGACGTCATAGAACAATCTAGATTTTAAATAAGTATAAATGATTTATTTAATTTTAGAAATTTGCCTAAACTTCTAAAATTCATATAAATTAAACTATAACTCCAATGAAAATAATTTATAGAAAAATTATTAGGAAAATATGAAGAATCTGTTTATGCCATGTTCATGCATGTTTGATCAAGTTGGACATCACCAACTAGGACAATTCAGGATTATGGAACATATGGTAATTAGATTTAGAGTTGGAATTTGATATATGTTTGAATTCCACTTCAATTAATATGACTAACTATTGCATTACATGAATTCAGTACCTTAACATGGTGTGTCATTCATTTGGGATGTGCATTGCATTGAATGATGTTCCTTTTCTTGTTTGCTGGTGTTTGTTCCTTCTCGGTATAAGATGTTTCTGACATAGTGGCTGTTGACACCGATGAAGAGCTACCATGTTCAGAAGTGCCATGCAAGTAACCCCCCCCCCCCTATCACTCTGATACAATCTCACTCTCTTGTTCTAGCTCTCTTTTTCTGCATTAGGACAACAATGATTCAACTGTTACTTATTGCGGTGGTTAAACCCATTCCTCTGCATGACCTTTCTTTGCCATAGTAAATAGTTAAAACCCACTAGCATGAGTAGCAATTGCTTGAGCCATGTTGTTACTACTGATCCAGGCTTGCTTGGTAAAACTGCTATGCTTACAGTTGTGTCGGGTCTAATCCATCTATGCGATGAATTGGAATGGTTGTGTTCCTGTCCTACTGTGTGAGAGCTAAGTCTGTCAACATGATTTGGTAAAGGTAGCGATGAGAGGCCATGTAGGAGTACATTGTGGGTTGTGTCATTGGGACCATCCTCGGGAACTGAGTTCTGTTTGTGATCCAAGATAGTTACTACCATGCATTGGGATACTTAATTGACCATCTCGACTTATTAATCGCCTTGATCTCTGTTTAGGAGTTGCAACTAGTTTCTAGAGTTTGTAGGATGTGTTATTGGCCCTACCAAGCATAGTACTACTTGACGGGGTGGACTTGGGACGACTACGCACATGGCATGGTGTACCAAGCGTAGTACTATTCGTCGAAGTGGACTTGGGAACCCTGCTCACATCGTTTTGGGGTCATGATGGAAACTTCGGCCGGACTTCCCTTGTGGGTTTAGCCTCAGATAGGCGACAAACCTGGACTAGAGTCTTGCGTGGTTAGTCAAGTTGTGGTCGACGCCCTCACCAGGCTTCCGCTTGAAGGTTGCCGAGATACATGACGTGTATATGCTGGTAAGTGGTAAGAGTGTGTGTGAAGAAGTACACCCTTGCAGGGTTAATGATCTATTCGGAAAGCCACGTCCTCATATGTGCACTACTTAAAAAGCTACATTTTTCATAGATGACTTAAATGGATACTCTAAAATGCGCAAGATAAGCGTGAGTGCAATGGATGGCCTTCTCGTAGGGAGATGTGAGCGGATCCATAATGGTGTATTGATATGGTGAATATGTGGACTCGTGTACGCTCTCCCACCCAAAGAAAATACTGGTACTCGTAGTACATGATAGCCATCGAGTCAAAATTGGCTTGCTGCAGTTAAACTCCACAACCTCTTTTTTGATACTGATACATATGTAGTTAGCTCTGATGTAAGTCTTGTTGAGTACATTTGTACTCACGTTTGCTTAATTTATGTTTTGCAGAGAAGACTTCAGTCTCACTAATAGTTCCACGTGGGCTTTAATGATTGGTTTGGGAATCCCAGACAGAGGTCTGGTTCCTATGAAGGGTTTTGTAGATAGACAGGCTTCCTAGCCTTCTTTCTTTTCAGCTGTCTGTACTCAGACAGGTTTATGCTTCCGCTTGTTGCTTTGTATGTTGGGTCATGAGACCCATGTTTGTAATATCATGTTATGTGTGGCTCTTTAGAGTCTCTTAAATAAATATTTTGAGTTGTAGGGTTGTGTTGTGATGTCATGTTGTACCAACACATACTTTGCATGTTCTGCGTACGTATGATGTGTATTGTTATGTGTTGGGTCCCGACAGCTTTGGTACCAGAGCCTTACTGCATGTGGGACTACCAAGCTAAACTGGTCGAAGTCGAGTCTAGAAATGCTTTAGTTATATAAGGGAATTGACGTGGAAGGGAACGTAAGGCTCCTGTTACTCCTTATCATGTGTCCCTTTGATTCTGAGTCACCCTCTTCTTTTCTACGGGGTTTAAGAACTATGCTTTCTCATCTATCTATCAGGATGACAGGTTACTATGCTAGAGACTTATAGGAAAGGTGTTGTCCTCTCAGATTGGTGTTTCCATAAGAATTCAGCGTTGTGTTGTCAGTTGTCTTACAGGTTGTTTCATAGTTCATGCTTGTACAGTCGTTATGTTGTCCGAGTTATCCCATGTTTCTAAATAGTCTGATGCATTTGGAAGTCTTCCCTCCTTGTTCCCTATGTCCTTTTGAGCGAGATTAACCATACTAACCATTATGTTGAGTACTTCGTCGCCTCGACATATATGCTAGAGTTAATAGGAAACCATATTATCTTAAGTGAACCACCCAGAGATTCAGCCTTTGTGTTGTATCCCCAATGTGATGATTATGTCCATCATTCTCGAAAGCATCTCGTGATGCCATCTAATCAGTATGTATTCTACTATTGGGTTCTTAAACCGATGATTCATTCCATTCATTCCCGTTGATAGTGTTTGCTCGTTCCTTTAGGATATTAGTAACATTTGTGATAGTCTTCAAGGTTCCTGGTATATCATTCTTCCAATACCATGAACCATCATGGCAGAAGTTCTTTTGAACCAAAAGATCACAACAAGAGTGCTCTAGATGAGTCCTCCATTCTATATTTTGATTCTTCCACTCCTACCTTTCTGCATGGGTTATCTGGAAGAAATATGTTGAACTTTGTTTGACGTGCTAACCTATGCATCCACAACTCAGAAAAATCATGTGTCCCTTTGTGTTGTCCCTCTAAAGTTGTATTCCTAGCATCATCTATCAATTGATAGTCAGGAGTAGCTGTGCATCCGTGTTCATCAGTGCCTATTATTCCTATGGCCAGTCAAGCCATTCTATTTTGGAATAACTAGGAGAAACAAAGTTTGGTACCTCGTCCATATGTAGGATTGGGTTAAAGCATTTGTATTCTTGATACCTCTCCGTCGTATCTATAATTTTTCATTGTTTCATGCCAATATTATACAACTTTTACATACTTTTGGCAACTTTTTATATGATTTATTGGACTAGCCTATTGATCCAATGCCCAGTGCCAGTTCTTGTTTGTTGCATGTTTTTTGTTTCACAGAAAATCTATATCACACAAAGTCCAAATGTGATAAAAATTTATGGAGAATTATTTTGGAATATTTATGATTTCTGGAAGGTGGGATCAACGTAAACGGGGGCACACAGTGAGCACAACCTACTAGGGCGTGCCGGGCACCCCCTGGCACGCCCAGGTATCTTATGCCCTCCTTGAAGGTTTGTTGGGGCCCTTCTTCTGGCTCAAGAAAGATAATTTATGGAAAAAATCGTGTAAAAATTTCAGCGCAATCGGAGTTACGGATCTCCGCGAATTTAAGAAACTGTGAAGGGCCAGATTTGGGGAGCGCGAAACAGAAGAGAATAGAGAGGGAGATCCAATATCGGAGGGGCTCCTGCCCCTCCACTGCCATGGAGGCCATGGACCATAGGGGGAACTCTCCTCCCATCCATGGGGGAGGCCAAGGAAGAAGAAGAAGGAGGGGGCTCTCCCCCTCTCTCCCGATGGCGTCGGAGTGCCACCGGGGCTAGGATCGTGACGTCAATCTACATCAACAATCTTTCTACTGTCAACACCAACTTTATCCCCCTCTATGCAGTGGTGTAACACCTCTTCTCCCCATTGGAATCTCTACTTAAACATGGTGCTCAACTCCATATATTATTTCTCAATGATATTTGGCTATCCTATGATGATTGAGTAGATCCATTTTGTCCTATGGGTTAATCGTTATCTTGTTTGGTATGAGTGTATATTTTATTTATGGTGCTGTCCTACGGTGCCCTCCGTATTGCACAAATGTGAGGGGGCCCCACTGTAGGGTGTTGCAACATGTTCATGGTTTGCTTATTGTTAGTGTTGTAGGGGTGACAGCAGCCCAAACGCGGAAAAGTGGGTTATGGCGTATGGGAGTAAAGAGGACTTGATACTTAATGCTATGGGTTGGATTTCACGACCTTAAAGATCTTTAGTAGTTTTGGATGCTTGCTAGGGGTCCATCATAAGTGCATATGATCCAAGTAGAGAAAGTATGTTAGCTCATGCCTCTCCCTCATCTAAAATTGCAGGAATGATTACTGGTACTTGTTATCGATTGCCTAGGGACAAATGACTTTCTTATTGACAAAATCTATCCACTTTTATTACCTTGCAATGTATTCATAGTTTTATTCTCGAAAAGTACTCGTAGTTTTATTCTTGCAAAATAGTTTCATACTTGTTCTAGCTAAAGCAAATGATAAGTGTGCGTCGAGTTGTATCGGTGGTCGATAAAACTTGAGGGAATATTTGTTCTACCTTTAGCTCCTCGTTTGGTTCAACACTCTTATTTATCAAAGAATGCTACAAACGACCCCCTATACTTGTGGGTTATCAAGACCTTTTTCTGGCGCCGTTGCCGGGGAGCAATAGCATGGGGTGAATATTCTCGTGTGTGCTTGTTTGCTTTATCACTAAGTAGTTTTTATTTCCTGTTCTAAGTTGTTCTCTATCTTTAGTTATGGATATGGAACACGAAAGACCAAAAAAACTAGTTGTACTTGCTACTCATGGAGATGGGGAACCTCCTAAAACCCTCGATGATCGTTATGTGAAAGATATTATGCACTACTTTGATAATCCTGAGAAACCCCCATTCAACTATATAATGGGAGTAACGTTGGATCAACATCAATACTTTCGGGATTATCGCTTGACTCATAAAGGGAAATTTTTATGGGATCAAATTCATATGTTGCATTGGTATGTTCGGGAGCTATGCTTGAGATATGATTATACTTGTTGCTCTAGGATGACTGCTCCACACCTTCCCTTTTCATGTGAATTTAATGATAATGAAACCATAGCTTCTTATGTTAATGGTAGATATGATTACTATGATGTGGAATGAATAGAAGAATTTTATGCTTTTAAGGGTGCATATGAAATTGAATCTTTGTTTGAAAAGTTTGAAGATTTTGATGATTCAGTTTATAGACCTGAAAATTTTGCTATCCTTAAATATTCCTATGATAATTATAAATACAATTACAATATTGATGTGTTTGTTGAGAAATTCTCCTCTGTCCAAGAAGAGACTAATATTTTGCAAGAGTCTATGGAAGAAGAAATTGATGAAACTGCGAGCTCGTTGGATGAAAAATATGATGAGGAGAGTGAAGAACAAAAGGAGGAAGAGCGGATTAGTTACCGGTGCCCACCTTCTAATGAGAGTAACTCTTCAACTCATACATTGTTTAATGTCCCTTCATTCTTACCGAAGGATGAATGTTATGATAACGATCTCGTTGATTCATTTGAATTATCCCTTTTTGATGAACTTGATGCTTGCGATGCTTGTGGCCATGATCTCAATATGAATTATGCTTATGGAGACGAACTTGCTATAGTTCCTTATGTTAAGAATAAAAAAATTTCTATTGCACCCACAAATGATAGTCCTATTATCTTTTTGAATTCTCCAAACTACACTATATCGGAGAAGTTTGCACTTATTAAGGATTACATTGATGGGTTGCGTTCTACCACTACACATGATAATTTTGATGAATAAAATATGCATGTGCTTGCTGCTCCTACTTGCAATTATTATGAGAGAGGAACTACATCCCCACCTCTTTATGTTTCCAACACGATAAAATTGCAAGAAACTTCTTATGTTATGAATTGGACTTTACTTGATGTGCATGAATTGTTCTTGTATGACATGCCGATGCATAGCAAGAGAGTTAGATTTCATCATTGCTTGATATATGATGCTTTGTTCTCACTACTAAATGCCAAATCATTGCTAATTAAAATTGGCTTTGATATACCTTGGGATCCGGGTGGATCCATTACTTGAGCACTTTATGCCTAGCTTAATGGCTTTAAAGAAAGCACTGTCAGGGAGACAACCCAGAAGTTTTAGAGAGTCATTTTATTCTGTTGAGTGCTTTTATAAAGTTTAAAAACAAAAAAAATATAGAGGGGAACTTAAAAAATTCACAAAAGAAAAGCGATTAGAAGTTATGCATTGGAGAAGTGAGCGTCGACCTTGAACACTTGTGTTCATGCTCATGGAAACAATGTAGAATTTTTCATGAACATTATCACAAAAATAATTATCCCCTTGTACAAATCCATTGTATTATAAAAATAATGTGCCAAGATTTGCCTTTAGGATGATCAGATTGCTTGTTGGTATGTGCGGTGCAGAAACAGAAACTTTGGCTATAGCGCGTGAATTTTCATTTTTTTTACTGGAATTTAAACATTTCTGAAACTTTTTGCACAGACTATCTATACAAATTGTTTATTTTTTCCCTAATTTTTTAGAACTTTCGGAGTACCAGAAGTATGGTAGGTGTTCAGATTTCTACAGACTTTCCTGTTTAAGACAGATTCTGTTTTTGATGCATTGTTTTGCTTGTTTTGATGAAACTATCGATTTTATCGGTGGTATGAGCCATGGAAAAGTTATATTACAGTAGCTACAATGCAAAAACAAAATATGAATTGGCTTCCAATAATACTTAGAGTAGTGATTTACTTTATTATACTAACGGACCTTACCAAGCTTTCTGTTGAGTTTTGTGAGGATGAAGTGATCCAAGATTGAGGAGGTCTCGATATGAGGAGAAGGAGGAGAGGCAAGAGCTCAATCTTGGGGATTCCCAAGGCACCCCAAGCAAATATTCAAGGAGACTCAAGCGTCTAAGCTTGGGCATGCCCAGAAGGCATCCCATCTTTCTTCAACAAATATCGGTATGTCTTCATCTTCGTTTCATTCATGTGATATGTGCAAATCTTGGAGCGTCTTTTGCATTTAGTTTTCATTTTTCTTTTATGCACCATGCTGGTATGAGATAGTCCATGGTTGATTTATAGAATTCTCATTGCACTTCACTTAAATCTTTTGAGTATGGCTTTATAGAATGCTTCATGTGCTTCACTTATATCATTTGAAGTTTGGATTGCCTGTTTCTCTTCACATAGAAAACCGTTATTTGAAGAATGCTCTTTTGCTTCACTTGTACTTATTAGAGCATGGTCTTTTATAGAAAGAATTTAACTCTCATGCTTCACTTATATCCATTTAGAGAGTCAACAGGAATTGGTCATTTGCATGGTTAGTCATAAAATCCTACATGAAACGAATGGATCACTGAATATGATATGTGATAACCCACAAGTATAGGGGATCACAACAGTTTTCGACGGTAGAGTATATTCAACACAAATTTATTGATTAGACACAAGGGGATCCAAAGAATATTCTCAAGTATTAGCAGCTGAGTTGTCAATTCAACCACACCTAAAAGACTTAATATCTGCAACAAAGTATTTAGTAGCAAAGTAGTATGGAAGTAACGGTAACGGTGGAAAAAGTAATAGTAGAAGTTTTATACCAATCGTAACATTGGAAATGGAGAAGTAACTTAGCAAAGATAAATATGAAACAAGGTCGTCGGCAATGGATCAATGATGGATAATTATGTCGGATGGCATTCATCATGCAACAGTTATAACATAGGGTGACACAGAACTAGCTCCACTTCATCAATATAATGTAGGCATGTATTCCGAATATAGTCATACGTGCTTATGGAAAAGAACTTGCATGACATCTTTTATCCTACCCTCCCATGGCAGTGGGGTCCTAATGTAAAACTAAGGGATATTAAGGCCTCCTTTTAATAGAGAACCAGAACAAAGCATTAGCACTTAGTAAATACATGAACTCCTCAAACTACGGTCATCACTGGGAAATGTCCCAACTATTGTCACTCCGGGGTTGCCGGATCATGACACGTAGTAGGTGACTCGTGCAAGATAGGATCAAGAACACCCATATATTCATGAAAACATAATAGGTTCAGATCTGAAATCATGGCACTCAGGCCCTAGTGACAAGCATTAAGCATGGAAAAGTCATGGCAACATCAATCTTAGAACATAATGGATACTAATGATCAAACCCTAACAAAACTAACTCGATTACATGGTAAATCTCATCCAACCCATCACCGTCCAGCAAGCCTACGATGGGATTACTCACGCATGGCGGTGAGCATCATGAAATTGGTGATGGGGGATGGTTGATGAGGACGATGGTGATGGATTCCCCTCTCCGGAGCCCCGAACGGACTCCGGATCAGCCCTCCCGAGGAAGAACAGGGCTTGGCGGCAGCTCCGTATCGTAAAACGTGATGAATCCTTCTCTCTGATTTTTTCTCCCCGAACGTGAATATATGGAGTTGGAGTTGAGGTCGGTGGAGGTCCAAGGGGCCCACAAGGAAGGAGGGCGCGCCCCCCACCCTTGTTGCCAGGGTGTGGGCCCCCTTTGGTTGATTCTTTCGCCAGTATTTTTTATTAATTCCAAAGGGTATCTCCGTGAAGTTTTAGGTCATTCCGAGAACTTTTATTTATGCACAAAAATAACACCATGGCAATTCTACTGAAAACAACATCAGTCCGGGTTAGTTCCATCCAAATCATGCAAATTAAAGTCCAAAACAAGGGCAAAAGAGTTTCGGAAAGTAGATACGTTGGAGACGTATCAACTCCCCCAAGCTTAACCCATTGCTTGTCCTCAAGCAATTCAATTGAAAAACTAAAAGTCATAAAGAAAAACTTTTACAAACTCTGTTTGATCTTGTTGTTGCAAATATGTAAAGCCAACATTCAAGCTTTCAGCCAAGATCATGAACTAACCATATTCACAATAACATTTAGGTCTCACGTTTACTCATATCAATGGCATAATCAACTAGCAAGTAATAATAATAAACCTTGGATGACAATACTTTCTCAAAACAATCATGATATGATATAACAAGATGGTATCTCGCTAGCCCTTTCTAAGACCGCAAAACATAAATGAAGAGCACCCGTGAAGATCAAGGACTGACTAGACATTGTAATTCATGGCAAAAGAGATCCAGTCACAGTCATACTCAATATCAATTAATAAGAATGCATGCAAATGACGGTGGTGCTCTCTAACTAGTGGTTTTTATAAGAGGATGGTGAATCAGCATAAAAGTAAATAGATAGGCCCTTCGTAGAGGGAAGCAAGGATTTGCAGAGGTGCCAGAGCTCGAGTTTCGAAACATAGATAAATAATATTTTGAGCGGTATACTTTCATTTTCAACATAACAACCAAGAGATCTTGGTATCTTCCATGCTACATACATTATAGGCGGTTCCCAAACAGAATGATAAAGTTTATACTCCCCCACCTCCAACAAGCACATTCCACGGCTGGTCCGAAACAATGGGTACCGTCCAACTAACAACAATCCTGGGGGAGTTCTTTTGCAATTATTCTAATTTGATTTGAGTGTGGGACTAGGCATCTCGTTTACCAGCCATTTTCTCGTGCATGATGAGCGGAGACCACTTATGCCTACTTGAACTACGTCGGTATTTCCCCAAAGAGGAAGCAATGATGCAGCACAGCGACGGTAGGTATTTCCCTCAATGATGAGATCAAGGTTATCGAACCAGTAGGAGAACCAAGCAACACAATGTAAACAGCCGCTGCACACAAATAACAAATACTCGCAACCCGACGTGTTAAAGGGGTTGTCAATCCCTTTCGGTTAACGATGCCTCAAATTGTTGAGAAGACGTGATAAAATTGTGATAGATTGGATAAATAGATCGTAAAATAAATAAATTGCAGCAAGGTATTTTTGGATTTTTGGTTTAATAGATCTGAAAATAAAACAGATCGCAAAGGCAAATATGATGAGAAGAGACCCAAGGGCCATAGGTTTCACTAGTGGCTTCTCTCGAGAAAAATAGCAAACGGTGGGAAAACAATTACTTTTGGGCAATTGATAGAACTTCAAATAATCATGATGATATCTAGGAAATGATCATTATATAGGCATCATGTCCAAGATTAGTAGACCGACTCCTGCCTGCATCTACTATTATTACTCCAGACATCAACCGCTATCCAGCATGCATCTAGTTTATTAAGTTCATGGAAAAGTGGAGTAATGCAATAAGAATGATGACATGATGTAGACAAGATCTATTTATGTAGAAATAGACCCCATCTTGTTATCCTTAATAGCAACGATACATACATGTCATTTCCCCTTCTGTCACTGGGATCAAGCACCGTAAGATCAAACCCATCACAAAGCACCTCTTCCCATTGCAAGATAAATAGATCAAGTTGGCCAAACAAAACCCAAATATTGAAGAAGAAATACGAGGCTATAATCAATCATGCATATAAGAGATCAAAGAAGACTCAAATTAACTTTCATGGATAAAACATAGATCTGATCATAAACTCAAAGTTCATCGGATCCCACCAAACACACCGCAAAAAGACTTACATCATATGGATCTCCAAGAGACCATTGTATTGATAATCAAGAGAGAGAGAGAGAGAGGAAGCCATCTAGCTACTAACTACAGACCCGTAGGTCTACAAAGAACTACTCACGCATCATCAGAGAGGCACCAATGGACATAATGAACCCCTCCGAGATGGTGTCTAGATTGGATCTGATGGTTCTGGAACTTGCGGCAACTAGAATTGATTTTCGTCGACTCCTGTAGGGTTTCTGGAATATTGGGGTATTTATAGAGCAAAGAAGCGGTGCGGGAGGCCACTGAGGTGGGCACAACCCACCGGGGCGCGCCTGGGCCTCCCGGCGCGCCCCGGTGGGTTGTGCTCCCCTCGGAGCTCCCCTCAGGTGCTTTCTTGGCCCACTGGATGTCTTCTAGTCCAAAAAAATCCACAAAAGTTCGCGTGTTTGGAACTCCGTTTGGCATTGATTTCCTGTGATGTAAAAAACATGCAGAAAACAACAACTAGAACTGGGCACTATGTCAATAGGTTAGTACCAAAAAATGATATAAAATGACTATAAAATGATGGTAAAACATCCAAGAATTGTAATGTAACAACATGGAACAATAAAAAATTATAGATACGTTGGAGACATATCAGCATCCCCAAGCTTAATTCTTGCTTGTCCTCGAGTAGGTAAATGATAAAAACAGAATTTTTGATGTGGTGCCTAACATGTTCATCACATTTTCTTTTCTTTGTAGCGCGGACATTTGGACTTTTATATGGTTCAAAGCAGTAGTCTAGTTTTGACAAGAAGATTTTAATACTCAAGCATACCAACAAGCAACCATGTCTTTCAAAATATCAACACTAAAGCAAGTTATCCATAGCCCATTATGCTCATCCATTGATCCATTCATGAAACACACTCGAATATTAACTACACCCAATGCTTAAATACGATCATAGTGCCCCTTAGTTGGTGCTTTATAAGAGAAGGTGGAGACTCAAATTCAAAATAAAAATTGCATAAAGTAAAAGAAAGGCCTTCGCAGAGGGAAGTAGGGATTTGTAGAGGTGCTAGAGCTCAAAGCGAAAATTGAGAGATAAAAAACATTTTGGGAGGCATACTTTTCCCACCAACGAAAACGACTTAGAGCTCCCAACACTTTCCATGCTAGATACATCATAGGCGGTTCCCAAACAGAAAATAAAGTTTATTCCTTTTTCCACCATTACTTTCACTTTCCATGGCTAACCGTATCCACGGATGCCCTCCATACCAACACTTTCCAACGAATTTATTATTTGCCAACATAAAGTAAATTCATTTCTCATTTCGGGACTGGGCATCCCTAATACCTTTTTCATACTCTCGTGCAATGACAAGTGAATAAACACTCATCGTGAGATTAACACATCTAGCATGGAAATATTGGCCACCCCTCACCGCCTCGCGAGCAGTACGAGCACACAAAAGAGAAATTTATTTTGAAAATTAGAGATGGCACATGCAAATTTTCTTAGAACGCCATGGAAATACCGCATATAGGTAGGTATAGTGGACTCATATGGCAAAACTGGTTCGAAGGATTTTGGATGCACAAGTAGTGATCATACTTAGTGCAAAATGAAGGCTAGCAAAAAGATAAGAAGCGACCAACCATGAAACAAAAAATCTCGTATCCAAGCATTAAGCATAAGTAACAGCGAATAATGCACCCCAAGTAGGATATAAATTTCATTTCATAACTATTGACTTTCGTGCTTGCATAGGGAATCACAAACCTTAACAACAATATTCTTACTAAAGCACAATTACTCGTCGACATGACTCACATATCATATCACCATATCTCAAAACCATTACTAAGAATCAAGTTTATTTTGTCCAATGATCTTCATGAAAGTTTTTATTATATCCTCCTTGGGTATCTATCACTTTGGGACTATTTTATATGTTGTTTTTGATAAGCTCAAACAGATTTAAGTGAAGAACATGAGCATAATATTTATTTCTCTCAAAATAATCTAAGTGAAGCATGAGAGCATTTCTTAAAAAATAACAAAGCACACCATGCTCAAAAAGATATAAGTGAAGCACTAGAGCAATTCCATGGCTCTAAAAAAATTAAGTGAAGCATAGGAGCGAGCATAGCATAATTTTTGTCTCTCTCAAAAAGGTGTGTTCAGCAAGGATTCAAGACTTAAACACAAAGCAAAACAAGCAAAGACTCATATCACGCTCCAAGCAAAACTCATAATATGTGACGAATAAAAATATCGATGGTTGTTAGAAGAAAGAGGGGATGCCACTCGGGGGCATCCCCAAGCTTAGTTGCTTGCTACTTCTTGAATATTATCTTGGGGTGCCTCAGATATCCCCAAGCTTAGCCTTTTGCTAATCCTTATTCCTTCATCCATCATAAGATCACCCAAACCATGAAAACTTCAACCACACAAAACACAACAAAACCTTCATGAGATCCGTTAGTATAAGAAAGCAAACAACTACTATAAGTACTGTTGCAAACCCATTCATATTTTATTTTTGCATTATATCTACTGTATTCCAACTTTTCTATGGCAAAAAATCTTCAAATAAACCCATAGAATCATCAAAACAAGCACACAACGCAAAGAAAACAAAATAGTCTGTAGCAATCTGGCTACTTCGAATACTTCTGTAACTCCAAAAATTCTGAAAAATTAGGACGACGTGAATAATTTTTTTATTAATCGTCTGCAAAAAGAATCAACCCAAAAGCACTCTTTTGCTAAAAAAGAAATATAATTTTGTGAGTAGAAAAGTTTCTATTTTTCAGCAAGATCAAATCAACTCTCACCCAAATCATCTCAAAGGCCTTGCTTGGCACAAACACTAATTTAAACCAAAAAACCACATCTATCCAGAGGCATAATTGGGTATCTTATTGAAAACGGCAAGAAAAAGCAAAAGGCAAAAAGATACAAGTTGGGTTGCCTCCCAACGAGCGCTATTGTTTTACGCCCCTAGCTAGGCATAATGCATAGGATCTAAGTGTTGTCATCTTTGGTTCTAGATCCATATGATGCCTGTTGGGGATATAACTATTAGGTATGACCCGCCCAGGAGGGGCCGGGTTATACCTATGGCGATTCATCATCAGAAGCCCACGAAGATATTTGAAGTTACAGTTTAGTTAAAGGCCCAAGGCCCAAAGGCGACTTAAGGCCTGTAAGGGTAAACTGCCATATATGTATGACTTGTATTGTAAGGCATGAATAGATAGTCACCAAGCCGGGCACTGTTTATGAGCCGGTCGGGACTCTGTGAGCCGCTGGGCGTCGATCTGTGTATATAAAGGGACGACCCGACGGCGATTCAAGACAAGAAACAAGAGATCGAAAGCTAGGTCAAGCGGATTCGCTCCCTGGTAATCGGGACATAAGCAATACCACCTCAAACTGGATTAGGCCTTTACCTTCACAGCAAGGGGCCGAACTAGTATAAACTCCCGTGTCCTTTGTCCCGTTTAACCCCTTTAAGATTCCTAGTTGTGATGGCTCCACGACTAAGTCCTTTTGCTAGGACATCTGCCGTGAGCTCTCCACGACAGTTGGCGCCCACCGTGGGGCTAGCACATGGTGGATTTGAGTTCTTAAAGGGCAACTTCGAAGGGCTCAAAGGATACGCTATGGGCCGGATGACCAAGAGTCGTCGCAGCAAGCTCTACATTGACGATGCAGGCTGGGGCCCCGAGGCCGGCTCAATTGAGTATGGGTACCGGGTCCCCTTCGGCGGCATTCACGTCTTCATCGGCAAGATCAGCGAGCCGGGCCCTGAGCCGGATATCTGCACCGACATCGTCGAGATGGCTCAGCGTGCGAGACCCACCCGAGCTCAGCCCGCCATGAAGCGTGCCATCGTGGGATGCATCCATGGAGCGGAATTTGATGAAGGATCTATGTCTGGCGGTGAGACGGCCATCTACTCTGATGGCGAGTCGTCCACGGGTGAGCCTGATTCATTGTATCAACTTCAAGATGGCGGGCTTGGGGGCTATTCCGATGGCAACAGTATTCCGGACCCCTATGAGCCGCCAAACAGAGTCGGGATCTTCATGGCTGGCACACAACCTGGGAAAAACTCTACGGCTGCGGCAACAATGACTTCCGGGTCAGCAGCAGTGACGGCAGCCGGCGCAGGAGGCCATGTGCGCCTGCTGACTCAATTTTTGACGGCTTTACTATATAAATTGACAGCTCTGTTAACCGTCGTGGTCAGCCCGACGGATCAAGCTCAGCATGATGTGGAGGTGGCAAAGTTACGTGATGAGATAGCGCTAGCCAAGGAAAATCTGGCAGCGGAGGATGTTAGGATAGCCGTAGAGCAGGCGGATTTGGATGCTCAGGCCCAGCGGATTCAGTCGGAGGCCTTCCAGCTTACAATGGATCAGAACGCATAAAATGAGGTCATGAGGAGAAGGCACCAGTCCCATCTGCCTAATATTATAAGCCTAGAAACCTCTTCCGCACGCCCGGTGCAGGGCCTAGTAACCCGGCAGAGATGAACCGGGCTGTGGCACCCGGGGCTGGGACACCGGTTCAACCGCGCGTGACGGAACCTCCTCATCTGAATGCTGCTCCGCCTCAGCATGTACAACACCACCGGGTCATTATTCTAATCCTTTAGAGAACATGATCGCTGCGGCGGCACGATTGGCGGCTCTCCTGGTGGATGGCGACTCTCTGACAGCGGTTGAAACACGAAGGGCCAGAGAGCTTCTTCAGACAGCCTTGGCGCAACAGGAGGCATATTCTTACAGTCGAGATAGGATCCATTCAACCCCTCGCCCAAGCCGGAGCTATAGTAGGCACATGGACTCACCAGCCGTTTCAAGCAACGCCCAAAACCGAGACCAGCCGCGCGTGGGCATGACCCGACGCGTGATGGAGCTCCTAATTTGGTTGATCAAGACAGAGTGCGTCAAGAAGCCGAGCAGGCAGCTTAGCGGGCGGCTTACCAGCCCCTTCCGGTTAATCCGATGACCTCGGTTGAGGCAGACGTAACCTCAAGATCTACAGGTGTACCCTGTTTGGTATCGGCTCTGCATAATGAGCGTTTGCCCAAAGATTTCAAGGGACCTTGAAAGGTGCCTAATTACACAGCCGACTTACCCCCTGAGGCGTGGATTGAAAGTTATGAGATGGTCATGGAGCTATTGGAGGTCAGTGACGCTGCGTGTGCCAAATACTTCACTATGATGCTGGATGGAACGGCCCGTACTTGGTTAAAAGAGCTGTCGGCTAACTCCATCGGGTCATGGGCTGAGTTAAAAACCTGGTTCATTCAGAACTTTAAGGACACATGCAAGCAACCCATGTCGATTGTGGACTTGGCTACTTGCAAGCAAGAGGAAGGTGAATCGACGACCAATTGGGTGCGCCGGATCAAAGCTATCATACATTAATCTGATAACATGAACATCGGATCTGCGGTCTTAATGTTGGAGAAAAATTGTCGTTTTTTGCCTCTGAGGCAGAAGCTGGGGCGGCTCAAGCGCGATTGTAATGATATGGGCCAGCTGATGGTGGCTCTAATCAAGTATGCCGACTCTGATAGTACCAAGGACCCCGAGTCTGACGATGTGAAGACAGGGAAGGGAAAGAAGAACGATAACGCCAAGGGTCAGCAGCATAACCCGGCAAATTAGGGAGGCAACAGTAAATGCAAGGCGGATGGTAGCTCGGAGTTTGTGGCTAACACCAGCGCACATGGTAATAACCAGCATCGTAAGGGGAGGTCGCCTCCTCGGAACAGTGGACCAGGTCCTACTCTTGAGCAGTTGCTTAACAAGCCCTGTCCAAAACACGGCTCCGAGGAGAAACCAGCTACTCACCTTTGGGAAGATTGTACAATTATGAGGGCTTTTAAAAATTCTAACTCATTTGACGGCAATCATGGACCGGGCGGCGGCTTAGGTGGCGGCGGTTTCCAGGTCCCGGTTACGGAGGTGGCGGTCCTAATTCCAACTTCTAGGGTCCCCAAGGTAATCAAGGCGGTTTTAATCAAGGTAATCAGGGTGGTTACAATCAGCAATCCGGCCAGGGAGGTCAGCAACCGCAACAATCCGGATATCAGAGAAATCCGAAGCAGTTGAATAGTGGGCAGTACCATGTTTTCACCACAAGTTCATGCAAGCGGGACCAGAAGCTCCACAAGCGGGCTGTGAACGCCGTTGAGCTGGCGGTTCCTCGTTACTTGCGATGGTCTGAGCAACCCATTCTGTGGAGTAGGGCGGATCACCCTCCCCGGGTTGACAATCTGGGTCACTTGGCCTTGGTGGTGGCACCTCAAGTTGGTGGATACAAATTCACTAAGGTGCTCCTGGATGGAGGCAGCAGCATCAACATCCTTTATTATGAGACTTTCCGTCGCATGGGGTTAACTGACAAAAATCTTAAGACATCCAACACTGTTTTCCATGGAGTGGTGCATGGTAAGTCGGCATACCCGATGGGCAAGATTGAGCTGGAGGTGGCCTTTGGGGATGAGGATGATTCCAGGGCTGAGAAGTTAACTTTTGAAGTGGTCAAAATTAGAAGCCTGTACCATGCTCTGTTTGGACGGCCGACTTATTCCAAGTTCATGGCGCGGCCGTGTTATGTTTATCTGCAGCTCAAGATGCCGAGTTATAAAGGAACCATCACAGTGCATGGGAGTCGAAAGATAGCCCTGGAATGTGAGGAAGGCGATGCTACTTATGCTGAGTCTGTCTGTGCAACAGAGGAATTGAAGTTTTACAAGGACAATGTTGACCCGGCGGATATGGCCTCTTTGAAAAAACCAACTACAGAGCATGACCCGGTGCTGAAGTTTAAGTCGGCTGGTGACACCAAGTTGGTTGATTTTGTTCCTGGCGACTCATCTAAGTAGTTCAGTATCAGTGCTAACTTGGATCCCAAATAGGAAAGCACGCTCATCGAGTTCATCCGTGAGAACCGGGACATCTTTGCATGGAAACCTTCTGACATGCCGGGTGTACCGAGGGAACTCTCTAAGCACACTCTTACACTACAAGAAATATGTCAAGTAGTGACCTTTTTCAGTGACCCTAGAAGAATTGGTCATAGATCTATGACCATTTCAGACCAATTGGTCAAAAGCTGTTCGGCGGGCTCCAAACCCTAAACCATTGCGACCATTTTGGTCAGAAAGGTCGTAATTTCCTTACATGAAATGATCACAAAGCAAACAGTGCTAGTCCGCTGCCTTATTTCTAGTTGTTAATGACCAATATAGATGGTCATAGCCTTGTAGATTGTGGTGGGTTGTGATGACTAGGCGCCATCTCATCAGTTTTGCCTATGTGTCATGTCCATGTGGCAGTTTTTGCCCTAGGTTGTGAAGCAACCTATATTTCTGTTATTCCAAAAATTCCCAAAAAATTCTCATAAATGTTTTGTATCATATCTTCATCAAATATGTTAAAAACATTCCTTGCCTAGTTCAAAATAACTCAACAATATTCATTTTCCTATTTTGTTCAGAGCAACACTTTGTGAAGGAAGTACCACTTTGGCATGTCCAAATAGTATCCATTTTCTACAGTGCTTTCCTATGCCCAAATAACCATCCTCCACCAAATGCCAGCTCAATCCATTCATTATTTTGAGCCCAGCTTCAACATTCATATTTATATCCAGTGTGGTACTTTGTAAAGCAATTACCACCTAGGGTCCTCCTTTTGAGGTGAAAAATTGTGAAGACGGTCTTCTTAGTAACTGATCATCCTCAGCCAAAACTCACGCCCATTAGCCATGTGCATTTCCCGTACCGCAAATCAAACACTTGGCTGCTTATTCATGTTTGAGCATCGACCGGTCTCCTCGTGAGAATCTTATGTTGTGATTTTCTTCCTAGCACCTACCTGGGTAGTGCCCAACCCACTAGACATGCCTAGGCCGCCCAGAACACATGGCAACGCCACGGTCACGCGGTGACCACGCGGCGGGCATGCGAGCTTACGCGCTCTAGAGTTGGGGCCCCCGGCCACCGTCCAAACCTCGATGTCTCGCCATCAAACCATGTATTTCTGATTAAATAGATACTTATTTACCTAGAAATGATTTTTGTAAAAAATAAAGAGCAAACTATGAGGCAGCTACGGTTCAAATTTGACCCGTTTCCAGCTGAATCGACGGCAATTTGTCTTTTTCACCAGAGGTGGATAAAAACTTTTTTCACCCAACCATTTCGTCAATTGTGCATTATATATGGCCTAGTATTTTATAAAATTGATTTGGTCCATTTTTGCAACAATTATTTGTTAGTTCCTTCATAAAAAACCTCCTTTTGGGCACTCGGTAAATGAAAAATGAATTTTCTGTGCAAAGAAAATGAAAACTTCTTAGGCAACATTATTTGGAATTCCAAGATGTACCCGTGTGCATAATATGAGATCATTTGAACAAATATTTGATAGGACTTTCACAAAAATACTCATTTTGAGCACTGAAAAATGGAATGAAATTTTTTATCTTGAATCGATCATGACCAATATATATGGTCATAAGGTCATCAAATGGTTTGCTATGTTCTGATTGGACCATGGGCATATCACGCGGATTACGCATCAACCACCATCGGATGCTTTCGGATCCAACGGCCCAAACCCAACCGAGCCAAAACCCTAGGTCTGTCCTCATGCACATTTTCCACCCCCACCCCGCCTCCATTATTTCTCTCATTCCTCCCTCCCCCGCCTCCATTCTTTCACTCTAGATCGACAATGACGGCCCCCCATTGCTGCCCCTCCTTCCCCATCCCGCCACGGCGAGGAGATCCATTTCCGCCGCCGTCGTCGCCCCCGCCCCCTTCTCCCCGATTTAGACCACATCCTCCCACCATAGCTCGCCTCTGGGCCTCCCCCTCCCCTCCTCGCAGATCCAGAGCTGCGAGATCTGTCTCTCTCTGACCTCGAGGTCGACTGGGAGGGGCGCAATCCAGGACCAGCATGCTACATGCTGGCGGAGAGCAGAGCAGAGCACCGCCTCGCCTCTTCCTCCTCCCCTCCTCCTCCGCGCGCGGCCATGGCGCCTCTCTCCACTGCCGTCCGCCTCCTGCGCTCCCCCGCGGCTCCGCACGTCGTCCCTTCCCCACCCGCCCACCTCGCCGGGGCGCCAGCATGCTTCCGGTGCCGCTGCCGGCTCCGGTCGGTGCGCGCGGAGGCGGCCAACGAGGCGGAGGTGGGGGAGCTCAGGGCCGGGGTGTCCCTCTACAAGCCGCGCTCCTAGGAGGTGCTCGTCTCCAACGCCGCCCACTCCCTCACCGCCGCCATCGATGACGGAAGGACCCGCCTCGAGATCGAGTTCCCATAAGCATCCACTCCGCTCCACTATCCCATTCGTCTCGTTTCAATCTAATTCACTCCCACGAGTGTTCTCACATCCCCTTCATGTTTCTTCCATGAACCTCCACAGGTAATCCATGACTAGGTCTCTGCCCAACAGCATCTCTTCTTACAAGGTACTGACTGCCCGCCCTTCTTCTCCAACCCCTGCTCAATTTCCTGCTGTGACATGTCGCCATATATTATTGGATACAGTTTGATTCTAGTTACATATGCACAAAAATTCAGTCCATACATAAGAATCTTGTTATGGGACACTGCAGCAACATTGACTGAATGTTTCCTGCTGCAGCAACATTGTGGTCATCAATGGATACGAATTGACTAGTGATCGATGCACACAGATAAATAAATTCTATTATGTGGATGCACCCACATCATCAAAATAGAGTTGCAGATTGCTCACTGTTTTTACCATCCTGTGCTGCTCATACTGTATGTACAACATGTTGCTGAACTGAAAAATGCTACTTGCTTCACATTTTTTTTTGTTGAACTGTCCTAGAATATTTCAATTAATGTAAACCTATGAGTTAAGTAAATTCTATGGGAGGCATTGGCATAAGTGCTCTAGACCTGCTCTGCTCCTGTTCAAAGGCACCTTGTATTCTTTTTTGTAAAATCTCCTATCATAAGCGAAAAAGCTTCAGGCATTGAGCCATTGAGCCATAGTATTGTCATGAATATCCATGTCTCTTTATACCGGTAAGTTAGTCTGATGCTAGACTAGACGTCTCTTTATGCAAGTTTGTTGTCATGTCTATTTATATGTATAAAGTCGAATCAAGTAGTAACATGTGAACAACACTTGCACTGGTGTATGTAAGGAATTAAGTACATGTTTGTTACAGCATGACAGAGTAGATGTTTGTGTTACCATCCAATCCACTGACAACATGTTTCTGTTATTGTGGTGCTTGCTTAACTCACTGCCATCTTACATTCTGTTCTTTTTTGTATACAGCTCGCCAGAAGAAGGCTGTGAAGATCTTCCCCTGCCCTACCTCTGGACCTCTTCGCCCCATCGTGCAATGCCAGACCCGCAAGTACAACATTAAGGCGAGGGCTGGCAGAGGCTTTACCCTTGAGGAGCTTAAGGTGATGATCATTTCTTTGCTTTGTTTCCTTCATCTCTGATTGCCTATGAATGGTGCAGCATCATCAGTTGCAATAATTGGTTCATAACTGAGCATGGATTTTTAATGTTTGGTTTGTAACAATAGTAAATTTCCATTGTACATTTCATCAATTTCTTTCTTACTTTTGTTATCTAGGTACATAGAACTTGTGTTCTATCTGTAGCTTTTAATTGCTTGCCCCTTCCTACAATCGATGCATGCTGCTTGAGTTTAGATTCAGATGCTAGATGAGATTACCATCTGTCAAGAAATTATCAGATGCTAGTTAGCTTCCTACTGTCAATGATGTGGTGTTAGAATCCTTGTATATATATATACTTGTATATATACTCTGTGCGCTAGAATATCATCATGCTGTTTTCCTCAAGTCGTCATCTTGTTGATAGTTCTGACATAACACTCTGGAGCAAAACAACTGATGGTTTCCAACAGGAAGGAACAATAGCTGATCCACTTGTTATTGTTGTTCACCGGTTATATTAGGAAATGCAGCTGGTCTTGCTATTGTGAGGTTCCTGATTTAAGTTCCTTGTGACCCATGTTTCCCTATAAATACATTCACGAAAAGTTGCAGCCATTACTGTAACTGGATTCATGGATTTCACTTTTGAATAGGGCTAGCCGACTAGGTTGGCTAGCAGGGAACTGATAACTAACTTAGCTTGGTTCTGATTCTTTAGACACTCATGTGATTTATCTAACTGCTGAATCTCTTTGAACATTGCAGAGTAATGCGCTTAAGGAGTTGCATCAAAGGCGTTGTTGGTGCCCGCTGTCCTCGTCAAGCTCCTTCAGCATATGAACACGAATGTCAAAGTTGTAGGAGAGCATAGGTCGTCCCTTCTTCAGGTTGTCCTTCGCCTAATCAAATGCCCTTTGTTTTGCTGCTCTGCTCCTTCTCACCATCACCACCACCATCGAAAATCCTTTGTTTTTTTATGATGGAATTCCATTTCTGAATCCACTAAACCTGCTGCTGCACTTCTTCTCGGAACCTCTTTATTGCTGCTTGCTGCTACTCCTCTCTCCATTCCCATGCTTGCTTCTTCTTCTCCTAACCTCGCTGCTGATCTTTTCTGAAGTCTGTACCCCCTGCTGCTGCTCTCTCTCTCTCCCTTTCCAAGCTTTTCCTGAGATGTGTACGTATGTGTCCTGCATAATAAGTGCTTGTTCTTTTCTCTAAACTTTGTTTGTATGATTGAGGGCAAATTTACTTGGTTCTTTTCTCTAAATTGTGCTTGGCACATTCGTTTTTATGATCTAAAATTGCCTTCCTGTGATGATGCAGGTGCCCAATTTGTGCTCTCTCTAAACTGTGCTTCCGAAGGAGCTCCATGTTGAAGAAGATTGAAGACACTTGTAGAGCTTATATTCTCTAGTTATTACCCATAGAGCTTGTAAAACCGTGATTGAAAATGTATTATGTGTTATTTGTAGAGTAGCAGCTCCATACTGATTTTGGCTGCTGTTATTCGAAGTACTACTTGTATTTTTTGTCTGGCCAATTTAAATACATGGTATTTATTTACAATGAAATTGAAATCTGAAGAATATGACCTTGACAATTGGGACCCACTTACTAAAACTTGAAAACTGGGACCAATTACCAGAACTTACAATTGGAACCCATCTGACTAATTGACCCATCGTACAAAAAGAAAAAAGTAATTATAAAAAATCTGGACTTGTTGAGCCAAAAAGGCCATGGCCCAGAAAATAAAAAGGCTGCATTGCTGGGCTAGGCCCATGTAGATAGCGAAAATTGACAAGAAAAAAAATTATAAATGGGCTGAATTAATGGGCTAGGCCCATGTAGAAAACCGAATTGGACCGGGCTGATTCTTGTGCCACATTAGCTTGCCACGCTGGATGCATACGTGGCCTGGGGAGGCTGCTAGTCACCAAAACAATACAGTAGGCATATTTTGGTCATAAATGTCCACGACCTTCTCACAGAGAAGGTCGCTATAGTCAGTTTACGACCGCCAGCTTTTGACCTTCTGTTTTTGGTCACAAAAAGGTCGCAAATGAAAAACAATGACCTTTCAGTGACCAATAGTCAAGGTCACAAGTTGACATATTTCTTGTAGTGTTAATATTGATCCAAAATTTAATCCGGTCAAGCAATTCCTCTGGTGGTTCAACAAGGAGAGGCGTAAGGCCATTGGTGAAGAAGTGGCCCGGCTCTTAGCGGCCGGGTTCATTGTTGAAGTTTTTCATCCAGAGTGGTTGGCTAACCCAGTGCTAGTGCTTAAGAATAATGGCACTTGGCGCATGTGTGTGGATTACAGGGACTTAAATAAGGCTTGTCCGGCTGATCCTTTTGCTCTCCCTCGTATTGATCAAATCATTGATGCTACGGCGGGTTGTGAGCTTTTTGGATGCTTATTCTGGTTATCATCAGATCAAGATGGCAGTTAAGGACCAGGAGAAGACAACTTTCATTACTCCCTTTGGAGCCTTCTGCTATGTGTCTATGCCTTTTCGGCTCAAGAGTGCCTAGGAGACTTATCAGGGATGTGTGAAGAATTGTATTCACAGTCAGATTGGGCGCAATGTTCATGCTTATGTGGACGACATTGTGGTGAAATCCAGAGAGAAGGAAACTCTGATAGATGATTTGAAAGAAACCTTTGATAATCTCCGGGTCTACAAGATGATGCTTAACCCGGCCAAGTGCATTTTTGGTGTGCCACCAGGTAAGCTTTTAGGTTTTTTGGTTTCTAACAGAGGCGTTGAGGCTAACCCGGAGAAGATCAAGGCCATCACCTCCTTGGCTAAGCCGGCATGTATCAATGATGTTCAGCGTCTGGCGGGTCATATTTCTACCTTAAGCCGGTTCATAAGCCGGTTGGGTGAGAAGCCTATACCACTGTATCATATGATGAAGAAACAGATAACTTCCTCTGTGGTGATGCTACTAACGACGCGTTTGAGGATTTGAAGAGGCAGCTAGCTGAGCCACCGGTTCTTGCTGCTCCCATCGACAAGGAGCCATTATTGTTATATGTGGCTGCTAACACCCATGCTGTTAGTGTGTACATTGTGGTGCAGCGCAAGGAGGCTGCCAAGGAACATCCAGTTCAACGGCCGGTTTCCTACATCAGTGAAGTGCTTATTGAGTCCAAGCAGAGATATCCACATTGGCATAAGCTTTTTTATGGGGTGTTCATGTCCAGCCGGAAGCTTAAGCAGTATTTTCTGGGTCACCCCAACATTGTGGTCAGTTCTGCTCCGTTAGGAGATATTATTCAAAACAAAGAAGCCACAGGATGAGTCGCCAAGTGGGCCATTGAACTTGGGCCTATGGTTTGAAATATGTGCCTCACACTGCTATCAAGTCTCAAGCACTGGTGGATTTGATCAACGACTGGACAGAGCCGTAGATGCCTGAAGAGAAGCCGGATAACACATATTGGACTATTCACTTTGATGGTGATACGTCTCCGTCGTATCTACTTTTCCAAACACTTTTTCCCTTGTTTTGGACTCTAACTTGCATGATTTCAATGGAACTAACCCGGACCGACGCTGTTTTCAGCAGAACTGCCATGGTGTTATTTTTGTGCAGAACTAAAAGTTCAATGATCTGAAAATCCACGGAGCAACTTGTCATAATTAATAAAAAAATATTGGCGAAAGAAACGTCAGGGGGCCCACACCATGTCCATGAGGGTGGGGCGCGCCCCCTCCCCTAGGGCGCCCCCCTGCCTGGTGGGTCCCCTGGACGTCCATCGACCTCAACTCCAACTCCATATATTTTCTTTCATGGGAAAAAATCAGATAGAAAGTTTCATCGTGTTTTACGATAAGGAGCCGCCGCCAAGCCCTAATCTCTCTCGGGAGGGCTGATCTGGAGTCTCCTCGGGGCTTTGAAGAGGGGGATTCGTCGCCATCGTCATCATCAACCACCCTCCATCACCAATTTCATGATGCTCACCGCCGTGCGTGATTAATTCCATCATAGGCTTGCTGGACGGTGATGGTTTGGATGAGATTTACCATGTAATCAAGTTAGTTTTGTTAGGGTTTGATCCCTAGTATCCACTATGTTCTGAGATTGATTTTGCTATGACTTTGCTATGATTAATGCTTGTCACTAGGGACCGAGTGCCATGATTTCAGATCTGAACCTATTATGTTTTCATGAATATATGTGAGTTCTTGATCCTATCTTGCAAGTCTATAGTCACCGATTATGTGTTATGATCCGACAACCCCGAAGTGACAATAATCGTGATACTTCTCGGTGATGACCGTAGTTTGAGGAGTTCATGTATTCACTATGTGTTAATGCTTTGGTCCGGTACTCTATTAAAAGGAGGCCTTAATATCCCTTAGTTTCCATTAGGACCCCGCTGCCATGGGAGGGCAGGACAAAAGATGTCATGCAAGTTCTTTTCCATAAGCACGTATGACTATATTTGGAATACATGCCTACATTACATTGATGAACTGGAGCTAGTTCTGTGTCACCCTATGTTATAACTATTACATGAGGAATCGCATCCGACATAATTATCCATCTCTGATTCAATGCCTACGAGCTTTTCACATATTGCTCTTTGCTTATTTATTTTACCGCTGCTACTCTTACAATTACTACAGAACTGCTACTGTTACATTTGGTCATACATGCTAGTTACTAAATACTACTTTGCTACTAAATACTTTGCTGCAGATACTAAGTTATCCAGGTGTGGTTGAATTGACAACTCAACTGCTAATACTTGAGAATATTCTTTGGCTCCTCTTGTGTCGAATCAATAAATTTGGGTTGAATACTCTACCCTCGAAAATTGTTGCGCTCCCCTATGCTTGTGGGTTATCAAGACTATTTTCTGGCGCCGTTGCCGGGGAGCATAGCTCTATTCTTTGAGTCACTTGGGATTTATATCTGCTGGTCACTATGAAGAACTTGAAAGACGAAAGAACTAAGATTTATCCCTCAACTACGAGGGGAGGTAAGGAACTGCCATCTAGCTCTGCACTTGATTCTCCTTCTGTTATGAGTAAGCCTGCGACACCTAAACCTGCTTCTACTATTAATTCTGATATGTCGCATGTTATTGATGATGCCACTTCTACTATGCACGATACTTATGATGAAACTACTTCTATGCTTGATACTAGTGTGTCATTAGGTGAATTTGTTGATGAACAACTTGCTAGGGCTAGAGAGAATGAAACTATTGAAAATGAAATTATTGATGATAGTGATGATGAAGGTTCTCCCCCTAAATATGAATTGCCTATTGTTCCTGAGGGTTATGTTATGGATGAAGAAACTGCTAGAGATTTTCTTGCTTGCAATGATAAATATGATCTTAAGAAGTTATTAGCTAAGCTCAAACAGAAAACTCTGAATGCTAGAACGAAATATGACCCTGCTACTTCACCTATCTTTTGTTACTTATAAGGATTATGGATTCTCTGTCGATCCTGATATAATTACTTTGGTTGAATCTGATCCTTTTTATGGCTATGAATCTGAAACTGTTGTGGCACATCTTACTAAATTGAATGATATAGCCACCTTGTTCACTAATGATGAGAAATCTCGCTACTATTATATCCTTAAGATATTTCCATTCTCATTAAAGGGTGATGCTAAAACTTGGTTTAATTCTCTTGATCCTGGTTGTGTGCATAGTCCCTAGGATATGATTTATTACTTCTCTGCTAAATATTTCCCTGGTTGTGTGCTCATAAGAAACAAGCTGCCTTGAGGGAAATATATAATTTTGTGCAAATTGAAGAAGAGAGTCTCCCACAAGCTTGGTGGAGGCTTCTCCGATTACTTAATACTTTGCCTGATCATCCTCTTAAGAAAAATGAAATACTTGATATCTTTTATAATGCACTAACTGATGCTTCCAAGGACCACTTGGATAGGTGTGCTGGTTGTGTTTTTAGGGAAAGAATAGTCGATCAAGTTGAATTGCTATTGAATAATATGTTGACTAATGAAAATAATTGGACACTTCCTGAGCCAATTCCTGAGCCCACTCCTAAACCAACTTCGAAGAAGAGGGGTATTCTATTTCTCAGTCCTGAAGATATGCAAGAGGCAAAGAAATCTATGAAAGAAAAAAGGTATTAAAGCTGAAGATGTTAAGAATTTACCTCCTGTTGAAGAAATACATGGTCTTAATTTACCACCTATTGAAGAAACACATGGTCTTGATAACCCGGCACAGGTAGTAAAGGTAAATTCTCTCTATAGGTATGATAAAGTTGAAATCCCATCTACCAAGTTTGCTAGCCAATGCTTGGATGAATTTGATGACTTTATGGCTAGACAAGAAAATTTCAATGCTTATGTTGGTAGATAATTACAGAGTAATGCTTACATGATTGGACGCTTGAGTGATTATATGGCTAGAGTTAAAGGTGAACTTAAACTCATTAGTAAATATGCTTCTATGGCTACCACTCAAGCAGAACAAGTACTTCAAGTTCAAAGTGATTTGCTCGATGAGTTAAATAATAAACATGATTTTGCTGTTAGAGTGGCTACTAGAACGGGTAAAATGACTCAGGAACTGCTACGTCTTGAGCTTGCGTTGGTTTTCTGTCACGCCCAATATGCGATACTATCCTAAAGAGACTCGAAGGTCCCACCAAGGATAGAACCACATATTGATACGCTATTGCAAGGTGGATATCATTACATCAACATTACATAATAGATGGGGCTACATACAAAAGGCATACAATGCCACACGAATACAACATCATCTTACATAACAGCACCATCCGACTACGGATGAAACACAAACAGAAACTCAAACGACATCCACCCTGCTAGCCCAGGCTGCCGACCTGGAACCTATCCCCTGATCGAAGAAGAAGCAGAAGAAGAACTCCAACACAAGCAAACATCACTCTCGCGTCATGATCATCGCATAACCTGTACCTGCAACTGTTGTTGTAGTAATCTATGAGCCACGAGGACTCAGCAATCCCATTACCATGGGTATCAAGACTAGCAAAGCTTAATGGGAAAGGAAGGGGTAAAGTGGTGAGGTTGCAGCATCGGTTAAGCAAGTATGGTGGCTAACACACGCAAATAAGAGCAAGAAGAGAGCAAACGGAATGGTCGTGAAGCTAGCACTGATCAAGAGGTGATCCTGAAGTCCTACTTACGTCAAACATAACCCAAAAACCATGTTCACTTCTAGGACTCCGCCGAAAAGAGACCATCACAGCTACACACGCGGTTGATGCGTTTTAATTTGAATCTGGCGTCAAGTTATCTACAACTGGACATTAACAAATTCCCATCTGCCACATAACCGCGGGCACGGCTCTCGAAAGTTTATACCCTGTAGGGGTGTCCCAACTTAGCCCATCACAAGCTCTCACGGTCAACGAAGGATATATCCTTCTCCCAGGAAGACCCGATCAGTCTCGGAATCCCGGTTTACAAGACATTTCGACAATGGTAAAACAAGACCAGCAAAGCCGCCCGATGTGCCGACAATCCCGATAGGAGCTGCACATATCTCGTTCTCAGGGCAATACCGGATGAGACATTCTACGAGTAAAACCAGCCCTCAAGTTTCCCCGAGGTGGCCCCGCAGCCTACTCAGTTCGGACCAGCACTTAGAGAAGCACTGGCCCGGGGGGGCTAAAATAAAGATGACCCTTGGGTTAATTACTCCCAAGGGAAAGGTATAGGTGGTAGGCAAATGGTAAAACCAACGCTGGGCCTTGCTGGAGGAGTTTTATTCAAGGCGAACTATTAAGGGGGTCCCATAAATCACCCAACCGCGTAAGGAATGCAAAATCAAGGAACATAACACCGGTAAGACGGAAACTAGGGCGGCAAGAGTGGAACAAAACACCAGGCATAAGGCCGAGCCTTCCACCCTTTACCAAGTATATAGATGCATTAATTAGATAAGAGATATTATGATATCCCAACATAATCCTGTCCATCATGGAGCAATCTTCAACTTCACCTGCAACTAACAATGCTATAAGAGGGGCTGAGCAAAGTGGTAACATAGCCAAGCAACGGTTTGCTAGGAAGGGTGAAAAGGTTAGAGGCTGACATGGCAAATTGGGAGGCTTGAAGAGCAAATGATAGGTAGCACAGCATAGCGATAGAACGAAGCAACTAGCATAGCAATGATAGTAGTGAGATCTAGAGTAACAGTCATCTTTCCTGAAATCCCGCAAGGAAGAAGAACGAGTCCATGAAGAAGATGAAGCCACGAAGACGAACCAAGCGTAGACGAACGAATCCTCACGATCGCAACAAAACAGGAACTAACGAGAAGGAGCACAACCGGAAAGAAGCAAACAACAAGGTAAACACGCAACACATAACCATGACCTGATGCTCAACCAAGTATGATGCATAACAAAGGCTACATGAAGCTAGTCATGGCAAGAGATGATGCAAACAAGAACAACATATCAAGGCAAGTTTAAATGAGGCCGGAAACAACATATAACAAATCTGGTAAGTCCTCATATGCAAATTTAGAAGTTGGTCCAGATCTGAATAAACCTTATGTTCAAGTTGTTAAACAGCAAGTTGAGATGCACCAAGATGATCTACACGCAAATCTAGTCAAGTTACATATAAAGTTCATTTAGTTCGGAGCTACGGCCTAGAAGATATGAGCAAAACAAGTTAAGCATGGCATTGATGCAAAAGGCATCCAAACATCAAGAAATCACTCTCAAAACAAGGATGCAACATGATAATATGAAAATTCATGCAAAATCAAGCAAGTTTCATATAGAGCACACTCAAAACGGAGCAACGGTTCAACACATACACATGGAACAAGTTTAAAGGACAAGCTGTCCAAAACAGCAACTAGGCATCTAGCAAGCATCAAAACAATATGCTACAGCATCTCAATGTGAAAAAAAGGCATGAGCATGAATTACAGGTAAAGCATGACAAAACATGAACACTGAGCTATCTCCAGAAATCACTAGAACATGCTCAAAAGGACATGGCAAGATTGCAAATAATAACAGTTTCAGACTTAAAAGAAATAACATCAGGTTGCAATGTTTAGAGCTATCAAACAACATGTTACAGGAACTTAACATGCAAAACAAAGGCATGTAATGCTAATACTAAAGACAAAGAACAAAACTCCCTTACTGAACTAATTCTAAAGATCAACAAAAAAGATGGTAGCATCCATGCAAACATGGCAAATGATATGACAGATTCAGACATGGCAGGAACAACAATAAGTAGGCATGTTGGTGAGCTTGGACCACTCACCACAGACCAATACATGGCATGACAAGGTAACCAACAGAAAGAATACATGTTTATGAAGCTAAGAATGGCAAGAGTAAGTTAATAGGGTGCTGGATCACTAGCAAAGCTCATGGAAAACTGAACTTAATGTTAACAGGCTGACAGCAACATTATTTAGCAATTTGAGAGCAAGATAACAACAATCTACATCAGGCCATAAATGCAACCAGGGGCATGGATGGATGGAGCATGACATGTATAACAAAACATCCTTAGTGAACATCTCCAGATTATTCATAAAATGACTTGTAGCAGCAGGTTTACATAGCATCGTGATATAGCAGATTCAGCCTAGCAAAGCAGCAACAGCAAGTACCCTACTTTAGGAGCTCGATGCACTCACTACAAGACTCACAAAAATATATAGATGGCACCACTTTAAAGATGACATGATGTAGCTCAAAATCATGTAGACATCAAGCTCATAAGATGCACACACAAAATGCAATGAAAAAGACAAATCACCAAGTACTGTTAACAGACAGCAGTTAACATCATATAGCACTCTTGCAACAATGATTCGGGCATCAATATGAACTCAAACAAACATGGCATAGGAACAAAATGCAGATCATCTCATGATGAACATTTTGATATATTATGCGCATGAAACGGAGCTACAGATGATGAGATATGATGCGATGAACAGGGCTCCAGAATGTGGAAAATAAAGGATGGAAAAAATGTCAACCTCCGAGATCTAGGGTTCTTGGCACGCGGATTGAGGCAGGGTCGGAGTTCGCCAGACCCTCACCGGAAAAGGGCCGGAGAGGAGGAAGACGAGGTCGGGGCGGACGAGAGCAACCGGATCGGGCGCTGGGTCGCCGGAGAGGCCGGGGCGGGGTGGATCTGGGCGCCCCCGACCCGATCCAGCCGGACCCGGCGGCAGGGGCGGCGTGGGCGGCAGGGTCCCGGCGTGCGGCGGCGCTGCAGTGAGGTGGCGGACAGCAATGGGGCACGACAACGGGGCGGCTGACTGGCGAGCGGCGGCGCGCGGAGGGGCGCGGGGGAGGCGCGGGCCCGTTCGGCTCGGGGCGGGCCTTCCTTGGGCCCAGGCAGGCCGCGGTGTTGGGGCGCCGACCAGGGACGCGTGGCGCACCCCGGTTTGCTGAGGAAGCGTCTGGCGGCGGCACAGGCCTCTGGCGGCGCAACAAATGGCGGCAGGGAATTCGCCGGCGCGGAAAACGAGGCAAAGGTGACGGCGGCTGAGAGGTGGGAGGAGGCTAGGGGTAGGTAGGAGGCCAAAATTGGCAGGGGAGGCGTCTATATACAGAAAGTGGGCTAGGGTTAGGGGTTTTGGGAGGTTTTCGAGCCGTACGATCGCGATCGTGCGGCTCCAAAAAGAGGGGGGACTAGGTGGGCTGTGAAGAGAGGCCTCGGGCTGAGAGGAGAGAAGAGAAGTGAGGCTCGGTGACTATTCCGGAGACCGAAACGTCTGGCGAAAATACCGGCAACGGTGACGCTATATATTTAACGGTTGGGCTATCAAACGAGCTCCGAATGCGACGAAACTTGAAGGCGCTCTGTCTACACTATAATAAGACTGCATGGCAAGTTTCAACCCATTCCGAGAACATTTTTCGGCCACTCACGAAACGAGGTAAAAAGGGGCGCCAGAGGACATAGGAGTGTCGGATTGCAAAACGGACAACGGGGAAAATGTTCGGATGCATGAGACGAACACATGCAATGCAATGCACCTGATGACATGGAAAAATGCAACAAGAAGCAGCTGACATGGCAAAGACGGCGAATAACTGGCAGACACCTGGCGCATCGGACCCGGGGCGTTACATTTTCCTTGAAGAGGAAAGGGTGATGCAGCAAAGTAGTGTAAGTATTTCCCTTAGTTTTTGAGAACCAAGGTATCAATCCTGTAGGAGGCTCCTCAAAAGTCCCACGCACCTACACAAACAAACAAGAACTCGCAACCAACGCAATAAAGGGGTTGTCAATCCCTTCACGGCCACTTGCAAAAGTGAGATCTGATAGAGATAATATGATAAGATAAATATTTTTGGTATTTTTATAATATAGATTCGAAAAGTAAAAGGTGCAAATAAAAGTAGATTGAAAGCTTATATGATAAAAGATAGACCCGGGGGCCATAGGTTTCACTAGTGGCTTCTCTCAAGATAGCATAAGTATTATGGTGGGTGAACAAATTACTGTCGAGCAATTGATAGAAAAGCGAATAATTATGAGATTATCTGGGCATGATCATGTCTATAGGCATCACGTCCGTGACAAGTAGACCGACTCCTGCCTGCATCTACTACTATTACTCCTCCACACATCGACCGCTATCCAACATGCATCTAGAGTATTAAGTTCATAAAGAACAGAGTAACGCATTAAGGAAGATGACATGATGTAGAGGGATAAACTCATGCAATATGATATAAAGCCCATCTTTTTATCCTCGGCGGCAACAATACAATACGTGCCTTGCTGCCCCTGCTGTCACTGGGAAAGGACACCGCAAGATTGAACCCAAAGCTAGCACTTCTCCCATTGCAAGAAAGATCAATCTAGTAGGCCAAACCAAACTGATAATTCAAAGAGACTTGCAAAGATAACTTAATCACACATAAAATAATTCAGAGGAAATTCAAATATTTCTCATAGATAAACTTGATAATAAACCCACAATTCATCGGATCTCGACAAACACACCGCAAAAAGAGTTACATCGAATAGATCTCCAAGAAGATCGAGGAGAACTTTGTATTGAGATTCAAAGAGAGATAATAAGCCATCTAGATAATAACTATGGACCCGAAGGTCTGTGGTAAACTACTCACAACTCATCGGAAGGACCGGCGAAGGCTCCAAGATGGGATCTCACGGATACAGAAGGTTGTGGCAGTGGAATTAGGTTTTCGTGGTGCTCCTCGATGGTTTCAGGGTACATGGGTATATATAGGAGGAAGAAGTAGGTCGGTGGACACTCGAGGGGCCCACGAAGGTGGGGGCGCGCCCACCTATAGGGGGCACGCCGGGCACCCTCGTGGCCGCCTCAGTTGTTGCGTGACTTCCACTCCAAGTCTCCAGGTTTTCATTTGTTCCAAAAAGATCGTTCCCAAAGGTTTCATCGCGTTTGGACTCCGTTTGATATTCCTCTTCTTCAAAACACTGAAATAGGCAAAAAATAGCAATTCGGGCTGGGCCTCCGGTTAGTAGGTTAGTCCCAAAAATGATATAAAAGTGTAAAGTAAAGCCCATAAACATCCAAAACGGGTAATATAATAGCATGGAACAATCAAAAAATATAGATACGTTGGAGACGTATCAAGCATCCCCGAGCTTAATTCCCGCTCGTCCTCGAGTAGGTAAATGATAAAAACAGATTTTTGATGTGGAATGCTACCTAGCATAATTCTCAATGTAATATTCTTTATTGTGGCATGAATGTTCAGATCCAAATGATTCAAAATAAAAGTTCATATTGACATACGAAATAGTAATACTTCAAGCATACTAACTAAGCAATCATGTCTTCTCAAAATAACATGGCTAAAGAAAGTTATCCCTACAAAATCATATAGTCTGGCTGTTTCTCTATCTTCATCACACAAAGTATTTAATCATGCACAACCCCGATGATAAGCCAAGCAATTGTTTCATACTTTAGTAATCTCAAACTTTTTCAACTTTCACGCAATACATGAGGGTGAGCCATGGACATAGCACTATATGTTGGATAGAATGGTGGTTGTGGAGAAAACAAAAAGGAGAAGATAGTCTCACATCAACTAGGCGTATCAACGGGCTATGGAGATGCCCATTAATAGATATCAATGTGAGTGAGTAGGGATTGCCATGTAACAGATGCACAAGAGCTATAAATGTATGAAAGCTCAACAAAAGAAACTAAGTGGGTGTGCATCCAACTTGCTTGCTCACGAAGACCTAGGACAATTTGAGGAAGCCCATCATTGGAATATGCAAGCCAAGTTCTATAATGAAAAATTCCCACTAGTATATGAAAGTGACAACATAGGAGGCTCTCTATCATGAAGATCATGGTGCTACTTTGAAGCACAAGTGTGGTAAAAAGGATAGTAGCATTGTCCCTTCTCTCTTTTTCTCTCATTTTTTATTTGGCCTTTCTCTTCTTTTTTTGGCCTTTCTCGCTTTTTTTATAAAGTCTGAAGTCACATCCCGACTTGTGGGGGAATCATAGTCTCCATCATCCTTTCCTCACTGGGACAATGCTCTAATAATGAAGATCATCACACTTTTATTTACTTACAACTCAAGATTACAACTCGATACATAGAACAAGATATGACTCTATATGAATGCCTCCGGCGGTGTACCGGGATATGCAATGAATCAAGAGTGACATGTATGAAAAATTATGAAGGTGGCCTTGCCACAAATACGATGTCAACTATATGATCATGCAAAGAGCAATGTGACAATGATGATGCGTGTCATATAAACAGAACGGTGGAAAGTTGCATGGCAATATATCTCGGAATGGCTATGGAAATGCCATAATAGGTAGGTATGGTGGCTGTTTTGAGGAAGGTATATGGTGGGTGTATGGTACCAGCAAAAGTTGCGCGGCACAAGAAAGGCTAGCGATGGTGGAAGGGTGAGAGTGCGTATAATCCGTGGACTCAACATTAATCATAAGAACTCATATACTTATTCCAAAAATCTACAAGCCATTGAAAACAAAGTACTACGTGCATGCTCCTAGGGGGATAGATTGGTAGGAAAAGACCATCGCTCGTCCCCGACCGCCACTCATAAGGAAGACAATCAATAAATAAAATTGTGCTCCAACTTCATCACAAAGCGGTTCACCATACGTGCATGCTACGGGAATCACAAACTTCAACACAAGTATTCTTCAATTTCATAATCACCCAACTAGCATGACTCTAATATCACTACCTCCATATCTGAAAACAATTATCAAGTATCAAATTGATCATAGCATCCAATTCACTTTCTATGATAGTTTTTATTATACCCAACTTGGATGCCCATCATTCTAGGACCAATTTTATAACCATAGCAAATACCATGCTTTTCTAATAGACTCTCACAATAATATAAGTGAAGAATGAGAGATCAACAATTTCTTCAAAATTAAGCCACCGCCGTGCTCTAAAAGATATAAGTGAAGTACTAGAGCAAAACTATCTAGCTCAAAAGATATAAGTGAAGCACATAGCATATTCTAATAAATTCTAATCAAGTGGGCTTCTCCCAAAAGGTGTGTACAGCAAATATGATTGTGGTAAACTAAAAAGCAAAGACTAATATCATACAGGATGCTCCAAGCAAAACACATATCATGTGGCGAATAAAAATATATCTCCAAGTAAAGTTACCGATAGACGAAGACGAAAGAGGGGATGCCTTCCGGGGCATCCCCAAGCTTAGGCTTTTGGTCATCCTTGAATGTCTTGGGGTGCCATGGGCATCTCCAAGCTTAGTCTCTTGCCACTCCTTATTCCATAGTCCATCAAATCTTTACCCAAAACTTGAAAACTTCACAACACAAAACTCAACAGGAAATCTTATAAGCTCCGTTAGTGCAAGAAAGAAAAACCACCACATAAGGTACTTTAATGAACTCATTATTTATTTACATTGTTGTTAAACCTACTGTATTCCAACTTTTCTATGTTTCATACCCTACATACTAGCCATAGATGCATCAAAATAAGCAAACAACACACGAAAAACAGAATCTGTCAAAAACAGAACAGTCTTTAGTAATCTGTAACTCCCGAATACTTATGGAACTCTAAAAATCCTACCAAAATAGGAAGTCCTGGTAAATTTGTCTATTGATCTACAGAAAAAAGAATCAACACAAAAGCTCGTTCCTGTGAATTACCAAAATTATTTCCATGCGCGCAAAGTTTCTGTTTTTCAGCAGAATCAAATTAACTATCACCATAGGTTATCCTATAGGTTCTACTTCGCACAAACACTAATTAAAACATGAAAACACATCTAAACAGAAGGTAGATGAAAAATTTATTAAGTATAAGAAAAAACAAAAAACAAAAATAAAATTGGGTTGCCTCCCAACTAGCGCTATTGTTTAACGCCCCAAGCTAGGCATAAAAGCGAGGATGGATCTAAGTAGTGCCATCTTTGGCACTCAATTCTTCAATAGAGCACTTATAATCCTTAGGAGTTTTTTTAGTAATGATTAAGCTCTTAGGCAAGAAATCAAGAAATTCGTTTGTAGCAAAAGGTTCCTTGATAATAGCAAAAAAATTGGAATGAACACTTATCGATTTGAGATCGGCGCTTCCTTTACTAGAAGATTCACCCTTATTTTTAGGAACATACATGACCTTGGCAATTTTGGTAGGAGGAGTTGGGGTATTTTTCACAGATGAAAAGGCGGATCCTAAGATGGTGATAATATCCTCCAGTTTACCAATTCTTGTATAATCTAGATCTATTCTTTCATTAACTATAGGTTATTTTTCTTTAAAAAATTTCAAGGTAACTCCAACCCTAGATCCATATTGGGTAATTTGATTGTAGATCTTCTTATCCAAATTTTCAATTAACTCAACAGTGGCAAGTTTATTTTCGATAATTTCAAGCCTTTGCATCACATGTTCCAAAGTTAAAACAGTTCCATTAACCAAAAGAGGGGGTGGACCAAACAATTCTAGCATGTCATTATAAGCATCAAAAGTATGGCTACCCAAGCATCAAAAGTCCAGTAATGGTATCAAGGATATATCTATTCCAAGGAGTAATGCCAACATAAAAATTGTGAAGAACGGAAGTGGATTGCTTCCTAGTAGATCTATTTTGAGCATTGCAAATCCTATGCCAAGCATCTTTTACATTTTCTCCCTCCCTTTGTTTAAAATTGAGAACTTCATGATCGGGAGTATTGACGATAATAGGAGGACTAGCCATAGAGACGAGCACACAAAAGAAAGAGAGATTGGGAAAGAGAGGGCGAATAAAACGGCAAGGGTGAAGTGGGGGAGAGGAAAACGAGAGGCAAATGGCAAATAATGTAATGCGAGGGAGATGAGTTTGTGATGGTTACTTGGTATGTCTTGACTTGAGCGAAGACCTCCCCGGCAACGGCGCCAGAAATCCTTCTTGCTACGTCTTGAGCTTGCATTGGTTTTCCTTGAAGAGGAAAGGGTGATGCAGCAAAGTAGGGTAAGTATTTCCCTCAGTTTTTGAGAACCAAGGTATCAATCCAGTAGGAGGCTCCTCAAAAGTCCCACGCACCTACACAAACAAACAAAGAACTCTCAACCAAGGCAACTGCCATGATGTTGTTTTATGTGTATTCTCGGAATGACCTAAAAATCCACTGAGACAAGTTTTGGAAAATATAAAAAATATTGGCGAAAGAATCAAGACCAGGGGGCCCACACCCTGTCCACGAGGGTGGGGGCACGCCCACCCCCTCTAGGTGTGCCCCCTGTCTCATGGGCCCCCTGAGGCTCCTCCGACCTCAACTCCAACTCCATATATTCCATTTCACAGAGAAAAAATTGGAGAGAAAGTTTCTTTCGCGTTTTACGATACGGAGCCACCGCCAAGCCCAAATCTCTCTCAGGAGGGCTGACCTGGAGTTCGTTCGGGGCTCCGGAGAGGGGGATTCTTCGCCGTCGTCATCATCAACCATCCTCCATCACCAATTTCATGATGCTCACCACCGTGTGTGAGTAATTCCATTGTAGGCTTTCTGTACGGTGATGGGTTGGATGAGATTTACCATGTAATCAAGTTAGTTTTGTTAGGGTTTGATCCCTAGTATCCACTATGTTCTGAGATTGATGTTGCTATGACTTTGCTATAGTTAATGCTTGTCACTAGGGACCGAGTGCCATGATTTCAGATCTGAACCTATTATGTTTTCATGAATATATGTGAGTTCTTGATCCTATCTTGCAAGTCTATAGTCACCTATTATGTGTTATGATCCGACAACCCCGAAGTGACAATAATCGGGATACTTCTCGATGATGACCGTAGTTTGAGGAGTTCATGTATTCAGTATGTGCTAATGCTTTGTTCCGATTCTCTATTAAAAGGAGGCCTTAATATCCCTTAGTTTCCGCTAGGACCCCGCTGCCACAGGAGGGTAGGACAAAAGATGCCATGCAAGTTCTTTTCCATAAGCACGTATGACTATATTCGGAATACATGCCTACATTACATTGATGAACTGGAGCTAGTTCTGTGTCACCCTATGTTATAGCTATTACATGAGGAATCGCATCCGACATAATTATCCATCACTGATCCAATGCCTACGAGCTTTTCACATATTGTGTTTCTCTTACTTACTTTTCCGTTGCTACTATTACAACTACTACAAAACTATTATCTTTACTTTTGCCACTGTTACCTTTACTATCATACCACTTTACTACAAAATACTTTGCTGCAGATACTAAGTTATCCAAGTGTGGTTGAATTGACAACTCAACTGGTAATAATCAATAATATTCTTTGGCTCCCCTTGTGTCGAATCAATAAATTTGGGTTGAATACTTTACACTCGAAAGATGTTGCGATCCCCTACACTTGTGGGTTATCAAGACTAATTTCTAGCGCCGTTGCCGGGAAGCATAGCTCTATTCTTTGAGTCACTTGGGATTTATATCTGTTGATCACTATGAGGAACTTGAAAGACGAAAGAACCAAGATTTTGCCCTCAACTACGAGGGGAGGTAAGGAACTGCCATCTAGCTCTGCACTTGATTCTCCTGTTATGAGTAAGCCTGCGACACCTAAACCTGCTTCTACTATTAATTCTGATATGTCACATGTTATTGATGATGCCACTTCTACTATGCACGATACTTATGATGAAACTACTTCTATGCTTGATACTAGTGTGTCGTTAGGTGAATTTGTTGATGAACAACTTGCTAGGGCTAGAGAGAATGAAATTATTGAAGATACTATTATTGATGATAGTGATTATGAAAGTTCTCTCCTGATTATGAATTACCTATTGTTGCTGAGGGTTATGTTATGGAAGAGGAAGATGCTAGAGCTATCTTTGCTTGCAAAGATAGATATGATCTTAAGAAATTATTATCTAAATGGAAGCGGTAGTCTCTTAATGCTAGAATGAAACCTGACCCTGCTTTTGCTACTTCACCTATCTGTGCTACTGATAAGGATTATGAATTCTCTGTTGATCCTGAAATAATTACTTTGGTTGAATCTGATCCTTTTTATGGCCTTGAATCTGAAACTGTTGTGGCACATCTTACCAAGTTAAATGATATAGCCACCCTGTTTACTAATGATGAGAAGTCTCGCTATTATTATATCCTTAATATATTTCCGTTCTCATTAAAGGGTGGTGCTAAGACTTGGTTTAATTCTCTTGATCCTGGTTGTGTGCGTAGTTCCCAGGATATGATTTATTACTTCTTTGCTAAATATTTCCCTGCTCATAACAAACAAGCTGCCTTACGGGAAATATATAATTTTGTGCAAATCAAAGAAGAGAGTCTCCCACAAGCTTGGGGGAGGCTTCTCCAATTACTTAATGCTTTGCCTGATCATCCTTTTAAGAAAAATGAAATACTTGATATCTTTTATAATGGACTAACCGATGCTTCCAAGGACTACTTGGATAGTTGTGTTGGTTGTGTTTTCAGGGAAAGAACAGTTGACGAAGCTGAATTACTATTGAATAATATGTTGACTAATGAAAATAATTGAACTCTTCCTGAGCCAAATCCTGAACCAATTGAGCCAACTCCTGAGCCTATTCCTAAACCCACTCCAAAGAAGAGAGGTGTTTTATTTCTCAGTCCTGAAGATATGCAAGAGGCAAAGAAATCAATGAAAGAAAAAAGGTATTAAAGCTGAAGATGTTAAGAATTTACCACCTATTGAAGAAATACATGGTCTTAATATACCACCTATCAAAGAACCACATCGTCTTGATAACCCGACACAGGTAGTAAAGGTAAATTCTCTCTATAGATATGATAAAGTTGAAATTCCCTCTACTAAATTTCATAGCCCATGCTTACATGAATTTGATGACTTTATGGCTAGACAAGAAAATTTTAATGCTTATTTTGGTAGAGAATTAAAGAACAATGCTTTCGAGATAGGATGCTTGAGTGATTATATGGCTAGAGTTAAAGGTGAACTTAAACTCATTAGCAAATATGCTTCTATGGTTGCTACTCAAGTTGAGAAAGTACTTAAAGATCAAAGTGATTTTCTTGATGAATTAAATAATAAACCTGACTTTGTTGTTAGAGTGGCTACTAGAACTGGTAGAATGACTCAGGAACCTTTGTATCCTGAAGGCCACCCTAAGATAATCGAGCAAGATTCTCAGAGAAATAATATAGAGGCACCTAGTTCTTCCAGAAAGTAGAAAAAGAAAAACGAGAGAACTTTGCATGATTCTAGTGAACCTTTTGTAGACACACCTGAGAATCCCAATGATATTTCTGTTTCTGATGCTGAAACACAATCAGGTGATGAACATGAGCCTAGTGATAAGGTTAATAATAATGTTCATGTTAATGCTCAACCTAGCAAAAATAATGAAGTAGAAATTGAACCTGTTGTTGATCTTGATAACCCACAATCAAAGAATCAACGTTATGATAAGAGATATTTTGGTGCTAGGAAGCATGGTAGAGAAAGATAACCATGGGTTCAGAAACCCTTGCCCTTTCCTCCTAAACCATCCAAGACAAAGGATGATGAGGATTTTGAGCGCTTTGCTGAAATGATTAGACCTGTCTTCTTACGTATGTGCTTAACTGATATGCTTAAAGTAAATCCTTATGCTAAATATATGAAGGATATCATTACAAACAAAAAGCTGAAATTTCCACCATGCTTGCTAATTACGCTTTTAAGGGTGGAATACCAAAGAAACTTGGAGATCCAGGGGTACCAACTATACCATGCTCTATTAAAAGAAATTATGTTAAAACTGCTTTATGTGATCTTGGAGCGGGTGTTAGTGTTATGCCTCTCTCTTTATATTGTAGACTTGAATTGAATAAGTTGACACCTACTGAAATATCTTTACAAATGGCTGATAAATCAACTGCTATACTTGTCTGTATTTGTGAGGATGTGCCTGTTGTGTTTGCAAATGTCACTATCTTAACGGACTTTCTTATTCTTGATATTCCCGAGGACGATAGTATGTCGATTATCCTTGGTAGACCCTTTTTGAATACTGCAGGGGCTGTTATTGATTGCAACAAAGGCAATGTCACTTTTCATGTTAATGGTAATGAGCATAGGTACACTTCCCGAGGAAACAATCTCAAGTTCATAGCATCAATTCTATTGGAAAAGTTCCAACTATTATTATTGGAGGTTTTGAATTTCCTCTTCCTACTGTCAAGAAAAAGTATGATATTCTTATTGTTGGGGATGTTCATATCCCCGTCGAGGTAACTTAGTGTTATTCGAAATTTCTCCGGCTCCGTGTTATTCGGAATGAGTTTGCTAACAGGACTTGATCAACCTTGTTAGTGGATTCATTTTGATGATCATGAGATGGATGAAACTAGAAGGCACGACCTTCTGTACCCTCTTTTTACTTTCTATTATTTAGAATAAATAAAGAAAAAATAGTATTATATGTCTGTTTTCTGAATTATCCGTGCAATAAAAAATATCCCAAAAATAAAAGTGCTCCAAATGCCCTACAAATTTAGTATGATTTTTTATGGAATATTTGAGGATTTTAGGCACTGAAAACACTGCGGGGGGCAAGCACCTGGCCACGAGGGTGGAGGGCGCGCCCACACCCCCTAGGCGCCCCCCCTATCTCGTGGGCCCATGATGGCCCCCTCCACTTATTCCTGCACCCACACACTCCATCTTCTTCCCAAAAAAGTCCCCATCCAGCTCAAGCATGAGTTCTAGCTCATTTTGCTGCGATTTTCGATCTCCTTGCTCAAAGCTCTATTCAGAAAACTGCTTTGGGAGATTGTTTCTTGGTATGTGACTCCTCCATTGGTCCAATTAGTTTTTGTTCTAGTGCTTTATTCATTGCAAGTTTTTGCTGCATAGGTGAACCTGTTCTTGAGCTTGCATGTCAAATTTATGAGGTCCCAAGTAATTCTAATGCATTATATAGGCTCTAGGCACTGGTAGGAGTAGTTGCTACCAATCTTGTTTATTTTTATTCACTTTTATTTCGAAGTTGCTAAAAATTTCAGAAATTTTCAGAAAATGATAAGGAGATTTTTGAGGGGATCTTCTAGCCAAGGCTCCCAAGAAAAACAAGCTAAAGAGAAGGAAAAGGCCAAGTATAATCTTCCTCGCATAGCGGAAGTACGGCCGTGTGAATGGCTTTGTGATAATTTCTTGAGAGATGCCGGGATTTATGAAGACTTTTATTCTTTGATTGAAAATGCAGGCCTCACTGACTTCCTCCACGACCGGATCGATCAGTATCTCTTACTCACCAATACTTTCGTGCAATTTTTTTATTATTATCCTAAGAAGTCACCTCCATCAGTATCATTTCATTTATATGATGAATTCAAGGAAATGTCTTTACGTAATTTTTGCGCGGTATGTAGAATACCCTTTGAGGGCGGATTAGATGAACCACATCGTAAAGATGTGAATGGCTTTGTGAACACCATTACTGTAGGGGATCCAAAGAAGGGTTCCGATGCGAGAATCTCTAGCATACACTTTCCTGTTTTATGCTACTTTGCCTTATTTGCTAGTCGATGCTTAATTGGTCGTGGAAATAGTGGAAACTTTAGTGTTCTTGATATTATTATTCTGTTCCATGCCTTGTTTGGTGATAATAGTTTTAGTATGGGTGTCGTTATTGCTAAACGACTAAGCCTGAACCGTACAAAAAGGCCCCACCTTTGGAGATATCTATGTTGCACGTCTTGCTAAACATTTTGAGATACCTATTAGGCACGAGGAGAAAGAGGCACTACTAGGAAAACCCTTACCAGTAGCGCTGGTTTTTTGGCTATTAGTAGCGCGGACAGGCGCGCTACTGCTATGGCGCTACAGCTATTTTTTAGCAGTAGCGCTTGTTTGAACCAGCGCTACTGCTATCTGTATCTAGCAGTAGCGCGCCTCTGTCCATCGCTACTGCTAATACTAGTAGTGTGGCCCTTCAAAAAACTCTACTGGTAAGCAGCGCTGCTACTACTCCAATACCCCATGCTACTGCTAGTATTTTCTTTTTTTATGTTGCCGTATTCGTATTTTTACAGGTTTTATACAATTACAACATACACATACACTGGAACTATATGAAAAAGGAATGTCTCATCATCATCATCGAAGTGGTATAACATAGTCTCATCATATCAACATAGTCTCAACACAAATGATGTCGATCTCATCATCATCTCGAAATAGCGATACAAGTTAATAATGACATGTCTATTACATTGTCACCGTAGACACATGTTTCATCATCTACCTAAACTAAGACATACACGATAAGAGCGATCATGATGAACAAAAGCGGTATTATGTAGTAGTTTTTGTAGTGGCGCTGGTTCTGAATCCCCTGTTGTGCTATGAATCTCAAGTAACTAGCTTCGGCTTTTGCTCTGCTATCAAACCCTTTCTGGCTTCCGCCGGAGAAGCTAGAGACTTGGGCCTAACACTCTGGCCACTCATCATACACACGTGGAACATGCCCTACATACACGGCATACCACTTCCTCGCCATCATTGATCTATATACTTGTCAGAGATGCACATATATATACCATGAAGCAAATTCAATAAAACAGTTATGAAATAGAAGCAACATATATAGTAAACATAGTTAACAAATTTTATCGTACCGAAAGTAATTAAGTAGAGCGCGGCACCATACATCTAATAGTTTTGTCGTACTGAGAGATTCAAAGTTTCGTCGTACAGAAAGTAACAAGTAACTAAACAGACACATTGTTTTTAAGCAGTGCATTCTTCCCATCTGTCCATATCCGGAAGGGTGCACCCAAGCTTAGTGAAAGGCGTCATGTCCTGACGCTGTAGGGCAATGCGGGTTCGGACGTCAGCTCGCGGTATTGGGCCGGCGTAGAAAATCTCATTCTCTTCAAGGACATCTTTGATGATGATGGACGCAATTTCCTGTTGGATCCGGTAGAAATCATTTCGAAGTTGATTATCCGGCACGGCTCCAAAGGCTTCGACCCATCTCTGGATATGGGTATCGGATGAAGATTTCATTCAAAGTGATTGCACATCCCTTCTGTACTCCATCATTAGACGGATGACGTAGAATCCATCATTCTCACTTCTTGCCGGTTGCTGGATGCAATAGAAGTCAGTCTTGTGGCTGAAACAAAGCCCAACCTTATTTGTTTTTTTGTGTTGGATGTAGCCACCCCGCATGCTGAAGCCCAGCATAGCTCTGTCCAGAACATACTTTATGTGTGTGTAATCTTTCTTCTATATGTTCTTCGACGGGTCCAAATATAGAGCGCGGGAGTAACGCGGGTAAAGAACAATGAGAACGGCACGACACCCCCCGCTGCGCAAAATACACAATCAAGTTTAGCCTCCATGCATGCAAAGTAACTATTGGAATGCACGAAAGGATGTATGTGTTATAGTGCTATCCGCGGATGACTTACCTGGGATGATAAGGTAGGAGAATCGTTTCTTTGTCCTTATTGCTGACCAAGAATTCTTCGATGTACTGACTCGCATATTGATGGTTATCATCGTTGATTGACAAGAAGCCCTCATGCATGTAGTATGGGTCCGTGACCGCAAGACCGGTGACTTGCTCTCTCCTGACGATGTAGCTTATGTGCAGCGCATACAGGCGGACGAACGTAAAATCGAGTGTCGTCATTTGAAACATCTGGAAGATGTAATCAAACCTCAGGAAGAAGAGGTCCGTGGGGCATGTGTGGACATACATCTTGCAACTGCTCGGCGCATGAACCGTATAAAGTGGGTATCCTGGATCATCCGAGGCGAGGAGGCTTCTCTATGTCGAAAGCACATGGTCATGGAGTCTCCTGAGATCCCCTTCTATGGCAGCTAGTGCATTCGCCGGTACTGTTGGCTCTCCCACGACATGGATTAATGGCGCATGTTTAATCGGTACATGGTCAACCTTGGTCGAAGGCAGCTGGCTGCTAGAACCAACATTGCCAGCTTTATTGGATTTTCTCGCCGCCGGTCTCTTCCTATGCTTCTTCTTAGTAGGCTGAGGTGCTGGTGGGTTTGTCAGACCCTCCCTGAGCACCACCCCTAGTGTTGTCGGGCTCAACATTGGACGACTCTGGCTAAGTAGTTGAGCTTGGGTGGAGCCGGCATCTGGAGGCGTGTCCTGCAAGGATTGCATGAACAAAGACTTCTTGCACTCCCGAGGATGTTCCGGCTCTGGTACATGCATCTCATATTCATATGGTTGACTCATTGTTACTTCGTTGTCAAAGGAAGTATTGAAATATTGGTTAGGGTCATCGTCGGCCTCCTCCATGTCATGATCCCTATCCTCTTCCATGGGGAAGATGGCATCATCTGTCGGTGGAACGGTTGGCCCTCCTTCCTCATGTCTCTCGATCTCAGCAAGCAGCACAGATGATGGTTGTACTTGTGTAGGTGGTGTTGTGGGCATACCTTCCTGAGGTCCCGTTGGTGTGCTTCCGACCACCTCGACACGAAGAAGATTTTTTGGCCACAGGATCGGCCAATTTTTGCATTGGCCAAGCTGCACGGGGGTCTCGTCATCCTCTCCATCGATTTGTATCGGACGAGGGAGACCCTCGTAGCCCGCTTTCACACTCGCCACAGAGAACCTTAAGGCGTTATTAGGCATGTGCCGGCGGTGAAACAATCAATCCTTAGGCTTCATTATAGTACCCTTCCCCACATCCACCAACCCGCCCTTCATGTTGTAAAGGAGGGTGCACGGAGTGGAGTCGGCCTACAAAGACATATATATGCGGCATCAGAGATCCAAAAAGAACGGCAACTGAAGATTAATTAATTAGTTGAGTTGATGAAGGTGCAACGATGTGTATTTACCGTGAGGGCGTCGAGCTCAGCCAATGTCGACGGCCCGACATTCAAGCTAGAGACGGATCTAGGGCTGCTGTGAGAGCTGGGCAGAGGAGCATGTGCTAGAGGAGGTGTGGGTGCGGTTGCCATACTGGGTACGGGTATGGGTGCGGTGTTCATTGAGTTGCTCCCGGTGAAGCTGGGCATGAGAAAATCACTTGGTGGTGCATTTGGATTTTGTTGCACCCATGTTACCACTGTTGGAATCAAGCTTGTAAAGGAAGCAACCATATCAGATCTATAGGCAATGATTATCTCAGCTTTGGTCTCAACTTTTGCTTTCTCCATCGCCCGCGCCACCTTCTCGGCGATAGTCACTTGACTGAACTTCTTTCTTTGTCTTTTGGCCTCGGGGTCCTAGCTATAATAGTACTTCCAAGTGGCCCCATCCCCGCCACCATGCACACGTCCATATTGCAGCCGCTGGCCGGACGGGTGTCCCATCATTATGTTCATGGCCCGGTTGAAAGGAGTGTCCCACTTGTACTTCGCCGACAACTGAGTCGACTGATTCAACGAGTCGCTCTCGGTAGCAAGCTTGTGTTGCTCTCTCTGCAAAATGGACCATGAATCATTTACTAATGCGACTAGAATGTAGTAGACTTTGTTGATCAGAACCTAATATGTAAGGTGGTAAAAGGATAACTACAAGTATTCTCATGAATTTCCTAGTCGGCCCATCGGTGAAAAAAATCTTTTTCTTGGGGTCCCACGAGAATCGGGCCTTGATGAAGTCGTGCTCCTACAGGTCGGTTAACTCACCCAATGGGTCTGGGTCCCCTGACGTTCACTTTCTGCATCCTCCTTAGCCCACACGGGCCTCTTTCCCGTGTAACCACGACTTCCAAGGCGGTGGTTCCCCATGTTCTTTGCCTGCAGCTGCTTGCCTCTCTCCAACCTGGCCTTGACAGCTTCTTCATTGCAAGTCTCCTTGAACTTTTCAAAGTCCTCTATCGTAATTTTCGGACTGTCTGCAACAATCTCGGTGTAGGTTTCATGGTCTACTTGATTCTCCTTTTTCACCCTAGTTTTCCAAGCGCTCAATGCGTTGCTGAACTTCCCTAGGGCTTTGTTGTTGATTTTTTTTCATGGCATCATCATCCCATGGGTCGACTTCGTCATTCCGACCGGGGAACAGGAATCTTGCGTGCAACCTAGTTAGAAGCAGCTTCTTCAAATGTTCATTCTTCCGTATTTTTGTGGTGTTGATGTTAGCGGTATCCCGTAGGATGCATGCTAGTTGGTTGCCGTAACACACTGCCACTTCTCGCGGCTCTATTGGTTCAAACTCGCCAGGGTGCACCGCCGTGACCACCAGTCTTCCGGTGCTGAGCTCATTTGGGCGTCGTGTCCTCTTTTCCTTCTTTCCCTCAATGGCTTGGGAGGTCCCACCTTTCGTGCTATAGTTAGGAACATCATCAGCGCCAGTCTCAGTGCCGCTGTCGTTGGTGGCATCAGTGTCAGCGCCGGTGCCACCACCGTCGTCATCCGTCATGACAAGGCGGTCCGGACACCCAGCTTCCTGTCTCTCCTGATCCGCCAGAAAGTCGAGGTAGGCGTGTGCTCGACCTAATTTGGAGTGAGAACCTCCGACCTCATCGGTGTTGGTCATGTTTCCTAGGGTTCAATGTCGTAGTCGTTTAATTATCGAGTTTTATATAATAAAGTGAATAATGACAAAAAATTGACCTTTGTTTTGCCAGAAATGTCATTTCATTCCCGTCACGACAAATCTCAAGCACTCGATATGTCCAACTTTCTAGCACAAGTCATGCCGAAATTCACGGAAAATTTCGGCATGACCTTTGCTAGAAAGTGCACATATAGAGCGCCTGAAATTTGCCAGAATGGAAATGAATCAACATTTCCGGCAAAACATAGGTCACTTCGCAACCGGCAAAACATAGGTCACATATAGAGCATCCCGCAAGCAATGGAGCAACTCCAAATGGACTCCAATGGACATCATTTCATTTCATTCATTTCATAAACTTGCTGTTGTGTCCATCAACATTGCATTCAAATAAAATTGCAGACTACTGTAATGGACTAGTTATAGAAATGCAAAATTGATCACCGCAAATTTTCACTAACAATACTTTCTATACTTGCTGCCAATACAACTACTTGTGGCTTAATACAAAAAACAATCTCCAGTCTCCACTAATCTTCAATGGCAGAAAAATGCAAAATTGATCACCGCATATTTTCAGTTCCAAATTTGCTGCAAACATGACACTTTCCAAGATATTTTTTGAGCATTGTTTTTTGCAATGATGCTAGCTACTCCATTTTCAGTGGCATGTTCAGTGGCTACTTCATTTACTTTTTTTTGATAACCAGTTTTTAGTCCATATTTGGTTACATTTTGTAGGTTAATTCCTTGTGCTTATCAAGATAGTTGGTCCAACACTAAATGTTCAGTTATCAAAACTGAAATTTGCTAAAGTTTGCACAGTTATCAAAACTGAAATGTTCAGTTAACTGAAAATTTCAAAAATTTATGTAAGTGAACAGTGTGCTCTAACTGAATTCAAATGAGATCATATTTGTATTCTAGTTTGCTTTGAATTCTGTTAGTGAACAATTCTAGTTTGTTCTAACTGAAAACAGCAGCAGTAGCAGCACACATGCATCAATGACAGCAAAAAAAGAGAATGCAGGGGGAGAACCTGCTGCACCTTGCCGAGCACCTTGCTTCCGGCCACCTTCTCCTCCTCGCCGAGCACCTTGCTTCCGGCCAAACCTGCTGCAGAGAACACATACGGCCGGTCAGAGAGAGAGAGAGAGGGAGAGAGAGAGAGAGAGAGAGAGAGAGAGAGAGAGAAAGAGAGACTGCTGGGGGGAGGGGCACCGGCCGGTCGAGGGACTGAGGGGGTGGCGTCGGGGTCAGGGCTCGCCAGGGTTGTGGGGGTGGCATCGGGGTCGCCGAGGAAGAGGGGGTCCTTATCCTCCTCGTCGATCTGCAAAGAGACCAAATTTGGTCAGAGAGAGAGAGCGAGAGCATCGGAGTGGGATGAGCCGGGCCAGGGGTGCACCTAGGGCACGGTGCAGAAGGGGGGAGGGAGCGTCGGGGTGGCCAGTGGCCGGCGTCGGGGTCGGTGCGGCGCGTGTCGATGGCGGCGTGGGCAGGTGCGAGCGTCGGCAGAGGCGTCGGCGGGTGCGGGCATCGGCGGTGGGTGGGCGGGTGCGGGCGTCGGCGGTGGCGTGGGCGGGTGTAGGCGGTGACAGCGGCGTTGGCGGGTGCGAGAGAAAGGTGATCGAGCGAGAGAGTGAGAGAGAGGAAAGAGGTGGGTGCAGTGGCTCTGTATATGCAACTTAACTATAGCGCGTCTGGGCAAAACGCGCTATAGCTAACTTAGCTATAGCGCCGCTCTAGCGAAAACACGCTACTGCTAACGTTTTCTTTTTCTTTTTCTTAGCTATAGTGCTGCCCTGGCAAAAACATGCTACTGCTAACTTTTTCTTCTTCTTTTCTTATTTTTCTTTTTCTTAGCTATAGCGCTGTCCTAGCGAAAACGCGCTACTGCTAACTTTTTATTTTTTATTTTTTTATTTTTCTTTTTCTTTTTCATATTCCACAAACTTTCTTCTTTTTTATTTTATTTTTACTTTTATTATTCTTTTTCTCTTTCATTTTTATTTTTCTTTTTCTTTTTGTTTTTCTTGTTCTTTTTCATATTCCACAAACTTCCTTCTTTTTTATTTTATTTTTATTTCTCTTTTTCTTTTTCATTTTTCTTTTTCTTTTTATTTTTCTTGTTCTTTTTCATATTCCACAAACTCAGGGGTTTAATTTGGTCTGTCGTTTGAGCAATACCACTGTTACCCTCTGGATAATAATTAGTATAATATATATCTTACATCATTTGACCGCTATTGGCGGTATACAAAATAGCTAGACACACACAAACTTTGGGATTAGTTTGTCAGCTTGGGCGACGATGACGCTTCGGACTGATCTTCTTCCCTCTTTTGTTCGTTGTCGAATAATTGAGCCCATGGTCGTGACTTTTCCTTCTCCAGGGATTACGATCTTTCATAGATAATGTAGTCTTCATTCTTCTTTTGACATATGTTTCATCGTCATCAGCATCATCTTCCCTCATCAGATCACCGTACTGGTCATAGTCTTCCTCGTTGGCGACTCCATCCATTCCGGCGATGCTCCTTTTGCCTCTCCTCATGACAACAAGGCTGGGATTGATTGGATCAGTTATGAAGAAACATTGTGTCACGTGTTTAGCGTGTACCCATGGCTCATTTTTGGCGATGGCGTTGATGGTACCGCTATCATCGGAGTCGGGTATACACATGGTAGTGAAATGTATGTTTTCTCTGTGTACATTTTTAGCCCATCTAACACGGAACATCGTCGCGCTATGCAATCCAGAGTAGTTAAGCTCCCACATCTCTTCGACCCTTCCGTAATATCTTTCAATTACATTCCCGGTCATGGCTTCCATCGTCACCCCTGAGTTTTGGTCATCACTGTTTATATCTTTCTCCTCCGTGTAGAACGTGTATCCGTTGATATCGTATGCTTGATAAGTCGCGAGGCTGGTCGAGGGGCCATGTGCTAAGGCGTATATGAGTGTTCCGTTCAGACAACCGTCTTCCGGGGATTAGCCAGAACTCGCTCTTTGAACCAACGCAAGAAAGTGGAGTTGTGCTCTCTAATAACTTCAGCGTCTGTCCTGTGCACCCCACGGTCACGGTACTTCTTTGCGATGGTATCTTTGTGCAGTGTCACGAAATCTTCTAGCACATCTAGGTGTTGTAGCACTACTAAGTTTGCCCTTTCAAGGTCGTTTTGTCGGCCCGAGCGTAACACATTCACATCCCTATGACCGTTGGTGTGATCTTCGCCTTCGAGCCTTCCACAGTGCTTGTTGACGGGTGTCGGTGTCAAAACCGGTGGATCTCGGGTAGGGGGTCCCGAACTGTGCGTCTAGGCGGATGGTAACAGGAGATAAGGGACACGATGTTTTACCCAGGTTCGGGCCCTCTCGATGGAGGTAAAACCCTACGTCCTGCTTGATTAATATTGATGATGTGTGTTACAAGAGTAGATCTACCACGAGATCAAGGAGGCTAAACCCTAGAAGCTAGCCTATGGTATGATTGTTGTTCGTCCTACGGACTAGAGCCATCCGGTTTATATAGACACCGGAGAGGGCTAGGGTTACACAGAGTCGGTTACAATGGTAGGAGATCTACATATCCGTATCGCCAAGCTTGCCTTCCACACCAAGGAAAGTCCCATCCGGACACGGGACGAAGTCTTCAATCTTGTATCTTCATAGTCTTGGAGTCCGGCTGATCATGATAGTTCGGCTGTCCGGACACCCCCTAGTCCGGGACTCCCTCAGTAGCCCCCGAACCAGGCTTCAATGACGACGAGTTCGGCGCGTATGTTGTCTTCGGCGTTTTGCAAGGCAGGTTCTCCTTTATGCTCCATGTGTTTGCCGGATAGTGTCCGGTTGCTTCATAAATGTTGTGCTCGTTGGCTTCCATGTCCAATAATGGCCTTCTTCCACGTGTCGTACAAATGCGAAAAGCCAGGGTATCCTTACGTTTTACCCCCTAGCTGCGTGAATAAGCTGCCTATAAGAGAGGCGAGGATCCAGATCCAAATCACACCATCCTCCTTCCGCAAGTACTCATCGAGGCGCATCTGACAAAAAATCCATTCCAACATGGACAGTCAACGCGGCTCCTCTTCTCGCGCTCCCAGTCCTCAGCCAGGAGATTGGAGGAGATGCTCAGTCCCGCATAGCGAGTTAGTGACGCTCCAAGCAGAGGGATACCTTCCCCCGGCCTTTATGGTTCCGGTTCGAGCCGGACTGGCCACCTACAAGGGTGGGAAGCAGGCGGAGAGCGTCCCCAATCCCTCCAAAGGAGAGCGGGTATGCTTCGTCCCCTACTTAATAAGGGGACTCGGATTTCCTATACATCCGTTTCTCCGGGGGCTCCTGGAGTTTTATGGACTCCAACTTCACCACCTCACGCCCGCCTCCATTTTGCACATCGCGGGCTTTGTAGCTCTTTGCGAGCTGTTCTTGGGCATCGAGCCCCATTTTGTGCTGTGGAAGAGGCTGTTTTGCCTCGTACCCCATTCTCATGAGGGGTCGATATATCAAGTGGGCGGAGCCTAAATATGGTGCATCGCCGGGACCGGATATCTATTGGAACCCCGAAGAAGGGGTCCGAAGACTGGCCTTCGGAGTGGTTCTATATGGAAGACGCCCCACTGCAGGATCCAGTTCGGATCGGCCTCCCGGAGTTTAGCAACGCTCCTCTGAAGAAACGCCTGAGTTGGCGTCCGCGGAGCCCTCAACGGGAAGATGATAGGAGCGTCCACTATCTGATGGGCCGGATACGGCTACTAGCCCATTCTGGATTGACCATGATTGGAGTCATGGCCACATGCATCATGCGAGGGGTGCAGCCGCTCCAATATAGGGCCACCCCATGTGGGATTTTAACGGGGAGAATGACGCCACCCGTCATGGCCGCACGGGACCGGGATCGGCCGCCGATCTGGTGAAGATCTTGTCCGGCTTGTACAAAGGGGAGAAGGAGGACTTCCTCCGCACGAATCCATTGAATGGATTCTCCATGAATAACCCTCGGAGCAGGGTAAGCGGATGCTTATATATCTGATCCGTGCTCTCAAAGATAAGTGTCTTACCTTATGATTTTGATGCAGGAAATACGCCGGGATGTGGCGGGCATAGAAAGCCCAACTCCACAACCCGAGGATCCGGGAAGATCCCTTGATCCGGCCTCCAAAGAGGATATGGACGTAAAGATGGATTTGATTGACGGGGTGTTCCACCAGCTCAGCATAGACAATGCTTTAGTCGCCATTACGGCTGACTATCCCGGTTTATGTCCGGCTTCCCAGGTGAGTACGACCGAAGTCCTGACACTGTTACTTTCTAATGCTTATTTCTGACCATCGTGTGTCAATGGTGCTTCGCAGGAGGTGCCTTTACGATGGGAAGCCGAGCCCGCGGCGACTAACCAAACGAGGTCAGTGCGGCCTAGCAGGCGAAAGAGGAGTGCGGCATGAATCGAAATGTCGCTGCAAAGGTATGGTGCACCATTGTCCTTTAAGGGAAAGACTCCTGGGAGGCCTATTAATGCTCATGATTCTTCCAGGAGAAAGAGCGCTTGCCGGACCAAGTCCGGAGAGGGTGCCCACCAAGCCTCCATCAGCCAGGCTCCAACGCCTGGTCCGGAGGGGGAGGCGAGCGCAAGGCGCGAGCCGGATGCTCCTCCAACGAAGGATGCCGACAGGTTGTCCGCCACCAGGTCTGAGGTGGAGAGCGCCATGAATCACAGGCGCCATCGGACAGTTCTTCATGACGCGTGTTTCTCCCCTGAGGCGTTAAATGCCTTTAATGCGGGAGACGCGCACCTCCATGCTGCTCAAGATGGTTTAACCAGAGCCACGGAGCAGTATGTAAAGGACATACGGGTAAGGAATTTTAATAGTTATATATGCAGTAGCCCCCGAGACTTAAAATAGTTAAACTAACTGATTTAAGGATCATTTGTTATGCAGGATCTTACTGAGAAGAATACCCACCTGTCTCAGGAGCTCCAAGAATGCAAGGCCCAACTTGAGGCCGCACTAGCCGCTGCCGGGGGAGCCACGGAGACCCCCTCTGGTAATTCATATTTTGAAAAGAGAAGTAGTTTATGAAGTACGGCATGTGTGTATAGTCTGACAATAATATTGCAGAGGGTGCCGGACTAGATCCGGACATGCAACAGCTGCTGCGCCAGGTGAAGGCCGGTGAGAGGGTGCTTATGAGGGTGCAGCAGGAGAGGAACAAACTCCAAGATGCCAACACCCAGCTGGGCGAAGAACTAAAAGATGTTCGAGTCCAGCTGTCTAACTCCGTAAAGGAGAATCGGCGGCTTCTTCGCGGAATTTATAGTAAGTGCTTGAGCAAACTCTTTTGAAAAGAAGAGTTCGGCGAGGAAGTCGATTGACAGAAGTGTGTCTGTAGGTGTGCTCACGGGTCGTCCGGCGAAGGAGATGCCTGGTTCCACGGGAGACCCTCTTCCTGAGCTGCTGCAACTGCATGAACGTGTTCGGAAGGCAATGAGCGGCGTCGTTCGGGCCTTATGGCCTTCCGTCTCCCTACCCGAGGGTCTTGGAGGGCTTGCTGAGAAGCTTCAAGGAGTACGGCGGCGTCTCCGTCTGTGGAAGATATTGGCCTGCCGTCAAGGCGCCAGGGAGGCCTGGGCCATGGTGAAGACGCGGTACCCAAAGGCTGACCCAAACCACATGGCCGAGGTCAGACCTGCGGGGCCCGATGGAAAGGAGATCCCGGTGAGCCTGATGTGCGACCAAGTAGAGTTGGCCGCGAAATATTCCCAACAGGACTGTAAATTAGACAGCCTATTAGATGGGATTGAAGAGGAGTACAATCAGTCAGTTTGACGATGTAATTTTAAAATGACATGTAAAATGCCTTCTAGCCGGATTGTAGATCGTTTGTCTTTGCGGACCTTTTCGCTTCAACCTCGGGACCCAACAGTCCGGAGTGTGTCCAAATACCCTTACGGTTATAAAAGAACCGGGGCATGCATGAAGACAAGGCGTAGGGGTCATAATTGCTTTATTAGACAAGTGCCCAACTAGCTATGTTATATTACATGGTTAGTAAGAAACATCTTCCAGGGAGAATAGTTCCGTTAAGGGTTCCTTTCCCTGGGAGGCATGCCCTAAAGTGCATGTCCGGACTGCGAAAATAGCAGAAAAAGCATCTGGGGGCAGATAAATAATTAAGTAATAAATCATCTTTCTGGTCACCGACCGAATATTCCCTTAAGAACGCTAGCCTTCGGCTTCACCCAGTCTGAGGTACACATCCGGCTGACCCGGCAGTAACAATCACAGAGGTGCTCCCTTTACCTCCTAGCCGAACAATCGGGAACGTAGGGGTAAGCACAGGAGCCAGGCAACCCGGCTTGGCCAAAACTTAAGTCATATCGATGCATATAATGGTGATCAAAAGGTACATGCGGAAGTGTGACACATGTGTTGGGCATGAAGCCCATATGAATAAGCTTCTGTTAAAGAAGCCCCCAGGTATAACGAGTGCGAGTAGCACATCGAGTGAGTGCGGACAAAGCGCAGATCAGCCCTCAAGAGGTTTGTACTGGAGAGAAAAAAAGGGGGGGAAGAGGGAAAACAAAGACAGCGAAAAAATATGAAAGGTGGACGGAGGAAGGAGACGAACCCTGAGTCCGGCACTAGGTGTAAAATCTTCGGAGGCGGGCTGCGTTCCATGGGTTTGGCTCGAGTCGGTTGTCAGATGCATTGCATAGACGGTATGCGCTGCCGATAAGGACTTGGTCGATGATGAAGGGACCTTCCCATTTGGGCTTGAGTTTTTCCTTTTTCTTGCCCGGCAGGCGGAGAACTAGCTCGCCAACGTTGTAAGTCTTGGCCCGTAATTCTCTGCTTTGATATCTTCGAGCCTGCTGTTGATAGAATGCGGAACGGGATTTTTCCACGTCGTGCTCCTCCTCTAAAGCGTCCAAACTATCCTGCCGATCCAACTCGGCTTCTCTTTCCTTGTACATGCGCATGCGAGGTGAGTCATGAATTATATCGCAGGGCAAAACTGCCTCAGCGCCGTATACCATAAAAATGGTGTGAATCTGGTTGTGCGGTTTGGCATGGTCCGCAGCCCCCAGAGTACGGAGTCGAGCTCCTCTACCCAGTGCGTGTTAGATTTCGTGAGGGACCGCACTAATCTGGGTTTGATGCTGCTCATGATTAGACCATTTGCTCGTTCCACTTGACCGTTAGTTTGAGGGTGGTAGACTGATGCATAGTCGAGCTTGATGCCCATGTTTTTGCACCAGAGTTTAACCTCGTCGGCCGTGAAATTCGTGCCGTTATTAGTGATGATGCCGTGGGGGACGCCAAAACGGTGTACTACCCTGGATATGAAGTTTATCACAGGTCCGGATTCTGCCGTTTTAACCGGCTTGGCCTCTATCCATTTGGTGAATTTGTCCACCATGACCAATAAGTATTTGTGCTTGTGGGTTCCCCCTTTAAGGGGTCCAACCATGTCAAGCCCCCAGACCGCGAACGGCCAGGTGATGGGTATAGTTTTGAGGGCGGTGGGTGGCATGTGGCTCTGATTAGCAAAGAGCTGGCAACCGACGCATCGTTGGACTAAGTCCTGAGCATCTGCCCGGGCTGTTGGCCAATAAAATCATGTACGGAAGGCCTTGCCTACAAGGGCCCGGGCGGCGGCGTGGTGCCCGCCGAGTCCGGCATGAATTTCAGCCAGGAGATTTCGCCCTTCCTCTTCGGAGATACACCTTTGAAGGACTCCGGTTGTGCTTTTCCTATAAAGTTCTCCCTCATGGACCTTGTAGGCTTTAGATCGCCGAACTATGCAGCGGGCCTCATTTTGGTCTTCGGGAAGTTCCTGCCTGATTAAGTAGGCTAGGAATGGTTCCGTCCACGGGGCAATTACTGCCAGTATTTCGTGGGCTGAATCCGTTATTTCATTGGCTGAGCCACTGATTATGTCAGAATGTTCTGTGTTAGGTGATGCAGTTGGTTCCGGATTGTTATTTTGGGACTCCTCTTCCCATAATACGGAGGGCTTAAATAGCCGCTCCAGGAAGATGTTTGGAGGGACGGCGTCGCGTTTTGTGCCGATGCGTGCCAACACGTCTGCTGCCTGGTTATTGTCCCGGGCTACATGGTGGAATTCAAGTCCTTCGAACCGGGCTGACATTTTTAGGACGGCGTTACGGTAAGCTACCATTTTCGGATCCTTGGCATCAAAGTCTCCATTTACTTGGGATATTGCGAGGTTTGAATCCCCGCGCACCTCTAGGTGTTGAATACCCATGGAGATTGCCATTCGGAGGCCATGTAGAAGGGCCTCGTATTCGGCTGCATTGTTGTAGTCCATGTACATTATTTGAAGCATGTATTGGACTGTGTCTCCGGTTGGGGACGTCAAGACGATGCCAGCCCCCAAGCCGGCCAACATTTTGGAGCCGTCGAAATGCATGATCCAATTGGAGTATGTGCCGTACTCTTTAGGGAGTTCGGCTTCCGTCCATTCGGTGATGAAGTCAGCCAGAACTTGCGATTTTATAGCTCGCCGTGGTTTGTAGGTTATGTCAAATGGTAAGAGCTCAATGGCCCATTTTGCAATCCTTCCCGTCGCGTCGCGATTGTTTATAATATCGTTGAGAGGTACTTCGGAGGCCACCATCATGGAACACTCTTGAAAGTAGTGTCGCAGCTTCCGGGATGCCATGAACACCGCATACGCTATCTTTTGATAATGTGGGTACCGGGACTTGCATGGAGTTAACACAATGGATACGTAGTACACTGGTTTTTGAAGAGGGAATTTGTGCCCTTCTGTTTCTCGTTCGACGACGAGTGCAGCGCTAACAACTTGATGTGTTGCAGCGATGTACAATAACATAGGTTCGCCCAGGTTGGGCGCAGCCAGGACCGGATTTGTTGCCAATATGGTTTTAATTTCTTCCAGTCCGGCCGTGGCAGCATCCGTCCATTCAAAGTGTTCGGTGCGCCAAAGGAGGCGATAGAGGGGCAATGCCTTTTCTCCCAAATGGGAGATGAAGCGGCTTAGAGCCGCCACGCATCCAGTTAGTTTTTGTATTTGCTTGAGGTCCTTTGGGATATCCAATTGTGACAGAGCTCAGATCTTGGTTGGGTTTGCTTCAATTCCTCTACCGGATACAATGAAGCCCAAGAGCTTTCCGGATGGTACGCCGAAAACACATTTTTCCGGGTTGAGCTTAATGTCATATGCTCAGAGGTTGTTGAATGTCACCCTCAAGTCGTCTACTAGAGTCTCGACATGTTTGGTCTTGACGACCACATCGTCTACGTATGCCTCTACTGTTTAGCCTATCTGGGTAGCCAGACATGTCTGAATGATGCGCTGATATGTTGCGCCGGCGTTTTTGAGTCTGAAGGGCATTGTGTTGAAGCAGAACGGTCCATATGGAGTAATGTATGCCGTTGCGGCCTGGTCTTTTTCCGCCATCTTGATTTGATGGTATCCGGAGTATGCGTCGAGGAAGCACAATGAATCGTGCCCTGCGGTAGCATCGATGATTTGGTCGATGCGAGGGAGAGGGAAAGGGTCCTTTGGACAGGCCTTGTTAAGGTCTTTGAAATCGACACAAAGGCGCCAGGATTTGTCCTTTTTTGGTACCATTACCAGGTTAGCTAGCCAGTCCGGATGTTTTATATCTCTGATGAATCCGGCTTCTAAGAGTTTGGCTAGCTCCTCTCCCATTGCTTGTCTTTTGGGTTCGGAAAATCGTCGAAGAGCCTGTTTGACTGGCTTGAATCCTTTTAGGATATTTAGGCTGTGCTCTGCCAGCCTGCGTGGGATTCCTGGCATGTCCGAAGGGTGCCAGGCGAAAATGTCCCAATTTTCCCTAAGGAATTCTCGTAGTACGGCTTCTACATCAGGATTTAATTGTGCCCCAATGGAGGCCGTCTTTGTAGGGTCCATTGGATGGACCTAGAATTTGACTATTTCGTTTGCTGGTTTAAAAGAGGTGGACTTAGACCTCTTATCGAGTATCACGTCGTCCCTATCCACCGTGGAGCGCAGCGCAGTGAGTTCCTATGCCGCTAGGGCTTCGGATAATGACTCTAGGGCCAGTGCGGCTGTCTTATTTTCAGCGCGGAGTGCTTTATCTGGATCACTGATGAGAGTGATAATTCCATTGGGCCCGGGCATTTTGAGCTTCATGTACCCATAATGGGGTATAGCTTGGAAGATTGTGAATGCCTCTCGCCCTAACAAGGCGTGATATCCGCTGCCCAATGGGGCCACTTGGAACGTGACCTCTTCGGACCTGTAGTTGTCCGGCGAGCCGAACACTACGTCTAATGTGATTTTTCCTGTGCAGCGTACTTCTCGGCTAGGGATTATCCCCCTGAAGGTTGTGCTGCTTCGCTCAATGTGGCTCCAGTCAATTTCCGTTTTTTGAAGGGTTTCCTCATAGATGAGGTTTAATCCGCTGCCGCCATCCATGAGTACCTTGGTAAGACGAAAGACGTCCACTATCGGACTAAGGACCAATGCGGCAGGTGCTCGAGCTGTTCAGAATTTGGGTTCATCGCTGGCATTGAAGGTGATAGCCGTGTCGCTCCATGGATTTGTCGTTGCTACTTGGTAGACTTCGGCGAGGCTGCGGATTGTTCGCTTCCGCATATTGTTTGATGCTAAAGTCTCGAAGACTATCAATACCGTACTGGTACTGCTGGTCTGGTTGCCCGGGGCTAGAAAGCCTTCGCCACTTTTGGCCACCTGCCGTAGTATCCAACATGCTCGAAGGCTATGTGTTGGAGTGGCGCCCTCCGTACTGTGGATTTTGCAGGGTCCGTTGAGCCATCCCTCCAGTATGGTTCCGTGCCCTTTAGGGTTTTTTTGCTTTTTGGTTTTTAATCCAGGTGCTTGAGTATGACGCACCCTTTTATTTCGGACTGGGGTTGTATTTGGGGCTGGATTGTCCCAAAACCTGGTTTCGGTTTTCCAGGCACTCTCCATCGCACAGTATTTTTGTACAATGGTCGCTAGGTCGGCGAAGCGTGTAACTTTGCGACGATTTATGGCGTTTATGATTCCCTTGTCCGTGCAATTGTTGCAAAAAATTGAAATCGTGCTTTCTTCATGGCAGTCCTTTATCCTGCTCATAACCAAGAGGAATCTGGCCCAGTAATGATGTACTGTTTCATCGGGCTCTTGCCGTATTTGAGATAGATCGCTTATGTTTGGGTGGGCGGGTGGAATTAAGTTCGGAACCCCGCCCGATCTGAGGCTCAAAGGCCAAGAAGTTTCCGGATTTGGAAGCTTGGTTTGTTGGATGCCTTCCAACAAATCTGGTCCGATGCCTGACTTTAGGGTCAGTATTTGATTGACGTCCGTCCCTCTGCGGGAATCCGGCATGGAGGGATCGGGAATCCGGACATAGCTGGTTTTTAACATAGAAGAAGAGTCGCCGCATTGTTCCTCTACCACAACAACGTGGTGGGTAGCCTGGGGAGAGTTAATTTCTCTCAGATCGGTTTTAAGCCCAATCTGATCGTAGTCTGTAGCGACTCCCAGGGCGGCGATGCGATCCAAGAGCTCGTTCACGGAGGAGAGCTCCATCGGATCTAGCTGCTCGGCGAATTCCGAGCTGACGTGAAGATCGTTTTGATGACCTGAGAGGTCATCGTCGGAGCGGTGGCCGAACAGGCGGTCATAAGAAAACCACCTAGCCGAATGGTTTGGCCGGCGGCCAAAGCTCCCTTGACGACGGTGCCGTCTTTAAAGACGGGAAAAGGCATCCTTCCTGATTGCGACGGCACAGAGGAACTCTCAATGAAAGCACCAACGTCGGTGTCAAAACCGGCGGATCTCGGGTAGGGGGTCCCGAACTGTGCGTCTAGGCGGATGGTAACAGGAGACAAGGGACATGATGTTTTACCCAGGTTCGGGCCCTCTCGATGGAGGTAAAACCCTACGTCCTACTTGATTAATATTGATGATGTGTGTTACAAGAGTAGATCTACCACGAGATCAAGGAGGCTAAACCCTAGAAGCTAGCCTATGGTATGATTTTTGTTCGTCCTACGGACTAGAGCCATCCGGTTTATATAGACACCGGAGAGGGCTAGGGTTACACAGAGTCGGTTACAATGGTAGGAGATCTACATATCCGTATCGCCAAGCTTGCCTTCCACGCCAAGGAAAGTCCCATCCGGACACGGGACGAAGTCTTCAATCTTGTATCTTCATAGTCTTGGAGTCCGGCTGATCATGATAGTTCGGCTGTCCGGACACCCCCTAGTCTGGGACTCCCTCAACGGGCAAACCAACAATAGGGTCTTTGGTCAAATAACTCTCACAGAAAGAGATGCACTCTTTGGTCAGATATCCCTGGGCTATGCTTCCATCTGGACGGGACATGTTATGAAAGAATCCTTTGATGACCCCATTCATCCTCTCGAATGCTATGCAGGAATGTCGGTCCTAGGCCGATGATGTCGTCCATGTTGTGGACACATAGATGCACCATGACATCAAAGAACACGGGTGGTAAGTACATCTCTAGCTCATTCAGTATGATAACGATCTCTTCATGTAGCCTATGGAGTTGCTTCACACTGATCGACTTTCGAGAGATAGCATCAAAAAAGTGCCATAGGTCAGTAAGCGTCTCATACACATGTGTGTCCATAATCCCTCTAAGTGCAACCGGGAGTAACTGCGTCATCATCACATGACAGTCGTGAGACTTCATCCCACTAAACCTTTTTTTCTTAGTGTCCAGATATCTGCTTATCTTCCCACAGTATCCGGAACTAACCTTGATTCCGGCAAGGCACTTGAACAATTGATCGACCTCCTTTGGATCTAAGGTGAAGCAAGAGGGGGGGCAATATTTTTCTTCCTTCTTGTTTACCTTTTTTCCCCTATCTTCCGTCTCCGTCTCCATCTCCGTCTCCTCTGACGACCTTTTACCGGGCATTTGGAGATCTTTCCTGATTTTCAAAAATTCCAAGTCTTTTCTTGCCTTCGGCCTATCCTTGGTCCTCTCCGGCATGTTCATCAATGTTCCAAGCAAACTCTCAAGGATATTTTTTATGATATGCATTTGATCAAGGCTATGAGGCGTGTCGAGTATGGGCTAGCATTCCAAGTCCCAGAAAACAGATCTCGTCTTCCATATCTTCAGCAGGGGCTCCGGTGCCTTTTTCTTCGTCTTTCCCGATGAGGGGCACTCTTCCCAGTTCTTCAATAACTCATATATTTCTGGACCGCTACGCTTACATGGAGGACCTCGATGCTCAGCCTTACCATTGAATAGATCTCCATGCTTTCTCCATGGGTCATCCTTCTCGAGCCATCTTCGATGCCCCATGTACACGATTTTCGAAGACCCGCCATCTTTCGATAGCTGCAGAGAAGTTGTATCATCCATGCACCTCATGCATCCGCAATATCCATGGCACACCTGGCCGGAGAGATAGCCGTAACTGAGATAGTCCTGCACCGTCGTGATCAGCGCGGCTCTCATGTAGAAATACTCTCCTTTGCTTGCATCCCATGTCTTGGCCGGCGTTGTCCATAAGGTCTGTAACTCCTCTTTCAGTAACCCGAGATACATATTTATATCATTTCCCGGTTGTCTCGGCCCTTGAATAAGCATAGCCATGTGTATGTATTTTTCCTTCATGCACAACCAGGGGGAGGTTGTACATCCATACAAACACGGGCCATGTGCTATGATTGGTGTTCTGGTTGCCAAATGGATTCATGCCATCACTACTAGCGCCAAGCACGATGTTCCTTGGATCATTTGCGAAAAATTCAAATTCAGCATTTAATGCTCTCCACTGGCTAGCATCTACGAGGTGTCTCAGCTTCGGTTCATCTCCGTCATCTGGCTTCACCCTCTCCGTGTGCCAGCGCATAAGCTTTGCTTCCTTAGGGTCTACGAAAAACCGCTATAGACGCGGAGTGATCGGAAAGTACCATATAGCTTTTTGTGGAGCTTTCTTTCCGGCCTTTTTATATCGTGAAGCATTGCACTTTGGACAGATGGTTTTTTCTGCATGCTCGTTCCGATATATGATGAAATCATTGATGCATGCGTGATATCTAATATGTGGCAGATCAATACGGCACACGATTTTCTTTGCCTCCTCGACACTAGTAGTACACAGGCTTCCCGCCGGAAGAACCTTCTTTAGGTACTTCAGAAGCTCATCCAGGCTTGTATCTGTCCTTTGTTTTTTGCCTTCATATATAGAAGTTCTAGTGTGAAACTCAAGCGGGTCACCTCGGGATTATTGCAACCATCATACAAAGGAGTCATTGAGTCTACCTCTAGTTGCGCCAGTTTGGCCTCCTCTCTAGAAGCAGCTCTATCGCTAGTCGTCTTCTTGTGAAGCAGCTCTCTGCCTTGAACTGCATGTCCGCGTCTTCTCTGCCTTGAACTGCATGTTTGCCATCGACATTTTCGAGGCCGTCTTCCCCTTCGGGCACATAATCGGTCATCTCTTCATATGGTGGCCCCATGTCATTATTTCCTGCCCCGTCGACGTCCTCATCATCATCATCATCTTCTTCTTCTTCTTCTTCACTTATCCAACGAGTATGGCCATGCATGAAACCATGCATGAGCAGGTGCGCCTTGAATTTACCACCCTTAAAGGGGTCGAGCCTGACTCTTCCTTTGCATTTTCGACACGGACATAAAACATCCCTCAGTCTTTTTTCATTCATGTCATCCACAGCGGATTGCCAGTATCTTTCCACCATCCTTCCATTGACCTTCATGATCACCTGCGGGCGGAGCAAATATTATAACCATGTATATATGCATGTATGGATCAAATTCATACAAAAATTCGGCATGACCTTCCCTAAACATAGGACATATTGAGTTTGCATGCCCAAAAGTCGCTGAAACGGAATTGTCAATAATTCGGCAAAACATAGGCAACTCATGTCACCCACATTATTTCATCAAATACACAATGTAGGCAACTCAAATTATGCCACAGACAATTCGGTATATTCTCATATCGCCCATATATATATAGTTTCGGTCCTATCCACACAAACACTTTTTTTGCTCACCTATGTGTCGAGAGGGATATCGAGCACCTTTCTTCTTAATTACCTAGTAGCTCTATAGATATATAGCTCTAACTAGCTAGCTAGCTAGGGAGAGAGTGGGAGGAGAGGGAGAGGAGAAGAGGGAAGGCATTAATGGAAGGGGGTGGTGGAGGGCAAAGAAGAGGGGGAGGGAGGGCATTAATGGAGGGGGTGGTGGTGGAGGGCAAAGAAGAGGGGGATGGTGGAGGGCAAAGAAGAGGGGGAGGGCGGGCTCTAAAGGAGGGGTGTGGTGGAGGGGCAAAGAAGAGGGGGTGATGGAAGGGCAAAGAAGAGGGGAAGGGAGGGCTCTAATGGAGGAGTGGTGGAGGGGGAGCATTGGAACAAGCAAGGTGCAAGGAAAGGGGGAGAAAGGAAGGGGGAGGAAGAAGGAAGGGAAGGAAGGAGGGGAAAGGTGGTAGGTGGCTGGCGGGCATAGCAGTAGCGCGGGTCTCCTATGCGCGCTACTGCTATGGCATCTTGCAAAATATCTACGGCTAGTGGTGCACTACCTATAGCGCGGGCTAAAATAACACGCTACTGGTAAAATTTTATAGATAAAAAAATAGCAGTAGCGCGCTTATATCAACAGGCGCTATCGATCCAAAACTAACAGTAGCGCTGGTTGGGCGACAAGCGCTGCTACTTTAGTGATCAAATATTGTAGTGTGTTACACTTAGCAGTAGCGTGGGTTTAGATAAAAAGCGCTGCTGCTAACTTATACCAGTAGCGCTCTTTCTAGCCAGCACTACTACTAACTACTAGTAGCATGGGGTCACAAACAAACGCTACTGGTAAACTTCTATCTATAAGCGTTTTCCTAGTAGTGAGCAGGGCAGAGGCGGCTCGCCAACGTGCCGCAGCTCGGGAAGCATTTGCTGCTGCATCTCAGTACGACCCCAGTTATAACTACAGATATCAGCCAAGCTATCCTTGGCATTAGACCAACTTAGGCCAAAAGCCTAAGCTTGGGGGAGTACGTATTTCTCACCGACTTACATTCATGTTCACACACTATTCTAGTTGTCGGTGCGCATACTCTTTCATTGTATTATCCATGCTAGTTTAATTTTCTGTTTCTAGCCTTTTTCTTGTGTGTTTGATAAACCTTGAGAAAAACCAAAAAAATAGTTAGTTTAATTTCCATGCTCGTAGTAGGAATTAAAATGAAAACCCAAAAAGATTTCTCTTTCTTCTTTTACTTGTTGGGAGCTTTCCCGTGTAAATAGTTTTGTTTTATTTTCTTTTCTTTGGGGGTTGAGAGTAGAAGACCATATTGAAAATGTTTAGTGGCTCTCATATGCATGATTGTTTATTTGACTTAGAGACCATATTACCTTGTCTTCTCTCTTGAGTTGAATGCTTGCAGATTCCAGCTTAGTCCAATGCACGTGCACTATTATTATTATACACATCGTTCGGTCGTGCAAGTGAAAGGCAATAATGACAATATAAGATGGACTGATTGAGATGAGAGAAGCTGGTATGAACTCGACCTCTCTTGTTTTTGTAAATATGATGAGTTCACCATTCCTGGTTCAGCTTATTATGAATTAAACATATTTGCAATGACATTTAGAGATTATAGTTGCTTGTGCCATGCTTGATTAGCTATGAGTTATAATGGTTTTACCTTGCGTGCCAACATGCTATTAAAATTATTATGATATGGTATGATGGAATGGTATCCTCCTTTGAATGAATTGAGTGACTCGACTTGGCACATGTTCATGCATGTAGTTGAAACAAATCAACATAGCCTTCATGATAATTATGTTCATGGTGGATTATATCCTACTCATGCTTGTAGTCTATGTGAATTAATTTTGATGCATGTTCATGACTGTTGTCGCTCTCTCAGTTGGTCGCTTCCCAGTCTTTTGCTAACCTTCACCTGTACTAAGCGGGAATACTTCTTGTGCATCCGAACTCCATAAACCCCAAAGTTGTTCCATATGAGTCCACCATACCTTCCTATATGTGGTATTTACCTGCCGTTCCAAGTAAATTTTTATATGCCAAACTCCAAATCTTCAAATGAAATTCTGTTTTGTATGCTCGAGCAGCTCATGTTTCAACTAGGGCTGCCTATATCTTCCATGCTAGGTGGGTTATTCTCAAGAGGAGTGGACTCCACTCCTCATTCACGAGAAAGGGCCGGTAACCGGGATGCCCAGTCCCATGATCCAAGAAGATCAAAGCAAATCAATATAATTAAACAAAACTCCCCCAGGGTTGTTGTTAGTTGGAGGCACTCGTTGTTTCGAGGAAGCCATGGATTGATGCTTGTTGGTGGTGGGGAAGTATAAACTTTTACCATTATGTTTGGGAACTGCCTACAATGCATGTAGTATGGAAGATATCGCCATCTCATAGTTGTTGCGTTGACAGTGAAAGTATGCCGCTCAAAATGTTATTCAATCTCTATTTTAAAATCGAGCTCTGGCACCTCTACAAATCCCTGCTTCCCTCTGCGAAGGGCCTATCTATTTACTTTTATGTTGAGTCATCACCTTCTTATTAAAAAGCATCCGCTGGAGAGCACATTGTCATTTGCATTCATTACTATTGGTTTATATTGGATATGACTTGACTGGATCTCTTTTACCATGAATTACAATGTTTAGTCAGTCCTTGACCTTTAAAGGTGCTCTACATTTATGTTTTGCAGTCTCAAAAAGGGCCAGCAAGATACCATCTTGTTATATCATATCATGATTGTTTTGAGAAAGTGTTGTGATCCGAGTTTTATTATTATTGCTTGCTAGTTGATTATGCCATTGATATGAGTAAACATGAGACCTAAGTGTTATTGTGAATATGGTTAGTTCATAATCTTTGCTGAAAACTTGAATGTTGGCTTTACATATTTGCAACAACAAGAGCAAACAGAGTTTGTAAATGTTTTTCTTTATCGCTTTCAGTTTGTCAACTGAATTGCTTGAGGACAAGCAAAGGTTTAAGCTTGGGGGAGTTGATATGTCTCCGTCGTATCTACTTTTACAAACACTGTTGCCCTTGTTTTGGACTCTAACTTGCATGAGTTGAATGGAACTAACCCGGACTAACGTTGTTTTCAGCAAATCTGCCATGTTGTTATTTTTGTGCAGAAATAAAAGTTCTTGGAATGACCTGAAAAATCCACGGAGCAACTTTTCAGAATTAATAAAAAATATTGGCGAAAGAATCAACGTCAGGGGGCCCATACCCTATCCACGAGGGTGGAGGGCACGCCCCCTGCCTCGTGGGTCCCCTGGACGTCCACCGACCTCAACTCCAACTCTATATATTTGCTTTCGTGGAGAAAAAAATCAAAGAGAAAGTTTCATCGTGTTTTATGATACGGATCCGCCGCCAAGCCCTAATCTCTCTCGGGAGGGCTGGTCTGGAGTCCGTTCGGGGCTCCGGGGAGGGGGATTCGTCGCCATCGTCATCATCAACCATCCTCCATCACCAATTTCAAGATGCTCACCACCGTGCGTGAGTAATTCCATTGTAGGCTTGCTGGACGGTGATGGGTTGGATGAGATTTACCATGTAATCAAATTAGTTTTGTTAGGGTTTGATCCCTAGTATCCATTATGTTCTAAGATTGATGTTACCATGACTTTGTCATGCTTAATTCTTGTCACTAGGGCCCGAGTGCCATGATTTCAGATCTAAACCTATTATGTTTTCATGAATATATGAGTGTTCTTGATCCTATATTGCAAGTTATAGTCACCTACTACGTGTTATGATCCGGCAACCCCGGAGTGACAATAGTGGGGACACTTCCCGGTGATGACCGTAGTTTGAGGAGTTCATGTATTTACTAGGTGCTAATGCTTTGGTCCCGTTCTATATTAAAAGGAGGCCTTAATATCCCTTAGTTTCCATTAGGACCCAGCTGCCACAGGAGGGTAGGACAAAATATGTCATGCAAGTTCTTTTCCATAAGCACGTATGAATATATTCGGAATACATGCCTACATTACATTGATGAACTGGAGCTAGTTCAGTGTCACCCTATGTTATAACTATTACATGAGGAATTGCATCCGACAAAATTATCCATCACTGATCCAATGCCTACGAGCTTTTCACATATTGCTCTTTGCTTATTTACTTTACTGTTGCTACTATTACAATTACTACAAAACTGTTGCCATTGCTTTTGCCACTGTTATCGTTACTTCCATACTACTTTGCTGCAGATACTAAGTTATCCAGGTGTGGTTGAATTGAAAACTCGACTGCTAATACTTGAGAATATTCTTTGGCTCCCCTTGTGTCGAATCAATAAATTTGGGTTGAATACTCTACCCTGAAAAACTGTTGCGATCCCCTATACTTGTGGGTTAGCAGATGGGTCCAGGTAGTTGGAAGGCTCGGGGGCTGGAGTTGTCTTGGCCTCCCCTCAAGGGGACAAGTTTTGTTATGTTCTAAGATTGATGTTTCCCTATACTAACAATGTAGCTGAGTACGAAGCCTTGCTCCATGGTCTTCGGATGGCTAAGGTGATGAACTTAAGCCGGGTGAGATGTTTCGGCGACTCGGACTTGGTGGATCAACAAGTCTCCGGAAAATGGAATTCCAAAGACCCACTTATGGCGGCTTATCACCGTGAGGTGGATGCTATTGTTGGTCATTTTAAAGGTTATCAAGTGGAACACATCAATCGCAGGAAGAATGAGGCAGTTGATGATTTAAGCCGGTTGGGGTCTCAGCGTAAGCCGGTGCCACCTAACATTTTCTTGGATATTTTGCATAACCCTTCTGTCAAGTTGCCTACAGAGGAAGACCTAGCTGTTCCTGACCCAGACGCACAGTTGGTGGCGGCTCTCCACACCATCCTAGATTGGACAATACCATATTTGGCTTACATGACCCGGGGCGAGTTACCTGAGGATGAAACTTTGGCCAGGCAGATAACCTGGCGGTCTAAGTCAATGGCAATTGCCAATGGCGAGTTACACCATCGCAGTGTCACTAGGGCGTTTCAGCGCTGTGTCTCTCATGAGGAGGGTTGTGAGATTCATGAAGGACATTGTGGTCATCATGCCGGCTCAAAGTCCCTGGTAGCCAAAGCTTTTCGTCATGGATTTTATTGGCTGACGGCTCATGCTGATGCGGAGGATCGGGTCAGTAAATGTGATGGTTGTCAGAAGTTTTCGCGGAGAGCTCATGTGCCGGCTCAAGAATTGAGGATGATTCCAATTACTTGGCCGTTTGTAGTCTGGGGGCTTGATATGGTTGGGCCTTTCAAAAGGTCCAAAGACAAAAAGACCCACCTCCTGGTGGCGGTTGACAAATTTACAAAGTGGTTGAAGCAGAGCCGGTCAGTAAGTGTGGCGCGGCAACGGCGCTTCAGTTCATTAAAAAGGTGATTTTCCGCTTTGGCTTTCCCCGCGGTATCATAACTGATAATGGCACTAACTTGTCCAAGAGTGCTATGAAAGAGTTTTGTCAATGTGAGCATATTCGTCTTGACATGTCATCAGTGGCTCACCCTCAATCCAATGGTCAAGCTGAAAGAGCCAATCAAGAAATTTTGAGAGGCATCAAGCCCCGGCTCATGGTTCCTTTACAACGGACGCCGGGTTGTTGGGTGGAGGAGTTACCTTCTATGATATGGAGTATCAATACCACTCCCAACAGGTCTACGGGTTACACGCCTTTCTTCATGGTTTACGGAGCAGAGGCGGTTCTTCCTAGTGACATCCGTCATGACTCGCCCCGTGTGGCGACCTACATTGAAGCTGATAATGAACAAGCACGTCGGGATGCACTTGACCTATTTGATGAGAAGCGTGACCTTGCGGCAGCCCGCTCGGTGATTTACCAACAAGATCTGTGTTGTTACCACAGCCGTCGGGTTAAGTCCAGAACCTTTCAAGAAGGTGATTTGGTGTTCCGGCTCATCCAGGATCAGACTGACATGCACAAGCTATCCCCACCTTGGGAAGGTCCCTTTGTGGTCAGCAAGAACTTGAACAACATGTCATACTACCTTATCGATGTTCGAGAGCACAAAGACTCACGTAAGTCGGAGGAGGAGACCTGCCGGCCGTGGAATATCGCTCATCTTCGGCCTTACTACACTTGAGCCACCGACTCTTATGATGTACATATTTTTGACGATGTATATATTATGATGATTATAATAAAGCAGGGTCTCTGTTGTTTCATCTTCAACAATGTGCCTTCGTCGTCATAATTTCAAAGACCAACTGGGGGCGGGTCGTATTCGAATCATGCTATTAACCCCTTTTGGCCGGCTTCCTAGTCGTATTCGAACCATAGCCATAAACACTTAGATCATTTGGGGGCTGGATCATATTCGAATCACAGCTTAACCCCTTTTGGTCTGGCTTACTGATCGTATTCTAATCAGAGTCGTTACAAGTTTCAAGGTCATTTGGGGGCTTCCTGTTCAAACATAGGTGTATTCACCAAAGAGAACATAGTTGTCGGTACCCTCTTGATCGGTGCAATGCCACAACACTTCAAGGTCATTTGGGGCTTCCTGTTCAAACATAGGTGTATTCACCAAAGAGAACATAGCTGTCGGTACCCTCTTGATCGGCGCAATGCCAAAACACTTCAAGTTCACTGGGGGGCTTCCTGATCGTATTTGAATCATAGCTGTCGATACCCCTTTGATCGGCGCAATGGCAAAAACCATTAGGGGGCTTCCTGATCGCATTCGAATCATAGCTACTAACCCTTTTGGTCTGGCTTTCTGGTCGTATTCGAACCATAGCCTTGCTTTTGACATTTGGCTTGATTTCTTGAAAGTTTTTTCTGGTTCTTCTTGATACTATCTGGCCTTTTGATTTAAAAGTAAATTTGGTCATACAGCCTTTACTTTCATAAGCTCATATTTGAAGCTTACCGTGGTTTTCATTACCCGGCTTAACACAAGAGGCTACAAGCCGCCCATACATGATGATATCCAGCACTTGGACTTATTGGCTTCTAAAAAGCTTTAGGGTGCTCAGCCTTACTGCACAGGTATCGTAAACCGGCAGTGCAATTACATATCGTAGGTATGATATCATTATTATGTTTCAATTAAGGTTCAACAAACCTTATCCATAATTGTTTAAAGCATCAGTGGGTGCATACAAAATATTATGACCCGCCCTGCAGTAAACCGCCAAGGGATCTCTTTTGATTTGTTTGTGTGCAGGATAAGGTTGAAATTTTTTCTACACCACTCAAAAATCATAAGTATCAGGTGGCAGTTTAATAGTATGGAGCATAACGCAAAACATGCACAATGGCACGGCAGAGCAAAAGTTGTTGCTACCCTATTACATGACTCCCAGAGTCCAAATGCTTAACTATTTTTCAGAAGGCCATAAATATGAACCGCCCAGCGGATCAATCTTCTTGCTAGCCTGACGCTTCCGGGTCAACCCTCTCCGCTTCTTTGTCATGTTCTACATCTTGGAAGGTTGATGATGACCAGTCAATGCCACTCAAAGCTTCGAACTCAGCTTCATCATCAATTAGCTTGGGCGGGTCAACTTCAGGGGCAAAGGTATGCTTACGTGTAGCGACCAGACCTCAAACGGTCTGATCTTTGTGCATTAGTGTCATCCCTGGATCAGTAATGCTGACACGCACAATACTTGAAGGATTTATAACAGAGTAGCAATCACACACTTATTACATCGAATGTCTCCAAAGAGAACTTATTACAACAAAAATGGGAAAACTTTGTTTTTTGCCACTCTAGCTTTTGACCACTTTGCTTTTGCCACTCCAGAATTTGACATTTCACTTTTGCCACTCTTAGTTTTTGACAATACATCACAATTGCCATTCCATGGCAAAAACAATAATTTTAGAGTGGCAATTATGATACATTGTCAAAATCTGGAGTGGCAAAAGTGAAATGAAAAATTATTGCTTTTGCCATGAAATGGCATTTGTAATGTATTGTCAGAAGCTAAGAGTGGCAAAAGTGATATGTCTAATTCTAGAGTGGCATAAGCAAAATCGGCAAAAGCTAGAGTGGCAAAAACAAAGTTTTCCCAATAAAAATGGCTTAAGGCCATCTAATAACGATAACAGCGGAAGGCTTGGAAGATAAGTGAGTCCATCAACTCCAACGGCATCACTGAGTATAGGACCACGGCCTAAAGGCACCTTACTCGTCGTCTGAAAAGTCTGCAACATGAACGTTGCAGCCTGAAACGGGTCAGCACATGGAATATGCTGGCAATGTAACACATAGAGAGTAATGAAAGAATAAGTTATACTACATGCATATTTGGATGGTGGAAAGCTCTATGGTTACAGTTTTGCGTAAAGCCAATTTTTCCCTATTGCAAAGGAATAAATTTAATTTAACTACCATGGTAGTTGTTAAACATTGAGAATGGTTGACAGCATTCTCAATCCCAATTAAAAGTAATCATCATTAAAACCCAACATCATTAATTTAAAGTAACATGATGAGATTCACATGATATCCAAGTACTAGATACTCAAAACGTCCATAACCGGGGACACGGCTAATCATGATTAGTTTGTACACTCTGCAGAGGTTTGCGCACTTTTCCCCACAAGACTCGATCGCCTCTGTTAGATTTCTCGCACTACAAGGTGTTTGAGAAACGGATGACCGAGACATAGTCTTTCAGAAGCGCTAGCACCTTACGATGGATAGACCGGTACACCTACTTTCCCCTACATCTGCTAGTCTACCCTGTAAGAGTTCACACGACTTAATCAACTATGCCAGATACCATAATGGCTTGTGGCTGCACACGTAAGTTTCTAGCATGAATAATCTCATGATCCCTTTGAGCCTGGGTGGCGGTCCGAAAGAAACAGCAAGTCCTGGAAACCCAGGTGCCTCAATCCACCCAGATGTGTATTTCAGTTGCCACCTTAGATAAACCATTAATTTAACAAAAACTCACATCTGTCATGGATATCACTCACCCAATCCACGTCTACTAGCATAGCATGGAATAATAAGCAAACGTAGAAGTAACTCCCAAAGGTTTGATATTAAAATAGGCAATAGGTACTACCTCAGCTACTTCCGATCCCACAGTTTAATTAGATCCTAATCATGCAATGTTTGAGGATTGATCTAATGCATTAAAACTGGGTAGTAAAGGAGGTATGATCAAAGTGTTACTTGCCTTGCTGATGATCCGCGAAACCTAGAGGTTTGAAGTAACAGGCGGCGCACTCCGGGTATTCTATCGCAGACAAACAAACAAACATACAATAAGTACTCATCTAATGCACAGGTAAATTCAAATAAGAGATCTAACCAGAAAGTCCAACTTAAGAACTCCGGTTTGCAAAAGAATCAAATCGAACGAAGACACGAAAGTCGAACGGCAAAGAAAAACAACTTCGTTCTACTAATCTGGATCTAAGTCAATTTTTACAGTAGCAAAAACTTGTTCAGTTGATTAAACGGATAGAGAGTTTGGAGGCGAAACTCCAGGCGCTTGAATCGCCTGATTCCGATAAAGAAGCGAGAAGTTACACTAAAACTAAAATCGGATCAGAAATCGCGATCAGAAAATAATCGCGGAAAATCCGAGAAAAAGAAAAACGATGAACGGGTTAACGAACGAACGTTCGTTTCCCAGATCTAATCGATGAACACGTTCGTTAAAACGAACGAACGAGCGAACGCTCGCTAGTTAAACTAAACCGAAAAATAAATAAACCGATCTAAAAAAGGAAACTAAAAAAATCGGTGAAAACCGACGGAAAAAATGAAAGGTTTTTCGAGAAAACAGGCGGCGCGGAAATCGAGGCACCTCGGGCGGCGGATCGGCGAGGCGGCGGGCGGCGGATCGGCGAGGCGGCGGGCGGCGGCTCCGGCGGCGGCGGCAGCGGCCGGCGCGAGGCTTGAGGCGGCGCGGCTAGGGTTTGGCGCGGGCTGGGCTGGGGCGGCTCGGGGCGGCGCTATTTAAAGGCTGCCCCCGGGCGGTGTCCCGCTTGGGTATGGCCCGAAGGCGGTTCGCATTTTTTTTAAAATAATTACGCTCAGAAAAGAAATAAAAAGAAATACTAAACGGACTCCAAAAATCCCGAAATAAATTTTCCCGGACTTCTAAAATCAAGCCCGACAAAATGAACATTTATTTGGGGCCTAAATGCAATTTTGAAAAATGCATATTTTTCCTAAATTCAAATAAAATAGCGAAAAACTCCGAAATAATATCTTATTTGATTTTATTATTAAATCCTCAATATTTCTTTATTTTGGGAAAGTCATTTTATTCCCTCTCTCATATTTTTGTAATAGAAATAATTGATGATAAAATAAATAAATCAAATGATCTTATTCCCAAAATTTGAGAAAACTCAAATATGAAAATAACGAAATCCCCAACTCGCTCCGTGGGTGCTTGAGTTGCGTAGAATTTCTAGGATCAAAACCCAAAAGCAAATAAAAATATGATATGCATTGATGATCTAATGTATAACATTCCAAATTGAAAATTTGGGATGTTACAAACCTACCCCCCTTAAGATGAATCTCACCCTCGAGATTTGGGTTGGCTAGAAAATAGGTGAGGGTGGTCCTTGAGAAAATCTTCCTCTCGTTCCCAAGTGGCTTCGTCTTCCGAGTGGTGACTCCAATGAACCTTACAGAACTTGATAACCTTGTTGCGGGTGACTCTGCTGGCAAACTCGAGGATCTTAACTAGTTTGTCCTCATAGGTCAAAGTGTTATCCAACTGAATTGCTTCCAACGGCACTGTGTCTCTCAACGGTATGTCAGCCATCTCCGCGTGACACTTCTTCAACTGAGAAACGTGAAATACATCATGAACTCCTGACAATTCTTCGGGTAATTTCAACTTGTAGGCCACTTCTCCCATACGCTCCAAAACTCGGTATGGTCCTACAAATCGGGGCGCTAACTTTCCCTTGACTCCAAAATGCTTAATTCCCCGAAGTGGTGATACTCGAAGGTAAACTCGGTCTCCGACTTCATAGACTATCTCCTTGCGTTTGGAATCTGCGTAGCTCTTCTGCCTGGACTGGGCTACCTTGAGCCTATCGCGAATCAACTTCACCTTCTATTCAAACTCCTTAATCAAATCAGGTCCAAACAACTGGCGGTCTCCAACCTCGTCCCATGACAACGGTGTCCTGCACCTCCTTCTGTACAAGGCTTCAAAAGGGGCCATTTTCAACCTGGTTTGATAGTTGTTATTGTAAGAAAACTCTGCATATGGCAAATTGTCATCCCAACTTGATCCATAATCTAGCGCACAAGCTCTCAGCATATCCTCCAAAATCTGATTGACTCTCTCAGTCTGTCCATCTGTCTGTGGATGAAACGTTGTACTGAACTCTAGCCTGGTACCCAACGTCTCATGCAACTGCTTCCAGAACTTTGAGGTAAACTGGGTTCCCCTATCTGATATGATACTCCTTGGAACTCCATGCAAACAGACGATCCTGGTCATGTATATTTTGGGCAACTTAGCACTGGTGTAAGTGGTCTTTACTGGGATGAAATGTGCTACCTTCGTCAACTGATCAACTACAACCCAAATCGAGTCATAGCCGGAATGAGTCCTTGGTAATCCCGTGATAAAATCCATGCCTAACTTATCCCACTTCCATTCGGGTATCGGCAATGGTTGTAGCAATCCTGCTGGCTTTTGATGCTCTGCTTTTACTCTTTGACATAAATCACAAACTGCTACGTACTCCACAATGTCCTTCATTCCGGTCCACCAGAATGTATCCTTCAAATCCAAATACATCTTGGTATTTCCTAGGTGAATCGAATATGGTGAATCATGTGCTTCTTGCAGAATCAACTTCCTGATCTCCGGGTCATTGGGCACATATACACGGTCTTCAAACCATAGGGTATCGTGTTCATCCTCACGAAAACCTTTAGCCTTTCCTTCGCTCATTTTCTCTTTTATAGAGGCAATCTCCTTGTCATTCTTTTGAGCTTCTCTGATTCCATCCATCAAAGTTGACTGAATCTCCAATGCTGTTACATAGCCCCTCGGAACAATCTCTAAACATAGTTCATGAAGATCCTTGGCTAACTCCTTTGGCAACTCTCCCGTCATTAGAGTATTGACATGACTCTTGCGGCTTAATGCGTCAGCTACCACATTAGCCTTTCCGGGATGGTAATGCAATCTCATATCATAATCCTTGATGAGCTCCAACCATCTCCTTTGTCTGAGGTTTAACTCCTTCTGCGTGAAAATGTACTTCAAACTCTTGTGATCCGTGTACACCTCACAATGGTTTCTAATAAGGAAATGTCTCCATGTTTTCAATGCATGCACTACGGCTGCCAACTCCAAATCATGCGTGGCATAATTCAATTCGTGGGGTTTCAGTTGTCGTGAAGCATACAATACAACTCTTCCCTCCTGCATAAGCACTGCTCCAAGTCCTCGACGTGAAGCATCGCAATAAACCTCATAGTCCTTGGTCTGGTCTGGCAAAATCAACACTGGTGAGGTGACCAAACGCTTCTTCAATTTCTGGAAACTAGCCTCACACTCTTCAGTCCATATAAATTTATTATCCTTCTTCAGCAATTCTGTCATAGGATTCGCAATCTTTGAGAAGTTCTCGATAAATCTCCGGTAGTATCCTGTGAGTCCAAGAAAACTCCGGATCTCTCCAACTGTTGTTGGTGCTTCCCAATTGGTCACAATGATAACCTTGGTGGGGTCAACCGCTATTCCTTCTCCGGATATAACGTGTCCAAGAAATCCCACTTCCTTCAACCAGAACTCACATTTACTAAACTTGGCATATAACTGATGCTCCCTGAGCTTCTCAAGTACTAGTCGCAAATGTTCTTTATGCTCCTCTTCATTCTTTGAATAAACCAAAATATCATCAATGAACACTACGGCGAACTTATTCAGAAACTCCATGAATACCTTGTTCATCATGTTCATGAAATAGGCAGGTGCATTAGTCAGACCAAATGACGTAACGGTGTACTCGTACAACCCATACCTGGTGGTAAAAGTCGTCTTAGGTATATCCTGCTCTTGAATCTTCAACCGATGATATCCTGATCGCAAATCAATCTTGGAAAACACCTTCGCTCCTTGCAAGCGGTCAAACAGATCGTTGATCATCGGCAGTGGGTACTTATTCTTGATGGTTACGGCATTCAATCCTCAATAATCTACAACCATCCTCAAGGATCCATCCTTCTTCTCCACTAAAAGTACTGGTGATCCCCAAGGCGAAGAACTTGGGCGAATATAACCTTTATCCAGTAACTCCTTAATCTGACTCTTAATCTCCTCCAAATCCTTTGCTGGCATCCTGTATGGTCTCTTGGATATCGGCCATGTGCCTGGCAAAATTTCAATCAAAAACTCGATGTCTCTATCTGGTGGCATGCCTGGCAACTCTTCCGGGAATACATCAGGAAAATCCTTCACCACTGGTACTTCCTCCTGCACAACTCCTGATAAGGAATTTACGTCCATACTCCTCGGCTTATGCCTGGATACATACTTTATCCTTTTCCCTTCTGGGGTAGTAAGCATAATCGACTTACTGGCGCAATCAATGTTTCCTCCATACATTGATAGCCAATCCATACCCAAAATTACATCCAAACCTTGAGATTCCAAAACGATTAAATCTGAGGGAAAAACATGCTTGCCTATTCCCAGCGGAACTTGAAAACATCCCCGACTGGCCATATACTCTGCTCCTGGTGAGGTTACTAACATGGGTGTTTTCAGAACTCTAGTGGGCAGGCTATACTTATCCACAAATCCCCTTGATATGTATGAATGCGATGCACCAGTATCAAAGAGAACGAGTGCAGTAAATGACTTAACCAAAAACTTACCTATTACTGCATCAGGCTGAGCTTCAACCTCCTCCACGTTAACGTGGTTCACCTGTTCCCTGTTGAAAGGGTTCGGCTTCTTTCTAGATCTTGCATTGCCATTCTGGCCTTCAGGACATTCATTGGCATAATGTCCAGTCTTTGAACACTTATAACAGGTGATTTGGCTCAGGTCTCTCTTGGCTGGGGTTGCTGGGGTGGTACGGTTCTGGCCGTTGCTTCCTCCATTCCCATTACCATTTTTGGGGCCATTATGGTTGTGCGAGCTACCTCCTCCATGGGTATGCTGAAAATGAACTCCCGGTTTAGGGGTAAGACGGGGCTTCTGTTGACCTCCAGAGTTGTACTTCCCATGTCCATACTTCCGCTTGCGGTTTTCAATCTGCTGCTGCTTCCCTTCAATCATAAGAACACAATCTACCAACTCCTGGTAGTTGTTGAAATTTGCCACCATCAACTGCATGCTCAGCTCATCATTCAGCCCTTCCAGAAACTTTTCCTGCTTAGCTGCATCTGTAGCAACGTCATCTAGGGCATAACATGCTAGTTTACTAAAGTCATCCACATTCTGGCCAACTGTCCGTCCTCCTTGGTGCAAGTTGCGAACCTCACGCTTCTTCATGGCCATAGCTCCTGCTGAAACATGGGCAGTACGGAACGCCTGCTGAAATTGATCCCATGTGACAGTGTCTGCCGGGTAAGTGGCTGTAAAATTCTCCCACCATGCTGCGGCCAATCCATCAAGCTGGTGTGCGGCAAATCGCACCTTCTCCGCATCTGTGCAACCTATAGTGGTCAACTCCCTCCCTGTCTTGCGGAGCCAATCATCTGCTACTATCGGCTCGGTGCTACTGGAGAACACCGGCGGATTCAGCCTAAGAAAACGGGTTAAGTGATCAATAGGTGGTGGCGGTGGCGGATTGTTGTTGTTGTTGTTCCCCTGATTCTGATTCTGGACTAATATCTGCATTAATGCATTCTGCTGCTGGATCAACTGGGTGAGCTCCGATGGAAATCCATTGTCACGTCTCGGAGGCATCTGAGGGTTTAGAAAAGATGAGAATTAAGAATAGAATGAGGTCTAAAGAGAAAACACTAACCAAATGCTCATTAGACAAATGCACACAAAATCACTTCATTCAATCAAACAAGGGCATACAATCAGTCTAGAACTAACGCAAAACGGTGTGTGGACTATACTAGATACATGGTGGAACACTACTACTGTTATGGTAGTCGACTAGAAAAACTGCTCCATTGAAGACTCCATGATATCTGCTCCAGCTTCATCAACATAATCATCACTATCATCTGGGTCTGAGTCGGTGTCGTCAATGATGATGTAGTTCTCTGGGAATGTGAAATCTTCATCTTCTCCTTCTGTCGCAGGAAATCCCATAAAGACTTTCAGCTTCTTCTTCAGATCATTGTTCTTCTCAACTAGTGTTGCCATTTCCTCCTCGTATCCATCACGTGTAGACTTGAGTTCCTCCTCCAGTTCTGTGATTTTGACCATGGCCTTCTTCAGATCCATCATCCCTGCGCACATTTGGTTCCCCTGGCGTCGAATGTGCTGGTTCAACTCCTGGATGAAAGCTGCAATTGAGCGGTCCTTCCGGGTGCTGATCATTTCCCATTGCTCATCTCGGCGCCCACAAATCTGGTAGATAGTATCCTTAAGTTCCTTGTGATATACTTCTCCAATACGTCCCATGGTAATGTGGGCTGCCATGCTCTTTCCTAGGTTCCATGTCGGTGCATCAAAGGAAAACTCTATGGTCTCAGTGACGGGCATGAACGTACTTCCTGGAATTTGAACTTCAATCATCCAGCGCTCCTCTTCAGGTAAAGTGGCGTTGTAGGTTCTGGTGAAGCTTGGTACTCCGATCTTCAAGTACTTGGTGACTTCCTTCAGGTGTTGTCCAAAGGGTGTATCTTCATCCGGTTGCATGAACTTGATCCTTGCATCTGCCATCCTAAAGAATAGAAAAGATGAGGAGTCAGAACGAGAAGAGAGTAGCATTCTAGGGCTTTTGCTCAGTGGTTGTGTCCTACAGTCAGCGTGTGCTCTGATACCATCTTTGTAGCGACCAGACCTCAGACGGTCTGATCTCTGTGCATCAGTGTCATCCCTGGATCAGTAATGCTGACACGCACAGTACTTGAAGGATTTATAACAGAGTAGCAATCACACACTTATTACATCGAATGTCTCCAAAGAGAACTTATTACAATAAAAATGGCTTAAGGCCATCTAATAACGATAACAGCGGAAGGCTTGGAAGACAAGTGAGTCCATCAACTCCAACGGCATCACTGAGTATAGGACCACGGCCTAAAGGCACCTTACTCGTCGTCTGAAAAGTCTGCAACATGAACGTTGCAGCCCGAAACGGGTCAGCACATGGAATATGCTGGCAATGTAACACATAGAGAGTAATGAAAGAATAAGCTATACTACATGCATATTTGGCTTGTGAAAAGCTCTATGGTTACAGTTTTGCGTAAAGCCAATTTTTCCCTACTGCAAAGGAATAAATTTAATTTAACTATCATGGTAGTTGTTAAACATTGAGAATGATTGACAGCATTCTCAATCCCAATTAAAAGTAATCATCATTAAAACCCAACATCATTAATTTAAAGTAACATGATGAGATTCACATGATATCCAAGTACTAGATACTCAAAACGTCCATAACCGGGGACACGGCTAATCATGATTAGTTTGTACACTCTGTAGAGGTTTGCGCACTTTTCCCCACAAGACTCGATCGCCTCCGTTGGATTTCTCGCACTACAAGGTGTTTGAGAAACGGATGACCGAGACATAGTCTTTCAGAAGCGCTAGCACCTTACGATGGATAGACTGGTACACCTACTTTCCCCTACATCTGCTAGTCTACCCTGTAAGAGTTCGCATGACTTAATCAATATGCCAGATCCCATAATGGCTTGTGGCTGCACACGTAAGTTTCTAGCATGAATAATCTCATGATCCCTTTGAGCCTGGGTGGCGGTCCGAAAGAAACAGCAAGTCCTGGGAACCCAGGTGCCTCAATCCACCCAGATGTGTATTTAAGTTGCCACCTTAGATAAACCATTAATTTAAGAAAAACTCACATCTGTCATGGATATCACTCACCCAATCCACGTCTACTAGCATAGCATGGCATAATAAGCAAACGTAGAAGTAACTCCCAAAGGTTTGATATTAAAATAGGCAATAGGTACTACCTCAGCTACTTCCCATCCCACAGTTTAACTAGATCCTAATCATGCAATGTTTGAGGATTGATCTAATGCAATAAAACTGGGTAGTAAAAAGGTTGGTATGATCAAAGTGTTACTTGCCTTGCTGATGATCCGCGAAACCTAAAGATTCAAAGTAACAGGCGACGCACTCCGGGTATTCTATCGCAGACAAACAAACAAGCATACAATAAGTACTCATCTAATGCACAGGTAAAACTCAAATAAGAGATCAAACCAGAAAGTCCAACTTAAGAACTCCGGTTTGCAAAAGAATCAAATCGAACGAAGACACGAAAGTCGAACGGCGAAGAAAAACAACTTCGTTCTACTAATCTGGATCTAAGTCAATTTTTACAGTAGCAAAAACTTGTTCAAGTTGATTAAACGGATAGAGAGTTTCGAGACGAAACTCCAGGCGCTTGAATCGCCTGATTCCGATAAACGAGCGAGAAGTTATACTAAAACTAAAATCGGATCAGAAATCGCGATCAGAAAATAACCGCGGAAAATCCGAGAAAAACAAAAACGACGAACGGGTTAATGAACGGATGTTCGTTTCCCAGATCTAAACGATGAACACGTTCGTTAAAACAAACGAACGAGCGAACGCTCGCTAGTTAAACTAAACCGAAAAATAAATAAACCGATCTAAAAAAACGGAAACTAAAAAAAACGGCGAAAAACCGAAGGAAAAACCGAACGGTTTTTCGAGAAAACCGGCGGCACGGAAATCGAGGCACCTTGGGCGGCGGGTCGGCGAGGCGGCGGGCGGCGGCGGCGGCTGGCGGCGGCGGCGGCTGGCACGAGGCTCGAGGCGGCACGGGCTGGGCTGGGGCGGCTCGGGGCGGCGCTATTTAAAGGCTGCCCCCGGGCGGTGTCCCGCTCGGGTACGGCCCGAAGGCGGTTCGCGTTTTTTTAAATAATTACGCTCAAAAAAGAAATAAAAAGAAATACTAAACGGACTCCAAAAATCCCGAAATAAATTTTCCCGGACTTCTAAAATCAAGCCCGACAAAATGAACATTTATTTGGGGCCTAAATGCAATTTTGAAAAACGCATATTTTTTCTAAGTTCAAATAAAATAGTGAAAAACTCTGAAATAAAATCTTATTTGATTTTATTATTAAATCCTCAATATTTCTTTATTTTGGGAAAGTCATTTTATTCCCTCTCTCATATTTTTGTAATAGAAATAATTGATGATAAAATAAATAAATCAAATGATCCTATTCCCAAAATTTAAGAAAACTCAAATATGAAAATAACGAAATTCCCAACTCTCTCCGTGGGTCCTTGAGTTGCGTAGAATTTCTAGGATCAAAACCCAAAAGCAAATAAAAATATGATATGCATTGATGATCTAATGTATAACATTCCAAATTGAAAATTTGGGATGTTACATTACGGATTGGGGGATCAGGCCTGACACTTTATAAGACGTTGTAGGCATCTTTTGATTTCCCACGTCGTAAGCCGGATGATATTTGGTGAGGTATGTTTCATTGGCAATAAGGCTGGCCAGAGGACCTATCTCCTTCACGCAAGCAACAAAGTCCTTCTGTTCAAACGGAGTACCGTCCTGCTTAAGGCTTGGGTAACCGATAGAGATGTCAGTTGGGTCTAATTCCGGTAGCCATGCTTTAGCCCAGCTTAAGGCAGTCACGGCTTCAACTCTCGCAGATGATCGCTTCATTTCTTAAAACCACTGGGGTAGCACAGAGAGCTTCCTTAGCACGTCAACCAAAAGTGTGGGGGCTTCATTGGACGGAGCAATTGTGGCCAATGCGCGCTGAGCACCAGTGTACAGCTGATCTACCAATGTGTAAACCGCCTTTAGCTTCACCAGCATGTCTTGGTTCAAATTGGTGCTTCGAGGGCCTGCAAAGTGATCATTGGATGGGTTAAAGGCAAATAATATCGTCAAAGAGGATATTCAAAAATTGACAATCATCGGGCGACTTACAAAAAATAGCAGACACCATCTGAGTCACCTGGCGTTTTAAGCCGGTAAGTTCAGTGGTCGCTTCCTCGAGAGCCGCCTCTGCCTTCTCAGCCCGTTGGGTCAAGGCAATTTTTTCCTTAGCCTAGGAGTCCTTCTCAACTTTAAAGCCGGCCTTCACTTTTTCTGATTCAGCCATAGTAAATTCAAACTTTGAGTTTGACTTCTGGGTCTCAGACTCCTGCAGTTCCAGGCGGGTCTTCAACTTAGACAACTTTGTTTGAAGTTCAGCAGTGGTGGTTTGTTCATAAACCGGATCAACATCATAATTCAAACGTTAGTTCACAATATCAAGTCCCAAGCCTTTTGCACGCAGCAACACTTGGCACTTGGGGGCTAATGTCTACCGAAAGTTCTATCTAAGTGGCGGCTTAAGTGAATAAGTCCCAAGCACTTTGCGAGCAAGAGTACTTGGCACTTGGGGGCTAATGCATATTGCTTGTCTGGTTGCAATTTTATGACGACACCTTGGTGCTACAACCGTCCATAGCCGGTTCATGAGAGCTACACAACTTTAAGCCGGATTTTGAAAGGATTGTTACAAAGGTTATTATTCATGTTCATAGTGATCAAGTCTACAGCATATTTAGAATAAGCAGAAACTTGGGGGCTGGCATGATATGCATAATGTAAGAGTTGAAGAGATCATACCTCAAATTTAAGATGCATCTGCTTCACCATGTCCACTTCAAGATCACGGCTACTGTGTACTTGGCTGAGAAAGCCAGAGTATAGTTCACCAATGCCCAGTTGAGCATAGTTGGTGATATCAAATTGTACTTTGCGCAGCTCAACATGTTCTTCCTTAGCAGAATGCCTGGCCAACATGGTAGGTCTCCCCGGCTTAGTAAAGTTGGTCTTGGTGATCTCTACATCAACATCTTGTGGGTTGGCTGTCTTGACAGGTCTTGAAGCTTCAGGGTTTAAAGAGCCATCAACGGTTTGATCAACAAGTGGGTCAACAGTCATTGTTGGCATGTCATGAACCGGCTCAAGCGGCTCAGGAACAGAGGCCTCAGGCGCTGCGGTTTGGAGCTCCGGCACATTGACTGTCGGTTCTTCGGCCGGCTTGTTTTTCTTTGCCCTCTTGCTGGGCTTTGCTTTTCCATTGCATGAGTCAAAAAGGTCAGTACAAGTATAGAAGGATTATAATGAGTAAAGGATAATTAAATCAGCATTACCCAGGAGCGGTCTTGAAAGTCGGCATATTAGACTGGATTGTGTCGCCAGAACAGGAATGTTAAGTTTCCTGATAATTTGAATCGGAAGAGTTGAGTGGTTGACGAGTGAGACCCGCCAAAGGATAAAAAGAGTTTAAGTCAGGGGTGACCTCATTTCGGCGCTTCCTCGGCATGTTCAGTAACCCGGAGGAGAGTTCCACATCCTTGCTTGTCCAGGTCTGCCGCCGGCTCTCATGCTGTTGTTGCTTCAAAATAAAGTGAGGATCCAGATGAGCTAAGGGGTGTGAAAATCTTACTTTCCGGGTTACTCTTCGGATTTTTTGTCTTGGCAAAGGCTCGAAGTCGAAGGAAATAATAGTTACCTCTTCTTCCACTCCCTAACTTGTTCCCGTGTCATCCTGATGATAGTCAGTGTCAATAAGATGGTTGAAAAAGGAGCCAAGAGAATCAAGGGCTACCTCCGACTCAGAGGTGTCCTCAAGTTGAAGTAATTCAGAAGCATTGGGCTTCTTTCCTCTTTTCTTGGTGGCTCTCCTGGCGGCTTTCTTGGCCTTCTTGTCTCTCTTTGTAGCTTCACGGTCGTACTCTTTATTCCAAAAGTCATCATCAGCTTGTGAAAATCGTCAAGGTTGAGTTAAAACAAAGTATTAAGGATGAAGGTAAAATAGCCGGTTCGGTGACTTAATTTTGGTGCCGGGTTAGACTTGACAAAGGGCCTAGGCCCACCCTACTGCAATCAGTAGGCTCTCATTCAGAAGAGATTTTGTCAACTCATTGATAAGGACACCAGGTAACTCCTTGGGGCTGTGGCGCAGAGGATCCTTTGTGTCACCGGTGTAAGTGCACATTAAACCGAAGTGGCGGCTTAAGGGGATGATCCTCCATGCAACCCAGCACCGGACCAAGTCAATGCGATTTAAGGCCTTCCCCAACAGAGCTTTGACTTTTACAATGGTAGGGCGAGCTTCTAGCGATCAGCAGCTGATAGTTGTCGGGGAGCGGATGATTGGATTCGAGACGCGGGGCGCGAAAGCTGGGCAGAGGGTTCTCATCAGCCAGAGAAGTATCTTGGTAGTAGAACCATGTCTGGTTCCAGTCCTGGGGATGACTTGGCGGTTGCGCATAAGGAAAAATGGTGTCTCTACATCATTGGATTGAGACCCTGCCAAGTTCCAAACTAGGTCTGTTGGAGTATTCATTATGGCGGTTCAAGTAAAAGTATTCTCTGAAAATTTCCAAGCTGGGATCTTCTTCAAGGTACACCTCACTTGAAAATTGCATATGTTAGACACAGAATTGGGTCCGATGTCTTGAGGATGGAGGTCGAAAAAGCGCAAAACGTCTCTGAAGAACTTAGAGCCGGGCGGCGAAAAGCCCCGGTTCATGTGATCAGTGAAGACAATGACTTCCCCTTCTTTGGGCTGAGGCTTTTCTTCTGTCGGCTTAGGGGCGCGGTACGACATGACATCCTTTTTGGGCAGATAGCCAGTTTTCACAAAATCTTCAAGTGTGTTCTCCGTGACGATGGAGCAAACCCAGTTACAGGAAGTGGTTGTTTTGGGCGGCATTGTGAAGAAGGAAGCCTAAAAAGAAAAGAATAAATTTGCCGGTTCAAAATTAAGCCGGAGGAAATGGTAGTACAGCGCATATCAGACTGGTGGCTTATAAAGGGGCCTAATGGTATATGACTAATTATGTCAGGTTATTTAAGCCGCCATGAGCAGTTTGATGTTATCTATTGAGCATTGAAATTAAAGCCGGTGGTATGAGCCGCCATGGCTAGGTGGATCTATCAAGGTGTAGTTTTTTGCTAAGTACCGTACAAACAGGTTTCATAGATTGCAAATATTATTTCAGATCAGCCGCCATTCAGAAAAAGGAAATAATTCAAGACCTAAGACCAGCACATGGGAGTTCATAAGCCCTAATGAGATCTCTTTGCAAGGAAAGGGGGTCCACATGTATTGAAGGCAAAGGCAAAACAACTACCGCATAAGTTCTATACCGTTCTTAGATCAAAAGATGCTACGGTGGAAGAACTATGAAGAAACCACGAAGAACACAACAAACAGTCTGAACCCTAATGCGATCTGACATGCTAGAGGAGAAGCACTTACAGGTGCAGATTCAACTGCGCTGGGGCACCGGAATACTCTGATCCGACACACGTTGATGGAGTGGCCAAGGTTGAGGAGGACGAGGTGCGCCGCGGCGGCGGTAGAACTCGAGCGGCAGAGGGTCGCGAGAGGAAGAAGACGACTGAAAAGGGGGAGAATGAGAAGAATATTGGTCGTGGCTATTTATAAGTAAAGGCCAATAAGTGGGCGCAAAAACGAGGAGGCCAAAACATGGTTATCCAGCTGCCTAGATGCCTCAATTTTCGGAGCGGTTATTAAAGATAAAGATCTGTTGAGATATGTTGGATAAAGTGTGAATTAATGGCAGGTGACGTCATGGCGGGTTATCACAAACCCAGAAGATGACGTCATGGCGGGTTATAAACTCTCGCACAAATGAAGAGGAGAAGATTTTTTATAAGTATTGAAGATTGACATGAACCAGTTCAAATCAATTTGGGGCCTAATGTTGGGGATATAACTATTAGGTATGACCTGCCCAGGAGGGGCCGGGCTATACCTATGGTGATTCATCATCAGAAGCCCATGAAGATATTTGAAGATGGCGGTTTAGTTAAAGGCCCAAGGCCCAAAGGCGACTTAAGGCCTGTAAGGGTAAACCGCCATATATGTATGACTTGTATTGTAAGGCATGAATAGATAGTCACCGAGCCAGACACTGTTTATGAGCCGGCCGGGACTCTGTGAGCCGCTGGACGTCGACCTGTGTATATAAAGGGACGACCCGGCGGCGACTCAAGACAAGAAACAAGAGATCGAAAGCTAGGTCAAGCGGATTCCCTCCCTGGTAATCGAGACATAAGCAGTGCCACCTCAAACTGGATTAGGCCTTTACCTTCACCGCAAGGGGCCGAACCAGTATAAACTCCCATGTCCTTTGTCCCATTTAAGCCCTTTAAGCTTCCTAGTTGCGATGGCTCCACGACTAAGTCCTTTTGCTAGGACATTTGTCGTGACCTTTCCACGATAACACCCTCATGACTGATTCATATGGTGGTCTAATTCTTGTTCTAGGGAAGTGTTACATACCCTTTTTTAGTGGAAATTGAAATTTAATATTGCCTTCTTTCATATCAATCACGGCACCAATAGTATGTAAAAATGGTCTACCAAGTATAATTGGACAAGATGGATTGCAATCAATATCAAGAACAATAAAATCTATGGGCACATAATTCCTATTTGCAAGAATAAGAACATCATTAATTCTTCCCATAGGCTTTTTAATAGTAGAATCCGCCAAGTGCAAATTTAGAGAACATTCTTCAATATCGGTAAGACCAAGCACAACACATAAAGATTTCCGAATTGTAGAAACACTAGCACCCAAGTCACATAAAGCAAAACACTCATAATTTTTAATATTGACTTTGATGGTAGGTTCCCATTCATCATGTAATTTTCTAGGAATTGAAACTTCTAATTCCAACTTTTTTTCAAAAGCTTTCGTCATAGCATCAACAATATGTTCAGTAAAAGCTTTATTTTGTTCATAAGAAGGGGTGAATTTATCATGGATTGCAACAAAGAAATACAATCAACCAAAGAGCAACTATCATAATTAAAGTCTTTGTAATCCAAAATAGTGGGCACATCACTAGTTAAAGTCTTGACCTCTTCAAACCCACTTTTATCAATTTTCTCAACAAGATTCTCACCCTCTGAATCATAGGGACGCCTTCTAACTAAAGTTGACTCTTCTCACTTCCCTTTTGAGAAATTCTATCAATACTTATATCAATACTTCTAAACAAATCATCAACCTTATTCAACGTTTCTTCTATCGAAGCATTGAAAACTTTTTGAGTATTGATAAACTCTTTAATATTATTCTCAAGATCATAGGTGTTTCTATTATTATTAGATGTAGGATTACCATAGGAATTACCATAGTTATTAGAGGAATTACTAGGAAAAGGCATAGGATTAAAATTACCTCTATAAGCATTGTTATTAAAGTTGTTTCGCGAGATAATATTCACATCTATGGCATCACTATTTTGCTCAATCAAAGTAGACAAAGGCACATCATTAAAATCAATAGGAGCACTTTTATTAGCAACCAACTTCATAAGAGCATCAACTTTTTCACTCAAAGAATTTATTTCTTCTACCGAATTAACTTTTTTACTCGTAGGAGCTCTTTCGGTATGCCATTATGAGTAATTGGCCATAATATTGTCTAGCAATTTAGTAGCTTCACCCAAAGTAATTTCCATAAAAGTACCCCCCACGGCGGAATCCAAAATATTACGTGAAACAAAATTCAACCCCGTATAAAAATTTGTATGATCATCCAAAGATTTAACCCATGAGTTGGGCAATTCCTTAGCATCGATTTCATCCTTTCCCAAGATTGTGCAACATGCTCATGTTCAAGTTGCTTGAAATTCCTGATATGGGTTCTAAGGGAAATGATTTTTGCGGGCGGAAAATACTTAGCAATAAAAGCATCCTTGCACTTGTTCCAAGAATCAATACTATTGCGAGGCAAAGAAGAAAACCAAATTTTTGCACTATCCCGCAAAGAAAACAGAAATAATTTCAACTTCACAACATCATTGTCCACATATTTTTTCTTTTGCATATTGCATAGTTCCATGAATGTTTTAAGATGGGACGCGGCATACTCGTTAGGAGTACCGACAAATTGATCTTTCGTATGAAGATTCAACAAAGCAGTATTAATATCACAAGAGTCCGCACTAGTGGCAGGAGGAGCAAGCGGAGTGCTAATAAAATCATTGTTGTTGGTATTTGAGAAATCACACATGTCACACCCTAGCTAGTCATGCATCAGAGTGTGTGCATCATGTTTAAAATTCCATTTAATTTGAAATGGGGATTTGTGAAACCCTCAGAATCATTTTTGAAAATGACCCAAATAAAAATTTCTCCAAAAGGGGTCCAAGAAAATGCTCATGTTGCTCTTTGAAAATATTGGAGAGAGATAAAAATCAAACCAATATTTTTAAGAGCTCATAGGTATTTATTTTGGGCATTTGGATTTAATGCATAGCTATTTGCTTTGGAAATATATTAGTTATATATATTAATATATGTCCAAATATTATGCCATTTATAAAGGAGCTCTGGAATAATATATCTAGCTCCTGCAAAAATTGGCATAAGGTTATAAAATGATTTAATATTTTATTTAAATCAAAACAAATGTCAGAAATTAGAAAACAGAAATAAATAAGAGGGAAACCTTACCTGGGCTTCTTACCTGGCGCCTCTGGCCCAGCAAGCCAGCCCAGCCCACCACCGCCGTCGTCCTCCTGGCGCCAGTCGGCCAGGCGTGTGGCCGGCGCACGCGCACGGGCGGAGCGCCACGCCACCAGCTCGCCTGCCTGCCTACCCCGCCAGCGCGACGCCGCGACGCTTCTTCTCGGTGCCGCCCCGATCCTCTGGCCTTATCCCCCCTCTCTCTCCCATGCTGCTCCCTCTCTCTCTCTCACGGCCGAACACCACCATCGCCGCCGTTCGCCATAGCAGCCGTCACCGGCCACCCCTCGCCCCTCCGCTGAGCTCAGGAGCTCCGCCGCGACCCCCTCTTCCTCCCCACCGCTCCACGGCCCTCCGGAAGCCCTGCATCGCCGCCCACGTTGCCGTTCCCCTCCTCGGCCACCGGAGATCATCGCCGTCGATTCGCCGTCTCCAGCGCGTCCCCGAGCCCGCTTCGACGCCCACTGCAACCGCGGTGAGCTCCGCCACCGTTTCCCCCTCTTTTCCCCCTCGTTCCCGCACCGTAACCCCGTTCCCACCACGGCCGAACCTCCGCCGTCGCCGAGCTCGCCGTCGACGCAGCTCCGGTGACCATTTGGTCACGGGCGTGCACCCGTTGTGCTTGCCGCGAACCGTAGAGCCCCTCCAGCACCTCAGCTCCCTCGCTTGCGAGCAGCAGCGCCGATCCCGACCGCACCCGAACTCCGGCCGCCGCTCACGAGCTCGCCGTCGTCGGTATCGGCCACCTCAGGCACGGCTACCACCACCGTTCGATGCGCAAGAGCAAGGGCTCTCCAACGAGCCCAAGCACGGCCTCGCCCGTGCCCTGTAGCGCGTTTCCGCATCGCGCCGCCGTCTCCGGCCTCGCCGGCGTCATGTCGCCGGTGGGTTTGACCTGTTTGACCTGGGGTTTGACCCCCCCAGGGTCACTGACGCGTGGGCCCCGTCGGCCAGGTGGACATCATTAGTGCTAATCACTGTTAGTCAACCCCCCTGACACTGACCAGTGGGCCCCAGCGCCACTAATTCCTAATTAGGATTAATTTAACCCTGTTTAACCCCCCTGTCACTGACGTGTGGACCCCACACGTCAGGTTTGACCCCAGCCAGCCGCAGTTGACCACTGACGTCATGCTGACGTCATGCTGGCGTAATATATATATTTCTGGATTTAATTTAAATCAGGAAATTCCAGAATATTATTTAAACTTCAAAAATTCATAACTTTTATTCTGTAACTCCAAATCAGACAAATTATATATGAAAAATGATCAGAAAAATCCAATCTATCCATCTGTACTATTTTCATGCATGATCAAACAAGTTAAATTGATGTTTAAAGCAGAACAAGGAAAAGCACTTTAAAAGGCCATGTTTGAGTTTGAAATTTGAATCTTTGATTCAAATTTGTTCAAACCCTTCTGGTTTTAGTTGCATTAGCCCAACACACTCATATTACCATGTTTCATGCATGCATCATATTGTTGCACATTGTTTGGTGATGGTTGTGTATCGGTGTCCTTTGCGACAGGTTCTGCCTCCGAGGAGTATCGTGATTACCCTAACGAAGAACCGTATCAGTGCATCGAACCATCAGGCAAGCAACCAACCATTTGATCATATTGATACAATCCCATGTTCTCGCTCCTGCTCTCTTTTACTGCATTAAGACAACGCATTTCAAACTGCTGTGTGCTACGGTAGTTGAACCCACTTCCTCTGCATGACCTGTCATTGCCACAGTAACTAGATGAAACCCACTAGCATGTGTAGGAGTTGAATGAGCCATATGTATGTGTTGTTCCTACCTTGCTATGCCTGCTATGCTTAGAGTCGTGTCAGGTCTGGTTCATCTGGGTGATGGGCTAGAGTGAAATGTTTATGTCGGTAATGAGAGTGGTGTGGTGAACACGATTTGGTAAAGGTATCGATGAGAGGCCATGTAGGAGTACATGGTGGGTTGTTTCATTGAAGCCGACCTTAAGCACTGAGATCTGTATGTGTGATTTAAGATACAGCTACTACCATGCATTGGGCCCTGAAATATGACCCCGCTCGACTTCTTATTCACCCTAGCTCTCTGTCCAGGAGTTGCAAGTAGTTTCTGGTGTTTGTAGCCTACTGGAGGCCGTGGACAGCGCTGACCATAGGGGTGGGCTGTGATGCGGTAGGTACGTGGCCGGGTGTACCGAATACCCGTTAGGTATCTCGGGAACCCTGTTCACATCGTTCGGGGCCGTATGGGAAACCTCGGCCGGACTCCCTGCGGATGGAACCTGGATAGGCGATAAACCTGGACTAGAGGCTTAAGTGTTTAGGTAGGTCGTGGTCTACACCCACGTCGGCTTTCGCTTGAAGTCTGCCGAGCACATGTCGTGTGCAGACGCTAAGTGGTGGAAACATGTATGAAGAAGTACACCCCTGCAGGGTTAACATGATCTATTCGAATAGCCGCGTCCGCGGTAAAGGACTACTTGGTTGCCTATACAGTTCATAGACAAGTAAATGGAAACTACTAAAAGCCTCAAGATAAGTGTGAGTGCCGAGGATGGCTCTTCCGTAGGAAGACGGAGGCGGATCCTCGGTAGTGTATTGAAGTGGTGAGTAGTGGACTCATGTGCGCAAAACCATTTCAAGTTGGAGTATCGTAGGATAGTCTAGCCAAGAGTCAAAGCTGGCTTGCTGCAATAACTCCACCAACCCTTCTTGATAATATGCATGTATGTAGGATCTGATGTAAGTCTTGCTGAGTACCTTTGTACTCATGTTGCTATAATTTACATTTTTACAGAAGACGCTGCAACCCCTTCTGATGGGTTCTATGTAGACGTTGACATCAACGAGTAGGCTAAAGGCCCAGGTGGTGACCCTGAGCTTGTGAAGGACCTTGTAGTATAGCTAGGCTTTCCAAGCCTCTTTTATTTTACTAGTTGTCTGTACTCAGACAAGGTATTTCCGCTGCTGGTTTGTATGACTGTATGACTTGAATGCTGGGTCGTGAGACCCGTTCCTTTGTGTATGTTATGTATGGCTCCCTGAGCCTTAAATAAAGTACTGGTGTCGTAGAGTCATGTTGTGATGCTTCGTTGTATTTGCACATATCGAGCATATTGTGTGTATGGTTGAAATGCTTGGTATGTGTGGGATCTGACTATCTAGTTGTTTATCTTTAGTAGCCTCTCTTACCGGGAAATGTCTCCTAGTGTTACCGCTGAGCCATGGTAGCTTGCTACTGCTCTGGAACACTTAGGCTGGCCGGCATGTGTCCTTCTTCGTTCCTGTGTCTGTCCCTTCGGGGAAATGTCACGCATTGAGTACCGGAGTCCTGCTAGCCCGCTACAGCCCGGTATACCGGAGTCCTGCTAGCCCAGTGCTACAGCCTGGACCCACTTGCTGATGACCGACACGTTCGAAGCTGGGTCATGGATGCCTGTCCCTGTAAGTCTGTGCCACTTTGGGTTTACGACTAGTCATGTCAGCCCGGGCTCCTTATCATATGGATGCTAGCGACACTATCATATACGTGAGCCAAAAGGCACAAACGGTCCCGGGCAAAGGTAAGGCGACACCCGTGGGGATACCGTGCGTGAGGCCGCAAAGTGATATGAGGTGTTACCGGCTAGATTGATGTGACATCGAGTCGGGGTCCTGACAGCGTTGGCATCAGAGCCGGACTGCCTGTAGGTTCTCCAAGCCAAACTGGTCGATGTTGAGTCTAGAAATTCTTTAGTTATATGTAGGGGAATTGTTTGTGGGTTGGAACGTAAGGCTCTTTTACTCCTTTATCTTATGACATTCTGATCTGAGTCAGTCCATTCTTCCACCGGGGATTAAGGAATTAGGATCTGTTCTCTCTATCAGGATCACGTGTTACTAATCAGTAGTACCTTATAAGTTGATGGATACAAGCCTAGTTCAGTTCTACTACCACATTATGTTGCTAGGATGGACTCAGAACTTTGATATGATGATGATGAGTGTGTATGTAATCCTTTGTCAAATGTCTCAAAATCCTTCTTGAGCATTTACAGCTGTTATGCTGTCGAAATTTTGCTAGAAATTCTAATGCCTTTGCATTATGATTGTGCTTTCAGATGGCCACTCGCGACCTCAATCAAGTGGTTCGCCTGACTCGATGCCTAGATGTACCCGGCCATACTGCCAAGTTGGTCAGGGTAATGACTGAGGCTGGATACCGCTGGTATCCTGAGTACATGGTCGAAGAGCAATTTCGGGACTTCAATCAAAGCCAGTATCTCTGCACTGTCAGGATATTTCCATCTTATCCTGGATCCACCGAGCCCCTTCACTGCTCCTATGGACTCGGGGTTACTATTGAGATGGCTGTGCAGGATGCTGCCTACTCTATGATGACCATCATGCGAGTCAGATCTGGACTATTTCGGGACTCTGATTTCCGGTATATGCCAGGATCGCTTCCGGGAGCACAAGGGTATCTCCAGGCTATCTATGCTGACCCCACTCAGGAGGATTCACGGACTCGCACCACTGCTGAGATGCTCGAGGATAAGGACCGTGAAAATCGGGCCTTGAGGTTAGAGCTCTTCAATACCCGTGCTGACCACTGGGCTACTTTGACTCGGTTTGCACCGGCGGTGCAAGCTGGATATTCAGATATGCGCGATCTCTATCCTGTGAGATCTGCTCTGCCAGACGTGATGGGTTGGCGTGATGTAGGAGGCATCACCCCACCTCGCGGTCCCCGCAGGCCACCGTCTGTTGGTCCAAGACCTCATCCTAGCCCCTATGGTCCACAAGCTCCGCGAGATCGTCTGTTTCCGGATGATCATGTTGAGCTTCCAGGCTATGGAGGTGACTTCTACGAGGACTACTACGGATCGGTCTGAGTTAGTGGTAGTATCACTAGTTCGCACTAGCTGTGTCGTCTATCGTCCCGCGTGACTCGTGGGATATGACCTAGTTTGTACTCTTTCCGGAGGTGTAGAAAAATAATGTATAGGAGCTTGGGATGCCTCCGATGAGATGTAATCCTCTTTTCACCATAATAGTACTTTGTTTGGTCTTGTACTAAATCCTGTATGGTGTGTATGACGATGGAATAAAAGAAGCAGTTTCTGTATCTACCATGTCATACGGATGATCATCTTGCATTCCGAGTTATTCCTTTCATCTTGTATCCTATGTTGGAATTTTATCATCCTGACTAAATCATTGTCTTGTTTACCTAGGATGGTCAACACGCGCACTAACCCTGCCCCCCAAGAGCAGGCCGAAGGCAGTGAAGTCAGGGATGCAAATCTGCCTCATCCTCCTTCCCTAGCCGAGGTTATGATGGAAGCTGAGAGAAACAAGCGGGAGACCAACCGTTTGTTGGAGCGTATTGAACAGAACACGGCACACCATCAGAGGACTAATGTGGTGTCACTCAGTGATTTTATCAAATTACATCCACCCACGTTCCACCACTCCGTCGAGCCTCTCAACGCTGATGATTGGCTTCGCAGTATTTCTCACAAACTGCGTTCCACGCTGGTAGCGGAGGCTGACAAGGTCACCTTTGCTGCATATCATCTTGAAGGCCCCGCCAGTCTATGGTGGGAGAATTATGGAGCTATGCGCCCAGCGGGCCATGTCACTACTTGGGCTGAATTCAGCGAGGCTTTCCGTGAACATCACATTCCGGAGGGTCTCATGGACCGTAAACGTGAGGAATTTTGCAGTTTCACCCAAGGCCGACTCTCTGTGGATGCTTATAGCAGGGAGTTTGGTAACCTCGCACGATATGCAACCGAGGAAGTTTCTACTGACGCCAAGAAGCAGGCAAGGTTCCGTAAGGGACTTAGTCCTGAACTTCGCCGTGACCTCCGTCTGCATGAGTGCACATCTTTTCAGAAACTTGTCAACAAAGCCATCAGTGCTGAAACTGGTCAGACTGACTATGACGCAACACCCAAGCATGGCCGTGACATGGGTTCCTCATCCGGTGCTGGTCCTCAGAAGCGCCGCGTGTGGGTGCCCAACACCGCCCTGCCACCCAGGTTCACACCGAGGCCATCTTTCCAGGCGCCTCGCCCTGTTCAACAGTCTGCACCGGCCAAGCCCTATGGGGGTCCAACCAACAATGCTCCTCCACGTACCAGTTCCGTGACTTGTTTCAAGTATGGGGAATCTGGCCACTATATGCGTGAGTGTCCCCAGACCAACCCCAACCAGTCTGCTAAAGCTGTTGGCCATGGCAAGCCGACAGGGAAAGTGTTCCACGCCAAGCCGGCCACCGCCTCACGTGGCCATGTCAACTGTATCTCTGCCGAAGAAGCTCAAGAGGATCCCAACGTCGTTCTCGGTATGCTTCTTGTTAATTGCCACCCGGCATCTGTTCTTTTCGATACAGGAGCCTCTCATTCATTTATATCCGAGAACTATGCTCGTTTGCATAACACTGCGTTCTGTGACATGCCATCCACTATGGAAATTTCTACTCCTGGTTCTAGATGGCAGACCTCTAGGGTAAGTTATGGAAATGAAATCCAAGTCGACAGACTTGTTTTCCTCGCATCTTTGATAGCCCTTAAATCTTCAGATATTAATATCATTTTGGGTATGGACTGGATGTCAGCTCATCAAGCCAAAATTGATTGCTTCTCTAGGACTGTTCAACTCACCCATCCTTCGGGGAAGATAGTCAATGTCTTGACCCGAATAGCCAAGCGACAGTTATTTTCTCTTAACGCCAGCCCTTTGCCAGACCTTGAGGACGTTCCGGTAGTCCGTGATTTCTCGGATGTCTTTCCAGAGGAATTGCCAGGTGTTCCACCTGACAGGGATGTTGAGTTCGTAATAGACCTCATTCCAGGAACCGTTCCGATTGCTAGAAGACCCTATAAGATGGCACCCCTAGAACTAGCCGAGCTTAAGAAACAACTCGATGAGTCCTTGAAAAAGGGTTTCATCCGACCTAGTTCATCTCCGTGGGCTTGCCCCGTCCTATTCGTCAAGAAGAAGGATGGTACGGACCGGATGGTTGTAGATTACCGACCTGTCAATTTGGTCACAATCAAGAACAAATATCCACTTCCCAGGATCAATGACCTGTATGATCAGCTCGCTGGATCCTCAGTCTTCTCCAAGATGGATTTGAGGTTGGGCTACCATCAAATCAAAATCAGAAACGGGGACATTCCTAAAACGGCTTTTGTTACTCGTTATGGCCAATACGAGTACACCGTCATGTCCTTCGGTTTAACCAACGCCCCAGCCACTTTTTCTCGGTTAATGAACTCAATCTTCATGGAGTTTTGGATAAATTCGTCGTAGTTTATCTCGATGATATACTCATCTACTCCAAGAACGAGGAAGAACATGCCGAACATCTAAGACTAGTGTTGAAGAAACTTCGAGAACACCGCCTTTATGCCAAGTTTTCCAAATGTGAATTTTGGTTGTCAGAAGTGACCTATATGGGTCATGTAATATCTGGTAAAGGTATTGCTGTTAACCCTGAGCGAGTTCAAGCCGTCCTTAATTGGACTCCACCTGAATCGGTCAAGCAAGTTCGGAGTTTTCTGGGCTTAGCGAGCTATTGTCGTCGCTTTGTCGAGAACTTCTCCAAAGTTGACAAACCTCTAACCGAACTCCTCAAGAAAGATAAGAAGTTCGAATGGACTCCACAATGTGAGCACAGCTTTCAAGAACTGAAAAGACGCCTGACCTCTGCTCCCGTACTGGTACCGCCAGACTTCTCCAAGGACTTTATTATCTACTGCGACGCCTCGCGACAAGGACTAGGTTGCATTCTCATGCAAGATCGCCACATAATTGCCTACGCTTCACGGCAATTGCACCCACATGAGGAGAATTATCCTACTCATGATCTAGAGCTTGCAGCCATAGTCTATGCACTCAAGACCTGGCGACATTACCTCCTCGGTAATTGTTGCGAAATATTCACTGATCACCAAAGCCTGAAGTACATTTTCACTCAACCGGATCTGAATCTCAGGCAAAGACGTTGGGTTGAGTTGATCACAGACTTCGACTTAGGAATAACCTACACCCCAGGGAAAGCCAACGTCATGGCTGATGCACTAAGTCGTAAATCTTTTTGTAACAACCTGATGTTACAACAAAGTCAACCGCTTCTCCATGAGGAATTTCGGAAGCTTAACCTTCACATTGTACCTCAAGGTTTTCTTTCCACCTTGGTAGCAAAACCTACTCTTACGGATCAAATCATCGCTGCCCAAAAGCGAGATAAGGGAATATCTAAAATCAAAGAGAACATTGCTAGCGGAGGTGCTAGTTGTTTCTCCACAAATGATCATGGTGTTGTGTACTTTGAGAACCATCTAGTGGTTCCCAAGAACCAGCATCTACGGCAGTTGATCCTTAAGGAGGCTCATGAATCCCCTCTCACCATTCATCCCGGTAGTACAAAGATGTATCAGGACCTACGCCAGAGGTTCTGGTAGACTAGGATGAAGAGAGAAATTGCTCACTATATTGCTAATTGCGACGTCTGTCGTCGTGTAAAAGCAGAGCACCAACGGCCTGCTGGCACCCTTCAACCCTTAGCTATTCCTGAATGGAAATGGGATAAAATTGGTATGGATTTCATTACCGGTTTTCCCAGGACCAAGAGAGGGAATAATGCTATTTTCGTCGTTGTCGATCGTCTTTCCAAAGTAGCCCATTTCTTACCTGTTCGTGAGAGTATAACCGCTATCCAGCTGGCAGACTTATACATCTCCCGCATAGTGTCCCTCCATGGTGTTCCTTTGGAAATTAACTCGGATCGAGGAAGTCTTTTCACCTCTCGATTTTGGGAAAGCTTCCAAAATGCTATGGGAACCCGTCTCTCCTTTAGCACCGCCTTCCACCCTCAGTCGAGTGGTCAAGTGGAACGCGTCAACCAGATTCTAGAAGACATGCTTCGAGCCTCTGTTATCTCATTCGGAATGGACTGGGAGAAGTGCCTTCCCTTTGCCGAATTCGCTTACAACAACAGCTATCAATCTAGCTTGGGTAAGGCCCCTTTTGAAGTTCTCTATGGACGACGGTGTCGAACACCCCTTAACTGGTCAGAGACCGGGGAAAGAAAATTCTTTGGCCCGGATATGATTCAGGAAGCAGAAGAACAAGTTCGTATCGTTCGTGAAAAGTTGAAAACAGCCCAATCTCGTCAAAAGAGTCAATATGACCGAAAACATAAGGCTATGACTTTCGAGGTTGACGAGAAGGCTTATCTTCGGGTCACCCCTCTGAAGGGAACCCATCGTTTCGGTATCAAAGGCAAATTGGCTCCTCGTTACATTGGACCTTTTCGCATTCTTGCCAAACGAGGAGAAGTTGCCTACCAGTTGGAACTACCCCCGCACCTCTCCAGAGTCCACGATGTCTTCCATGTTTCTCAACTCAGGCGTTGCTTCTCGGATCCTATCCGTGGAGTGGACCACGAAACGCTTGATCTCCAAGATAATCTTACATATCGAGAGTACCCCATTCGTATCCTCGATCAGGCCGAGCGTACCACTCGACGTCAGAACATCAAGTTCCTCAAAGTTCAGTGGTCTCATCATTCTGAGGATGAAGCAACTTGGGAAAGGGAGGATCGTCTTCGACTTGAGTATCCCGCCTTCTTCCCGGAGGAACCCAAATCTCGGGACGAGATTCTTTTGAGTGGGGGTGAGTTGTCACACCCTAGCTAGTCATGCATCAGAGTGTGTGCATCATGTTTAAAATTCCATTTAATTTGAAATGGGGATTTGTGAAACCCTCAGAATCATTTTTGAAAATGACCCAAATAAAAATTTCTCCAAAAAGGGTCCAAGAAAATGCTCATGTTGCTCTTTGAAAATATTGGACAGAGATAAAAATCAAACCAATATTTTTAAGAGCTCATAGGTATTTATTTTGGGCATTTGGATTTAATGCATAGCTATTTGCTTTGGAAATATATTAGTTATATATATTAATATATGTCCAAATATTATGCCATTTATAAAGGAGCTCTGGAATAATATATCTAGCTCCTGCAAAAATTGGCATAAGGTTATAAAATGATTTAATATTTTATTTAAATCAAAACAAATGTCAGAAATTAGAAAACAGAAATAAATAAGAGGGAAACCTTACCTGGGCTTCTTACCTGGCGCCTCTGGCCCAGCAAGCCAGCCCAGCCCACCGCCGTCGTCGTCCTCCTGGCGCCAGTCGGCCAGGCGTGTGGCCGGCGCGCGCGCACGGGCGGAGCGCCACGCCACCAGCTCGCCTGCCTGCCTACCCCGCCAGCGCGACGCCGCGACGCTTCTTCTTGGTGCCTCCCCGATCCTCTGGCCTTATCCCCCCTCTCTCTCCCGTGCTGCTCCCTCTCTCTCTCTCACGGCCGAACACCACCATCGCCGCCGTTCGCCATAGCAGCCGTCACCGGCCACCCCTCGCCCCTCCGCTGAGCTCAGGAGCTCCGCCGCGACCCCCTCTTCCTCCCCACAGCTCCACGGCCCTCCGGAAGCCCTGCATCGCCGCCCACGTCGCCGTTCCCCTCCTCGGCCACCGGAGATCATCGCCGTCGATTCACCGTCTCCAGCGCGTCCCCGAGCCCGCTTCGACGCCCACTGCAACCGCGGTGAGCTCCGCCACCGTTTCCCCCTCTTTTCCCCCTCGTTCCCGCACCGTAACCCCGTTCCCACCATGGCCGAACCTCTGCCGTCGCCGAGCTCGCCGTCGACGCAGCTCCGGTGACCATTTGGTCACGGGCGTGCACCCGTTGTGCTTGCCGCGAACCGTAGAGCCCCTCCAGCGCCTCAGCTCCCTCGCTTGCGAGCAGCAGCGCCGATCCCGACCGCACCCGAACTCCGGCCGCCGCTCACGAGCTCGCCGTCGTCGGTACCGGCCACCTCAGGCACGGCTACCACCACCGTTCGACGCGCAAGAGCAAGGGCTCTCCAACGAGCCCAAGCACGGCCTCGCCCGTGCCCTGTAGCGCGTTTCCGCATCGCGCCGCCGTCTCGGGCCTCGCCGGCGTCATGTCGCCGGTGGGTTTGACCTGTTTGACCTGGGGTTTGACCCCCCCAGGGTCACTGACGCGTGGGCCCCGTCGGCCAGGTGGACATCATTAGTGCTAATCACTGTTAGTCAACCCCCCTGACACTGACCAGTGGGCCCCAGCGCCACTAATTCCTAATTAGGATTAATTTAACCCTGTTTAACCCCCCTATCACTGACGTGTGGACCCCACATGTCAGGTTTGACCCCAGCCAGCCGCAGTTGACCACTGACGTCATGCTGACGTCATGCTGGCGTAATATATATATTTCTGGATTTAATTTAAATCAGGAAATTCCAGAATATTATTTAAACTTCAAAAATTCATAACTTTTATTCTGTAACTCCAAATCAGACAAATTATATATGAAAAATGATCAGAAAAATCCAATCTATCCATCTGTACTATTTTCATGCATGATCAAACAAGTTAAATTGATGTTTAAAGCAGAACAAGGAAAAGCACTTTAAAAGGCCATGTTTGAGTTTGAAATTTGAATCTTTGATTCAAATTTGTTCAAACCCTTCTGGTTTTAGTTGCATTAGCCCAACACACTCATATTACCATGTTTCATGCATGCATCATATTGTTGCACATTGTTTGGTGATGGTTGTGTATCGGTGTCCTTTGCGACAGGTTCTGCCTCCGAGGAGTATCGTGATTACCCTAACGAAGAACCGTATCAGTGCATCGAACCATCAGGCAAGCAACCAACCATTTGATCATATCGATACAATCCCATGTTCTCGCTCCTGCTCTCTTTTACTGCATTAAGACAACGCATTTCAAACTGCTGTGTGCTATGGTAGTTGAACCCACTTCCTCTGCATGACCTGTCATTGCCACAGTAACTAGATGAAACCCACTAGCATGTGTAGGAGTTGAATGAGCCATATGTATGTGTTGTTCCTACCTTGCTATGCCTGCTATGCTTAGAGTCGTGTCAGGTCTGGTTCATCTGGGTGATGGGCTAGAGTGAAATGTTTATGTCGGTAATGAGAGTGGTGTGGTGAACACGATTTGGTAAAGGTATCGATGAGAGGCCATGTAGGAGTACATGGTGGGTTGTTTCATTGAAGCCGACCTTAAGCACTGAGATCTGTATGTGTGATTTAAGATACAGCTACTACCATGCATTGGGCCCTGAAATATGACCCCGCTCGACTTCTTATTCACCCTAGCTCTCTGTCCAGGAGTTGCAAGTAGTTTCTGGTGTTTGTAGCCTACTGGAGGCCGTGGACAGCGCTGACCATAGGGGTGGGCTGTGATGCGGTAGGTACGTGGCCGGGTGTACCGAATACCCGTTAGGTATCTCGGGAACCCTGTTCACATCGTTCGGGGCCGTATGGGAAACCTCGGCCGGACTCCCTGCGGATGGAACCTGGATAGGCGATAAACCTGGACTAGAGGCTTAAGTGTTTAGGTAGGTCGTGGTCTACACCCACGTCGGCTTTCGCTTGAAGTCTGCCGAGCACATGTCGTGTGCAGACGCTAAGTGGTGGAAACATGTATGAAGAAGTACACCCCTGCAGGGTTAACATGATCTATTCGAATAGCCGCGTCCGCGGTAAAGGACTACTTGGTTGCCTATACAGTTCATAGACAAGTAAATGGAAACTACTAAAAGCCTCAAGATAAGTGTGAGTGCCGAGGATGGCTCTTCCGTAGGAAGACGGAGGCGGATCCTCGGTAGTGTATTGAAGTGGTGAGTAGTGGACTCGTGTGCGCAAAACCATTTCAAGTTGGAGTATCGTAGGATAGTCTAGCCAAGAGTCAAAGCTGGCTTGCTGCAATAACTCCACCAACCCTTCTTGATAATATGCATGTATGTAGGATCTGATGTAAGTCTTGCTGAGTACCTTTGTACTCATGTTGCTATAATTTACATTTTTACAGAAGACGCTGCAACCCCTTCTGATGGGTTCTATGTAGACGTTGACATCAACGAGTAGGCTAAAGGCCCAGGTGGTGACCCTGAGCTTGTGAAGGACCTTGTAGTATAGCTAGGCTTTCCAAGCCTCTTTTATTTTACTAGTTGTCTGTACTCAGACAAGGTATTTCCGCTGCTGGTTTGTATGACTGTATGACTTGAATGCTGGGTCGTGAGACCCGTACCTTTGTGTATGTTATGTATGGCTCCCTGAGCCTTAAATAAAGTACTGGTGTCGTAGAGTCATGTTGTGATGCTTCGTTGTATTTGCACATATCGAGCATATTGTGTGTATGATTGAAATGCTTGGTATGTGTGGGATCTGACTATCTAGTTGTTTATCTTTAGTAGCCTCTCTTACCGGGAAATGTCTCCTAGTGTTACCGCTGAGCCATGGTAGCTTGCTACTGCTCTGGAACACTTAGGCTGGCCGGCATGTGTCCTTCTTCGTTCATGTGTCTGTCCCTTCGGGGAAATGTCACGCATTGAGTACCGGAGTCCTGCTAGCCCGCTACAGCCCGGTATACCGGAGTCCTGCTAGCCCAGTGCTACAGCCCGGACCCACTTGCTGATGACCGACACGTTCGAAGCTGGGTCATGGATGCCTGTCCCTGTAAGTCTGTGCCACTTTGGGTTTACGACTAGTCATGTCAGCCCGGGCTCCTTATCATATGGATGCTAGCGACACTATCATATACATGAGCCAAAAGGCGCAAACGGTCCCGGGCAAAGGTAAGGCGACACCCGTGGGGATACCGTGCGTGAGGCCGCAAAGTGATATGAGGTGTTACCAGCTAGATCGATGTGACATCGAGTCGGGGTCCTGACAACACAACTTGGTGTTCTCTTGAGTCATGATGACTTCACAACAAGATTGCACTCAAGAACAGATCTGACGAGAAAACATCGAACGAAAAAGAGGGCAAATAAAACGGTAAATTTTTGTGAAGTGGGGGAGAGGCAAATGGCAAATATGTAAATTGCGATGAGATTTGTGATTAGGAATCTGGTTGATGTTGAAGATCCTCCCCGGCAACGGCGCCAGAAATTCCTTTTGATGCCTGCTTGAACTACGTCGGTATTTCCCCAAAGAGGAAGGGATGATACAACGCAGCGATGGTAGGTATTTCCGTCAGTGATGAGACCAAGGTTATCGAACCAGTAGGAGAACCAAGCAACACAACGTAAACAGCCCCTGCACACAAATAACAAATACTTGTAGCACGACGTGTTAAAGGGGTTGTCAATCCCTTTCGGGTAATGATGCCTCAAATTGGCGAGAAGACATGATAAAGTTGTGATAGATAGGATAAATAGATCGCAAAATAAATAAATTGCAGCAAGGTATTTTCGTATTTTTGGTTTAATAGATCTGAAAATAAAAGCAAAGGAAAATATATCGCAAAGGCAAATATGATTAGAAGAGACCTGGGGGCTGTAGGTTTCACTAGTGGCTTCTCTCGAGAATAATAGCAAATGGTGGGAAAACAATTGTTGTTGGGCAATTGATAGAACTTCAAATAATCATGACGATATCCAGGAAATGATCATTATATAGGCATCACGTCCAAGATTAGTAGACCGACTAATGCTTGCGTCTACTACTATTACTCCACACATCGACCACTATCCAGCTTGCATCTAGTTTATTAAGTTCATGGAAGAACGGAGTAATGCAATAAGAACGATGACATGATGTAGACAAGATCTATTTATGTAGAAATAGACCCATCTTGTTATCCCTAATAGCAACGATACATACGAGTCGTTTCCCCTTCTGTCACTGGGATCAAGCACCGTAAGATCAAACCCATCACAAAGCACCTCTTCCCATTGCAAGATAAATAGATCAAGTTGGCCAAACAAAACCCAAATATTGGAAAATAAATACGAGGCTATAATCAATCATGTGTATAAGAGATCAAAGAAGACCCAAATAACTTTCATGGATGAAAACATAGATCTCATCATAAACTCAAAGTTCATCGGATCCCAACAAACACACCGCAAAAAGACTTACATCATATGGATCTCCAAGAGATCATTGTATTGATAAGAGAGAGAGAGAGAGAGAGAGAGAGGAAGCCATCTAGCTACTAACTACGGACCCGTAGGTCTACAAAGAACTACTCACGCATCATCAGAGAGGCACCAATGGACATGATGAACCCCTCCGAGATGGTGTCTAGATTGAATCTGGTGGTTCTGGAACTTGCGGCGGCTGGAATTGATTTTCGTCGACTTCTGTAGGGTTTCTGGAATATTGGGGTATTTATAGAGCAAAGAGGCGGTGCGGGGGGGCACCAAGGTGGGCACAACCCACCGGGGCGCGCCTGGGCCTCCAGGCACGCCCTGGTGGGTTGTGCTCCCCTCGGAGCTCCCCTCAAGTGCTTTCTTGGTCCACTGGATGTCTTCTAGTCCAAAAAAATCCACAAAAAGTTTCGCTGCGTTTGGACTCCGTTTGCTATTGATTTCCTGCAATGTAAAAAACATGCAGAAAACAGCAACTGGCGTTGGGCAATATGTCAATAGGTTAGTACCAAAAAATGATATAAAATGACTATAGAATGATTGTAAAACATCCAAGAATGATAATATAACAACATGTAACAATCAAAAATTATAGATATGTTGAAGACGTATCATCCACTTATCGTGAGAATAACCCACCTAGAATGGAAGATATAGGCGGCCCTAGTTGATACATGAGTGATTCGAGCATACAAAACAGAATTTCGTTTGAAGGTTTAGAGTTTGGCACATGCAAATTTACTTGGAACGGCAGGTAAATACCGCATATAGTTAGGTATGGTGGACTCATATGGAACAACTTTGGGGTTTATGGAAGTGGATGCACAAGCAGTATTCCAGGTCAAGGCTAGAAAGAGACTGGGAAGCGACCAACTAGAGAGCGACACAGTCAGAAACTTGCATTAGGATTAACCAACAATTAGTGCAAGCATGAGTAGGATATAAATCACCCTGAACATAAATATCATGGAGGCTATGTTGATTTTGATTCAACTACATGCGTGAACATGTGCCAAGCCAAGTCACTCGAATCATTCAAAGGAGGATACGATCCTATCATACTACATCAGAACCATTTTAATAGCATGTTGGCACACAAGGTAAACCATTATAAACTCCTAGCTAATTAAGCATGGCATGAGTAACTATAATCTCTAGTTGTCATTGCAAACATGTTTCATTCATAATAAGCTCAATCTGGAATGATGAACTAATCATATTAACAAAAACAAGATAGGTTGAGTTCATACCCGCTTTTCCTCATCTCAATCATTTCATCATATATCGTCATTATTGCCTTTCACTTGCATGACCGAATGGTGTGGATAATAAGAATATTGCACGTGCATTGTACTAAGCTGGAATCTGCAAACATTTATTCAAAGGAGAAGACAAGGTAATATGGGCTCTCGAATTTTCATCTTGAGAAATTCTATCAATACTTCTAAACAAATCATCAACCTTATTCAACGTTTCTTCTATCGAAGCATTGAAAACTTTTTGAGTATTGATAAATTCTTTAATATTATTCTCAAGATCATAGGTGTTTCTATTATTATTAGATGTAGGATTACCATAGGAATTACCATAGTTATTAGAGGAATTACTAGGAAAAGGCATAGGATTAAAATTATCTCTATAAGCATTGTTATTAAAATTGTTTCGCGAGATAAAATTCACATCTATGGCATCACTATTTTGCTCAATCAAAGTAGACAAAGGCACATCATTAAAATCAATAGGAGCACTTTTATTAGCAACCAACTTCATAAGAGCATCAACTTTTTCACTCAAAGAATTTATTTCTTCTACCGAATTAACTTTTTTACTCGTAGGAGCTCTTTCGGTATGCCATTATGAGTAATTGGCCATAATATTGTCTAGCAATTTAGTAGCTTCACCCAAAGTAATTTCCATAAAAGTACCCCCCACGGCGGAATCCAAAATATTACGTGAAACAAAATTCAACCCCGTATAAAAATTTGTATGATCATCCAAAGATTTAACCCATGAGTTGGGCAATTCCTTAGCATCGATTTCATCCTTTCCCAAGATTGTGCAACATGCTCATGTTCAAGTTGCTTGAAATTCCTGATATGGGTTCTAAGGGAAATGATTTTTGCGGGCGGAAAATACTTAGCAATAAAAGCATCCTTGCACTTGTTCCAAGAATCAATACTATTGCGAGGCAAAGAAGAAAACCAAATTTTTGCACTATCCCGCAAAGAAAACAGAAATAATTTCAACTTCACAACATCATTGTCCACATATTTTTTCTTTTGCATATCGCATAGTTCCATGAATGTTTTAAGATGGGACGCGGCATACTCGTTAGGAGTACCGACAAATTGATCTTTCGTAACAAGATTCAACAAAGCAGTATTAATATCACAAGAGTCCGCACTAGTGGCAGGAGGAGCAAGCGGAGTGCTAATAAAATCATTGTTGTTGGTATTTGAGAAATCACACAACTTGGTGTTCTCTTGAGTCATGATGACTTCACAACAAGATTGCACTCAAGAACAGATCTGACGAGAAAACATCGAACGAAAAAGAGGGCAAATAAAACGGTAAATTTTTGTGAAGTGGGGGAGAGGCAAATGGCAAATATGTAAATTGCGATGAGATTTGTGATTAGGAATCTGGTTGATGTTGAAGATCCTCCCCGGCAACGGCGCCAGAAATTCCTTTTGATGCCTGCTTGAACTACGTCGGTATTTCCCCAAAGAGGAAGGGATGATACAACACAGCGATGGTAGGTATTTCCGTCAGTGATGAGACCAAGGTTATCGAACCAGTAGGAGAACCAAGCAACACAACGTAAACAGCCCCTGCACACAAATAACAAATACTTGTAGCACGACGTGTTAAAGGGGTTGTCAATCCCTTTCGGGTAACAATGCCTCAAATTGGCGAGAAGACATGATAAAGTTGTGATAGATAGGATAAATAGATCGCAAAATAAATAAATTGCAGCAAGGTATTTTCGTATTTTTGGTTTAATAGATCTGAAAATAAAAGCAAAGGAAAATATATCGCAAAGGCAAATATGATTAGAAGAGACCTGGGGGCTGTAGGTTTCACTAGTGGCTTCTCTCGAGAATAATAGCAAATGGTGGGAAAACAATTGTTGTTGGGCAATTGATAGAACTTCAAATAATCATGACGATATCCAGGAAATGATCATTATATAGGCATCACGTCCAAGATTAGTAGACCGACTAATGCTTGCGTCTACTACTATTACTCCACACATCGACCACTATCCAGCTTGCATCTAGTTTATTAAGTTCATGGAAGAACGGAGTAATGCAATAAGAACGATGACATGATGTAGACAAGATCTATTTATGTAGAAATAGACCCATCTTGTTATCCCTAATAGCAACGATACATACGAGTCGTTTCCCCTTCTGTCACTGGGATCAAGCACCGTAAGATCAAACCCATCACAAAGCACCTCTTCCCAATGCAAGATAAATAGATCAAGTTGGCCAAACAAAACCCAAATATTGGAAAATAAATACGAGGCTATAATCAATCATGTGTATAAGAGATCAAAGAAGACCCAAATAACTTTCATGGATGAAAACATAGATCTCATCATAAACTCAAAGTTCATCGGATCCCAACAAACACACCGCAAAAAGACTTACATCATATGGATCTCCAAGAGATCATTGTATTGATAAGAGAGAGAGAGAGAGAGAGAGAGAGAGAGAGAGAGGAAGCCATCTAGCTACTAACTACGGACCCGTAGGTCTACAAAGAACTACTCACGCATCATTAGAGAGGCACCAATGGACATGATGAACCCCTCCGAGATGGTGTCTAGATTGAATCTGGTGGTTCTGGAACTTGCGGCGGCTGGAATTGATTTTCGTCGACTTCTGTAGGGTTTCTGGAATATTGGGGTATTTATAGAGCAAAGAGGCGGTGCAGGGGCGCACCAAGGTGGGCACAACCCACCGGGGCGCGCCTGGGCCTCCAGGCACGCCCTGGTGGGTTGTGCTCCCCTCGGAGCTCCCCTCAGGTGCTTTCTTGGTCCACTGGATGTCTTCTAGTCCAAAAAAATCCACAAAAAGTTTCGCTGCGTTTGGACTCCGTTTGGTATTGATTTCCTGCAATGTAAAAAACATGCAGAAAACAGCAACTGGCGTTGGGCACTATGTCAATAGGTTAGTACCAAAAAATGATATAAAATGACTATAGAATGATTGTAAAACATCCAAGAATGATAATATAACAACATGTAACAATCAAAAATTATAGATATGTTGAAGACGTATCATCCACTTATCGTGAGAATAACCCACCTAGAATGGAAGATATAGGCGGCCCTAGTTGATACATGAGTGATTCGAGCATACAAAACAGAATTTCGTTTGAAGGTTTAGAGTTTGGCACATGCAAATTTACTTGGAACGGCAGGTAAATACCGCATATAGTTAGGTATGGTGGACTCATATGGAACAACTTTGGGGTTTATGGAAGTGGATGCACAAGCAGTATTCCAGGTCAAGGCTAGAAAGAGACTGGGAAGCGACCAACTAGAGAGCGACACAGTCAGAAACATGCATTAGGATTAACCAACAATTAGTGCAAGCATGAGTAGGATATAAATCACCCTGAACATAAATATCATGGAGGCTATGTTGATTTTGATTCAACTACATGCGTGAACATGTGCCAAGCCAAGTCACTCGAATCATTCAAAGGAGGATACGATCCTATCATACCACATCAGAACCATTTTAATAGCATGTTGGCATGCAAGGTAAACCATTATAAACTCCTAGCTAATTAAGCATGGCATGAGTAACTATAATCTCTAGTTGTCATTGCAAACATGTTTCATTCATAATAAGCTCAATCTGGAATGATGAACTAATCATATTAACAAAAACAAGATAGGTTGAGTTCATACCCGCTTTTCCTCATCTCAATCATTTCATCATATATCGTTATTATTGCCTTTCACTTGCATGACCGAATGGTGTGGATAATAACAATATTGCACGTGCACTGGACTAAGCTGGAATCTGCAAACATTTATTCAAAGGAGAAGACAAGGTAATTTGGGCTCTCGAATTTTCATCTTGAGAAATTCTATCAATACTTCTAAACAAATCATCAACCTTATTCAACGTTTCTTCTATCGAAGCATTGAAAACTTTTTGAGTATTGATAAACTCTTTAATATTATTCTCAAGATCATAGGTGTTTCTATTATTATTAGATGTAGGATTACCATAGGAATTACCATAGTTATTAGAGGAATTACTAGGAAAAGGCATAGGATTAAAATTACCTCTATAAGCATTGTTATTAAAATTGTTTCGCGAGATAAAATTCACATCTATGGCATCACTATTTTGCTCAATCAAAGTAGACAAAGGCACATCATTAAAATCAATAGGAGCACTTTTATTAGCAACCAACTTCATAAGAGCATCAACTTTTTCACTCAAAGAATTTATTTCTTCTACCGAATTAACTTTTTACTCGTAGGAGCTCTTTTGGTATCCATTATGAGTAATTGGCCATAATATTGTCTAGCAATTTAGTAGCTTCACCCAAAGTAATTTCCATAAAAGTACCCCCCGCGGCGGAATCCAAAATATTACGTGAAACAAAATTCAACCCCGTATAAAAATTTGTATGATCATCCAAAGATTTAACCCATGAGTTGGGCAATTCCTTAGCATCGATTTCATCCTTTCCCAAGATTGTGCAACATGCTCATGTTCAAGTTGCTTGAAATCCTGATATGGGTTCTAAGGGAAATGATTTTTGCGGGCGGAAAATACTTAGCAATAAAAGCATCCTTGCACTTGTTCCAAGAATCAATACTATTGCGAGGCAAAGAAGAAAACCAAATTTTTGCACTATCCCGCAAAGAAAACAGAAATAATTTCAACTTCACAACATCATTGTCCACATATTTTTTCTTTTGCATATCGCATAGTTCCATGAATGTTTTAAGATGGGACGCGGCATACTCGTTAGGAGTACCGACAAATTGATCTTTCGTAACAAGATTCAACAAAGCAGTATTAATATCACAAGAGTCCGCACTAGTGGCAGGAGGAGCAAGCGGAGTGCTAATAAAATCATTGTTGTTGGTATTTGAGAAATCACACAACTTGGTGTTCTCTTGAGTCATGATGACTTCACAACAAGATTGCACTCAAGAACAGATCTGACGAGAAAACATCGAACGAAAAAGAGGGCAAATAAAACGGTAAATTTTTGTGAAGTGGGGGGAGAGGCAAATGGCAAATATGTAAATTGCGATGAGATTTGTGATTAGGAATCTGGTTGATGTTGAAGGTCCTCCCCGGCAACGGCGCCAGAAATTCCTTTTGATGTCTGCTTGAACTACGTCGGTATTTCCCCAAAGAGGAAGGGATGATGCAACACAGAGATGGTAGGTATTTCCGTCAGTGATGAGACCAAGGTTATCGAACCAGTAGGAGAACCAAGCAACACAATGTAAACAGCCCCTGCACACAAATAACAAATACTTCGCAACCCGACGTGTTAAAGGGGTTGTCAATCCCTTTCGGGTAACGATGACTCAAATTGGCGAGAAGACATGATAAAGTTGTGATAGATAGGATAAATAGATCGCAAAATAAATAAATTGCAGCAAGGTATTTTTGTATTTTTGGTTTAATAGATCTGAAAATAAAAGCAAAGGAAAATAGATCGCAAAGGCAAATATGATGAGAAGAGACCCAGGGGCCATAGGTTTCACTAGTGGCTTCTCTCGAGAAAAATAGCAAATGGTGGGAAAAAATTGTTGTTGGGCAATTGATAGAACTTCAAATAATCATGACGATATCCAGGAAATGATCATTATATAGGCATCACGTCCAAGATTAGTAGACCGACTAATGCTTGCGTCTACTACTATTACTCCACACATCGACCACTATCCAGCTTGCATCTAGTTTATTAAGTTCATGGAAGAATGGAGTAATGTAATAAGAACGATGACATGATGTAGACAAGATCTATTTATGTAGAAATAGACCCCATCTTGTTATCCCTAATAGCAACGATACATACGAGTCGTTTCCCCTTCTGTCACTGGGATAAAGCACCGTAAGATCAAACCCATCACAAAGCACCTCTTCCCATTGCAAGATAAATAGATCAAGTTGGCCAAACAAAACCCAAATATTGGAAAATAAATACGAGGCTATAATCAATCATGTGTATAAGAGATCAAAGAAGACCCAAATAACTTTCACGGATGAAAACATAGATCTCATCATAAACTCAAAGTTCATCGGATCCCAACAAACACACCGCAAAAAGACTTACATCATATGGATCTCCAAGAGATCATTGTATTGATAAGAGAGAGAGAGAGAGAGAGAGAGAGGAAGCCATCTAGCTACTAACTACGGACCCGTAGGTCTACAAAGAACTACTCACGCATCATTAGAGAGGCACCAATGGACATGATGAACCCCTCCGAGATGGTGTCTAGATTGAATCTGGTGGTTCTGGAACTTGCGGCGGCTGGAATTGATTTTCGTCGACTTCTGTAGGGTTTCTGGAATATTGGGGTATTTATAGAGCAAAGAGGCGGTGCGGGGGGGCACCAAGGTGGGCACAACCCACCGGGGCGCGCCTGGGCCTCCAGGCACGCCCTGGTGGGTTGTGCTCCCCTCGGAGCTCCCCTCAAGTGCTTTCTTGGTCCACTGGATGTCTTCTAGTCCAAAAAAATCCACAAAAAGTTTCGCTGCGTTTGGACTCCGTTTGGTATTGATTTCCTGCAATGTAAAAAACATGCAGAAAACAGCAACTGGCATTGGGCACTATGTCAATAGGTTAGTACCAAAAAATGATATAAAATGACTATAGAATGATTGTAAAACATCCAAGAATGATAATATAACAACATGTAACAATCAAAAATTATAGATATGTTGAAGACGTATCATCCACTTATCGTGAGAATAACCCACCTAGAATGGAAGATATAGGCGGCCCTAGTTGATACATGAGTGATTCGAGCATACAAAACAGAATTTCGTTTGAAGGTTTAGAGTTTGGCACATGCAAATTTACTTGGAACGGCAGGTAAATACCGTATATAGTTAGGTATGGTGGACTCATATGGAACAACTTTGGGGTTTATGGAAGTGGATGCACAAGCAGTATTCCAGGTCAAGGCTAGAAAGAGACTGGGAAGCGACCAACTAGAGAGCGACACAGTCAGAAACATGTGTTAGGATTAACCAACAATTAGTGCAAGCATGAGTAGGATATAAATCACCCTGAACATAAATATCGTGGAGGCTATGTTGATTTTGATTCAACTACATGCGTGAACATGTGCCAAGCCAAGTCACTCGAATCATTCAAAGGAGGATACGATCCTATCATACTACATCAGAACCATTTTAATAGCATGTTGGCACGCAAGGTAAACCATTATAAACTCCTAGCTAATTAAGCATGGCATGAGTAACTATAATCTCCAGTTGTCATTGCAAACATGTTTCATTCATAATAAGCTCAATCTGGAATGATGAACTAATCATATTAACAAAAACAAGATAGGTTGAGTTCATACCCGCTTTTCCTCATCTCCATCATTTCATCATATATCGTCATTATTGCCTTTCACTTGCATGACCGAATGGTGTGGATAATAACAATATTGCACGTGCATTGTACTAAGCTGGAATCTGCAAACATTTATTCAAAGGAGAAGACAAGGTAATATGGGCTCTCTATTAGATCAATCGATAATGTATATATATGAGAACCACTCAACATTTTCATCGTGGTCTTCTCCTCTCAACCCCCAAAGAAAAGAAAAGAATTTCCAAGAAACACATTGAAATGTTTTTGGAGTTTTTGCTTTTCTGAAGAAGGTAAAACAAGAACGAGAAAAACTATTTACACGGGAAAGCTCCCAACAAGCAAAAGAAGAACAAGAAATCTTTTTGGGTTTTCTTATTGATACTACTACTACAAGCATGGAAAGTAAACTAGCTAAAATCTATAACTATTTTTTTTTTGTTTTTCTCAAAGTTTTTCAAACACACAAGAAGAAAGAAGGAAAAGAAAATAAACTAGCATGGATAATACAATGAAAAAGTATGAACACCGACAACTAGAATGAGTGTGTGAACATGAATGTAATGTCGGTGAGAAATATGTACTCCCCCAAGCTTAGGCTTTTGTCCTAAGTTGGTCTAAGCCCATGGATCAAAGTAGCCCTCTCCGGTGTACTGAGGAGGATCCTCAGGGTTCCACTGGTTAGCGAGCTCCTGCGGATCCCACTGATAAATAGACTCCTGGTATGGATCACGTGATGGATCTGGCTCCAGATCTGGGGATCGTGTCCCCCTCCAATATGTGTGAATATCCACGGGCAAAACAAACTTCCTGCCTGAATGAAGATCGAACAAAGTAGGTACAAGAAAGGTAACAATCTAAAAATTATCCTCGTCAAATATCAGGTTATAAATAAGTCTCTTTTCCTTGTCATAGTGAAGAAAATCATGCGCTACCATACTTTGATAATCTAAGTAAATAGTGGGCAGCAACTTTTCTTCTTTCTCATAGTGTCTAATAGGTATCTCAAAATATTTAGCAAGACAAGAAGCATAGGTACCTCCAAAAATGGGGCCCTTCGTACGGTTTAAACTCACCCATTTAGAAACCATAGCGCCTAAACTAAAAGTTTTATCACGAAGTAAAGCATGGCGCAAAATGGCAAGGTCGGGAGCACTAAGGCCCCCACAGTTCCAGCGACCAATTAAACATCAACTAGCAGATGTTGAGTAGTAGCGCAGGACAGGAAAATGTATACTAGTAGTTCTTGCATCCGACACTTTTCTATTTTCTCCTACGGTAATTTCTTTAATAAAATCTTCCACATCACTAGGACGTGGTTCCTCGGCGCTGCCCTCAAAAGGTAATTTGCAAACCTCACAAAAATCATAGAGCGACATCTCCTTATACTCATCACATAAATAAAATTCTATAGAGGGTGGTGATCTCCTGGCATGAAAATGAAAATTTTGCTCAAAAGTATTAGTGAGAAGGAGATACTAATCACACTTATCATGGAGAAAGTCGGTGATGCCTGCATTCTCAGCCAATTAATAGAAATCCTCATAAATTCTGGCTGCCTTGAAAAATGCATCACATGGCCATTCACACGGTCGGACCTCCGTGGTGCGAGGAAGGTTGTACTTGGTCTTTTCATTCTCTTCATACTCCTTTTCCTTCGAAGACCGGCTCGAGGAGCCTCTCAACAATATCCTCAACATTTTTATTCCTCTGAAAATTTCTGAATTTTTTAGTGACTCGAAATATATGTGAACCAAACTCAACAAGATTGATAGCAACTACTACCAGAAGTGCCTAGAGACTACATCATGCATTAAAACTACTTTGGACCATATAAATTTGACATCCAAGCTCAAGAACAGGGTCACTACAGCAGCAAAAATTTGCAATAAATAAAGCACTAGAACAAAAACTAATTGGACCATTTGAGGAGTCACATACCGAAGAACAATCCCCCAAAGCAGTTTTGTGAATGGAGCTTTGAGCAAGGAGATTAAAAATGGCAGCAAAATGAGCAAGAACACGAGTTTGAGCTACGGGATGAATTTTCTGGAGGAAGACGAAGTGGATGGGTGCTAGAATAAGTGGAGGGGGCCACATGGGGCCCATGAGGTAGGGGGTGTGCCCAGGGGGTAGGACGCGCCCTCCACCCTCGTGGATCACTAGTGCATCCCCCTGGTGTGTTCTCAGTGCCAGAAATTCTCAAGTATTCTATAAAAAACCATACTAAATTTTCAGGGCATTTGGAGAAATTTTATTTTCAGGGTATTTTTTATTGCAAGGATAATTCAGAAAACAGACAGAAAATACTATTTTTGCTTTATTTAATCTAAATAACACAAAATAAAAGGTGGGTACAGAGATTTGTGCCTTCTAAATTCATGCATCTCATGCTCATCAAAAGGAATCCATTGACAAGATTGATCAAATCTTGTTAACAAACTTCTTCCAAATGACATGAAATCGGAGAATTTTCGAATAACACAAGGTTACCTCAACGGGGATATGCATGTCCACAACAATAAGAATATCATATTTATTTTTGACAGTAGGAAGAGGGAATTCAAAACCTCCAATAATAATAGTTGAAACTTTTCTAATAGAGTTGATACTATGAACTTGAGGTTGTCTCTTCGGAAAGTGTACCATATGCTCATTACCATTAACATGAAAAGTGAGATTGCCTTTGTTGCAATCAATAATAGCCCCTACGATATTCAAAAAAGGTCTACCAAGTATGATCGACATACTGTCGTCCTCGGGAATATCAAGAATAACAAAGTCCATTAAGATAGTAACGTTTGCAACCACAACAGGCACATCCTCACAAATACCGATGGGTATAGCAGTTGATTTATCAGCCATTTGCAAAGAAATTTAAGTAGGTGTCAACTTATTCAAATCAACTCTACAATATAAAGAGAAAGGCATAACACTAACATCGACTCGAAGATCTCATAATGCAGTTTTAACATAGTTTCTTTTAATGGAGCATGGTATAGTTGGTACTCCTGGATCTCCTAGTTTCTTTAGTATTCCACCCTTAAAAGTATCATTGGCAAGCATGGTGGAAATTTCAGCTTCTGGTATCTTTCTTTTATTTGTAACAATATCTTTCATATACTTTGCATAAGGAGGCATTTTAAGCATATCAGTCAAACGCATACGCAAAAAAGATAGGTCTAATCATTTCAGCAAAGCGCTCAAAATCCTCATCAACCTTTTTCTTGGATGGCTTAGGAGGAAAAGGCATGGGTTTCTGAACCCATGGTTCTCTTTCTTTATCGTACTTCCTAGCAACGAAGTCGCTCTTATCATAACATTGATTCTTTGATTGTGGGTTGATATGTCTCCAACGTATATACAATTTTTTATTATTCCATCTATTATATTATCTATTTTGGATGTTTAATATGCATTTATATGTTATTTTATATTATTTTTGGGACTAACCTATTAACCTGGAGCCCAGTGCCGGTTTTTGTTTTTTGCCTGTTTTAGAGTTTCGCAGAAAAGGAATACCAAACGGAGTCCAAACAGAATGAAACTTTCATGGTGATCTTTCTTTGACCAGAAGCAAACCAGGAGACTTGGCGATGAAGTCGGAGATGCGACGAGGCGGCCACAAGGGTGGAGGGTGCGCCCAGGGGGTAGGGCGCGCCTTCCTACCTTGTGGGCCCCTCTTGGGTCTCCTAACCTAGTTCCTTCCCCAAAAACATCAGGGGGAGCCACGAAAATACTTTTCCACCACCGCAACCATTTGTACCCGTGAGATCCCATCTAGGGGGCTTTTCCGGCATCCTGCCGGAGGCGGATTCGATCACGGAGGGCTTCCACATCAACATCATTACGCTTTCGATGAAGTGTGAGTAGTTTACCACAGACCTACGGCTCCATACCTAGTAGCTAGATGGCTTCTTCTCTCTATTTTATTCTCAATACCATGTTCTCCTCGATGTTCTTGGAGATCTATTCGATGTAATATTCTTTTGCGGTGTGTTTGTCGAGATCCGGTGAATTGTGGATTTATGATTAGATTATCTATGAATATTATTTGAGTCTTCTCTGAATTCTTATATGCATGATTTGATATCTTTGCAAGTCTCTTCGTATTACGGTTTAGTTTGGCCTACTAGATTGGTTTTTCTTGCAATGGGAGAAGTGCTTAGCTTTGGGTACAATCTTGTGGTGTCCTTTCCCAGTGACAGTAGGGGCAGCAAGGCATGTATTGTATTGTTTCCATCAAGGATAAAAATATGGGGTTTTCATCATATTGCTTGAGTTAATTCCTCTACATCATGTCATCTTACTTAATGCGTTACTCCATTCTTCATGAACTTAATACTCTAGATGCATGCTGGATAGCGGTCGATGTGTGGAGTAATAGTAGTAGATGCAGAATCGTTTTGGTATACTTGACATGGACGTGATGCCTATGTTCATGATTATTGCCTCAGATATCGTCATAATTATGCGCTCTTCTATCAATTGCTCAGCAATAATTTGTTCACCCACCATAATTTTTGCTATCTTGAGAGAAGCCACTAGTGAAACCTATGGCCCCGGGGTCTCTTTTCCATTATATTGAATCTCTTTTACATCATACTAGTTTTCGATCTACTATTTTGCAATCTTTTACTTTCCAATCTATAAACGAAAAACACCAAAAATATTTACTTTACGGTTTATCTATCTCTATTAGATCTCACTTTTTGCAAGTAACCGTGAAGGGATTGACAACCCCTTTATCGCATTGGGTGCAAGTTGTTGATTGTTTGTGCAGGTATTCGGTGACTTGTGTGTTATCTCCTACTGGATTGATACCTTGGTTCTCAAACTGAGGGAAATACTTACTCTACTTTGCCGCATCATGCTTTCCTCTTCAAGGGAAAAACCAATGTAAGCTTAAGAGGTAGCATGGGATATCAAGATCAACAGCAGGTTCAATCTCTACATCATTATCATTACTAGGTTGAGCATCATCATTAACATTATTACTAGGTTCATGTTCATCACCACAATGTGTCTCAGCATCAGAAATAGAAATATCATTGGGGCTCTCAGGTGTGTCTATATCAGGTTCACTAGAAGCATGCAAAGTCCTATCAGTATTCTTTTTCTTTTTATTAGCGGGACTAGGTGCATCAGAATTAACTCTTTGAGAATCTTGATCAATTCTCTTAGGATGGCCCTCAGGATACAAAGGTTCTTGAGTCATTTTACCACCCCTAGTCATAACTCTAACAGCATATCATTGTTCTTATTATTTAACTCATTGACCAAATCATCTTGTGCCTTAAGTACTGTTCTACTTGAGTTGTAAGTTGTAACCATGGAAGCATGTTTACTAATAAGCTTAAGATCACTTTTAACTCTTGACATATAATCACTCAAGTGTTCAACCATATAAGCATTACATTTCAATTGTCTACCAACATAAGCATTGAAGTTTTCTTGTTTAACAATAAAATTATCAAACTCATCCCAACATTGACTAGCAGACTTATATGAGGAATATCACCTTCATCAAATCTATAGAGAGAATTTACCTTTACTACCTGTGTCGAGTTATCAAGACCATGTATCCCTTCAATAGGCGGTAAATTCTTAACATCTTCAGCTTTAATACCTTTTTCTTTCATAGATTTCCTTGCCTCTTGTATATCTTCAGGACTGAGAAATAGAATACCCCTTTTCTTTGGAGTTGGCTCTGGAAGTCTCCAATCATTATAATTACGCAATATATTATTCAATAACAATTCAGCTTGCTCAACAGTTCTTTCCTTGAAAACACAACCAGCACAACTATCCAAGTGGTCTCTGGAAGCATCGGTTAGTCCATTATAAAAGATATCAAGTATTTAATTTTTCTTGAGAGGATGATCAGGCAAAGCATTAAGTAATTGGAGAAGCCTCCCCCAAGCTTGTGGGAGACTCTCTTCTTCAATTTGCACAAAATTAAATATTTCCCTTAAGGCAGCTTGTTTCTTATGAGCCGGGAAATATTTTGCAGAGAAGTAATAAATCATATCCTGGGGACTACGCACAGAACCAGGAGCAAGAGAAATAAACCATATTTTAGCATCACCCTTTAATGAGAAAGGAAACAATTTAAGAATATAGTAATAGCGAATTTTTTCCTCATGAGTAAATAGGGTGGCTATATCATTCAATTTAGTAAGATGTGCCACAAGAGTTTCAGATTCATAACCATGGAAAGGATCAGATTCAACCAAAGTAATTAACTCAGGATCGACAGAGAATTCATAATCCTTATCAGTAACACAGATATGTGAAGTAGCAAACGCAAGATCATATTGCATTCTAGCATTCAAAGACTTTTCCTTCAGTTTAGCTAACAGTTTCTTAAGATCATATCTATCATTGCAAGCAAGAAAGTCTCTAGCAGTTTCTTCATCCATAACATAACCCTCAGTTATAAAAGGCAATTCATATCTAGGGGGAGTCTTCATGATCACTTTCATTAATATCATCGGTTTCAATAATTTCATTCTCTCTAACCCTAGCAAGTTGTTCATCAAGAAATTCACCTAGTGGGACAGTATTATCAAGCAGAGAAGTAGTATCATCATAAGCATCATGCACAACAGAAGTGGCATCACCCATAACATGCGACATATTAGAATCAATAGCAGGTGCAGGTGCCGCAAGTTTACTCAAAACAGAAGGTGAATCAAGTGCAGAGCTAGGATGTAGTTCCTTACCTCCCCTCGTAGTTGAGGGATATAGATCTTGGTTTTGTTGTCCTTCAGATTCCTGATAGTGATCAACAGATATAAACCCAAGTGAATCAGAGAATAGAGCTATGCTCCCCAGCAATGGCGCCAGAAAAAGGTCTTGATAACCCACAAGTATAGGGGATCGCAACAGTTTTCGAGGGTAGAGTATTCAACCCAAATTTATTGATTCGACACAAGGGGAGCCAAAGAATATTCTCAAGTATTAGCAGCTGAGTTGTCAATTCAACCACACCTGAAAGACTTAATATCTGCAGCAAAGTATTTAGTAGCAAAGTAGTATGGAAGTAACGGTAACGGTTGGAAAAGTAACAGTAGCAGCTTTGTAGCAATCGTAACAGTGGCAACAGAGAAATAACTTAGCAAAGATCAATATGAAATGAGCTCGTAGGCAATGGATCAATGATGGATAATTATGTCAGATGGCATTCATCATGCAACAGTTATAACATAGGGTGACACAGAACTAGCTCCAGTTCATCAATATAATGTACGCATGTATTCCGAATATAGTCATACGTGCTTATGGAAAAGAACTTGCATGACATCTTTTGTCCTACCCTCCTGTGGCAGCGGGGTCCTAATGGAAACTAAGGGATATTAAGGCCTCCTTTTAATATAGAACCGGACCAAAGCATTAGCACTTAGTAAATACATGAACTCCTCAAACTACGGTCATCACCAGGAAGTGTCCCCACTATTGTCACTCCGGGGTTGCCGAATCATAACACATAGAAGGTGACTATAACTTGCAAGATAGGATCAAGAACACTCATATATTCATGAAAACATAATAGGTTTAGATCTGAAATCATGGCACTCGGGCCCTAGTGACAAGCATTAAGCATGGCAAAGTCATGGCAACATCAATCTTAGAACATAATGGATACTAGGGATCAAACCCTAACAAAACTAACTCGATTACATGGTAAATCTCATCCAACCCATCACTGTCCAGCAAGCCTACGATGGGATTACTCATGCACGGCGGTGAGCATCATGAAATTGGTGATGGAGGATGGTTGATGATGACGATGGCGATGGATTCCCCTCTCTGGAGCCCCGAATGGACTCCAGATCAGCCCTCCCAAGGAAGAACGGGGCTTGGTGGCGGCTCTGTATCGTAAAACGCGATGAATCCTTCTCTCTGATTTTTTTGTCCCCAAACGTGAATATATGGAGTTGGAGTTGAGGTCGGTGGAGGTCCAGGGGGCCACGAGGTAGGAGGGTCTGCCCAGGGGGTAGGGCGCGCCCGCCACCATCGTGGCCAGGGTGTGGGCCCCCTTCGGTTGATTCTTTCCCCAGTATTTTTTGTTAATTCCAAAAAGTATCTCCATGAAGTTTCAGGTCATTCCGAGAACTTTTATTTCTGCACAAAAATAACACCATGGCAATTCTGCTGAAAACAGCGTCAGTCCGAGTTAGTTCCATCCAAATCATGGAAATTAGAGTCCAAAACAAGGGCAAAAGAGTTTGGAAAAGTAGATACGTTGGAGACGTATCAATATGTTTGATTTATTGCAATAGTTTTGCGATATAGAGATGATAATATGTGGGAGGTACTAGTAAACGGTTGTGGTTAGTAAGAATATTGGTGTTAAGGTTTGTGATTCCCGAAGCATGCACGTATAGTCTCTCGTTATGCTATGAAGTTGGAGCATGATTTATTATTGATTGTCTTCCTTATGAGTGGCGGTCGGGGACGAGCGATGGTCTTTTCCTACCAATCTATCCCCCTAGGGGCATGCATAGTAGTACTTTGCTTCGAGGGCTAATAAAATTTTGCAATAAGTAGATGAGTTCTTTATGACTAATGTGAGTCCATGGATTATAAGGCTTTACCTTTCCGCAATTTGCTAGCCTCTACGGTACCGTGCATTGCCCTTTCTCACCTCGAGACGTGGTGCAAACTTTGCCGGTGCATCCAAACCCCGTGATATGATATGCTCTATCACACGTAAGCCTTATTATATCTTCCTCAAAACAGCCACCATACCTACCTATTATGGCCTTTCCATAGCCATTCTGAGATATATTGCCATGCAACTTCCACCGCTTCCGCTTTGATGACTTGAGCATTCATTATCATATTGCTTTGCATGACCATAAGATAGCTAACATGATTTTCATGTCTTGTCCATTTTTTGATATCATTGTTATGCTAAATCGTTGCACATCCTGGTACACTACTAGAGGCATTCAAATAGACTCGTACTTTTTTCTAGGTATCGAGTTGTAATTTTTATTTTCTTTTGAGTTATAACTAAATAAAAGTGTGATCATCATCATTATTCATTATTAGAGCATGTCCTAGTGAGGAAAGGATGATGGAGACTATGATTCCCCCACAAGTCGGGATGAGACTCCGAACAATGAGAGAAAAAGAGAAAAAAGTAGAAGAAAAAAAGAAAAAAGAAGAAAAAAGAGAAAAAAATAAAGAAAGAAAAAAAAGAGAAGGGGCATTGCTACTATCTTTTACCACACTTGTGCTTCAAAGTAGCACCATGTTTTTCATATAGAGAGTCTCCTATGTAGTCATTTTCATATACTAGTGAGAATTTTTCATTATAGAACTTGGCTTGTATATTCCGATGATGGGCTTCCTCAAATGCCCGAGGTTTTCATGAGCAAGCAAGTTGGATGCCCACCCACTTAGTTTTCATATTGAGCTTCCATACACTTATAGCTCTTAGTGCATCCGTTGCATGGCAATCCCTACTCCTCGCATTGATATCAATTGATGGGCATCTCCATAGCTCGTTGGTTAGCCGCGTCGATGTGAGACTTTCTAGTTTTTTGTCTTCTCTATATTTACCCCTATCATCATACTCTATTCCACCCGTGGTGCTATATCCATAGCCCGCGCTCATGTATTGCGTGAGGGTTGGAAAAGTTGAAGCGCGTCAAAAAGTATGAACCAATTGCTCAGCTTGTCATCGGGGTTGTACATGATAAATACTTTGTGTTAAGAAGACAGAGCATGACAAGACTATATGATTTTGTAGGGATAGCTTTCTTTAGCGTTGATATTTTGAAAGACATGATTGTTTGTTGGGATGCCTGAGTATTGATGTCTTTATGTCAAATTATAGACTATTGCTTTGAATCATTTATGTCTTAATATTCATGCCATGATTAGATATATGATCAAGTTTATGCTAGGTAGCATTCCACATCAAAAATTATCTTTTTTTATCATTTACCTACTCGAGGACGAGCAGGAATTAAGCTTGGGGATGTTGATACATCTCCGTCGTATCTATAATTTTTGATTGTTTCATGCCACTATTATACAACTTTTACATACTTTTGGCAACTGTTTATATGATTTATTGGACTAATCTATTGATCAAGTACCCAGTGCCAGTTCCTGTTTGTTGCATTTTTTTGTTTCGCAAAAAATCCATATCAAACAAAGTCCAAACGCGATAAAAATTGAAGGAGAATTATTTTGGAATATTTATGATTTTTGGGAGGTGGAATCAACGTAAATGGGGGCCCACAGTGAGCACAACCCACCAGGGCGCACCGGGCACCCCCTAGCGCGCCCAGGTATCTTATGCCCTCCTCGAAAGTTGGTTAGGGTCCCTTCTTCTGGCGCAAGAAAGATAATTCATGAAAAAAATTGTGTAAAAATTTCAGCACGAGTTACGGATCTTCGGGAATTTAAGAAACCATGAAGGGCCAGATCTGGGGAGTGTTGGTGTCAAAACCGGCGAATCTCGGGTAGGGGGTCCTGAACTGTGCGTCTAAGGCTAATGGTAACAAGAGGCAGGGGACACAATGTTTACCCAGGTTTGGGCCCTCTCTATGGAGGTAATACCCTACTTCCTGCTTGATTGATCTTGATAATATGAGTATTACAAGAGTTGATCTACCACGAGATCGTAGAGGATAAACCCTAGAAGCTAGCCTATGATTATGATTGTTCTTGTCCTGTGGACTAAACCCTCCGGTTTATACAGACATCGGAGGGGGCTAGGGTTACATAGAGTCGGTTACAGGGAAGGGAATCTACATATCCGAATTGCCAAGCTTGCGTTCCATGCAAAGGAGAGTCCCACCCGGACATGGGACGAAGTCTTCAATCTTGTATCTTCATAGTCCAACAGTCCGGCACAAGTACATAGTCCGGCTGTCCGAGGACCCCCTAATCCAGGACTCCCTTAGTAGCCCCTGAACCAGGCTTCAATGACGATGAGTCCGGCGTGCAGTTTGTCTTCGGCATTGCAAGGCGGGTTCCTTCTCCAAATACTCCATAGAAGATCTTGAACACAAGGATCGTGTTCAGCTCTACAAAACAAATTCCACATACCACCATAGAGAGCACAATGTCCCACAAATCTAATCTGCTGACAACATTTCACAGCATGACATCACATCACGGCCCGGTCATTATTGGAACCGTTTTTCTCAACCTGCTACTTCACATATTGCGAGGCAGTTTCCTTGTCCCCTTATCACGGGTTTCTCATCAATACGGGTGTGGGTAACCCAACCGCGCTATCAACGCGGCGCTTGGGGAATAAGCGAGTTTACCGGGCAAGTGGGGAGGCGCAGGATCCCTGCTGCCTTTATAAGGAGATAAGGACTCCTTCTTTTTCACCCACGCCTCCTCCTTCCTCTGCTCATCCATTTTCTTTCGCTCGAGCTCTAGCGCCCAAGCGTTCGTCTTCCTCGCCCATAAAGGCCCTCCGGAAATGTCCAGATCCAGAGCAGGAGGCAAGTGGATGGCCTCTACCGTCCGGGAGAAGGATATCAAAAAGCTTCGGGAGGCTGGGTATCTGGCCAAGTAAATCAGACATCATCTCCCGATGGCGGGACATATCGTCCCAACCCCGTAACCCCACGAGAGGGTTGTATTACTCCCGCATTTTTTCCGCGGGCTGGTGTTTCCCCTCCACCCATTCGATCGCGACATCATGTATTACTATGGGATCAATTTTCATGATCTATCCCTCAATTCCTTCCTCAACATCTCGACATTCATCGTTGTATGCGAGGCCTTTCTCCGCATCTCGCCACACTTCGGCTTATGGCTGAAGATTTTTAACGTGAAGCCCAAGGTAGTGAGCGGCAAGCACGCCGAGTGCGGAGGCACCATGGTGAGCAAGATGTCCAATGTCACATGGCCATCAGGTACTTTCAATGATTTCGTCAAAGAGTGGCAGCAGCAGTGGTTTTATGTCACTGAGCGACGCGGCACGGAATGGGCCGCCGCTCCCAAATTCCAATCTGGAGCTCCCCTGCGGCTTACGTCCTGGCCCAAGAAGGGCCTAAGCTGGTCTTCGCCCGACGAGTTGTCGGTGCTTTAGATGCGCATCAAGGATATGGAAGACAAGAATATCAAGCTTGTCAATGTAGTCCAGGTGATGTTAGTTCGCTGGATTCTCCCTTGACAACAAAGGACCTGCAATTTGTGGGAATTTGACCCGGCCAAGCACCAGACCCTGCTGGAGTTCTTTGGCTCCTCGCACATGGATATCTGGAATGTGTTCTTTAAGTCCGGCAAATCGTGGCTGGACTCAGCCGAAGACCGCGGGTACCAACTGTCCCGTCCTGCAAGTTCAGTAAGCCATTATATGTTTACAAGTCACATGTTTTATTTGCGTAACCCAAGGGAAATGCTTAATGTGCTTTCCACAATTTTCCTAGGTGAAATCATGAGTATAAAATCCCAACACGCTTGCGCATCCAGACTCACTGTGGCATGACGTTTTAATCATTGAGCCATACTCTTTGCAGTCCGGCGAGGTCCTGCACCGAACAATCCTCCTCGAAGGATTTACTGAGCTCGGATGCTATGGACAGCGGGACACCCCCGAAGGCCCCCTCCCCAAAACACGTGAGTGATATCGAGGCATTGTCCCAAAGGGACTTAGGCCTAGGAGGGGGTGACAAGAACGTCAAGGGAGCGCCAGGGGGTCAAACCTTGGTGACCGGACACACGGGAGAAAAGGCTCTCGTGGACATCGACAGCGGGGGCTATCTCAAATTCGGCCCCCTGCCGGACACAATTCCAGAGACCGATACGGCTCTGGAATCAGGTAAGCAGCCTTCCTCGGTTGGAGGGGGTGCGCCTGTTCCATCAGCAACCTCTGTCCAACCAGAGGTGTCGAATACTTTATCGGCGGCGCTGAAGAGCGCCTCCATCGTTGAAGGACACCGCACCCTTATGGGTGCGGTGATTGAGAAGATTCAATCTGCTGAGAGTGGACTAAACGAAGCCTGCATCAGCCTTATAATGGGCTTTGAGGTATGTTTTGTGAGGTTTCGAAGAGTGTCATAGTATAGGTACCAGCCCTTGATACACTGTTCGGTGAAAGAACCGGACAGAGAATCAATATATGTTCGCAGGAGACTTACTTTATTGCATCTTTCCCTCTTTTTTTATAAGCAGGCGTCTGTAGCGACTGCCGCCTCTCATACTGCGGAAGTCTCCGGACTGAAGCAGAGTCTGGAGCGGGCCGAAGAAGAACTCGGCCGAGTGAAGAAGCAGGTGGAGGATAACCAAGGTATGAAAAACCTTGCTCGCGTTCAGCGCGCATGAATAATTTAGTATGATAAAAATATGTTCATAATGTGCTCTAGGGGAGACGACCCAAGTCGAGGCTCTTAAGGAGGCTGTGGCCGGGGCTGAGAAAAAGGCGGCCGCAGAGCAGGCTCTTCGTGAGAAGCACGAGGCCAGGGTTATTGAAGCTGAGCGAGAGCTTCAAGAGGCTGTGAAGAAATGTGAGACCTTGGAGCAGAGTTTGACGGAGAAAGAGTCCGAACTAACCAAGGCTCATCAGGCCGCACTCGATGCCCAGGGGGAAGCCCAAGGCGCCCTGGAGGAAATCCAGGAGGCGAGGAAGATCGCGGCGGGTAAGGCTTTGGTTATGCAAAGCAAGTATTTGAGGAGAAAATTATGTTGCTAATTTGAATTCGGATTTCACCAGGGGTATCTGCGGAGCTGCCACGCAGCATATCTGATGCCGCACAATTTTATCGAGCCGAAGAAAAGAGCACTACGGAGAAGCTCTTCTGGTCGTAGTATCTGGCGCCGGTGTATCCAGTGCCTTTTGCCGATCAGCTGAAACAACTGATTGAACTGCATAAGGCGGCCGAACTAGCCATGAAGGATTTGATTATCCGGCTATGGCCTGCCGAGCCGATTCCAAGCAGCTACTTCGGGCTCTTGAAGTGGCTTCTGAGTGCCTGCCCTTGACTTGAAGTCATCAAGCGGTCGGTCTGTATGGAGGGTGCGCGGATGGCCTTCGCCCACGCGAAGGTGCACTGGGCGAAGATGGATGCTGAAAAGCTGATGACCGAAGGACCGCCGGAGGGGAAGGAGCACCGCAAGCCCGAGTTATACTATGATGGTGTCCTGAAAGGAGCCCGCCTTGGGGCGGAGCAATGCACCAAGGACATTATATTCCCATAAATATGGTCATGTTGTCCTATGTAATTCTGAACAAGGTCATTTCTATTATTTATTGCATGTTCTGTTTTGAAAGTTTTTTCCCCCTGTGCGGCCGTTTTATATATATTAATCCTGAGAGTTGGTCAGTCGTCGGCTTCTGCCCCCACGTAGGAAGTATGGGGGTGTTCGGGATAAACCTGAGCACTCTTTACCCCAGTTTTGGTTCCTTGAAGGAGGTGTTCAGCACAACAAACCAGGCAATCAGACTATAAGGCTTTAACACTCTCACTTAGCCATAGGAGTTTGACAAAAGGAAGGTAGGCGCAGCCCCTGGTGTTCGGAAGACCGCACGAGGGGCTCTATAAGCACCTGATCGGAAGAAAAACTGATCCATCACACGCTGCATTAGTTATCGCATAATGCAGAAGAAATCCTTAAAGATTTTATAACCTCTCGAACAGCTGACCAGCTCTCGCCGTATCATGACAATCAGTTTTCGGCTTTCTCTACTGAGGCGCTCATCCGGAAGAACCGGGACACAATCGCAGTAGTTCTCTCGGTGCCACCTTAGCCGATAGAGCGGAACATAAGGTAGCAAAACACGGGAGTCAGGCAAACCCAACTATTGACCCAAGACATGATTTGGAGCCAATGCATATAATGCTATAAGTTCAGGGTGCCAAACGACTGTGAGGGTGTTCGGACTTGATTGACGTATTATGGGTACAACGAGGCCCCTGGCATATTAAGGCGCGCCGTAGTGTACGAATGCCATTTGACAAATGATGTCAAAAAAGAGCAGCAAGTAAGCGTCATATAAAGCCATATATTGTAATTTGAATAATACGTTGATGTGTATGAGTACAAGATAGTGTGATAAAAGGAAATATAACTTCAGAACCTGCTGTGACTGGGGGAGGGAAGCCGTGAGCGGATCTGGGCAATTTCTGGATGATCATCAAGGGGAATATCTAAGGATTCCCTTACGCGTTTGAGTTGTTTCCCTTATTAGTGTATTCGTCCCTTCGAGGGTCTGGTCGCCATGCACCAGTGATGGCCTACACAAAAAGTGGACCTGCAAAGGAAGTGCAAAAAAGATGTTTGTGGGCCATGGAGCGGTTAAGCTGCATTGTGTGGCATATCCTAGCTTTGCCTCCATATATAGCCAGAGGGTTTGATTGAGCTCCTCACGAGCCAGGCTATCCTGCCGCGAAGTAGTTTGGACTCCCTTGACGGTGTCCGGGAACTTGGCCGTTGATTCGAGGTTCGATTGAAAGATGCCACTCGTTGCTTCTACTGTTAAGGCGGCGGTGCATTCTTCAGCGCAGAGGGAGCATTCGGATTTGCCATTAACTGTTATGACACCATGCGGACTGGGCATCTTGAGCTTAAGGTGGGCATAATGTGGCACTGCGTTGAATCGAGAAGATGCGGTTCGTCCGAGCAGTGCGTGATAGTTACTGCGAAAAGGGACGATGTCGAAGATTAACTGTTCGGTGCGGTAATTGTCCGGTGATCCGAAGACTACTGCCAGAGTGATGGAGCCTGCACAACGGGCCTCCACACCTGGTATAACACCTTGAAAGGTGGTTTTAGTGGGCTTGATCATTGAAGGATCGATACCCATCTTGCGCACTGTGTCCTAATACAGCAAGTTTAGACTGTTGCCTCCGTCCATAAGGACTCATGTGAGGTGGAATCCGTAAATTATTGGGTCCAGGACTAGTGTGGCTGAATTGCCCGGACTGGTGTTGGTCGGACGATCCGTACGATCAAAGGTGATCGGCCATAGGTTATATTTTGGGGCGATTGGCTCCGTTGCATCGACATCCCTAAGAGTGCACATCCGTTCCAGCTTGGGAATGTAGGTGGTGTTTATCATGTTCAACGTTTTGATTTGCGGGGGAAATTTCTTTTGCCCTCCTGTGTTCGGTGACCGGGGCTCCTCATCGTCGTCCTTGCTTTAAGACCCCTTCTCCTTGTTTTCGGCACCTGGCCTGCCGGCTTGTTTGAAGACCCAGCATTCTCTGTTTGTATGATTGGCTTGTGTTCCTGGGGTGCCATGAATTTGGCATGGACGGTCGAGTATACTGTCCAGACTGGACGGGCCCGAATTGTCCCTTTTGAATGGCTTTTCCGCTGACCGGACTTAGAGCCACTGAAACCGGCATTGACGGTCGTGTCTTCAGTGTTGTCGCCATGATTACGACGCTTGTGTTTATTGCGTCGGGGCTTGCCGTTGCTATCTCTCGCATCTGAGGTGCCAGGATTGTTTCCTTTGCTGTTGCTACGAGCTAGCCAGCTATCTTCGCCCGCGCAAAAGCGGGTCATAAGTGTCGTGAGGGCTGCCATGGACTTCGGCTTCTCTTGGCCGAGTTGTCGAGCAAGCCACTCGTGTTGGATGTTATGCTTAAAGGCCGCTAGGGCTTCGGCATCCGAACAGTCGACAATCTGGTTCTTTTTAGTTAGGAACTAAGTCCAGAATTTCCTGGCTGACTCTCCGGGCTGTTGGGTTATGTGACTTAAGTCATCAGCATCCGGTGGTCGCACATAAGTGCCCTAGAATTTATCCAAGAATGCGTCTTCCGGGTTCTCCCAGCTTCCAATGGAGTTTGCCGACAAACTATTTAGCCAATGCCGAGCCGGTCCCTTGAGTTTTAGTGGGAGGTACTTGATGGCATGTAGATCATTGCTGTGGGCCATGTGAATGTGGAGAAGGGAATCTTCAATCCATACCACGGGATCTATTGTCCCATCATATGATTCGATGTTCATGGGTTTAAACCCTTCTGGGAACTCATGATTCATTACTTCGTTAGTGAAGCATAGGGGGTGTGTGGTGCCTCTATGCCGGGCTACATCACGACATAGTTCAAATGAGTCTGGTCGGTTGTATTCAGCCCAGCCGGATTTGTATTTAGTGTATCCAGCATGGTGATCATCACCACGCGTTGGGGCGCGCCCCCGTGATCCGTAGATTGATCTTGACTGTCCTGCTTTATTTTTCACTTCGTCTCGCCGGTCATACGTGTAGCCCCTGGCCTTTGTGTTTTTATTTGTTTCGCCACGGGGTGCGGGCTCGCGTTCGGGCTGATACGTCGTTTTGTCTCGGCCACGGGGTGGCCGGTCAGCCGCATCCTGCGCTGGTAGTGTAGGCTCTGTTGCCTTCTCCTCAAATTGAGGTAACGACTTCTGCTTCGGGTAGCTTTTGGTTGGGCGCTCGAGTCTGTATTCCTCGGCTGCCAGGACCTCAGTCCATCTATCAGTTAGCAGATCTTGATCAGCTTGAAGCTTCTGCTGCTTTTTCTTCAGGCTTTTTGCAGTGACTATAAGCCGGCACTTAAAGCGCTCCTGCTCGACGGGATCCTCCGGTACGATAAATTCGTCGTCGTGGAGGCTCACCTCGTATTTGGAGAGGGGCATGTAATTGTCATCCTCCAAGTCTCCATCTATTGCCTATTCATTAGGGCTAGCTTGCCCATCCTCCCGTCCGGCTTTCTCCAAGCTTGGCTGGGAGGGATTGTTTTCGTCTTCGGCACCATCCGGAGTGCTATTGTCTCTTGTGCTGGTATCGCCATTTTTGCTATGGCGGGGCTTGGAACGGCGTCGTCGGCACTTAGATTGCTTCTCGAGGTGATTATCCTCCGTCGCCTCGTTGCCATTGCTTTCTTTGGGCGTGTCCACCATATATATATTATATGATGAGGTGGATATCCAGCGCCCTATGGGCGGTGGTTCCTATTCTTCTCCGGCATCGTCGTCCATACCGTCGATGTCTTCGGAGTCGAAGTCAAGCATGTCGGTTAAGTGTTCGACAGTGGCTATTAAGTGGGTGGTGGGTGGGGAACGAATTTCTTCATCACTCGCTTCCCACTCAAGCCGGACATAGTTCGGCTAAGAGTCTCCTGACAGGGACAGAGATTTTAATGAATTTAGCACGTCGCCCAAGGGCGAGTGCTAAAAGATATCCGCGGAGGTAAACTCCATAATCGGTGCCCAATCAGGTTCAATAGGCACGGATGCGCGCAGTTCGGAGCCTATGGTCAGAGACGAGTCCGAGGGTCCGATGACACAGACCTCATTGGAGGCGAAGTCTGTGTTCAGCACTATCGCCGATGAGTGTGCGGCCTCCATGGCGGGGTCTATCCATCCGTCCTCGAAGGGCACGATCCGCTCCGGATCTAAGGCCAGAGCGGCTGCAGGTGTGATCTCCCGAACACCGTCCGATAGCAGATCTAAGTCATGCTCCTTGTGACTGTTCGGCACACCTGTCATGGGCTCGAATCCGTCGAAGATCAAGTCTCTGCGGATGTCGGTGTTGTAGTTCAGGCTTCCAAACCTGACCTGATGTCCAGGGGCGTAGCTATCGATCTGCTCCAGATGGCCAAGCGAATTGGCCTGCAGTGCGAAGCCGCCGAATACGAAGATCTGTCCGGGGAAAACCTCACCCTGGATCGCATCGTTGTGGATGATTGAAGGAGCCATCAAGCCTTATGGTGATGACACAGTGGAACTCCCAATGAAAGCACCAATGTTGGTGTCAAAACCGGCGGATCTCGGGTAGGGGGTCCCGAACTGTGTGTCTAAGGCTAATGGTAACAGGAGGCGGGGGACACAATGTTTACCCAGGTTCGAGCCCTCTCTTTGGAGGTAATACCCTACTTCCTGCTTGATTGATCTTGATGATATGAGTATTACAAGAGTTGATCTACCACGAGATAGCAGAGGCTAAACCCTAGTAGCTAGCCTATGATTATGATTGTTCTAGTCCTACGGACTAAACCCTCCGATTTATATAGACACCGGAGGGGGCTACGGTTACACAGAGTTGGTTATAGAGAAGGGAATCTACATATCCGAAATGACAAGCTTGCGTTCCACGCAAAGGAGAGTCCCACCCGGACACGGGACGAATCTTCAATCTTGTATCTTTATAGTCCAACAGTCCGGCACAAGTACATAGTCCGACTGTCCGAGGACCCCCTAATCCAGGACTCCCTCACGGAGCACGAAACAGAAGAGAACAGAGAGGGAGATCCAATCTCGGAGGGGCTCCTGCCCCTCTGCCGCCATGGAGGCCATGGACCAGAGGGGGAACTCTCCTCCCATCTAGGGGGAGGCCAAGGAAGGAGAAGGAGGGGGCTTGATATGTCTCCAACGTATCTATAATTTTTTATTGTTCCATGCTATTATATTATCTGTTTTGGATGTTTAATGGGCTTTAGTATGCTCTTTTATACTATTTTTGGGACTAACATATTAACCAGAGGCCCAGTGCCAGTTTCTGTTTTTTTTCTATTTTAGAGTTTTGCAGAAAAGGAATACCAAATGGAGTCCAAATGGAATGAAACCTTTGCGGTGATCTTTCTTGGACCAAAAGCAAACCAGAAGACTTGGAGTTGAAGTCATAAACGCCACGAGGCGCCTGAGGGAGTCCAGGATTAGGGGGTCCTCGGACAGCCGGACTATATGCTTTTGCCGGACTGTTGGACCATGAAGATACAAGATTGAAGACTTCGTCCTGTGTCCGGGTGGGACTCTCCTTTGCGTGGAAGTCAAGCTAGCAATTTGGATATGTAGATCTCCTCCTCTGTAACCGAATCTATGTAACTCTAGCCCCCTCCAGTGTCTATATAAACTGAAGGGTTTAGTCCGTAGGACAACATACAATCATAATCATAGGCTAGCTTCTAGGGTTTAGCCTTTACGATCTCGTGGTAGATCAACTCTTGTAATACTCATATCATCAAGATCAATCAAGCAGGAAGTAGGGTATTACCTCCATCGAGAGGGCCCAAACCTGGGTAAACATCGTGTCCCCCGCCTCCTGTTACCATTAGCCTTAGACGCACAGTTCGGGACCCCCTACCAGAGATCCGCCGGTTTTGACACTAACATTGGTGCTTTCATTAAGAGTTCCACTGTGTCGTCACCATAAGGCTTGATGGCTCCTTCAATCATCTTCAACGACGCGGTCTGGGGTGAGGTTTTCCTCCCCAGATAGATCTCCGCATTTGGCAGCTTCGTACTGCGGGCCAACTCGCTTGGCCATCTGGAACAGATCGATAGCTACGCCCCTGGCCATCAGGTCAGGTTTGGAAGCTTGAACTACACTGCCGACATCCGCAGAGACTTGATCTTCGACGGATTCAAGCCTATGTCAGGAGCGCCGAACAGTCACGACGAGCATGACTTAGATCTGCCATTGGATGAAGTTCGCAAGATCACACCTGCGGCTGCCCCGGCCCTTAATATGGAGCAGATCGCGCCATCCGACGACGGGTGGATGGACCCCGCCACGGAGGCCGCACACTCATCGGCGCTAGAGCCAAACACAGACTTCACCTCCAAAGGGACCTGTGTCATCGGACCCTCGGACTCGTCTTCGGTCATAGGTTCCGAACCGCGTGCATCCGTGCCTATCAAATCTGATTGGGCACCGATCATGGAGTTTACCTCCGCGGATATCTTCCAACACTCGCCTTTTGGCGACGTGCTAAATTCATTAAAGTCTCTCTCTTTGTCAGGAGACCCTTGGCCGAACTATGTCCGACTGGAGTGGGAAGCGGACGACGAAGAAATTCTTTCCCCACCCACCACCCACTTAATAGCCATTGTCGATGACTTAACCGACGTGCTTGACTTCCACTCCGAAGACATCGATGATATGGACGACGATGCAGGAGAAGATCAAGAACCACCGCCCTCAGGGCGCTGGACAGCCACCTCATCATATGATATATACATGGTGGATACCCCCAAAGAGAGCAATGGCGATGAGGCAACGGAGGATAATCCCTTGGAGAAGCAATCTAGGCACCGGCGTCATAGGCGCCGCTCTAAGCCCCGCCATAGCAAAAATAGTGATACCGGCACAAGAGATGATAGCAATCCGGATGGTGCCGAAGACGAAAACAATCCTGCCCGGCCAGGCTTCGAGCAGGCCGAGCAAGAAGATGAGCAAGCTAGCCCTAAGGAACATGCAACAGATGGAGAATCAGAGGATGACAATTACATGCCCCTCTCCGAAGATGAAGTGAGCCTTGGCGACGAAGAATTCACCATGCCTGAGGACCCCGTCGAGCAGGAGCGCTTTAAGCGTCGGCTTATAGCCACTGCAAAAAGCGTGAAGAAGAAGCAGCAGCAGCTTCAAGCTGATCAAGATCTGCTAACTGACAGATGGACCGAGGCCCTCGCAGCCGAGGAATACGGAATCGAGCGCCCAACCAAAAGTTACCCAAAGCACAGGTTGCAACCTCAACTCGAGGAGGAGGCATTAAAGCCTACACTACCAACGCATGATGCGGCTGACCGGCCACCTTGTGGCCGCGACAAAGCGGCGTTTCAGCCTGAAGTCCAGCCCGCACCCCGACGCCAAACAAGCAAAAATACAAAGGCCTGGGGCTCCATGCATGACCTGCGAGACAAATTGAAAAACAAAGCAGGACAGTCAAGATCGATCTACAGATCACGAGGGCGCGCCCCAACGCGTGACGATGACCGTCACGCCGGATATACCAAAAAATCCGGCTGGGCCGAATACAATATAGCCCGGCACAGAGGCGCCGCACACCCCCAATGCTTCACTGATGAAGTAATGGATCATGAATTCCCATAAGGGTTTAAACCCGTGAACATTGAATCATATGATGGTACTACAGACCCCGCGGTATGGATAGAAGATTTCTTCCTCCACATTCACATGGCCCGCGGAGATGATCTACACGCCATCAAGTACCTCCCACTAAAACTCAAGGGACCAGCTCGGCATTGGCTGAATAGCTTGCCAGCAAACTCCATCGGGAGTTGGGAGAACCTGGCAGATGCATTCCTGGACAACTTCCAGGGCACTTATGTGCGACCACCGGATGCTGATGATCTAAGTCACATAACCCAACAGCCCGGAGAGTCAGACAGGAAATTTTGGACTCGGATCCTCACTAAAAAGAACCAAATTGTCGACTGTCCGGATGCCGAAGCCCTAGCGGCCTTTAAGCATAACATCCGTGACGAGTGGCTTGCCCGACATCTCGGCCAAGAAAAGCCAAAGTCCATGGCAGCCCTCACGACACTCATGACCCGCTTTTGTGCGGGAAAGGATAGCTGGTTGGCTCGTAGCAACAACACAGCAAGCAATCCTGGCACATCAAAAGCCAGAGATAGCAACGACAAACCACGACGCAACAAACACAAGCGTCACAAAAATAGTGATAGTGTCGAAGACACGGCAGTCAATGCCGGATTTAGTGGCTCTAAATCTGGTCAGCGGAAAAAGCCATTCAAAAGAAACAATCTGGGCCTGTCCAGTCTGGACCGCATACTCGATCGCTCGTGTCAAATTCATGGCACCCCTGATAAACCGGCCAACCACACCAACAGAGAATGCTGGGTATTCAAACAGGCCGGCAAGTTGAATGCCGAAAACAAGGAAAAGGGGCTGCATAGCGATGACAACGAGGAGCTCCGGCCGCCGAACACAGGAGGATAGAAGAAATTTCCTCCCCAGATAAAAATGGTGAATATGATATACGCAACCCATATTCCCAAGCGGGAGCGGAAGCGTGCACTAAGGGACGTCTATGCGATGGATCCAGTTGCCCCAAAGTTCAACCCATGGTCTTTTTGTCTGATCACTTTCGATCGCAGGGACCATCCCACCAGTATCCGTCATGGCGGTTCGGCCGCATTGGTCCTCGACCACATCATTGACGGATTCCATCTCACACGAGTCCTTATGGATGGTGGCAGCAGCCTGAGCCTGCTCTATCAGGATACAGTGCGCAAAATGGGCATCGACCCCTCAAGGATCAAACCTACAAAAACCACCTTTAAAGGTGTCATACCAGGTGTAGAGGCCTGTTGCACGGGCTCAATCACACTGGAAGTGGTCTTCGGATCTCCGGACAACTTTCGAAGTGAGGAGTTAATCTTCGACATCGTCCCCTTCCGCAGTGGCTATCATGCACTGCTCGGACGAACCGCATTTGCCAGATTCAATGCGGTACCGCATTACGCATACCTCAAGCTCAAAATGCCAGGACCTCGAGGGGTTATAACAGTTAATGGAAACACAGAGCGCTCGCTCCGAACGGAGGAGCACACTGCGGCCCTCGCAGCAGAAGTACAAAGCAGCCTTCTTAGGCAGACCGCCAATTCAGCGATAAAGCTCCCGGACACCGTCAAGCGAGTCCGGAGTACCCTGCAACAGGATCGTCCGGCATGTCCAGAGCTCGCCTAGCAATTCGGCCTCCGCCCTAGTCCCAGTCAAGCGGTGAAATTTGTGTCGTGCGTCCATAATTACACACTCAAAATACCATGTGCATAGGCGGAGGCACGGCTACGACACGGTCCACAATGCGGCTCAACCGCCCCAGGATCTGTGTATTTTCACACCTTTTCTTTTCAGGTCCCTATTTTCGGAGGCTCCTCCGATTGTCCGACTACCGGACACATCACGGGAAGGAAACACCAAGGAGACAAGAAGCTTTGACGTATAAGGGAATCCTCAGGTGGTCTCTGATAACGATCGTTATACCTATTTTACATACCCAAATGCAACTTACCCTTGGCCAAAACATGTCAAATAGTCGTATTTCGCTTACCGCACTACTTGTATACATACGCTTTGATGTATTATTTAAATAACAATGGAAAATAATGTACAGCGTCAGCTTACTATTGCATGTCTTTATCCTTTTCCTTTGCTGCTTATTTATTCCAAATTGCACCCGTACATTTTGGTACGTCTCGCTTGCCAGGGGCTTCAGTGTACCCCATAACATGGCAAAAAAGTCCAAACACTTTCGACAATGCGGCACCCCAAACTTATAGCATTATATGCATCAGCTCCAAATCGTGTCTTGGGTCAATAGTTAGGTTTGCCCGGCTCCTATGTTCTGGTAACTTACGTTCCGCTATATCGGCTAAGGTAGCACAGGGAGAACTACTGCGATTGTGTCCCGGTTCTTCCGGACGAGCACCTCAGTAGAGAAAGCCGAAAACTAACTATCATGATGAGGCGAGAGCTAGTCGCTGTTCGAGAGATCTCAAATCCTTAAAGATTTTCTCCGCTTCAGGAGAGGAATCGACGTTGTCCGATTTAGGCGTGTATAGCGCCCCAAGTTCAGCCTTCCGAATACTAGGGGCTTCGCCAAAATTTAAAATTGTAGACTGCTATGGCTAAGTGAGAGTGATAAAGATGTATAGTCTGATTGCCTTGTTCGTTGCGCTAAACACCTCCTTAAAGGACCAAAATTTTGGATAAATAGTGTTTAGATTTATCCCGAACACCCCAGTACTAGTTACATGGGGGCAGAAGCCGACGACTGGCCAACTCTCAGACTTTATAAACAGCCGCACAGAAGGTAATATTTTAAATCAACAAGCGTTATATAGCGCACATGAACTTGTTTTCATATTATAGGATGACATGAGTACATTCATTCAAAAATTACATCCTTAGCACATTCATCCGCCACAAGACGGGCACCCTTCAGGACAATGTCATAATACTGTTCGGGGTGGCGATGCTCTTTGCCCTTCGGCAGCCCCTCCGTCACCAGCTTCTCGGCGTCCATCTTCGCCCAGAACACTTTCGCACGGGCCAAGGCCCTGCGTGCACCTTCAATGCAGACGGACCGCTTAATGACTTCAAGTCACGGACATGCATTTCCATCTGCTTTACAAGGCCTAAGTAGCTGCTGGGCAGGGGCACGCCAGGCCACAGCCGAACTATGAAATCCTTCATGGCCAGTTTAGCCGCCTTGTGCAGTTCGACCAGTTGCTTCAGCTGGTCGCTCAAGGGCATCGGATGTTCGGTCCCAGTATATTGAGACCAGAACAACTTCTCCTTCGAGCTCCCTTCTTCGGCACGGTAGAACTCCGTGGCATTCGATATGCTGCGCCGCAGACCTACGAATGCTCCTGGAGAGCTCCAAATTCGGGTAAGTAAAAGGAAAGTCTCCTTTACATGCTTGCTTTGCATAATGAATGCCTTACGTGCCGCTATCATCTTGGCCGCCTGAATCTCCTGGAGGGCCTTTTGGGCTTCGGCCTTGGCGTCTTGCATGCTCTGGAGGGCCTTCACAAGCTTGGACTCTTGCGTCTTGGAGTCACACTCCAAGGATTCAAATTTTTTGACGAAGTCCTGGAGCTCTTGCTGGACCTCATCAACCCGAGCCTCCTGTTTCTCGCGCTCGATGCGCTCCTTGGCCGCTTTGTCTTCGGCCTCGGATAGCGCCTTCTTAAGGGACGCCACTTCGGTCGTGGCCCCTATTAAAATTCATGATGCTTCTATTAGCATCAACAATATTTCCTTTATATGACACAAGGATGGGGTATCGCTTATACCTCGCCGGACTTTGCAACAGCTGATCCCGACTCCGTTCGGTCACCGAAGCTGTCATCACGGTCGCCGGAGCCACCATCACAATCATGACTTTCCTCCTTCATTGTTTGATCATCGTGGCCTGCTTCCTCTTCTTCCAGACCTTCTTCGAGGTCGTTGAGAAATAACAAGACATCACCTCCGTCGCGGATTATGTCCTCCAATATCTCTTCTTGTTCGAAGTCTCTTTGTTGATCCATAGTTTCTTCAATTACAACATGGCAATTAATATACAAACATGAGAGATGGATATATTAATAGTAGCAAACATAGACCCCTCGGCGACCCTCGACCCCTCGACAACCCTCGACCCCTCGGCAACCCTTGACCCTCTACCCTAGTTTCCGACACCCTAGTTTCCGATAAAAAATAAGAAGAGGAAGAAGAAGAAGAAAATAGAGGAGAAGAAGAAAAAAATAGAAGGAAAAAAAGAAGGAAAAAAAGACGAGAAGAAGAAGGAATAGAGGAGAAGAAGAAAAAATAGATTTTTTTCCTATTTTTTCTTCTTTTCCTCTATTCCTTCTTCTTCTCCTCTTTTTTTTTCTTCTTCCTCTTCTTATTTTTTTCTCCTCTTCTTCCTCTCCTTCTTCTTCTCCTCATGTCGAAGTTATCGGGGAGGGGGTATATATATCGACAACGACGACATATACATAGAAAAAAATGTTATCGCGGAGGGGGTATATCGACCCCCCCCTCATGTCGAAGTTATCGAGGAGAGGTATATCGACAACAATGACATATACATAGAAAAAAATGTTATCGCGGAGGGGGTATATGGACCCCCCCCCCCTCATGTCGAAGTTATCGGGGAGGGGGTATATCGACAACGACGACATATACATAGAAAAAATGTTATCACGGAGGGGGTATATCGACCCCCCTCATGTCGAAGTTATCGAGGAGGGGGTATATCGACAATGATGGCATATACATAGAAAAAAATGTTATCGCGGAGGGGGTATATCGAACCCCCTCATGTCAAAGTTATCGGGGAGGGGGTATATCGACAACAACAACATATACATAGAAAAAAAATGTTATCGGGAAGGGGGTATATCGACCCCCCCCCCCTCATGTCGAAGTTATCGGGGAGGGGGTATATCAACCCCCCCTCACGTCGAAATTATCGGGGAGGGGTTATATCGACAACGACGACATATACATAGAAAATAATGTTATTGGGGAGGGGGTATATCGACCCCCCCCCTCATGTCGAAGTTATCGGTACAACAAACCTAAAATGCACAAAATCGATCAACTAACCTAAAATTAGTGATAAAATGCACTAACCTAAAATAGATATCTACTGACAACTTAAATAAAAAATTAATACATATATGAAAAAAAACATCATCATATCATCAACATCCTCATATCATCATCAACATATATAACAAAAATGCATATTGGAGGAGGCCGGCCGGACCTAGCGCGGGCGGCGCGGACCTGGGCACGACGGCGTCGGGGCAGAGGTGGCACGGCGACGGCGTCGAGGCAGGGGCGGCGTGGACCGGGGCGGTGACCGCGCGGGGCGGCGCGGTGACGGCGTCGGGGCAGGAGCGGTGCGGTGACGGGGTAGGGACAAGGGCGGCGCGCGCGGCAACGGGCAGGGGCAAGGCGGTGCGTGGAGACGGCGTCGGGGCAGGGGCGCGCGCGGCAACGCCGTCGTGGTAGGGGTGCGACGTCATTGGGGCAGAGGGGCAGGGGCGCGGCGTCGTTGGGGCAGAGGGGCAGGGGCGCGGCGTCGTCGGGGCAGCCTGGCGGTGTCGTCGGGGCGGAAGAAGAACTGAAACAAAATCTGCACAAGTGTTGCTTATATACCCACGACATTGGTACCGGTTCGTGGCACCAACCGGTACCAATGCCCCCCTTTGGTACCAGTTGGTGCCACCAGCCGGTACCAAAGGTCTCTTTTCAGCAGCCCAAATGGCGGGAAACAGAGGCCTTTGGTACTGGTTGGTGGCACCCACCGGTACCATAGGGGGGCATTGGTACCGGTTGGTGCCACGAACCGGTACCAATGCCCCCCTTTGGTACCGGTTGGTGCCACCAACCGGGACCAAAGGCCTCGTGCTGCCCGTGGCGAAAGCTTTAGTCCCACCTCCCTAGTTGAGAGGGGCGCGCGGTGGTTTATAATCCCCACTGCCGCACCCCTCTCGAGCTCCTCTCCATTGCAGGCTTACGTGCCTAATTGTCACTGCTATTCCTGATGGGCCTGCTCGGCCTTCTGCGGGCCTGAATCTTGGCCCATGGTAGGGTTTCTAGTCGTATTCAGGCCGTGGTGGCCTAGTAGGTGGCATTTTTTTTATTTTTCCCAGTTCTTTTTCTGTTTTTTGCATTATTTATTTTCTTTTGTTTTTTGCTTTATTTTTTAGTTCTTTTTGCTTTTAGGTAATAAAAATTATAAACTTTCTGTTAGTGCCATTTGTTTTCCAATTTGAATAGTTTAAATTTGAATTTTTTTAAATTTGCGTGAATCACTAGTTTTTGAATAACTTTACTATAAAAATAAATTTTTGAGTGATTCTTTTTCCTGCTATTTAATATTACTGTGTTTTATCATTATATTCAAAAATAGATTTTTGTTATTTTAGTTTCTAACACAAAAATTCTTTATAATAATTCTTTTTGCTATTAAAGTTTCTAACAAAAAAAATTCTTTATGAACATTCTTTTTGCTTTTAATGTTTTGAACAGAAAATACTTTGATAATTTTGGTTGCATAAATTTTATATAATTTTAGTTTCAATAATACTGGAGGTTTATAAAAGTTTTTTGAGTTGATTCCTTTTGCTATTGGAGTTTTATAAAAGCTTTTTAGTTGATTCTTTTTGCTATTGAAGGATATTATAGTTTTGTTTTAGTTGATCATAACAGAATATTTTAATTGGTTATTTTAGTTCATTCTTTTTGCTATTAGTTCATTATTTGAGCTAAATGACCCTGAAATTGAAAAGCACTACAAATGAACTCTGGAAAGGTTGAAAATTGGCATGGTATCATCATTTCACCCACATAGCATGTGCTAAAAAGTTGAGAGGGTTACGGTAAAAACTGGATGCACTTCGTGTGCAAAATGGACAATCTCTTTCGAAGTATCAGGGTTTCGGACGGAAACTCATGTGTTACAAAGGGATTCCATTTTTTAACTTATTTAAACTCTAGACTTTTTGTGTGTTCAAAATGCACCATTCAAAGCCACATCATCAATTTTCAACCCTCTCTGACTTCATTTGGTATTTTTCATGCCTGTACTGATTTTGTTTTTGAGCTAAATGACCCTTAAATTGAAAAGCACTACAATTGAACTCTGAAAAGGTTGAAATTTGGCATGGTATCATCATTTCACCCACATAGCATGTGCTAAAAAGTTGAGAGGGTTACGACAAAAACTGGATGCACTTCGTGTACAAAACAGACAATCTCTTTGGAAGTATCAGGGTTTCGGATGAAAACTCATCTGTTACAAAGTGATTTCATTTGTTCACATGTAACTGTAGTGATATTCTAGATCAAAGGCATCATCATAATAGTTGTTGATAGAAAGTCTTCACTTTTTCTTCGCTTGTGTCCTTTGCTTATTGCACCGTAACCATGGATAATCTTCATTGTTTAACAGGGTGCTTGGGTCAGCCTTGACTTTGAAGGGAGGAATTTCATGAAACTTTTCACAATCTTCAGACATGTCTGTCTTACCCTCCAACCCCACGATGTCTCTTTTTCCTGCAGGAACTATGTGGCACTTTGTCTCATCGTATGATGTATCCCTTCCTTATCTTTTTCTTTTTCTCGGTTTGGTAGACATGTCCTTCACATAGAAAACCTGCGCCACATCATTGGCTAGGACGAATTGTCCATCTGTGTACCCCAGATTGTTCAGAACCACTATTGTCATTTTGTACTGTGGGTCTACCTGTACCCCGCCTCCTGACAGATTGACCCATTTGCACTCAAACAAAGGGACCTTAATATCATATCCATAGTCAAGTTCCCATATGTCCACTATGTAACCATAATATGTGTCATTTCCCCTCTTGGTTGCTGCATCAAAGCAGACACCACTATTTTGGTTGGTGCTCTTTTGATCTTGGGCGATCGCGTAAATGTATTCCCAATTATCTCATACCCTTTGTAAGTCATTACAGTTGAAGATGGTTCCCTCGCCAACGATTACAGGTCATCAGAAACAGTGTTGTCACACCTGAGACGTGTTTGGAACCAACTGCCGAAACTCCTAATGTGTTCACATGTAATCCAGTCGTCACACTGGTCCGGGTGTTTGGAGAGCAGAATGTTCTTGTGTTCATCGACATACAGGGTCACCAAGGTAAAATTCTGTAGAACCGTGTAGTGTGCTTGAGACTAAGAATGCCCGTCCCTACATATTATTGAGTCCCCTCCTAGCATGCCTTTTCCACCCAGTCTCCCCTCATACCACGATTGAGGGAGACCTATCTTCTTAAGGTCAGGAATGAAGTCCACACAAAACCCAATGACATCCTATGTTTGATGGCCCATGAAGATGCTTCCTTCTGGCCTAGCGCGGTTACGGACATATTTTTTTAGGACTCCCATGAACCTCTCAAACGGGAACATATTGTGTAGAAATACAGGGCCTAGAACGACAATCTCGTCGACTAGATGAACTAGGACGTGCGTCATGATATTGAAGAAGGATGGTGGGAACACCAGCTCGAAACTGATAAGACATTGCACCACATCACTCCTTGACCTTGGTAGGATTTCTGGATCGATCACCTTCTGAGAGATTGCATTGAGGAATGAACATAGCTTCACAATGGCTAATCGAACGTTTTCTGGTTGAAGCCCCCTCAATGCAACTGGAAGCAGTTCTTCCTGCATTTGTCCAGGTATATACTTTTGGTGTCATCTAAACAGTGCATGCATGCATGGTATCCCTTGTTTTGTCTGTCCTGAAAGGTTACTGAGAGCAGGCCAATCATCGATGGTGACAAACAGCAACGCATGCAGGTCAAATTCCTCATGTTTGTGCTCATCCCACGCACGTGCACTATTTCCAATCCACAGTTGTAAAAGTTCTTCAACTAATGGCCTTAGGTACACATCAATGTCGTTGCCGAGTTGCTTAGGGCCTTGGATGAGAACTGGCATCATAATGAACTTCCGCTTCATGCACAGCCAAGGAGGAAGGTTATATATACATAGAGTCATGGGCCAGGTGATGTGATTGCTGCTCTGCTCCCCAAAAGGATTAATGCCATCCGCGCTTAAACCAAACCATACGTTCCTTGCGTCACCTGCAAACTCTTCCCAGTACTTTCTCTCAATTTTTCCACTGCGACCCATCAGCGGGTGCTCTCAACTTCCCGTCTTTCTTACGGTCCTCTCTGTTCCATCGCATCAACTTGGCATGCTCTTTGTTTCTGAACAGGCGTTTCAACCATGGTATTATACGAGCATACCCCATCACCTTGGCAGGAACCCTCTTCCGGGGGCGCTCGCCGTCAACATCACCAGGGTCATCTCGTCTCATCTTATACCCAATGCACCGCATATCGGGCATGCGTTCAAATCCTCGTACGCACCACGGTACAGGATGCAGTTATTAGGGCATGCATGTATCTTTTGCACCTCCAATCCTAGAGGGCATACAACCTTCTTTGCTGCATACGCACTGTCGGGCAATTCGTTATCCTTTGGAAGCTTCTTCTTCAATATTTTCAGTAGCTTCTCAAATCCTTTGTCAGGTAGACCATTCTCCGCCTTTGTCAGGACCCTGACTCAACGCCACACCGATCTAGCATGTAACACTTCATATCACTTTGCGGCCTCATGCACGGTATTTCCACGGGTGTCGCCTTACCAGGCCCGGGACCATTTTGGTGCGCAGGGAGCATCTACGAGGAGTTGGCGGAGGGCCGCATCCAGTGGTGGTGGCGGCTGGAGCTAGGGTGGCCTGTAGAGGCACCAGCGATGAGTTTTGCGGAGGACAGAGCTCGGCATGTGCGGGCGCGGGGCTACGCTGCTCGGGCGAGCGAACGGAGTGGCTAGGCAGCACCTACAGGGCAGCAGAAGCAGGTTGGAGCAACTGGCCTGAGCGGAGGGGCTCAGAAGCATGGAGCTCGCTGGCCATGGCGGACGACGGCGTCGGGTGTTCGCGGGGTGGTGGCTAGCGCGCAAGTTAGAGCGCGGGGAATGAGGGGAAAGATGGAGGGGCTCACTGGGATTCCAACGGAGGACTCAGCGGGCTCGGGGAGGCACCATGGACGACGAACGGGCGCCGGCGATCTCCGGCGGCAGAGGAGGAAGAAGACGAGGTAGCAGGTGATGCGGGGCGTCCGGCGTCGCGTGGCTCCTCGTAGATGATGAAGGTGACCATGCGGTTCTTTTGAGCGAGTCGGCGAGGTGAGGCAGTGGCTCTGGGAGCGGTGGTGGCGAACGGCGGCGATGGCTGCGCTTGGTGTGTGCGAGGGAGAGAGCCAGGGAAGGGGATAGGGTCATGGGAGTGAGCGAGGGGGTTCCACGGGGCTGCGTGGCACCACCCGAAGAGGCCAGGGCGAAGAGGCAAGCAGGAGGTGGCCGGGCATGCGCCGGCATGCGTCGGCCACGCGCTCGTCCTCCTGACAAGGAGGAAAACGACATGAGAGGGGGCCAGGTGGGCTGGGCCGGCCACTTGGGCCGCCAGGTGGCTGCAAAGGTGAGTTGGCCCAGGTAAGTTCGTTTTCTTTTACTTTCTGTTTTCTATTACTTCTGTAACTTCAGGGCTTTTCTAAAAATACCTAGACCCTTTCAAAAATCACCAAAGTGCACATGCCCACTTTATAGAAATATCCAACATGGAACATTTCAGTTTAGGATTATTTGGACATTTGAAATATTTACTAGCATTTAACTGCCCAAATTCAAATAACATATGATTTAATCCAGTGACCTTTCGATGACCTAGAAATTTGTGCACCATTTTTGCCAGAGGTTCTAGACCAAGGCAAAGATGATGAACATTTTATAAGGGCATTTTGGGTTCAGTGAAAATGATTTTAGTAAACCCTAGATGGTTTAAGGGGGTGTTGGGGGTTCTGTCATCCCCATTTCAACTTTCTGTAAAAGGTAAACATGATGCATCACCAAAGGCTAGCACTAGTGCATTGCCAGAAGCTAGGGGTGTGACAGCCTTCCACTGCAGCAATTCCAGTACGGTGCCGAGCTTTGTGTTGCCATCTTCGCAATTGGGGTACAAACCTTTTTGTGATCCTCTAACATGCGATCGAACTTCAGCTTCTCGTTTTGACTTCCGCATTGTCTCCTTGCATCAACAATGACCCGGCGGAGATCATCATCGGGCACATCGTTTGGTTCCTCTTGATCTTCAATAGCTTCCCCCGTTGCAGCATCACCATATTCAGGGGGCACATAGTTGTCATCGTCCTCTTCTTCTTCGTTGTCTTCCATCATAACCCCTATTTCTCTGTGCTTGGTCCAAACATTATAGTGTGGCATGAAACCCTTATAAAGCAGGTGGGTGTGAATGGTTTTCGAGTCAGAGTAAGACTTCGTATTCCCACATATAGGTCATGGAAAACACATAAAACCATTCTGCTTGTTTGCCTCAGCCACTTTGAGAAAATTATGCACGTCGTTAATGTACTCGGAGGTGTGTCTGTCACCGTACATCCATTGCCGGTTCATCTGCGTGCATTATATATAATTAAGTGTGTCAAAAACCATTACAGAACATCATGAATAGATAATTAAGTGACCAAATTAATAGAAGTAAATCATCACATCAAAACTAAAGTACATACATAGTTCTCTCATTGAACAACATATAGCTCTCCAGAGCATCTAATTAATTAAACCATACATTGAAACTATGTAAAACATTTCAATGCGAAAACAAATGCGATCATAATCGCAACCAAGGTAATAATTGATCCAACGGCATAATGATACCAAGCCTCGGTATGAATGGCATATTTTCTAATCTTTCTAATCTTCAAGCGCATTGCATCCATCTTGATCTTTTGATTTTCGACGACATCCGTAACATGCAACTCCAATATCATCTTCTCCTCCTCAATTTTTTTATTTTTTCCTTCAAGAAATTGTTTTCTTCTTTAACTAAATTTAACCTCTCGACAATAGGGTCGGTTGGAATTTTCGGTTCACATACCTCCTAGATAAATAAAATCTATGTCACATTGGTCGGCATAAATGTCATAAACAATAAATGAACCAAATAGTTATAAAAGATAATATATACCACATCCGAATCATAGACAGGACGAGGCCGACGGGGGCAGATACCAAAACCATCGCACTATATAATAAGAAGCAATAATAAAAGTAAGAAAATTATACAAGTATCTACAAGTATCTATCTAAACATACAAGTAAGAATCTTTTCCTTTCAGAAAGAAGATAAGTACAAGAGGCTCACCACGGTGGTGCCGGTGATGAGATCGGCGCGGGCGATCGACAGCGGTGAAGACGGGGACGAGACGGGATGGACCGCTAAACCTAGACAAATATTGAGGAAAATGGAGCTTGGAGGTCGAGCTTGGATAGGAGAAAGCCTAAGTAGTGTGGCTCGGGCATTCCATCGAACACCCCATGTGCATAGGAGGTGAGCTAGAGCACCACAAAGCCCTCTCCTCGCCGTCCAAAAAAAACAGAGCAGTGTGGAGTGCTCTGCTCACCGGCGAGGGGGTATATATAGGATCACCATTGGTCCCGGTTCATGGCTTGAACCGGGACTAAAAGACACCCTTTGGTCTCGGTTCAAGAGACCAACCAGGACCAATGGTGGTGGGCCAGGAGCGAGGCCCATTGGTCCTGGTTCGTCCCACCAACTGAGACCAAAGGGGCCAAACGAACTGGGACCAATGCCCCCACGAGGCCCGGCAGGCCCCCTGGCCTCACAAACCGGGAGCAATGCCCCCATGGGTCCTGGTTCGTGACAGAACCGGGACTAATGGGCTTATCTAGCCTGAATGAAAGGCCCTGTTTTCTACTAGTGGTTAGTTGATATGTGTCATGTGGTGTTAATTTTAGTACGAACTCTTGATTAGATCGATCGGAAAGAATAGCTTGCTATTATTTTAGTACGAACTCTAGGATAGATCGATCGGAAAGAATAGCTTTGAGGTGGTTTCGTACCCTACAAACAATTTCTATCTTTTGTTCTCCGCTAATAGAAACTCGGGAGTGATTCTTTGTTGCACTTTGAGGGATAGTCATATGATCCAACTATGTTAGCATTGTTAAGAGATTGCACTAGTGAATGTATGCACCCTAGGCCTCATTTTACATCATTGCAATACCGGTTGTGCTTTGTTTTACCATTTACTACCTTGCTGTTTTTTTATTGTTCGCACTACAAAAACTCATATCTACTATCCATACTACACTTTTATCATCATCTCTTCGCCGAACTAGGGCACCTATATAATTTGCCATTGTATTGGGTGTGTTGGGGACACAAGAGATTTCTTGTATTTGATTGCAGGGTTGCTTGAGAGAGACTATCTTCATTCTACGCCTCCCACGGATTGATAAACCTTAGGTCATCCACTTGAGGAAAAATTGCTATTGTCCTACAAAACTCTGTGCTTGGAGGCCCAACACGTGTCTACAAGAATAAAGTTGCGTAGTAGACATCGATGGTTTGCTTATTGTCAGTGTTGCGGGGGTGACGGCAGGCTAAACGCGAATAAGTGGGTTATGGCGTATGGGAGTAAAGAGGACTTGATACTTAATGCTATGGTTGAGTTTCACGACCTTAATGATCTTTAGTAGTTGCGGATGCTTGCTAGGGGTCCAATCATAGGTGCATATATATGATCAAAGTGGAGAAAGTATGTTATCTCATGCCTCTCCCTCATATAAAATTGCAAGAATGATTATCGGTACTTGTTATCGATTGCCTAGGGATAAATGACTTTCTTATTGACAAAATTTATCCACTTTTATTACCTTGCAATTTATTCATAGTTTTATTCTCACAAAGTACTCGTAGTTTTATTCTCGCAAAATAGTTTCATACTTGTTCTAGGTAAAGCAAACAATAAGTGTGCGTAGAGATGTATCGGTGGTCGATAGAACTTGAGGGAATATTTGTTCTACCTTTAGCTCCTCGTTGGGTTCGACACTCTTATTTATCGAAGAAGGCTACAAATGATCCCCTATACTTGTGGGTTATCAATTCTGTAGATCAAGAAGACAATTCAGCTTCTAATCCACTCTACCTTCGAGTGTTGCCCTCTTTCATGTTAAGAATGTCACGGGAATTGCACAACCTCTTATGAGTTCTTGATGTAGTGATACTTCTTGCCATCATCATCCATTTCTTGGTCTCCGTGTTGGTTGTAACTGGAATGCCGACAAGTGAACCATGATGTGTGAAAAACACTTGTTAGCGTGTTGGTTATAGAATCACCACTCAAAGGTTGATTGTGTGATGACCCACAAGTATAGGGGATCAATCGCAGTCCTTTCGATAAGTAAGATTGACAAACGCAACAAGGAGCAGAAGGAAATGACAAGTGGTTTTCAGCAAGGTAATGTATGCAACCACTGAAATTGTCGGTAACAAGTTGTTTGATAGCAAGATAATTTGTAACAGACAAGTAATGATAAGGTAAATAAAGTGCAGCAAGGTAGCCCATCCTTTTGTGGCAAAGGACGGTCCAAAATAGTCAATTATGATAAGAAAAGCATTCTTGAGGGTACACTGGAATTTTACCATGTCACTTTCATCATGTTGGTTTGATTTGTGTTCACTACTTTGATAATTTGATATGTGGGTGGACCGGTGCTTAGGTGTTGTCCTTACTTGAACAAACCTTCTACTTGTGATTAACCCCTTGCAAGCATCCGTAACTATGAGAAAAGTATTAAGATAAAATCTAACCATAGCATTAAACTTTTGGATCCAAATCGTTCCTTCACGAAGTAGCGCATAAACTAGGGTTTAAACTTCTGTCACTCTAGCAACCCATCATCTAATAACTACTTCACAATGCATTCCCTTAGGCACAAATATGGTCAAGTATCATATAGTCGACGTTCACAAAAAAATGTACAAACTACCATGTAAATTTTTAGTAAAATTTCCATGTACAAAAAATTGTAAAAGCTGCCATGTACAAAAAATTGTACAAACTGTAATGTTATTTTTTTAGTAAAATTTCCATGTACTTAAGTTAAAAAACATCCTCTTAACAAAAAAACTGTAATGCACAAAACATTATAAATTTGCCATGTTAATTGATAAACAGTAAAATAGGGTGACCTAGAAGCCTCCACGGTGCATTGTCGTTGCTGGCCGCCAATTCCATTGATTTAAAAATGAAAAGAAAAACATCCTCTTATAAATAAATCTGACATCCTCTAATAACAAAAATTTCATCCTCTTATAAACAAAACTACCATTCTCTAGTAACAAAAATGCCATCTTCTTTATAATAGAATTGCCTTCTTACTAATAATAAAAATTCCATCATCTTAGAATAAAAACTGTACATAAAAATTATAATAATTGACATGTTAATTTTATTAGTAAAATTGCCATGTACCTATGTGAAAAAGCACTCGCTTCACTATAAAAACCTCCATGTACAAAAAAAATCTAAAACTACCTTATTAATTTTTATTTCTAAAACGTTAGCTAAGAGGGAACCTCCAACAAACGTTTTTGTTCGCCAGGAGAGAGGTCCTCCAACGAACGTTTCTCCCATTCACTAGCGACAAGGGTTATGGCGACCCCCAATTGGCCCAAAGGCCATTGAAATTTTTTTACGAGAAAATGCCATGAACAAAATAATCTAAAAATGTGGCAGTAATAAAAAAATGCCATCCTCTAGATTTAAAAATGGCACCCTTGAAGTAATAAAAATCCCACCTCTCAAATTAAAAATGCCACCTCTAAAAATAAAAAATGCCATCCTGTTAAAAAATGCCATCATCACTATAACAAAAATACCATGCTATTATAAAAAAATGAAGAATGCAATGCTTTTATGAATAAAACTGTCACCCTGTAGTAATAAAATTCCACCCTCTTATAAACAAAATTGTGATCCTCCAATAATAAAAATGACATCCTCTTATAATGAAAGTTCCATGCATTATTACTAAAAATGTCATCCTCTTACAATAAAAACTGCCATGTACAAACAATTGCAAAAATTGCCATGTTATTCTTTAGTAAAAATTTCCATGTACTTAAGTTAAAAAACATCCTCTTAACAATAAAAACTGCCAACTACAAAAAATTATAAAACTACCATGTTAATTGAGAAATAGTAAAACAGGGTGACCTACAAACCCACACTGTGTGTTACCATTGCTGGCCGCCGATTCCGTTGATCTAACGTTGTGTTAGCGTCCTTGATTGTCTCTTGGACTGCTGCTCCACAAAACTATTTGGGCCTCTTGTGGTTGATCGAGCCGGAATTGCGCATTGGGCCGGTACACAGGCTTCTCTCTCAACCGAACTATAAAACACGAGCATATGCCAGAAAATGTAAAAGGCTCGTCTTGTCTTTTTACATACTCACCAAGTCAGCCATGATTCCTATTTTAAAAGCATACTTACACACTTGTGAGTGTTTGTTTTCATCACGAGCTGGCAACCGGAGGAAATATTGCTTTAGGAGATCATGCATTCTTAGAGGCTCTATGGCCTAAATGAGGCCACGTTATTGTGCTTGGTCAAAACTACAGCTTAAAATTGAACCATGTCACTTAAGCAATCTGCACAGTTTTTCATTGTAATTTTATGCTTACATCCAGGTAATATAATGTATTTGCTCACTCTGTAAAGAAATAAGTAGTGATCTAAACGCTCTTATATTTCTTAATGAATGGAGTATTTACTAAAAATGGCTATATATACTACACGTATATTGAGACAACCTTTCCATTATGAAGATCTAATTGGGAAATGCCACCTGAAGTTGGATATGACGTTCATGTTAATTTTGTTTCAGTAATTCTTGAATTATTAGGTATGACTTGGGTAATCTTTTATTAATCACTTCCCATGTCATACTTTATTCGAAGTTCTTCAGATGTGATTTCAAAATATTGCTTCAAATTTTCTAACATTTCATTTGATAATATTTCTCTAATCCATACAGATAAAAGCCATGCTAGGTACAATTATTACAACAATGCCATCATAACTATAATAAAAATGCCATCCTATTATGTAAATGAAAAATGTGATGCTCTTATAAATAAAACAACCATCCTCAAATAATAAAAATTGCATCCTCTTATAAACAAAACCGCCATCCTCAAGTATTAAAATGACATCCTCTTATCATAAAAATGTTATGTTATTAATAATAAAAGTATCATCCTCTTACAATAAAAACTGCCATGGACAAAAGATTATGAGAACTGCCATGCTAATTTTCTAGTAAAATTGTCATGTACCTAAGTGAAAAATCATCCTCTTAACAATAAAAACTTATATGTAAAAGACATTATAAAACTCTTGTGTTAATTTTTATCATGAAGACGTCACGTGAGAGGGAACCTTCAATGAACGTTTTTGTTCGGCACGGGAGAGTCCTCTAGGAAGCATTTCTCCCATACGCCATCGGGGAGGGCCATGGCGAGCCCCAATTAGCCCAAAGCCCACTATTTTTTTATGAGAAAATGCCATGAAACAAAAAACTCAAAAAAGTGGTAGTAATAAAAAGTGACATCCACTCAAATTAAAAATGCCACCATCTTTAAAATAATAATAGTATCACCTCTCAAATTTAAAATGCCACCTTTCAAAATAAAAAAATGTCATCCTGTCAAAAAATGCAATCATCACTATAATAAAAATGCCATCTTCCTATAAAAATAAAAATAAAACATGCTCTTATAAATAAATCTGACATCCTCTAATAATAAAAATGCCACCCACTTATAAACAAAACTGCCATCCTCCAGTAACAAAAATGCCTTCTTACTAGTAATAAAAATTCCATCCTCTTAACAAAAAAAACGTCATGTAAACAATATAATAATTAACATGTTAATTTTTAGTAAAATTGCAATGCACCTAAGTGAAAAAACACCCTCTTAACAATAAAAAACGCCATGTACAAAAAAATATAAAACTGTCATATTATTTTTTATCTGTGAGATGCCAGTTAAGAGGGAACCTCCAGCGAACGTTTTCATTCGCCAGTGGAGAGGTCCTCCAGTGAACGTTTCTCTCATTCCGCAACGAGGAGGGCCATGACGACCCTTAGTTGCCCCAAAGCCCATTGAATATGAGAAAATGCCATAAATAAATAATCTAATTAAGTGGCAGTAATAAAAAAAGCAATCCTCTAAAATAAAAAATGGCACCATCTTAAAAATAATAAAAATCCCATATATCAAATTAACAATGCCGCCTCTCGAAATAAAAATATGCAATCCTCTTAAAAAATGTCATCATCTCTATAATAAAAATACCATCCTATTATAATAAATGAAGAATACCATGCTCTTATAAATAAAACCGCCGTCCTGTAATAATAAAATGCCATCCTCTTATAAACAAAACTGTCATCCTCGAGTAATAAAAATGCCATCCTCTTATAATGGAAGTGCCATGTATTATTACTAAAAATGTCATCCACTTACAATAAAAACTGCAATGTACAAAAAAAATGTAAAAAACGCCGTGTTATTTTTTTTAGTAAAATTTCCATGTACTTTAGTTAAAAAACATCCTCTTAACAATAAAAATTGCCATATCAAAAATTATTAAATTGCCAACTTAATTAAGAAACAGTAAAACATGGTGACCTAGAAGCCGCCACAGTGCGTTGCCTTTGCTGGCCGCCGATTGCATTGATCTAACATTGTGTTAGCATCCTCGGTTGTCTCTTGGATTCCTGCTCCAGGGAACTATTTAGGCCTCTTGTGGTTGATCGGGCCGGAATTGTGCATTGGGCCGGTACACAGACTTCTCTCTCAGTTGAACTATAAAACACAAGCATATGCTAGAAAAAGTAAAAGGCTCGTCTTGTTTTTTGCCATACAGGAGCTCACCAAGTCAGCCATTATTCCTATTTTAAAAGCATAGTTACACACTTGTGAGTGTTTGTTTTCATCACGAGTAGGTAACTGGAGGAAATATTTTTTAAGGAGATCATGTATTTTTAGAGGCTCTATGGCCTAAATGAGGTCGTGTTATTGTGCTTGGTCAAAACTACAGTTTAGAATTGACCCATAATACTTGAGCAATCTACATAGTTTTTCATTGTAATTTATGCTTACGTACACGTAATATAATGTACGCACTTCCTCTATGAAGAAATAAATAGTGATCCACACGCTCTTATATTTATTTACGAAGGGAGTATTTACTAAAAATGGGTATACTACATGTATCTTGAGACAACCTTTCCATTATCAAGAGCTAATTGGGAAATGCTACATGAAGTTGAATATGACGTTTATGTTAATTTTGTATCCTTAATTCTTAAATTATTAGGTCTGATTTGGGTAATCTTTCATTAATCACTTCCCATGTCATACTTTATTCGAAGTTCTTCAGATGTGATTTCTTAAGATTGCTTCTAATTTTCTGCCATTTGATTTTATAATATTTCTCTAGTCAATACAGATAAAAGTGATGCTAGGTATAATTATAACAACAATGACATCATAACTATAATAAAAATGCCATCCTATTATGTAAAAAATGTGATGCTCTTATAAATAAAACTACCATCCTCTAATAATAAAAATTGCATTCTCTTATAAACAAAACCCCATCCTCCAGTATTAAAACTGACATCCTCTTATCATAAAAATGTCATGTTATTAATAATAAAAAAATCATCCTCTGACAATAAAAACTGTCATGGAATAAAAATTATGAAAACTATGATGCTAATTTTATTAGTAAACTTTGCATGTACCTAAGTGAAAAATCATCTTCTTAACAATTAAAATTGTAATGTACAAAAAACTATAAAGTTGTCATGTTAAATTTTTATCATTGAGATGCCACGTGAGGGGGAACCTCCAGCAAACGTTTTCGTTTGCCAGTGAAGAGGTCCTCCAGCAAACGTTTCTCCCATTAGCGCCATTGAGGAGGGTCATGGCAAGCCCCAATTAGCCCAAAGCCCACTAATTTTTTTATGAGAAAATGCCATGAACAAAAAAATATCAAAATGTGGCAGTAATTAAAATGTCATCCTCTCAAATTAAAAATCCACCATCTTAATAATAATAATAATATTATTATTATTATTATTATTATTATTATTATTATTATTATCACCTCTCAAATTAAAATGCCCCCTTTCAAAAAAAAAAGTCATCATGTCTAAAAAGTACCATCATTACTAATTTACTATAATAAAAATACCATCCTATTATAAAAATGAAAAAAACATGCTCTAATAAATAAATCTTCCGTCCTCTAATAATAAAAATGTCATTCTCAACAAAACTATCATCCTCTAGTAACAAAACTACCATCCTCTTTATAATAAAATGTCTTCTTACTAATAATAAAAATTCCATCTTCTTTCCAATAAGAACTGCCATGTGCAAAAAAAACATAATAATTGACATGTTAATTTTGTTAGTAAAATTTCCATATACCTAAGTGAAAAAACACCATCTTAACAATAAAAACCTCCATGTACAAAAAATATAAAACTGCCATATTAATTTTTATCTGTGAGACGTCAACTAAGAGGGAACCTTTAGCGAACATTTTTGTTCGCCAGGGGAGAGGTGCTCCACCGAATGTTTCTCCAATTCACCAGCTAGGAGGGCCATGGCGACCCCCAATTGGCCCAAAGCCCATTGAATTTCTTCTTTATGACAAAATGCCATGAACAAAATAAGCTGAAAAGGTAGGAGTAATAAAAAATGCCATACTCTCAAATTTAAAATGGCACCTTATTAAAAATAATAAAAAATCCCACCTCTCAAACTAAAAATGCCATCCTCTTAAAAATGTCATCATCACTATAATCAAGATACCATCCTATTATAAAAAATGAAGAATGCCATGCTCTTATAAATAAAAATGACATCCTGTAATAATAAAATGCCATCCTCTTATAAACAAAATTTTCATCCTCGAGTAATAAAAATGCCATCCTCTTCTAATGAAGTTGTCATGTATTATTACTAAAAATATCATCCTCTTACAATAAAAACTGCCATGAACAAAGAATTGTAAAAACGGCTATGTTATTTTTTAGTAAAATTTCCATGTACTTAAGTTAAAAAAACATCCTCTTAACAATAAAATCTGGCATGTACAAAAAATTATAAAAGTTCCATGTTAATTGGGAAACAGTAAAACAGGGTGACCTACAAGCCACCACAGTGTGTTGCCTTTGTTGGCCGCCGATTGCATTGATCTAATGTTGTGTTAGTGTTCTCGATTATCTCTTGGATTACTGCTCCAGAGAACTATTTAGGCCTCTTATGGTTGATCGGGCCGGAATTGCGCATTGGGACGGTACACAATCTTCTCTCTCAACCAAACTATAAAACGAACATATGCCAGAAAAAGCAAAAGGATCGTCTTGTTTTTTCCCATACAGGATCTCACCGAGTCATCCATGATTCCTATTTTAAAAGCATAGTTACACACTTGTGAGTGTTTATTTTCATCAGGAGTAGGTAACCGGAGGAAATATTGCTTGAGGAGATCATGTATTTTTAGAGGGTCTATGGCCTAAATGAGGCCGCGTTATTGTGCTTGGTCAAAACTACAGCTTAGAATTAAACCACGACACTTGAGCAATCTGCACAGTTTTTCATTGTAATTTATGCCTACATCCAAGTAATATAATGTATGTACTCCCTCTGTAAAGAAATAAGTAGTGATCCACACGCTCTTATATTTCTTTGGAGGGACTATTTGCTAAAAAGGGATATACTACACGTATCTTGAGACAACCTTTCCATTATCAAGAGCTTACTGGGAAATGCTACATGCAGTTGAATATGATGTTCATGTTAATTTTGTTTCCTTAATTCTTGAATTATTAGGTCCGATTTGGGTAATCTTTCATTAATCACTTCCCATGTCATTCTTTGTTAGAGGTTCTTCAGATGTGATTTCAAAAGATTGCTCCTAATTTTCTGGCATTTGATTATTGCTCTAGTCAATACAGATAAAAGCCATGCTTGGTACAATTATTACAACGATAGTTTCAAAACTGCAAAGAGTTTACCTTCCGAAAGCTTGGTCGGCATGCGTCGAATGACTACATCGGATATTTGTATGCTATGCTAAATAATGTTGTTAAAAATCTTAGTCATTTTTCCCGTGCACATATTTCTGTAGCTTATGTGAATCTTTACCTGGAGTTTTGAACAACTCTCGCCCACATGTAATCCAAATTTTCTCAATTATTTTCAGCGTTCAGGTTTTGACAAAAATTCTATCATCCATTCATCAAGTTAAACGGACGCATCAACACGCGCTTTAATCTTCTAGTCTTTTTAGTAAAACTGCCATATACTCCATCTTTTTTCTTTATGTAAGGTGTATTTTTTTTGTCACGGTATCAAGGCGCATAATTGAGGAGAATTTTGGATGAAAATACCCTAAAGCTAATTAAGTAGTTAATTGCTTAATTAGTGACAACTAAATAATCAAAAATCTAATAAAAGTAAACTGAGTCTCGCTGCACCTAAAATCAATTTGTGGGGTGGAGAGAGAGAAATGTGAGTGCATGCAATCAGGAAGAGAGATTCGGTTTTTACTACCTTCCTATTTGGGACTGCGTGTTACTCCTTTCGTTTCTAGTAATATAAGATTTGGTCAATGTCAAACTTTACAATGTTTGACTAACTTTATAGAAAAATATACCAACATCTACAATACTAAAGTTATATGTTATAAAAATTAATTTCGTCATGCACTAAATAACATTGATTTCATAGTGTGAATGTTGATACATTTTTCTACAAAGCTAGTCAAACTTTGTACATGCAAAATAAAAAGAAACAGAGTGAGTTTCCAAATAATTGTCTTTCTAGCCATCTCGAATGAACTACAACATATGGATGTATGTAGACATGCTTTAGAGTATAGATTTATTCATTTTGCTCCGTATGTAGTCATTTGTTGAAATCTTTAGAAAGACAATTATTTGGGAACGGAGGGAGTACTTTTTATCTAAGGCATGTATTGTGTGGTGGAAGGACACACATGAAAAACTGAGAGAAAAAATACACCTTACATTGATTTTTTTGGGAAAAACAAATACACCTCATACATCCTCTTAAAAAATAAAAAATTCCATGCTAATTTTTAGTAAAAATGCCATGTTAAAAACTAAAAAAATGCCCTCTTAACAAAATAAAAACCGCCATGTTAATTTGAAAAAGGGGCAGCTGGGATTCGATCCCATGTCCCCGAATGTAGGCTCAGGAACATAAACAATTAGTTTGGTGGTGCGGTTTTCGAGAAGCCATGGTTCGCTAGCTTTTTGCCACAACGAACTCTTTAGAAAGTCTGGCATGTCTTCCCTCGCGTGCAACAAAATCCGATGGCAGAAAGAGGGTCCGCCAGCTAACATTTCCAACTTTTAAATAATTAATGGGAAGGGGTTTTGATTTATTTATTTTGAAAGTGTAAGGCCAACTCCAGCGCATGACCCCAAACGGACGTCTGTTTTACCCGGATTCTGTCCGTTTGGGTAGGGCAATGGGGTCATGTTCGGACCTGTCCTGGGATGCGGTGGCCGTGTGTCCAGCGCGCGGATGCATCCTTTGGCCCCATCCTATCCGCCACGGTCAAAAATGCTCATATATTCATATTTCAATATTGAAAACAAGTTTGTACGTTCAAATATTAATTGTCTAAAAATAAAAATCATTTTACAACCTAATCGAAATTGTCTCTAATAATATAGTTTTACAACCGTATCGAAATTGTCTTGAATGAACCAATACATCTATTGGTTGCCAATGTGAGTCCACATGTGCTCAATCAAATCATTTTGAAGATCCAAATGAGTGTGCCAATCACGCATTTCACGATGAAGTTGGACAAACTGTTCAAACGTGGCCGGTTCTTGGTGCAGGGGCTCAACATTTTCACCTTAAAAATCAAATCCTTGGCCGAAGATGTTGTACCATCATGCTCGTCCTCGACGATCATGTTGTGCATGATCACGCAAGCAGTCATCACCTCCCAAAGCTTCCCTTCATCCCATATCAGCGCAGGGTCTCGAACGATACCCCATCGGGATTGAAGCACATCAAAAGCACGTTCCACATTCTTTCTAGTACTGTCTTGCATTTGGGCAAATCTCTTTCTCTTCTCACCTTGGGGATTTGAGATTGTCTTCACAAAAGTTAACCACTAAGGATATATACCATCAGCTAGCTAGTATCCCTTGTTGTACTGGTGGTCGTTGATCTCAAAGTTGACAGGTGGGGAGTGGCCTTCTGCAAGCCTTGCGAAGACTGGAGAACGTTGCAGCACGTTGATATCATTGTGAGAATCTGCCATGCCAAAAAAAGAATGCCATATCCAAAGATCATGCGAAGCCCCCGCTTCTAATATGACAGTGCACGCTTTAACATGCCCCTTGTACCGGCCCTGCCAAGCAAATGGACAGTTCTTCCACTCCCAATGCATACAATCTATGCTGCCAAGCATGCCTGAAAAGCTTCTAGCTGTGTTGGTCGCCAACAATCTCTATGTATCAGCGGCATTTGGCTGCCTCAAGTACTCAGGGCAAAACACTGCCACCACGGTCTTGCAAAAGTTGTACAGTGACAGCAGACATGTGGACTCACTCATACGCACATACTCATCTACCAGATCGCTTGGAATTCCATATGCAAGCATGCGGATGGCCGCGGTGCATTTCTGGTAAGAGGATAATCCAAGCTTGCAAGGGCATCCGTATTGCACTCGAAGTATGGGTATGAGCAACCACTCCCTCTCGGATACGATTGAACACATGCCTTGCCATACGAAAACGGCGACGAAATTTATCCGGCTTGAAGAGCGAGGTGTTCGCAAAGTAATCGGCATAGAGCAGGGCGTGGCCTCTCTCCCTGTTGTGGTTCAGGTTGGAAGCACGGCCAAGGAGTGACGCCTTGTACCGAGGAAGTTGTCGTTCAATGTGGTCGTGAACGACCAGTGCAGCCACCACAAGATCTTCATCATCCGAGGATGAATTGTCCGATGAATAAATGAAGTGGTGGAAGAAAAATTCATCTCCACTATCCATACCTTTGTGGGCAAAGTGTCAAACACCTTGCGGTCCTGGTGGCAAAGAGGCCGCGATGATCATCTCGATGCAGCAGGGGTGGTTAGCGGTCGGCTACTGGCCGCTCTGGAGCACTCGTCGGGAGCTGCCGTGGCCGCCGTGGTCCATAAACGTCGCCGCCGGTCGTATCCCCTCTACCACCGGCTACGAAGGCGACGACCAAATCTCCTCCAAGCGACGGCCAAAACTCCTACGAAAGCGCGGGTGTGGTGGCGGCCATGTCGAGACGTGCTCTGGTATGGACGGCCGGAGGGTGAGCAGTGAGGAGGCGGCCGGATAAAGTGTCGGCACCGGCGGCGGGGGAGAGCGGGTGGAGGCGTTGGAAGCGAATGGACTGCTAGTGACCCCGATAGGCAGGCCACGGGAAACAAGGGCGTGCGTCGAGCCCGTCCGCGCGTGTCCGTTTCACCCCAAACTCGGCACAAGTTTAGACCGGGAATGGGTCAAAAACGGACGAAATCCGGACATTTTTCTGTTTGGGCCGCGCGTTGGGCCGCGCTATTCGTTCATTCTGTCCTAAACGCATCCAGACAGGATGGGGTCGCGCGCTGGAGTTGGCCTAAGAATGGTATCCAAGTGGATCGGCCAGTTCGCTGGCCACCTGGACGATGAGCCGATGACGTGTGCGGCGCGTGGCCACTGAGTCTCCTCTCGCACACTTTTGCCGCCGTGCCCACCACCATCACTCCCCCCTTCCTGCTCCTCCCCGGAATCCGGAGCGGATGCGATGTCGCCGCTGGTGCGGCCCGCCGTGCTGCCCGTGTGCGCCGCGACGAGCGGCAGCGGAGGGGGCAACGGCGACAAGTGGGCGCCGCGGCAGCAGCGGTCGTGGTGGGGGAGGAGCAAGCGGAGCCTGCCGCACCAGCCGGGCGGGAGCGGGGGGCGAGGAGGAGGCGGGGGCGGAGGGGCCCTGGACCAGGTGCTCGGCGTGCTCCGCCGCGACAGCGAGTTCCTCCAGGCCGCGGCCGGCGGCTCCCTCCGCGACGCCCTCTGGCTCCGCTTCCTCGAGAAGAAGCAGCAGCAGCGGAAGCGGCCGAGACCTAAGCCGGCGGAGCAGCAGCAGCAGCAGGAGGCGGCGGCGCCACCACACCCCCAAGCCCCGGCGTTCCCAGCCTACCCTCCAGGTTCCTCACCGCCGGCGAGAGCGCATGCCAAGTTAAGCTCAGCTCACATCACATTGCCTTGTTTCTGACGGCATTTCCCCCAAATTTCCGCAGGGTTGTCTTGCGTGGAGCTGGTGATGGCCGATCTGCAAGCCCTCAAGGTGTACGCCGATTCCTCCAAGCAGGAGTTCGTGCTTCGGTTCCTCGGAAGCAAGCAGCAACCTCAATCCCAGCAGCAATCTACTGAGCTCAAACCAGTTTTCAAGAAACCCAATGGACAGCAGAAAGAGCAGCAGCAGCAGCAGGCTCTTCAGCCCCCGGCCTTCCCTCCTCATCCCCACCCACCAGGTTCCTCAGTGTACAGAAGCAAGACTAGACATCAATTAAGCTTCACTGGTCACACTGTTAACCTTTTTTCCCCATGGATTTGGTAGGGTTGTCTTGTATGGAGCTGATGATGGCCGACCTCGATGCCCTCAACTTGTATGTCAACTACTTCTTGGCCATTCTCAGCACTCCTCTGCCCCAGCATTACGACCCCGATCTGCTCGCACAATACTTTGTTTCACGGCCTCATATCCTTGTGTTTCGCACGGTTCAAGTAAGCTACAAGGCCACCGTCTTTGCTTTTACCTAGATTTTTACTTGCTTCAGCTGATTTGTATAATGGTTTGACGTGATATGATATCTATCCTGTAGATACTATTCGCATTCCTCGTGGGTGTGGTAAAGGTGCAAATGTTTAAAAAGGCAAGTCTGACCGCAGATGCTACCCACAGCAGTAGTGTCAGCAACGAAGGTTTCGATGCTTCACAATTCATGGTTGGACAGCTTCTCAAGGATACATTTCTTGACCTTGGGCCTACTTTCATAAAAGGTCTGGTATTCATGTTTGACAGTGTAAAGACATGGTAGTGCTCATCCGCTTCGAATTACTCCTGATACGCCTATCATATCCTATGTATGCAGTCGGACAGTCCCTCTCAACAAGACCTGATATCTTAGGCTCGGAGATTTCTGAGGTTAGGTAAAACCACTCCAGGATACTACCAAATTTTACATTTACATTGCTTCATCTTCTTAACAAGCATTTGCTTCACAGTTAAGTAGTGCTCATATTCTTTCACTAGAAATTAAACTGGCCTTAGCACCTCAATTTCAGGCACTTGCCGAGTTGCATGAGAGAGTTCCTCCTTTCCCAAGAGAGGATGCAATGAAGATCATTGAGGGAGAATTTGAGCGCCCTGTTTCGCAGGTTTTCAGTTACATTTCTGATGAGCCTGTTGCATCAGCTTCCTTTGGACAGGTAATTTTTTATCCAAGATCTTTGCCCTCTGCTTCTAATGTGTTAGAGAAAGATTGTTTGGAGTTGCCGATATATTTTTATTCATATTATTGTACCATCTCCATCAGGTTTATCAGGGGCGTACATTTGATGGTGCTCTTGTGGCCATAAAGGTTCAGCGGCCGAACCTTCTTCCTTCTGTATTGAGGGACATCTATATACTACGCCTTGGGGTCTGTAATTTTTCTACACTTCTCTCAACTTGCTATGTGCAATTTATTATTTGTATTGGCCTGTCAATAGTAGTCACTTTTACAGGACAAGTTTTACCTTTCTATCCTCCTAATATTTTGCTCTACAGTGATAGTGTAACTTTGGAACCTGGCTGGACACGAGAAGTACCACATAAATTTTTTCTTCCTATATTTGTCTGTTCTTTCCACGTCCTTTAGCTCTTTGCTCTGACTGTACAATTTCAGCATTTTCTATTATTGTAGTCTCATTCTTGTGATGCTTGGTTATTCAGTTGTTTACTATGTACTATTTGTTACAGCTTTCTTTTGTGAGGAAAGTTGCAAAGCGAAGAAGTAACATTTCCCTCTATGCTGATGAGTTGGGTAGAGGTTTTGTTGATGAGTTGGACTACAATATTGAAGCTGCTAATGCTACTAAATTCCTGGTGCTTCTTTGGTCTTGTCCCCCACCCATGCTTTGCTAACACATGTCTTCTCTAGGTTTGGTTTTAGCTCATGGTTTCCACTCCTCTTGCAGGACACTCACTCGAAATATTCGTTTGTAATGGTTCCGAAGGTTCTCAAACTACTTACTAGGAAGAGGGTTTTGACTATGGAGTGGGTGGCTGGTGAAAACCCCAGGGAATTGCTTTCTCTGGCTAAAGGAATTTCTGGTAACATTGCTGAGTTGTCAGAGAAACAGAAGTTGGATGCAAAAGCCCGCCTTCTTGACCTGGTATTTTAGTACTAGTAGTTTGTTCATAAAAAATTCCGTAGTTATTTGTCCGATTTGACATAAGATGAGTGCCATAAATGAGTTTATTACCAACCAAGTAGTAGTTCTTGTTAGCAAATATTTGGAAATGATGTTATGTTCATTGATAACTTGGTGAGTGCTTCTTTATGTTTGAAAGGTTGCAATTCAGGTAGTTCTGTACCACCTTGTGCTTGTCTAAGAATAATGCAAATTTAAGATATATATCTTGAATCTTGAAGGATGTTCTACAGTATATAGGGTTTACCGACAATTTGGACATTTTATTATTCAGTTTGAGCTTACTGGCCAACGATTTTAACATTCTGTTATTTGCTTCGATAACAAGGTCAATAAAGGTGTTGAGTCATCATTAGTACAGCTCCTTGAAACAGGCTTGCTGCATGCTGATCCTCATCCTGGGAATTTGCGTTATACACCTGATGGTCGTGTTGGGTAAGTACCAGTTTATTTCTGTTGCATGCTACAAGTAAATGACTCCTACAGTAATGAGCAGACAATATATTCATATGGTACAAACTTTTTTTCTTCGAAAGGAGGTTGTGCACACGGCCATTTTATTCTGTAGTTTATCACATATGACACAAACTACAAGAGCTTATAGTTTAGTTTGCTCGATGAAATTATATTTCAATTGCATTTCTGGTGAAATATTTGTCGAGCTGTGGTAACATCTTCCTAAACATGTTAGGTTTCTTGATTTTGGTTTGCTTTGCGAGATGGAGAAGAAACATAGCCGAGCTATGCTTTCGAGCATTGTGCACATAGTAAATGGAGATTGGGCCTCCCTTGTTTACGATTTGATAGAAATGGATGTTGTTCCACCAAGAACTAATCTACGTCGGGTGACAATGGTAATATGTTTTGCAGAATATGTGTTTTCTTTATCAGTGGGCTCAATTAATTTTAAGCTTTATACTACCCTTGGACCATTGTGTAGTTTTATATGTATAAGATTTCCCACCAAAAGATGTTTCAGATTCGTTGTCCACACAATTATCTAGCCTCTCCCATTATCGCTTGGATAAAGAGAATGGGTTATGAACTCATAATTCATTTGGATGCTGTGATTTCCCACCAAAAGATGTTTGTAATTTGTTTTTACAATATTTTCTTTGCTATTTTAGGACTTAGAGGATACATTGGGCGAGGTAACCTTTGAAGGTGGAATTCCAGACATCAAGTTTAGTAGGGTGAGTGGCCTTCTCTCTGTAGATTCAGTTCCGTATACAGTTGGTCTGATATCCCTATATGTGTAGTCTAATGAAATTCATTTCACATTGGTGCTGTGGTTCTTGAACCGCTGCAAACATCTTGTAGGTACTTGGAAAAATTTGGTCTATAGCACTTAAATATCACTTTCGTATGCCACCATATTTTACGCTCGTCCTGCGGTCAATTGCCTCTTTGGAAGGTTAGCTTGTTCATCAGATGTGAAGATGCTGAACTGGTTTGATAAATATGTGTATACATGAGTTGTTTACTCCAGCTTAGTCTGTTTTGATTGCGATTTGTTTCTTCAGAGGTTTATTTGTACCCTTTGTAATTGATAGGACTTGCCATAGCACAAGATGGAACTTTTAAAACATTTCAGGCAGCATATCCCTATGTTGTTAGGAAGCTTCTGTCTGATAACTCACTTGATACTAGGAAGGTCCTGCATCAGGTACTCCTTTATCCCAGTTAATTTCTAGAATGGCATGCATGATTATATACCAGGAAGGTCCTGCATCTAATTGATAGCTTCACTGTTCTGTTGTCTTCCTTAGCTAAAGTTAGTCTTTTAAACACGTACCATCATCCGACTCCTCTTCCATAAAATCATTAGTTTTCAGCTAATAGGCAGCACTCAGCAATATACTTTCATATTTGCAATCTTCTCTTATTTTTCTGTTCTAAAAAGATTCACAGAAGAATCTCTTTACCTCGACTACTTTTGAGCTAGTAACATGACCCACATTTAAGCAGCGGTGTTTAGTAGGGCCGAGGCCTATTATCTCCCTAGACTCCCTAGTTCCTCTTTCGATCTTCTAGCAATATGTAAGACTAGTCTAGCTGCTCCGGTGGTCTGTATTGTACGGCATGGAAACAGGTCACAATTTCGATGTTCCGTGGCTCCATAACAAAAAAAAAGCATCTACCATATTGCTGACGCCAATCATATGTAACACAGGTGATTTTCAACAAAAGAAAAGAGTTCCAGTGGCACAAGATTGCAGTGTTTCTAAAGCTGGCATCAGCAAGGTAGATTTCCAGTTCTGGATTTGTCTTCTCAAAAAACCAAGCAAACATAATTGCTTTTCTGAATGGTCTGGAGCCTCCTATTAGGATGCTTAGTTTTCAGCACTTCGAAATCAAACAAATATTCAGTTTTGTCTGAGGCATGATATGCGTGCTGACATTATTCTCATATATGTGAAGGGGTAACTTCAGGCAAAACACTGGCGCTCTGCCCGAGAGAAAGGGCCTGGATGTTTCAAACCTTGCAGAGATCAGCGACGCATCTTCCCTCGACCGCGCGACACCAGAAAGGGCGATGCACACTGCAAACCTTTGCCTGAGGCTCTTGCTATCAAGGGATAGCATTGTGATAAGGAGGCTTATAATGACAGCAGTACGTGACGTAACGACCCTTCGCTATTTTCGGACGCTTCTTAACCTGAATCAGCTGGCTCTCCCGACTGTTCTTTCCTGAACTAAGCTGAACCGAGTCTTGAGCTCACTTTGTGTTTGGTTGTGCAGAACCACAAGTCTCTTGCCCGGGACCTGATCTCCAAAGACGCGGCGATATTCCGGGCCCTCCTGAGCCGGGCTCTCGCCGACGTCGTCTGCCAGTGGATGGTCAAGGTGTCCGGGCTGAAACGATCCAGGGACAGCATGGGTGACGACCTTGGCATGTCCCTGTCCAAAGAAGCACCGATTTCACCCATGGTGTCGTCGTTACAGGAGGTCGTGAGGGACCGAAGGCTGAAGGTCATATTCTCAAAGTTTGTCAAAGATCTCAGGGAGGAGCCATTGCTGATGGCCAAGGTGGGCTTGAGCGCGCTCGTCGTCTCGGCCGTGTCCGCCGCCATCGGCGCACACCGCTTCGCCGTCCTCCTCTCGGAGGAGTATCTGCCGACACTGCGGGCGCCCGCGCCTCCGCCGCCGCAGTTAGCTCGTAGCTAAGAGTTTGTAAATGAGCACGCCCACACTTTTGTGCAGTATAATCATGTAGAGTATTAGTATTATGGTATGGGTCATGAGTTTTTGAGAATATATATACATCCATATTTAGTGCTACGTGCAACATTACTAGTAGTACTGTATATGTTAAGGGTTGAAGGCTGGGACTTCAGTTTTGGGCCCCCTCACAGCTCTGTAGAGGAGCCTGGGCAGGATGCTCCTGTACCTGTCCTCCTCCCTCTTCTCCAGCAGGTAGGCGATGATTTCCTCCACCTCCGATTTAACATCGAAGTAGAGCTCGGTCGCGGCCCGCCGGTCGGTGAGCACGTCCTGCCGCCCCCTCGTCGGGATCGGCTTCCCGAACCGGTAGTAGAACCGGCCGGGAATCTTCGGCACTGCGCCGGGGAAGATCACCTCGTGAGTGTCCCTGCAGCAGAAACCAACCAACCTTAGCCTCAGTTCATGGTGAGAAGAGAACGAATGTTCCCAAGCTCTATAAACCTTAGCTTCAGATGGTTGCTGTAGCCCCGCAGCAGCTTCCTGCCGAAGGGCACGCTCTTAATATCATTGAATGTCCAGAGCAGCTGCATGTTCAGAAGGGGTGCAAATGTCGGTTAGGGAATGCATGATTGTGGTTGCATTCTTGAATCTCTAACGGTTTTAGGATACATTCATCATCTTGATAGTTGATACATAACCCAAGAATAGAAATGTTTAGATGCAAGTGTTGGAATGAAATGTGTCATTGGTCCGTTAACTCAAATTAATTGCACACTTTGGGCCAATACTTTGGGAAGTGATCGGGTTTAGTCCATAAACTCGTGTTCTCGATCAAGTAAGGCCAAAACCGAGCGTACCTTAAACCACTTGAATGAAAACTTAAAAGAAACAGTCAATGGCTTACGTTCACAAGGTCATCCTCTCCGACGACTCCAAACGGCACGATGGTGGCATCGAACTGCGCCGCCATCCTGACGAACTCAGCCTGGTCCGGCCAGAAAAGCCTGTGCTCTTCTCCCTACAATCCACATTCCACAAGTTCATAATCAAAAATAGCATCTACTCAGTTTCCGGAGTAGAACAAATTAACAACAAATTATGTTGTGTACCCTGCTCCTACCTTGCAGTGGAGCGCCTCCCTATAGCCACCGGGGTAGAGCAGCACGAACTCGCCGGCGGCCAGCAGCTCGTACATGCACCGGTAGGTCATGGGCACGCCGCCCCACAGATTGAGGAGGTCGAAGAGGTCGTGCCCCTGCGACCGCGTCCTCGCCTTCCTCGGGAACAGCAGCGGGTGGGCGACGCCGCGGACGACCACCTTCCTCCGCCGCATCAGCTCCGCGCCGAGCGGGATGATCTCCGTGCCCATCAGCATGTGGTTGCCCACCAGCAGCACCGGCCCCTCCTCCGGCAGCCCCGCCAGGCCCCGGACCACCGCGCCGTCCTCCATCGTCGAGTACATCGCCGGGCACGTCTTGAGCATCGTGCCCCTGTTATTATTATGTACAGCGTGTAATAAGTGGTAGTAGTACATTCATGATTATTCGGCACGTATGAATGAAGGGTGTAAGAATTTGCTGCTGGGTGTGGTGATCTAGGTTACTACCTGCTGATCTTGTCGGCCTCCTTCATGTCGGTTGCCGACGGCGGTATGTAGTCGCGAACCCGGTGGTAGCGCCTCGAGTGGCGGTAGAGGGAAGAGCACTTGATGATGGATGAGACATGGACACCATGCTCCTGAAATTTTCATCAGCATTGTCCTTTGACATGTTCCTTTCAGTGCATAAGATATACTGCAATCTGATAAAAGTCTGCTTAAAAAAGCTCACCAGCAGCAAGCTGTGGCCATGCTTCTCAAAGAAGAAGACTCTGCATTTGGGTAACTTCTTCTGTAGCTTGTTAGCTTCAGATTTGCTCGGAAGTAACCTGTCGGCGCAGCTGAGTGCAACCATACAAAAGAACTTGAGTCATGAATCATGATACCGTAAATCAATTGGTCGAAATCTGACAAAAAAATACGCATTCAAACCAGAAACACTGCTAAATCATGCAGTAGCTTGAATTTATCATTTGACAAAAATCTGCAGCTAAGGATGAAAATGGAAGTAGAGAACCGAGTGCCTAATAAGGCCACAAACCTGGCTAGCAGTAGCACCTCGGCTGTAACTGATTGTATATGGCTATTAGCGTATGATGCAGCCTGTTTGATCAGTTTAATCTTCCATTTTAGTGTGTCTTTTGGTAGTTTGTCCAGCATTTTCTGCAATTAAAGGCACACATATATTCCTTCAAAAATGAATAAATTTGAAGGCACATATTTTTGCACACATTAATCTTACAAACCAAAAGAAACACGAGAAAAAAAGATAGCAGGAAACTGAATTTATTTCCAGACCATTTTCTCCCTTAATTTGATTTTTTTTCCCAGAAAGGTAGGATAACCTTTGGCCTCTACATCAATTGATGCACCCAACTATTTACTGACATGTTTTATTTCTTAATTTGTATTGTCTTGATAAAATTAGATACATAGAAACAAGATGCAGAGAGGTCGATGGTACACACCGAATGCTTCAGGGAAGATGACATGTTACTTGTCAATCTGCTGAGTGCTTCTAAAGGATGCCTCCCACTTTTCATTATACTCAGTGCCATGTTCACCTCATTGTCTGGTCTCAATGAACAGGAAGAATAGAAGAAGCAAGTGCAAAAAACTTAGGGAACAAATGTAACTTATGACATAATGGTATATATCAGGCAAATTTCAGTCCAATAAATGCATCAATGTTTTTGCTTAATTTATAGGCTATTCCTACACTTGTTCCTTTTTCAATTTTTCTATGTTGGACCCGACAAGGTACTTACGGATGTTGTAATTCAGTAGAGCTGCAGCTGCAATACAGGCACGGTCCGACAACGGGCTGAAAACCGACAGAAGTGTTTTTATGCGTGATCTCTCAAATGATGTAGCTTCCCCAGAAGAAAAGAGAGACGAAACAAAAAAAAATGTATATCAGAAATTTTTCATAAATAGGCAGGTTCACTGGCACACCATCAGAATTTCTTGCATACCTGGATTAACTAGTACCAGTACCAAATCAGTGCCAGGATTGCGAGCGGCGACTGCAAGGGCTATGCATCCTCCAAATGAATTCCCCAATATGTAGATGGGCTTAGTAGGAGAAGCAGAATGCTCTGCTCTCACAACATCCTCTACCATTGTGACAAGTTCTGGAAAATAAAAGGAGCTAAAACCATACAGTTAATCTTTAGAACTTGATAACTGGACGTGCGGCGTTGGCTCTGCTTAACGCGTTTTGGGGATCTTTTGTTTTTGCCACAGGTCAACCTGAAGGCATGTCTCTAAAAAATGACTTTGTGTGTTGTGTGCATCTTCATGATACAGACGCCGAGAGAAATGAAATGTTCCATTTGCAACAAAAAGGATGTCTTTCACTCTTAATCTTAAAATAAGCTCAGAATTTCACTTGGGAGGGAAAATGCTCGGGAGAGAAAGTAACAAATTAAATACACAGATATCCCATACCTTCGAACGGCGTGCGGTCGCGACGAGGAATATGCATGCATCTAAGTTCAAATATCCTGCAAATGAAGGAACAAATGCATAGTGTATTCTCCTTTTAGAAAGAAAAAAACTGCATAATGTATTCGAGGTAGTATCACAATCACACTACTCCGGGTTTGCCATAAATTTTTCCAAGTAAACTAGTCTTGGTATCTCACGTTCCAAGAGCCTTGTGGTGCATGCAGAGCCCCATCCCCATTCCATCTATCCCTGCAAAGATTAATATGTATGTAACCCCAAATCATAACCCCTAACCGGAAATTCAGGTATAAAGACGTGCATGGCTGTCGAAGGCACAACATCAATTTCCAGACACGAACACACATTCACCTGGCAAATACAGCATGACCGGGGCATCCTCGACCGCCGGTTCGCCGGCGTCGACGGGGCAAAGCCAGCGGGGCGGCCCGCCGTCGTGCTCCACCAGCTCCCCGATCGCCCGGTAGTAGTGGCCCAGGTCCTTGACCGTCCCGTACCCATCATCGTACAGCGGCTCAAGACCCCTGTAGCTGGCCTGCACCCTCCCGGCGGCGTGTGCGTGTCTGGACGAGCCATGCAGCCGTCGCTGCCGCAGCCCTTGTTGCCAGAGGGGGAGCACCTGCGGGTGTGCCAGGGAGAGGGAGAGAGTCGCCATTGCCGCTAAGCTTTCTTTTGAGCATCCCGGCCATGGTTTCAAGAGGGACCTACGTACTTAAGCATGAGCCATGCGCGCCGCTCATGCATCCGATGCGCGACAGACATAACTGCATCTCAATGAGGCCCAGAGAGTGTGAGTGCGGCCATGGCGTCGTCACGCCAAACATTGGTCATGGTTTCCCCCTCTTCTCTGCGCTGAAACGGCTCCTGTCGGCGGTGGCCGGTGGTGTCTGAAGCGTGGTGGACTTCGCCGCCCGGCGGCCACGTCCTACGCAAAACGATGCGCTGGGCCCGAAATGGTTGGGCCCAGTGGGCTGAGATTACGAACGGGCTGGGCCGGGGCGCGCGGCTGGGTGGGCCGTGAAGAGGCCTGCGCGAGTAAACAGGAGCTTTGCCGGGAGCTTGTGGGGTGTGGAGGGCAGATCGGCGAGGAAGGAGGAGGATGATGGGGGGACGAGGTGGGGGAGTAGGGAGCGGGGGAGGAGGGGGGCGGCGGCAGGAGCGGCAGGCGCTGATGGCGGCGTTCGCGGTGGCGCTGCTGATGGGCACCGCCGTCTACTTCCGCATCTGGGCGCGCCAGTCCGACGACCCCTCCTTCACCGCCGACGACCGCGAGGAGCTCCGGTTCGCACCCCGCCCCCGCGCGTCCTTCCCCTCTTCCCCACCTTCCTTCCTCCTGCTGACGGATCCTCATGCCTGTTCGACGGGTGGATCATGGCTAGGAGGAAAACTCTCGGATTCAGTCTGTAGAATGGATTCCAAGGAGCAAATCTTGGTGACAGGCAGTTCGTTTTCTGCCATTCCATATCACAATTTGGGTGTAAGAAACCATAGATCCAGACTTATATGGCATTAGATGCTTTTCTTTCTAGTTCCTTTTTTACTACCTGATGCCAGTCCAGATGGTCTGAGAATTAGCTGCCTGATCAAGGGGGGGTTCAAGGGGAGTTCGGTGAAATTGGGGCATTATTTCCTTGTTTGTTTATTTCCACTGGACATATGTGTTTGCCATTGTCAGTATCTAGTACATGCTTTTCAGCAAGAATTTGACTGGCATATGTTAGTTAAGCTATATTTGCCTGGTCCATACAGAACATTGTTGATTTTGATTTTTCCATAGCCATTGTTTGTCTCCGGTCAAATTTTAATCTAGGTCCGTACAATTTCATATATGCGTGTGTTCGTGTTCGTGTTATCTTGATGTTTTGTCAGAGGCATGGCTAAGCGGTTTATTGGTATTCTTTTGCTGGGTCATCTTTGCAGGAGGCAGTTCGAGCATGCTAACCTAGAGGCAATGGATGAATCCGCTGAGTGGAGAATGAAATACGACACGGAGTTGGCGAAAAACAGGGACCTGCAAGATGAACTTTTAAAGGTTGGTTCCATTGCCAGCATATGTACCTGTACACTCTAAATATTCTCCCATGATTCACGTCTGCGATGCTTATGGGACAATCTTTGTTTGTAGGTCAAGACCTCACTGTCTGATTCAACCAGGAGATTTGAAGAGTTGCAAAAGGTAATTTTGGGGCAAATTTCAGTGCATTTTCTCACTCTATCAGAACCTTGGTTCTGCGTATCCTGTTTCATTTGACCGTCTGCTTCCTCTCCATTTATTTTCACTCTCTCCTATGTACATGCCTTGCTTAAGCTCATCTCCATCGCTGCAGGATAATGAGATGTTGAAGAGGCAGACTGAATCCATGAAACTGGAGTGCAATTGCACCGTTCCATTGAATATTAATCAGGAATAAGTACATTTCACTGGCAGATTAGCACTAGTTTCGTTTTCATTTTTCTTATTATTGGAGTGAGGACAGATGGAATGAGCAGCTTTGTAATAGTACATATCGCGACTGCAGCAAAGAAACTTGTGTTTGCAATTGTTAATGACCTATACACCCTGGTACAATTTTGGAAGTAATAACTTGTGAGTAGCAATGCATAGGTGTGTTTTTGGCTCCATTTAAATATTATGTACAGTATTAAGTTTTGTGCTGGATTTGGGAAAATTGCTTGGCACCTGTACACACGCAATGTAGTGATGGTTACCTCCAATTCCGTTGGTGTATGTTTTCAAAAGTAAAAAATCTTGGCTGTTGACATTCCTTTTCTTCTTGAACCTGCCAATCCACCTTATTACAAAGGGGGGGCCTAAAAGGCGGCATATTAAGATTTGTAGACCACTATATGTTTTCATTCTCTTCTGAGGGAATCAAACAGAGGAACCACTTGGCATGAGTGGTAAGCTGTATCGTGATGAGGCCCTATTAGTTGAGGGGTGTGTGGGGTATCATGTGTGTGCCGCTCGGCAGTTTGTGACGGTTTTAGCCCGGTTTTCCCGTTGATTAACTGGCCAACTCTCTTCTGCTTAATTAATGATGAGGCAAATCTTTTTGCCTCCATTTCAATTTTTTTATCAAAAAAAAAGAAAAACAGAGGCCTGTCTTGCTCTTCTTGTCTCTGACCAGTTATCCCTTACTGTGAAATTCTGTTCAAGTCTTCTGGTTACATAAACATTTTCAGGTTATAATACAGTGCAAATATACGGTTGTCATAAACCTATTCAGGTTATAATACAGTTCAAATATACAGTTGTCACAAACCTATTCAGTTCTGTTTATGCAACACTTCCCAATCCAAAATATGCAGTTGTCATTGTTCAGTTCTGTTTATGCAACAGTTGCCCAATCCAAAATATACAGGCACTAATCCTCCATCAACCTACTCAGGTGCCTGGATTAATCCTACTGAGCAAAGTAATGCATCATGGTTGTGACCGTCCAATGCTAATCCTGCAAAGTAGGATCTGAACTAGGAGCATCATCATCAAGGACACCATGCCAGGCGCCTCAACCAAGCGACTTTTTTTCAAACCCAAATCTAGTGACTTCGAAGTTCCAACACTTATTATAACTAATGGTTTTCAATATATGTTTATATCCACTTTCATCAGCACTTCAAGAACCAAATTACAAGATAGGATAGCACATCAATGTGTGGTTTACACACTGCTCAAAGCTGAAGGATACCATACCCAGTCATGGAATCAGTAGTATCTTGCCAATGTGGGAGCTTGATTCCATTAACTTGTGAGCTTCAGCTGCCTCAGATAGAGGGAGTGTCCTGTAAACCACCGGCTTCACCTTGCCCGACGCCACGGCTGGCCATACATTTCTCTCCACCTCGCTGACGATCTGAGCTTTATTGGCCAGGCTTCTGCTCCGCAGCCCAGCAACTGCACATAACCATAGCAATTCAATCCCATTGCTAAAATTAGCGATGCCATTTAGGAATCGTCCAATCGCATAAAACAAACAAAAAGCTTTGATATAAAATCTGTGATCAGGAAAAAAACATGTGGCATAACGAGAAGCGGGGAAATTGTGTGGATCAATGCAACCTTGTATGGTCAATCTTCGGGCAAGCATGGCCTGCAGGTTCACTTGAGTTACGGTGCCTCCCATGAAACCAATGATGAAAAGCCTACCATCAACTGCTAAGCTGTCCAGATTGCGCTGGAGGTATGGTCCGCCGACGTTGTCCAAAATGACATCGACACCTGGTAGAGATATTCCCCATATTACAGTGAGAATGAATGTTAAATTGCCAAGCATAACTTGGGAAAGCCAAAATATTGTGTTTTATTTTTGCATCAGGGCATCAAGCATTACAAGAGAAAGGCAGGATAATACCATTTCCATTTGTTTCTTCTTTGATGCGTGCTGCAAAGTCTTTGGTTTTGTAGTTTATGCATACATCCGCACCCAAACCCGCACAAGCGGCTAGTTTCTCTTGGCTTCCTAGAGCAGCATAATAACAGAGTTACTTGCGGCACACTTTCAGAAAACATCTTAGTAGCATATACTCCCTCCGTCCCAAAATAAGTGTCTTAAGCTTAGTACAAATTTGTACTAGGGCTAATACAAAGTTGAGACACTTATTTTGGGACGGAGGGAGTATACTGTATCTATCTATCTGAACCAACAAACCTGCAGTGACAAAAACCTTGATTCCGAGGTGCTTTGCGATCTGTATGGCAAATGTGCCGATTCCGCTTGATCCACCATGGATCTGCATAGGATTAGAGATACCTCATCAGCAATCGAAAACATAGGCATGAAAATTCAGTTCCAGTTCAATTCTCACGACACTGATTGTGCACCTCCTTTTGCATACAAGGGACTACTGAATCATTTCGTACTCCATTCGAGTTGGCATCATTCAGTACTTTGCTGTTTTTCAGTTAGTCAGAGCATGCCAATTTGTTGTGACCAAAGATATCTGACTGAACAAAATGTTCAGCTCCTAGTAGTAGTACGAATCATATGTGGGGATGACTGGGGCAGATTCTTCGGCCTGCAATCCCAACAAATCATCGAGAGAGATGTCTTACAAGGAAGGATTCGCCGGGGGAGATGTGGCTGGTCATGAAGGCGGTGGACCAGACGGTGCAGGCCACCTCGGGCAAGCCGGCGGCGTCGGTCAGCGACACTCCCTCCGGCACCGGGAGCAGCAGCGCCGCCGGCACCACCACCTTCTCCGCGTACCCGCCGCCGGCGAGCAGCGCGCAGACCTGCATAGCCCGCAAGCCAAACAGCAGATGCATCACCATAGCAGAGCAGCAGCAGCAAGGGCAGAGGAGGTGGTGAGGTGAACTTCACTGAACAAAGCTATTACCTGGTCGCCGACGGCCCAGCGCGGGTGGACGTTGGCCCCGAGGGCGAGGATGGAGCCGGAGCACTCGACCCCCGGGTACGGCGAGGCGCCGGGCGGCGCCGGGTACCCGCCCTGCCGCTGGACCGTGTCGGTGCGGTTGACGCCGGCGGCGGCCACCCTGAGGAGCACCTCGCCGTCCCCCGGCGGTGGGGGGTCCTCCACCTCGCGCTCCTCCAGCACCTCCGGCCCGCCGGGGCTCGCGATCGCCACCGCCCTCATCCGTTGTCGGCGTCGATCTCCTTCGTCGCTCTCACTGCCTGCTCAGCTCGGCCGCGAGTGGGTTGCACGTATCCCCCCATGAGGTCGACAGACGGTAGAAAGTTCCCGCCGCCGGCGGCTAGCTGCGTGGTCCCCGCTGGCTCCCCCACTTCTCTCCGAAAAAGGGTTTCCCCCCGCTTTAGATTATAAAGCAACCAACATCCACAACCAAGCCATCGATACAAACGCACACCACACACACCCAAGACGAGATACAAGAATGCCGGGCACCGACACACACCCTCAACGACTACCACGCCCCCACAGGATGCCCGATGAACCGGGAAGAAGTGTGACGGACCACGCCGGACCGAGGGCTCCAAGACGATGCCTCCAAGAAGGGGTACGACCACGGAATGTCGCCACCGTCCGATCCGAAGATCAAGCTTTCACCCGGAGCTAGAAGGAAGGAGAAGGAGCACCACGACGAAGCCTGCAGGGAGGAACACGACGTCCGCGGACGCCATCATCGTCGGCCAGAGCGCGTACTGGGCAAGTGATGTACTCCGGTGCTTCAACTCTTCCGTCGCCTCCCCGGTCCGACAGCCACCCGCAGCTATGCCACCTGAGCGGCCATAGATGCTCGCCCGCATCCGAGCCGCGCAGTCCGTCCACGACCGCCGCGTCTCCCACCGCCAGGGCCGCCGCCCTGCCACCAGACCACCGCGAGAACTCCCAAAGGACACGACTTTGACCAGATCCACGCCCCCAACCGCCTCCTGGAGTCGCCGGCGGGCGCTGCCTCGAGACGAACTGCGACATGACGCTGCCCGGGGGAAGGGGGAGGTGGGGGAACGGCCAATGGCCAAAGACGCTCATCCCCCAACCAGCCTCCCCCCCGAAACCACCTGTTTCGCCCCCGAAGCCGAAGGTCCGGACCCGCCGGAGAGCAGCCACCGCCACCCGAAGTCGAGGAAGACGGATGAGATGGCAGATCTGCCGCCGCCGGAGCCATGGGAGGCCATCAGGGGGGTCTTCCCGCGTCGAGCTCCGCCGTCCAGCCGCAAGGGCCCGACTGGACGGGGGCGCCCACCACCACCGCTGCTGCGCCGCCCCTCCACCAGAGAGCCGCGGCGAGAGGTGCCGCCCGCGACCCGGTCGCACACGACCCGCAGCGCCAGGGGGGGCTCGCCGGAGCTGCCGAGAAGCAACCGCCGCCTAAAACCGCCCGCCGGCCTGCACCACCCCGCGCCTTGCCGCCCATCACACAGCCGCCACGCCACCGTCGTCGGCCCCCGCCGGAGCGCCGCTGCGCCGCCGCGCCCGACAACCAGCGCCGCGTCCCGGCACGCGAGATCCGGCCCGCGCCGAGATCCCCGCGCGAGGAGATGAGGGGGCCCCGCCGCCGCCGGCGACGACCGGGCTTCGCCCGCTCGCGCCCCTCGGCGGCGGCGAGGGGGGGAGAGGAGGAGGGGAGGAGAGGCGGCGGCGCTAGGGTTTCCTCCCGGACGCTCGCGGGAGCGTCGCGGGAGGAGGGGGGAGCACAATACCAATGAAAGTCCTTTGCCTCCAATCACCTGACACTTTCCAGTCCTCCCCCACTTCTCTCGAGGGCCCCATAGAGGTAGAGACCTATTATAAAGATTTATTGAAAGTACAAAGCACCCAAATATAATAAAAATTATTACATCGAGGTTCATGGACATTGGACAGTCAAACGACCATTGCCGCCGTCAGAACGAGCCGTCGACGCGCCGCTCTCGTACCAAAGCCCCTAAGGACCAGCGTTCGGGAGTCGCACTCGTCGCAGTTGAATCCTTGAATCGATATGATAAACCACACGTCATCGTTTCAAGTGCGTATAAACTTCTTTTTCCAATTCAAAATTCAAAAGTCGATCACGCCAATAGGGAGAATATGGAAGTGGCTATAGGTAAGTCGTCTCAAAATTTATTTTAAGTTATTCGATTCTCTAGGCCATTTTAAATTAAACATTGAATGTTTGTCCTTCTTTTTTCTTCCTTCAGCTTATTTTTGGACCTTGGTAAGCGTTGAACGTTCGGATTTTGCCTAGAGCAAATCAAACGGTTTTTATGGAAACTTCAGTTGATGCGAGGATGGCAAATTTAGTTGTTCAGCATGTCAATTCCGTCCTTAGTTTGTTTTTTGCCTGAAAATTGACATGCTTGCCAACTAAATTGCCATCCTCGCGACAACTAAAGTTGCCATAGAAAACTAATTTGCCATCCTCGCATCAACTAAAGCTGCCATGAAAAACGTTCGATTTGCCAATGGGCAAAATCCGAATGTTAGGTATTTACCCTTTTTTTTTCTCCTTCGGTCTTCTTCCTCCCACAGAATCGACTTATTCAAATCGGAAATTCAGTCAAAACTATTGTGGAAAAATCTCAACATCAATAATCCTCCCATAAGATGAAAGGACAAGACTTCCAAGTTCCAACATTTTATTGTGACTATTTATCCTCGAGATACATATCCAATTTCACCAGCACTTAGAGATCCAGCTTATTACAATATAAAAGGGCATGTCCATGCATAGTTCACCACAGTAAACAGTGCCCACAGCGGCTAGTGTACACATGAATACATGATACACCATATCCAATCATGGAATCAGCAGTATCTTGCCAATGTGGGAGCTCGTCTCCATCAACTTGTGAGATTCAGCTGCTTCAGACAGAGGGAATGTCTTGTAAATCACCGGCTTCACCTTGCCCGACACGACGGCAGGCCACACGTTCTTCTCCACCTCGCTGACGATCTGGGCTTTGTTAGCGAGGCTTCTGTTCCGCAATCCAGCAGCTGCACAAAATCATGGCAATTCGACCAAGTGGTAGATTAGAGATGATGTTTAGGAATAGTACAATCATGAAAAAACAATGAAGCAAAAAACAAGTATAGGCATAAGATGGCAATACTGAAATCACAAATATCCATCTAACCTTGTATGGTCAATCTTCGGGCAAGCATCGCCTGCAGGTTCACTTCAGTTGTAGTGCCTCCCATGAAACCGATGATGAAGAGTCTACCATCAACAGCTAAGCTGTTCAGATTGCGCTGGAGATAAGATGCGCCGATATTGTCCAGAATGACATCAACACCTGGTAAAGGTATTTTGTATTATTGTTAATGTAGGAGTATATAAACTTGATAGGTGTGAGTAGGTAACACACTAGGGGTTAGCAACCACCATAACAGAAGAACAGATCCGAGTATCAAACATTGCAAAAGGGTAGCAGCAGCATACCCTTTCCATCGGTTTCTTCTTTTACGCGCGCTACAAAATCTTCAGTTTTGTAGTTTATGCATACATCCGCTCCCAAACCTTTGCAGGCAGCTAGTTTTTCTTCGCTTCCTAGAATAGAGTGACAGAGTTACTAGCACAGATTCAGAAACGATTTGGTAATATCTTATTTTTTCTCTTAGTAAGTGTATAACTAACAAACCTGCAGTAACAAAAACCTTAACACCAAGGTGCTTCGCAATCTGTATAGCGAATGTACCGATTCCACTCGATCCGCCATGGATCTGCATACATTGGAGACACCCAACCATCAGGAATACATACAGCCAGGAGTCCAGGATAATTCACCCCATTTTGCATATGAGTAACTGCTAAAGTAGTTCACACTCCATAATTATAGCCATCATCTACTTTGCTATTCCCCAGTTAACTGAAGCATGCCAATTTGTTCTACCAAAAAGATATGGGACTCAATTCTCAGTGTAAGCCAGTAAGAGATTCACAAGCAATCTCATCCTCACAAAGCAGCAAGTGCAGTGAATTGATACGCCGTTTGCAATCATCACATGGGGCAACAAATTAGCAAGAGAGAATTTCTTACAAGGAAGGATTCGCCGGGGGAGAGGTGGCTGGTCATGAAGACGGTGGACCAGACGGTGCAGGCCACCTCGGGCAAGCCGGCGGCGTCGGTCAGGGACACCCCCTCCGGCACCGGGAGCAGCTGCCCCGCCGGCACCACCACCCTCTCCGCATACCCGCCACCGGTAAGCAGCGCGCACACCTGCGACGCAAAAGCGTATGCAAAATTGAGGTTCAGACTCCGGAGCAGCAGCGGTTATCTTATCACCATGGGGGCAGGGCAGGGGAGACGGCGACATCACCTGGTCGCCGACGGCCCAGCGCGGGGGCACGTTGGCCCCGAGCGCGAGGATGGTGCCGGAGCACTCGAGCCCCGGGTAGGGGGAGGCGCCGGGCGGCGGCGGGTACCGGCCCTGCCGCTGGACCGTGTCGGCGCGGTTGACGCCGGCGGCGGCCACCGCGACGAGCACCTCGCCCTCCCCCGGCGCCGGGAGGTCGTCCACCTCGCGCACCTGCAGCGCCTCCGGCCCGCCGGGGCTCGCGATCGCCACCGCCCTCATCGTCGCGTCCGTCCGCCTCCACCCGCCTGCGCTCAGCTCACTTGCTTCCGGCTTCCGGCTCTCGGTAGCTCCGCGTCTGCAGGCCACTGCTCCACGGCTCTGCTCTCGGCGGCTCTGCTCGGATATAGGGCCGGGCTTCTCCGACCGGATCCGGCCCAAGAAAGTTGGACGGCAAAATGTGGTCAGGGCATCTTCAACGGCATCGGTCAAACGAACACGGATGTGACGATTGAGGTTTCGAATAAGATCACATTTGCATTTGCATTTGCATTTTAAATTTAGATTTTTATTTTAAAATGCAGAAAAATCAAATAAGAGGTTTTAAGTTTTTAATATTTTGGCGTCGAGCTATTTTGCCGAGAGCTCATGTCTACTCACTTATAGCGTAACCGTCTCGTCTCCCCCGCCCCACTTTCCATTTAATCCCTGACAAAACCCACCTTTGTTCGTGACGCATTGGTGGACATCCGGTCGAACGCCGTCCGTCCAACAATATTTCAAACAAGGCGGCATCGAGCTGTTCATATTCATTCATAGATTTTTGTAGTGTAAAAGATCGTGTAATAAAAACAACTAAAAACTACTCTAAAAAATCCTACTACTTCCAGCCAGACGTGAGGTCGAAGACCTCCCGCCAGAGCCGTTGCACTCGTTGTCATTGTCGCAGGTGTGAACCCGTAGGGGTTGTCGGCGTGTGTTGGGGAACGTTGCAGAAAATTAAAAAAATTCTACGCTTTCACCAAGATCAATCTATGAGTTCATCTAGCAACAAGAGAAAGGAGTGCATCTACATACCCTTGTAGATCGCGAGCGGAAGCGTTCAAGAGAACGGGGTTGAGGGAGTCGTACTCGTCGTGATACAAATCACCGATGATCCTAGTGCTGAACGGACAGCACCTCCACGTTCAACACACGTACGGTTGAGGAAGACGTCTCCTCCTTCTTGATCCAGCAAGGGGAAGGAGAGGTTGATGGAGATCCAGCAGCACGACGGTGTGGTGGTGGATGCAGCAGCGATCTCGGCAGGGCTTCGCCAAGCTTCTATGAGAGGAAGAGGTGTAGCAACGGGAGAGGGGAGCGCCAAGAGCATGGGTGCGGCTGCCCTCCCTCCCCCCTCTTTATATAGGCCCCCTGGGGGGGGCCCTAGGAGATGGGATCTCCAAGGGGGGCGGCGGCCAAGGGGGTGGCTTGCCCCCAAAGGCAAGTGGAGGCGCCCCCCACCCCTAGGGTTTCCAACCCTAGGCGCAGGGGTGGCCCAAGGGGGGCGCACCAGCCCACCAGGGGCTGGTTCCCCTCCCACTTCAGTCCGTGGGGCCCTTCGGGATAGGTGGCCCCACCCGGTGGACCCCCGGGACCCTTTCAGTGGTCTCGATACAATATCGGTGACCCCTGAAACTTTCCCGATGGCCGAAACTGCATTTTCTATATATAATTCTTCACCTCCGGACCATTCCGGAACTCCTCGTGACGTCCGGGATCTCATCTGGGACTCCGAACAACTTTCAGGTTACTGCATACTAATATCTCTACAACCCTAGCGTCACCGAACCTTAAGTGTGTAGACCCTACGGGTTCGGGAGACATGCAGACATGACCGAGACGCCTCTCCGGTCAATAACCAACAGCGGGATCTGTATACCCATGTTGGCTCCCACATGCTCCTCAATGATCTCATCAGATGAACCACGATGTCGAGGATTCAATCAATCCCGTATACAATTCCCTTTGTCAATCGGTACGTTACTTGCCCGAGACTCGATCGTCAGTATCCCAATACCTCGTTTAATCTCGTTACTGGCAAGTCACTTTACTCATACTGTAATGCATGATCCCGTGACCAGACACTTGGTCACATTGAGCTCATTATGATGATGCATTACCGAGTGGGCCCAGAGATACCTCTCCATCATACGGAGTGACAAATCCCAGTCTCGATTCGTGCCAACCCAACAGACACTTTCTGAGATACCCGTAGTGCACCTTTATAGTCACCCAGTTACGTTGTGATGTTTGGCACACCCAAAGCACTCCTACGGTATCCGGGAGTTGCACAATCTCATGGTCTAAGGAAATGATACTTGACATTTGGAAAAGCTCTAGCTAAACGAACTACACGATCTTTGAGCTATGCTTAGGATTGGGTCTTGTCCATCACATCATTCTCCTAATGATGTGATCCCGTTATCAATGACATCCAATGCCCATAGTCAGGAAACCATGACTATATGTTGATCAACGAGCTAGTCAACTAGAGGCTTACTAGGGACATGTTGTGGTCTATGTATTCACATGTGTATTACGATTTCCGGATAACACAGTTATAGCATGAATAACAGACAATTATCATAAACAAAGAAATATAATAATAACCATTTATCGTTGCCTCTAGGGCATATTTCCAACAGTCTCCCACTTGCACTAGAGTCAATATTCTAGTTACATTGTGATGAATCAAACACCCATAGCGTTCTGGTGTTGATCATGTTTTACTCTAGGGAGAGGTTTAGTCAACGGATCTGCTACATTTAGGTCCGTATGTACTTTACAAATATCTATGTCTCCATCTTAAACATTTTCACGTATGGAGTTGAAGCGACGCTTGATGTGCCTGGTCTTCTTGTGAAACCTGGGCTCCTTGGCAAGCGCAATAGCTCCAGTGTTGTCACAGAAGAGTGTGATCGGCCCCGACGAATTGGGTATGACTCCTAGGTCGGTGATGAACTCCTTCACCCAGATTGCTTCATGCGCTGCCTCCGAGGCTGCCATGTACTCTGCTTCACATGTAGATCCCGCCACGACGCTTTGCTTGCAACTGCACCAGCTTACTGCCCCACCATTCAAAATATACATGTATCCAGTTTGTGACTTAGAGTCATCCAGATCTGTGTCGAAGCTAGCGTCGACGTAACCCTTTACGACGAGCTCTTCGTCACCTCCATAAATGAGAAACATATCCTTAGTCCTTTTCAAGTACTTTAGGATGTTCTTGACCGCTGTCTAGTGTTCCATGCCGGGATTACTTTGGTACCTTCCTACCAAACTTACGGCAAGGTTTACATCAGGTCTGGTACACAGCATGGCATACATAATAGACCCTATAGCTGAGGCATAGGGGATGACACTCATCTTTTCTCTATCTTCTGCCGTGGTCGGGCATTGAGCTGAGCTCAATTTGACACCTTGCAACACAGGCAAGAACTCCTTCTTGGGCAGATCCATATTGAACTTCTTCAATATCTTATCAAGCTATGTGCTTTGTGAAAGACCTATGAGGCGTCTTGATCTATCCCTATAGATCTTGATGCCTAATATGTAAGCAGCTTCTCCAAGGTCCTTCATTGAAAAACACTTATTCAAGTAGGCCTTAATGTTGTCCAAAAGTTCTGTATCATTTCCCATCAAAAGTATGTCATCTACATATAATATGAGAAATGCTACAGAGCTCCCACTCATTTTCTTGTAAACGCAGGCTTCTCCATAAGTCTGCATAAACCCAAACGCTTTGATCATCTCATCAAAGCGAATGTTCTAACTCCGAGATGCTTGCACCAGCCCATAAATGGATCGCTGGAGCTTGGATACCTTGTTAGCATTCTCAGGCTCGACAAAACCTTCCGGCTGCATCATATATAGTTCTTCCTTAAGATGGCCGTTAAGGAATGCCGTTTTGACGTCCATTTGCCATATCTCATAATCATAGTATGCGGCAATTGCTAACATGATTCGGATGGACTTTAGCTTCGCTACGGGAGAGAATGTCTCATCGTAGTCAACCCCTTGAACTTGTCGATAACCCTTAGCGACAAGTCGAGCTTTATAGATGGTAACATTACCATCCGCGTCCGTCTTTTTCTTAAAGATCCATTTGTTTTCTATCGCTCGCCGATCATCGGGCAAGTCTGTCAAAGTCCATACTTCGTTTTCATACATGGATCCTATCTCGGATTGCATGGCTTCAAGCCATTTTGTGGAATCTGGGCCCGCCATCGCTTCTTCATAGTTCGAAGGTTCACCGTTGTCTAACAACATGATTTCCAGGACAGGGTTGCCATACCACTCTGGTGTGGAACGTGTCCTCGTGGACCTACGAAGTTCAGTAGTAACTTGATCCGAAGTACCTTGATCAACATCATTAACTTCCTCTTCACTTGGTGCTGGCACCACAGGAACATCTTCCTGAGCTGCGCTTCTCACCGGTTCAAGAGGTAGTACTTCATCAAGTTCCACCTTCCTCCCACTTACTTCTCTCGAGAGAAACTCTTTCTCCAGAAAGGACCCGTTCTTGGCAACAAAGATCTTGCCTTCGGATCTGAGGTAGAAGGTATACCCAATGGTTTCCTTAGGGTATCCTATGAAGACGCATTTTTCTGACTTGGGTTCGAGCTTTTCAGATTGAAGTTTCTTGACATAAGCATCGCATCCCCAAACTTTTAGAAACGACAGCTTAGGTTTCTTCCCAAACCATAATTCATACAGTGTCGTCTCAACGGATTTAGACGGTGCCCTATTTAAAGTGAATGTAGCTGTCTCTAGAGCGTATCCCCAAAATGATAGCGGTAAATCGGTAAGAGACATCATAGATCGCAACATATCCAATAAAGTGCGATTACGACGTTCGGATACACCGTTACGCTGAGGTGTTCCAGGCGACGTGAGTTGTGAAACAATTCCACATTTCCTTAAGTGCGTACCAAATTCATGACTTCAATATTCTCCTCCACGATCTAATCGTAAGAACTTTATCTTTCGGTCACGTTGATTCTCTACCTCATTCTGAAATTCCTTGAACTTTTCAAAGGTCTCAGACTTGTGTTTCATCAAGTAGACATACCCATATCTACTCAAGTCGTCAGTGAGAGTGAGAACATAACGATATCCTCCGCGAGCCTCAACGCTCATTGGACCGCACACATCAGTATGTATGATTTCCAATAAGTTGGTTGCTCGCTCCATTGTTCCGGAGAACGGAGTCTTGGTCATTTTGCTCATGAGGCATGGTTCGCATGTGTCAAATGATTCATAATTGAGAGACTCTAAAAGTCCATCAGCATGGAGCTTCTTCATGCGCTTGACACCAATGTGACCAAGGCGGCAGTGCCACAAGTATGTGGGACTATCGTTATCAACTTTACATCTTTTGGTATTCACACTATGAATATGTGTAACATCACGTTCGAGATTCATTAAGAATAAACCATTGACCATCGGGGCATGACCATAAAACATATCTCTCATATAAATAGAACAACCATTATTCTCGGATTTAAATGAGTAGCCATCTCGTATTAAACGAGATCCAGATACAATGTTTGTGCTCAAAGCTGACACTAAATAACAATTATTGAGGTTTAAAACTAATCCTGTAGGTAAATGTAGAGGTAGCGTGCCGACGGTGATCACATCGACCTTGGAACCATTCCCGACGCGCATCGTCACCTCGTCCTTCGCTAGTCTCCGCTTATTCCGCAGCTCCTGCTTTGAGTTACAAATGTGAGAAACCGCACCGGTATCAAATACCCAGGAGCTACTACGAGTACTGGTAAGCTACACATCAATTACATGTATATCACATATACCTTTAGTGTTGCCGGCCTTCTTGTCCGCTAAGTACTTGGGGCAGTTCCGCTTCCAGTGACCACTTCCCTTGCAATAAAAGCACTCAGTCTCAGGCTTGGGTCCATTCCTTGGCTTCTTTCCGGTAACTGGCTTACCGGGCGCGGCAACTCCCTTGACGTCCTTCTTGAAGTTCTTCTTACCCTTACCTTTCTTGAACTTAGTGGTTTTATTCACCATCAACACTTGATGTTCCTTTTTTATCTCTACCTCCGCTGATTTCAGCATTGAATATACCTCAGGAATGGTCTTTTCCATCCCCTGCATATTGAAGTTCATCACAAAGCTCTTGTAGCTCGGTGGAAGCGACTAAAGGATTCTGTCAATAACCGCATCATCTGGGAGATTAACTCCCAGCTGAGTCAAGCGGTTGTGCAACCCAGATATTTTGAGTATGTGCTCACTGACAGAACTATTTTCCTCCATCTTACAACTGAAGAACTTGTCGGAGACTTCATATCTCTCGACCCGGGCATGAGCTTGGAAAACCATTTTCAGCTCTTCGAACATCTCATATGCTCCGTGTTGCTCAAAACGCTTTTGGAGCCCCGGTTCTAAGCTGTAAAGCATGCTGCACTGAACGAGGGAGTAATCATCAGCACGAGACTGCCAAGCGGTCATAACGTCTTGGTTCTCTGGGATAGGTGCTTCACCTAGCGGTGCTTCTAGGACATAATCTTTCTTGGCAGCTATGAGGATGATCCTCAGATTCCGAACCCAGTCCGTATAGTTGTTGCCATCATCTTTCAGCTTGGTTTTCTCTAGGAACGCGTTGAAGTTGAGGGTAACATGGGCCATTTGATCTACAAGACATATTCTAAAGATTTTAGACTAAGTTCATGATAATTAATTTCATCTAATCAAATTATTCAATGAACTCCCACTCAGACAGACATCCCTCTAGTCATCTAAGTGAAACATGATCCGAGTCAACTCGGCCGTGTCCGATCATCACGTGAGACGGACTAGTCGACATTGGTGAACATCTCCATGTTGATCGTATCTTCTATACGACTCATGCTCGACCTTTCGGTCCTCCGTGTTCCGAGGCCATGTCTGTACATGCTAGGCTCGTCAAGTCAACCTAAGTGTATTGCATGTGTAAATCTGGCTTACACCCGTTGTATTCGAACGTTAGGATCTATCACATCCGATCATCACGTGGTGCTTCGGAACAACGAACCCTCGTAACGGTGCACAGTTAAGGGGAACACTTTCTTGAAATTATTGCGAGGGATCATCTTATTTAAGCTACCGTCGTTCTAAGCAAATAAGATGAAAAACATGATAAACATCACATGCAATCAAATAGTGACATGATATGGCCATTATCATATTGCTCATTTGATCTCCATCTTTGGGGCGCCACGATCATCTTCGTCACTGGCATGACACCATGATCTCCATCATCATGATCTCCATCATCGTGTCTTCACGAAGTTGTCACGCCAACGATTACTTCTACTTCTATGGCTAACGTGTTTAGCAATAAAGTAAAGCAATTTACATGGCGTTATTCAATGACACGCAGGTCATACAAAAAATAAAGACAACTCCTATGGCTCCTGCCGGTTGTCATACTCATCGACATGCAAGTCGTGATTCCTATTACAAGAACATGATCTCATACATCACATATATATCATTCATCACAACTTTTGGCCATATCACATCACAAAACACATGCTGCAAAAACAAGTTAGACGTCCTCTAATTGTTGTTGCATGTTTTTATGTGGCTGCAATAGGGTTCTAGCAAGAACGTTTTCTTACCTACGTGAAAGCCACAACGTGATATGCCAACTTCTATTTACCCTTCATAAGGACCCTTTTCGTCATTCCGCTCCAACTAAAGTGGGAGAGACAGACACGCGCTAGCCACCTTATGCAACTAGTGCATGTCAGTCGGTGGAACCTGTCTCACGTAAGCGTACGTGTAAGGTCGGTCCGGACCGCTTCATCCCATGATGCCGCCGAAGCAAAATAAGACTAGTAGTGGCATGAAAGTTGACAACATCTACACCCACAACAAATTGTGTTCTACTCGTGCAAAGAGAACTACACATAGACCTAGCTCATGATGCCATTGTTGGGGAACATTGCAGAAAATAAAAAAAATCTACGCTTTCACCAAGATCAATCTATGAGTTCATCTAGCAACGAGAGAAAGGAGTGCATCTACATACCCTTGTAGATCGCGAGCGGAAGCGTTCAAGAGAACGGGGTTGAGGGAGTCGTACTTGTTGTGATCCAAATCACCGATGACCCTAGTGCTGAACAGACAGCACCTCCGCGTTCAACACACGTACGGTTGAGGAAGACGTCTCCTCCTTCTTGATCCAGCAAGGGGAAGGAGAGGTTGATGGAGATCCAGCAGCACGACAGCGTGGTGGTCGATGCAGCAGCGATCTCGGCAGGGCTTCGCCAAGCTTCTACGAGAGGAAGAGGTGTAGCAAGGGGAGAGGGGGGCGCCAAGAGCATGGGTGTGGCTGCCCTCCCTCCCCCCTCTTTATATAGGCCCCCTGGGGGGCGCCAGCCCTAGGAGATGGGATCTCCAAGGGGGTGAGGGAGTCCTGGATTAGGGGGTGTCCGGATAGCTGAACTATCACCGTTGGCCGGACTCCTGGACTATGAAGATACAAGATTGAAGACTTCGTCCCGTGTCCGGATGGGACTTTCCTTGGCGTGGAAGGCAAGCTTGGCGATACGGATATGTAGATCTCCTACCATTGTAACCGACTCTGTGTAACCCTAACCCTCTTTGGGGCCTATATAAACCGGAGGGTTTTAGTCCGTAGGACGAACAACAATCATACCATAGGCTAGCTTCTAGGGTTTAGCCTCTCTGATCTCGTGGTAGATCTACTCTTGTACTACCCATATCATCAATATTAATCAAGCAGGAGTAGGGTTTTACCTCCATCGAGAGGGCCCGAACCTGGGTAAAAACATCGTGTCCCTTGTCTCCTATTACCATCCGCCTAGACGCACAGTTCGGGACCCCCTACCCGAGATCCGCCGATTTTGACACCGACATTGGTGCTTTCATTGAGAGTTCCTCCGTGTTGTCATCCTTAGGCCCGATGGCTCCTCCGATCATCAACAACGATGCGGTCCAGGGTGAGACTTTTCTCCCCGGACAGATCTTCATATTCGGCGGCTTTGCACTGCGGGCCAATTCGCTTGGCCATCTGGAGCAGATTGAAAGCTACGCCCCTGGCCATCAGGTCAGATTTGGAAGTTTGAACTATACGGCTGACGTCCGCGGAGACTTGATCTTTGACGGGTTCGAGCCACAGCCAAACGCGCCGCACTGTCACTGTCGGTGTCAAAACCGGCGGATCTCGGGTAGGGGGTCCCGAACTGTGCGTCTAGGCGGATGGTAACAGGAGACAAGGGACACGATGTTTTACCCAGGTTCGGGCCCTCTTGATGGAGGTAAAACCCTACGTCCTGCTTGATTGATATTGATGATGTGGGTATTACAAGAGTAGATCTACCACGAGATCAAGGAGGCTAAACCCTAGAAGCTAGCCTATGGTATGATTGTTGTTATGTCCTACGGACTAAAACCATCCGGTTTATATAGACACCGGAGAGGGCTAGGGTTACACAGAGTCGGTTACAATGGTAGGAGATCTACATATCTGTATCGCCAAGCTTGCCTTCCACGCCAAGGAAAGTCCCATCCGGACACGGGACGAAGTCTTCAATCTTGTATCTTCATAGTCTTGGAGTCCGGCCGATGATGATAGTTCGGCTATCCGGACACCCCCTAATCCGGGACTCCCTCAGTAGCCCCCGAACCAGGCTTCAATGACGACGAGTCCGGCGCGTATATTGTCTTCGGCGTTGCAAGGCGGGTTCTCCTTCACATTCCATGTGCCTGTCGAATAGTGTCCGGCTTCCTTATAAATGTTGCGCTCCTTGGCTTCCACGTCCAATAATGGCCCTCTTCCACGTGTCGTATGAATGCGAAAAGCTAGGGTATTTTTGTGTTTTACCCCCTAGCCACGCGAATGAGCTGCCTATAAGAGAGGCGAGGATCTAGATCCAACTCACACCATCCTCCTTCCGCAAGTACTCATCGAAGCGCCTCTGACAAAAATCCATTCCATCATGGATAGTCGACGCGGCTCCTCCTCTCGCGCTCCCAGCCCTCAGCCAGGAGATTGGGAGAGATGCTCAGTTCCACACAGCGAGCTAGTGACGCTCCAAACCGAGGGATATCTTCCCCCAGCCTTCATGGTTCCGGTCGAGCCGGACTGGCCACCTACACGGGTGGAAAGCAGGCGGAGAGCGTCCCCAATCCCTCCAAAGGAGAGCGGGTATGCTTCATCCCTTATCTAATAAGGGGACTCGGATTTCCCATACATCCGTTTCTCCGGGGGCTCCTGGAGTTCTATGGACTCCAGCTTCACCACCTTACACCTGCCTCCATTTTGCACATCGCGGGCTTTGTAGCTCTTTGCGAGCTGTTCTTGGGCGTTGAGCCCCATTTTGTGCTATGGAAGAGATTGTTTTGCCTCGTACCCCGTTCTCACGAGGGGTCGATATATCAAGTGGGCGGAGCCGAAATATAGCGCATCGCCGGGACCGGATATCTATCCGGAACCCCTAAGAAGGCGTCTGAAGACTGGCCTTCGGAATGGTTTTATATGGAGGACGCCCCTCTGCCAGATCCAGTTCGGATCGGCCTCCCGGAGTTCAGCAACGCTCCCTTGAAGAAACGCCTGAGTTGGCTCCCGCGGAGCCCTCAACGGGAAGATGATGGGAGCGTCCAATATCTGATGGGCCGGATAAGGTTACTGGCCCACTCCGGATTGACCATGATTGGAGTCATGGCCACATGCATTATGCGAGGGGTGCAGCCGCTCCAATATAGGGGCCACCCCATGTGGGATTTCAACGGGGAGGATGACGCCACCCGTCATGGCCGCAAGGGGCCGGGATCGGCCGCCGATCTGGTGAAGATCCTGTCTGGCTTGTACAAGGGGGAGAAGGAGGACTTCCTCCGCGCGAGTCCATTGAATTGATTCTCCATGAATAACCCTCGGAGCTGTGTAAGCGGACGTTTATCTGTCTGATCCATATTCCCAAAGTCAAGTGTCTCACTTTGTGATTCTGACGCAGGAGTTGCGCCGGGACATGGAGGGCATACATAGCCTGACTCCACAACCCGAGGATCCGGGACGATCCCTTGATCCGGCCTCCGAAGAGGATCCGGACATAAAGGTGGAGCTGATTGACGGGGTGTTCCACCAACTTAGCATGGACAATGCTCTAGTCGCCATTATGGCTGACTACCCCGTTTATCTCCAGCTTCCCAGGTGACTACGACCGGAGTCCTGACACCATCATTTGATCCATGCTCATTTCTGACCATCATATACCAATGGTGCATCACAGGAGGCACCTTTAAGGCGGGAAGCCGAACCCGCGGCGGCTGACCAACAAGGGTCAGTTCGGCCCAGCAGGCGGAAGAGGAGTGCGGCGCGAATCGAAACATCACCGCAATAGTATGGCGCACCGCTGTTTTTAAAGGAAAGATCCCTAGGAGGTATATTAACGCTCATGATTTTCCCAGGAGGAAGAGCGCTCGCCGGACAGTGTCCGGAGAGGTTGCCAATCAAGCCTCCGCTGGCCATGCTCCAACGCGTGGTCCGGAAGGGGAGGCAAACACAAGGCATGAGTCGGATGCTCCTCCAACGGAAGATACCGACAGGTTGTCCGCCACCAGGTCTGATGTGGAGAGCGCCATGAATCACAGGCGCCGCCGGACGGTTCTTCGTGACGCGTGTTTCTCTCCGGAGGCACTGAATGCCTTTAATGCGGGAGACGCGCACCTCCATGCCGCTCGAGATGGTCTAACCAGAGCCACGGAGCAGTATGCAAAAGACATACGGGTGAGGAATTTTAATAGTTATATATGCCAGTAGCCCCCGAGACTTAGAATAGTTAGAATAACTGATTTAAGGATCATTTGTTTATGCAGGATCTTGCGGAGAAGAATACCTGTCCGACCCAGGAGCTTCAAGAGTGCAAGGCCCAACTTGAGGCCGCACTAGCCGCCGCAGGGGGAGCCGCAGAGACCCCCTCTGGTAATACATACTTCGAAAAGATAAGTGGTTTATGAAGTGCGGCGTGTGTGTAAGTCTGACAATTAAATTGCAGAGGGTGCCGGACTGGAACCGGACAAGCAACATCTGCTACGCCAGCTGAAGGCCAGCGAGAAGGTGCTTATGAGGGTGCAGCAGGAGAGGAACAAACTCCAAGATGCCAACACCCAGCTGGGCGAAGAACTAAAAGATGTTCGGGTCCAGCTGTCTGACTCCATAAAGGAGAATCGGCGGCTTCATCGCGGCATTTACAGTAAGTGCTTGAGCAAACTCTTTTGAAAAGAAGAGTTCAGCGAGGAAGTCGATTGACAGAAATGTGTCTGTAGGCGTGCTCACGGGTCGTCCGGCAGAGGAAATGCCTGCTTCCACGGGTGACCTTCTTCCCGAGTTGCTGCAACTGCACGAACGTATTCGGCGGGCGATGAGCGGCGTCGTCCAGGCCTTATGGCCGTCCGTCTCCCTACCCGAGGGTCTTGGAGGGCTTGCTGACAAGCTTCAGGGAGTACGGCAGCGCTTCCGTCTGTGGAAGATATCGGCTTGCCGTCAAGGCGCCAGAGAGGCCTGGGCCATGGTGAAGACGCGGTACACGAAGGCTGATCCAAACCACATGGCCGAGGTCGGACCTGTGGGGCCCGATGGGAAGGAGATCCCTGTGAGCTTAATGTACGGCCAAGTAGAGTTGGCCGCAAAATATTCCCAACGGGACTGTAAACTAGACAGCCTGTTAGATGGGATTGAAGAGGAGTTCAATCAGTCAATTTGACGATGTAATTTTAAAATGACATGTAAAATGCCTTCTAGCCGGACTGTAGATTGTTTGTCTTTGCGGACCTTTTCACTTCAACCTCGGGACCCAACAGTCCAGAGTGTGTCCGAATACCCTAGCGGTTATAAAAACCGGGCATGCATGGAGACCAGGCGTAGGGGTCATTAGTGCTTTATCAGACAAGTGCCCAACTAGTTATGTTATATTACATGGTTAGTAAGAAACATCTTCCAGGGAGAATAGTTCCGTTAGGGGTTCCTTTCCCTGGGAGGCATGCCCTAAGGTGCATGTCCTTACTGCGAAAAGAGCAGAAAAAGCATCTGGGGGCAGATAAGTTTAAATAAGTAATAGATCATCTTTCAAGTCACCGACCGAATATTCCCTTAAGAACGCTAGCTTTCGGCTTCACCCAGTCTGAGGTACACATCCGGCTGACCCGGCAGTAACAATCGCAGAGGTGCTCCCTTTACCTCCTAGCCGAACAATCGGGAACGTAGGGGTAAGCACAGGAGCCAGGCAACCCAGCTTGCCAAAACTTAAGTCATATCGATGCATATAATGGTGAATAAAAGGTACATGCGAAGTATGACACATGTGTTGGGCATGAAGCCCGTATAAATAAGCTTCTGTTAAAGAAGCCCCCAGGTATAATGAGTGCTAGTAGCACATCAAGTGTGTGCGAACAATGCGCATATCAGCCCGCCAAAGGCTTTTACTAAAAAAGGGGGGGAAGAAGGAGGGGAACAAGAGACAGTGAAAATATAAAAGGTGGACGGAGGAGGGAGATGAACTCTGAGTCCGGCGCTAGGCGTAGAATCTTCGGAGACGGGCTGCGTTCCATGGGTTCAGCTCAAGTCGGTTGTCAGATGCGTTACATAGACGGTATGCTCTGCCGGTCAGGACTTGGTCGATGATGAAGGGACCTTCCCATTTGGGCTTGAGTTTGTCCTTTTTCTTGTCCGGCAGGCGTAGAACAAGTTCGCCAACATTGTAAGTTTTGGCCCGTACTTCTCTGCATTGATATCTTTGAGCCTGCTGCTGGTAGAATGCGGAACGAGCTTTTGCCACGTCCCACTCCTCCTCTAAGGCGTCCAAACTGTCCTGCCGATCCAACTCGGCTTCTCTTTCTTCGTACATGCGCACGCGAGGTGAGTCATGAATTATATCGCAGGGCAAAACTGCCTCTGCGCCGTACACCATAAAAAATGGTGTGAATCCGGTAGTGTGGTTCGGCGTGGTCCGCAGCCCCCAGAGTACGGAGTCGAGCTCCTCTACCCAGTGCGTGTTAGATTCCGTGAGGGACCGCACTAATCTGGGTTTGATGCCGCTCATGATTAGACCATTTGCTCGTTCGACTTGACCGTTAGTTTGGGGGTGATAGACTGAAGCGTAGTCGAGCCTGATGCCCATGTTTTTGCACCAGAGTTTAACCTCGTCGGCCGTGAAATTCATGCCGTTATCAGTGATGATGCTGTGGGGGACACCATAACGGTGTACTACCCCGGATATGAAGTCTATCACGGGTCCGGATTCGGCCGTTTTAACTGGCTTGGCCTCTATCCATTTGGTGAATGTGTCCACCATGACCAATAGGTATTTTTGCTTGTGGGTTCCCCCTTTAAGGGGTCCAACCATATCAAGCCCCCAGACCGCGAACGGCCAGGTGATGGGTATAGTTTGAGGGCGGTGGGTGGCATGTGGCTTTGATTAGCAAAGAGCTGGCAACCGACGCATCGTTGGACTAAGTCCTGAGCATCTGCCCGGGCAGTCGGCCAATAAAATCCTGTACGGAAGGCCTTGCCTACAAGGGCCCGGGCTGCGGCGTGGTGCCTTCCGAGTCCGGCGTGAATTTCAGCCAGGAGATTTCGCCCTTCCTCTTCGGAGATACACCTTTGAAGGACTCCGGTTGTGCTTTTCTTATAAAGTTCTCCCTCATGGACCTTGTAGGCTTTAGATCGCCGAACTATGCAGCGGGCCTCATTTTGGTCCTCGGGGAGTTCCTGCCTAGTTAAGTAGGCTAGGAATGGTTCCATCCACGGGGCGATTACTGCCATTATTTCATGGGCTGAGGGTGTTATTTCATTGGCTGAGCCACCGACTGTGTCAGAATGTTCTGTGTTGGGTGGCGCAGTTGGTTCCGGGTTGCTATTTCCGGACTCCTCTTCCCATAGTACGGATGGCTTAAAGAGCCGCTCCAGGAAGATGTTTGGAGGGACGGCGTCGCGTTTTGCGCCGATGCGTGCCAACACGTCGGCTGCCTGGTTATTATCCCGTGCTACATGGTGGAATTCGAGTCCTTCGAACCGAGCTGACATTTTTAAGACGGTGTTACGATAGGCTGCCATTTTCGGATCCTTGGCGTCAAAGTCTCCATTTACTTGGGATATTGCGAGGTTTGAATCCCCGCGCACCTCTAGGCGTTGAATACCCATGGAGATTGCCATCCGGAGGCCATGTAGAAGGGCCTCGTATTCGGCTGCATTGTTAGAGTCTGTGTACATTATCTGAAGTACGTATTGGACTGTGTCTCCGGTTGGGGACGTTAGTACGATGCCAGCCCCCAAGCCGGCCAACATTTTGGAGCCATCGAAATGCATGATCCAATTGGAGTATGCGCCGTACTCTTTAGGGAGTTCGGCTTCGGTCCATTCGGCGATGAAGTCAGCCAAAACTTGCGACTTTATAGATCGCCTTGGTTTGTAGGTTATGTCAAATGGTAAGAGCTCAATGGCCCATTTTGCAATCCTGCCCATCGCGTCGCGGTTGTTTATGATGTCGTTGAGGGGTACTTCGGAGGCCACTGTTATCGAGCACTCTTGAAAGTAGTGTCACAGCTTCCGGGATGCCATGAACATCGCGTATGCTATCTTTTGATAATGTGGATACCGGGACTTGCATGGGGTTAAGACAGTGGATACGTAGTACACTGGTTTTTGAAGAGGGAATTTGTGTCCTTCTATTTCTCGTTCGACGGCGAGCGCTGCGCTGACAACTTGATGTGTTGTCGCGATATATAATAACATTGGTTCGCCTAGGTTGGGCATGGCCAGGACCGGATTTGTTGCTAATATGGCCTTCATTTCTTCGAGTCCGGCCGTGGCAGCATCCGTCCACTCGAAGTGTTCGGTGCGCCAGAGGAGGCGGTAGAGAGGCAATGCCTTTTCTCCCAAACGGGAGATGAAGCGGCTTAGAGCCGCCACGCATCCAGTCAGTTTTTGTATTTGTTTGAGGTCTTTTGGGATATCCAGTTGTGACAGAGCTCGGATATTGGCTGGGTTTGCTTCAATTCCTCTACCGGATACAATGAAGCCCAAGAGCCTTCCGGCTGGTACGCCGAAAACGCATTTTTCTGGGTTGAGCTTAATGTCATATGCTCGGAGGTTGTCGAATGTGAGCCTCAAATCGTCTACTAGAGTTTCGACGTGTTTGGTCTTAACGACCATATCGTCTACGCATGCCTCCACTGTTTTGCCGATCTGGGTAGCCAGACATGTCTGAATCATGCGCTGATATGTTGTGCCGGCATTTTTAAGTCCGAAGGGCATTATGTTGAAGCAGAATGGTCCGTATGGAGTAATGAATGCCGTTGCGGCCTGGTCTGTTTCTGCCATCTTGATTTGATGGTATCCGGAGTATGCATCGAGGAAACACAATGAATCGTGCCCCGCGGTAGCATCAATGATTTGGTCGATGCGGGGGAGGGGGAAAGGATCCTTTGGATATGCCTTATTAAGGTCTTTAAAATCCACACAAAGGCGCCAGGATTTGTCCTTTTTTGGTACCATTACCAGGTTTGCTAGCCAGTCCGGATGTTTATATCTCTGATGAATCCAGCTTCTAATAGTTTGGCTAGCTCCTCTCTCATTGCCTGTCTTTTGGGTTCGGAAAATTGTCGAAGAGCCTGTTTGACTGGCTTGAATCCTTTTAGGATATTTAGGCTGTGCTCTGCCAGCCTGCGTGGGATTCCTGGCATATCTGAAGGGTTCCAGGAAAAAATGTCCCAATTTTCCCGAAGGAATTCTCGTAGTGCGGATTTTACATCAGGGTTTAATTGTGCCCCAATGGAGGCCGTCTTTGTGGGGTCTGTTGGATGGACCTGGAATTTAACTATTTCATCTGCTGGTTTAAAAGAGGTGGACTTAGATCTCTTATCGAGTATCACATCGTCCTTATTCACCGTGGAGCGTAGTGCAGTGAGTTCTTTTGCCGCTAGGGATTCGGATAGTGCCTCTAGGGCTAGTGCGGCTGTCTTATTTTCAGCGCGGAGTGCTATATCCGGATCACTGACTAGAGTGATGATTCCATTGGGCCCGGGCATTTTGAGCTTCGTGTACCCGTAATGGGGTACGGCTTGGAAAATTGTGAATGCCTCTCGCCCTAATAGAGCTTGATATCCGCTGCTGAACGGGGCCACTTGGAATGTGACTTCTTCGGACCTGTAGTTGTCCGACGAGCCGAACACCACATCTAGTGTGATTTTTCCTGTGCAGCGTACTTCCCGACTAGGGATTATTCCTCTAAAGGTTGTGCTGCTTCGCTCAATGCGGTTCCAGTCTATTTCCATTTTTTTGGAGGGTTTCCTCGTAGATGAGGTTTAATCTGCTGCCGCCATCCATGAGTACCTTGGTAAGACGAAAGTCGTCCACTATTGGACTGAGGACCAATGCGGCTGGTGCTCGGGCTGTTCGGAATTTAGGTTCGTCGCTGGCATTGAAGGTGATAGCCGTGTCGCTCCATGGATTTGTTGTTGCTACTTGGTAGACTTCGGCGAGGCTGCGGATTGTTCATTTCCGCATATTATTTGATGCGAAAGTCTCGAAGACTGTTAATACCGTACTGGTACTGTTGGGCTGGTTCTCCGGGGCTAGAAGCCCTTCGCCACTTCTGGCCACCTGCCGTAGTATCCAACATGCTTGGAGGCTATGTGTTGGAGTGGCGCCTTTTGCATTATGGATTTTGCAGGGTCCGCTGAGCCATCCCTCCAGTACGGTTCCGAACCCTTTAGGGGTTTTTTGCTTTTTGGTTTTTGACCCAGGTGCTTGAGCATGGTGCACCCTTTTATTCCGGACTAAGATTATGTTCAGGGCCAGATTGTCCCAAAATCCAGTTTCGGTTTTCCAGGCCCATCGCACAGTATTTTCGTACTATGGTCGCCAAGTCGGCGAAGCGCGTGACCTCGCGACGACTTATGGCGTTCATGATTCCCTTGTCCGTGCAATTGTTGCAGAAAATAGAGATTGCGCTTTCCTCATGGCAGTCCTTTATCCTGTCCATAGCCAGGAGGAATCTGGTCCAGTAATGATGTACTGTTTCATCGGGCTCTTGCCGTATTTGAGATAGATCGCTTGTGTTTGGGTGGGGGTGGAACTAAATTCAGAACCCCGCCCAATCTGAGGCTCAAAGGCCAAGGAGTTTCCGGATTTGGAAGCTTGGATTGCTGGAGGTCGTCCAACGGATCTAGTCCGCTGTCTGACTTTAGGTTCAGTACTCGATTAACGTCCGTCCCTCCGCGGGAATCCGGCATGGAGGGATCGGGAATCCGGACATAACTGGTTTTTAACATAGAAGAATAGTCGCCGCGTTGTTCTTCTACCACAGCAACATGGTGGGTAGCCTGGGGAGAGTTAATTTCTCTCAGATCGGTTTTAAGCCCAATCTGATCGTAGTCTGTAGCGACTCCCAGGGCGGCGATGCGATCCAAGAGCTCGTTTATGGAAGAGAGCTCCATCGGATCCAGCTGCTCGGCGAATTCCGAGTTGATGCGAAGATCGCTTTTGATGACCCGAGAGGTCATTGTCGAAGCGGTGGCCGAACAGGCGGTAATAAAAAAACCACCTAGCCGGATAGCTTGACCGGCGGCCAAAGCTCCTTTGGCAATGGTACCGTCTTTAAAGACGGGAAGAGGCATCCTTCCTGATTGCGACGGTACAGAGGAACTCTCAATGAAAGCACCAATGTCAGTGTCAAAACCGGCGGATCTCGGGTAGGGGGTCCCGAACTGTGCGTCTAGGCGGATGGTAACAGGAGACAAGGGACACGATGTTTTACCCAAGTTCGGGCCCTCTTGATGGAGGTAAAACCCTACATCCTGCTTGATTGATATTGATGATGTGGGTATTACAAGAGTAGATCTACCACGAGATCAAGGAGGCTAAACCCTAGAAGCTAGCCTATGGTATCAGGGGCGGATCTAGAGGGTGGACAGGGTGGGCCACGGCCCACCCTGGAATTTCAGATCAGCCCATATACTATAGGAGACATAGAGTGGTAAAAAAAAGTAAAAAGCCCATCAGTAGCTAGTACCAGTTCACCACTGCGCTGTGGCCCAAGACACTTATTAGGCTGACACTCACCACTCGTTACCCAAACTAGCCCAATGCAAGCAGCTTGCTTCCCTGTCGCTGACTGTCAAGTACAATTACCATCGTTGATTTTGCTACAGCACCGTCGTGACATTGACGCCACCATTGCTACATGAAAACTGGGTTTTGTTTCACTTTCCACACGGGAATATTTCTGCAAGTAAAGAATATTGATGTGATGCCTTTTTCCTAACCATGACAGATTATTTGATTGTGTAGTAAATTTCCTTCATTTTTTTATATTTCTTTAAGCTATTCGAGTTATCGTCACTATGATGCAAAAAAAGAAAGTTCTTGCTACTTAGACCTTTTAGATATGACATGGGACAACGTCTGCTGTTGTTTATTTTGAACACCCAAATTTAAAATCCTAGATCCGCCGGTGACATATCATATTTGTGGTCAATTTTTTTTCAACATGGACCACCCTGTTTCAAAATCCTAGATCCGCCACTGTATGGTATGATTGTTGTTATGTCCTACGGACTAAAACCATCCGGTTTATATAGACACCGGAGAGGGCTAGGGTTACACAGAGTCGGTTACAATGGTAGGAGATCTACATATCTGTATCGCTAAGCTTGCCTTCCACGCTAAGGAAAGTCCCATCCGGACACGGGACGAAGTCTTCAATCTTGTATCTTCATAGTCTTGGAGTCCGGCCGATGATGATAGTTCGGCTATCCGGACACCCCCTAATCCGAGACTCCCTCAGTAGCCCCCGAACCAGGCTTCAATGACGATGAGTCCGGCGCGTATATTATCTTCGGCGTTGCAAGGCGGGTTCTCCTTCACATTCCATGTGCCTGCCAAATAGTGTCCGTCTTCCTTATAAATGTTGCGCTCCTTGGCTTCCACGTCCAATAATGGCCCTCTTCCATGTGTCGCATGAATGCGAAAAGCTAGAGTATTTTTGTGTTTTACCCCCTAGCCACGCGAATGAGCTGCCTATAAGAGAGGCGAGGATCTAGATCCAACTCACACCATCCTCCTTTCGCAAGTACTCATCGAAGCGCCTCTGACAAAAATCCATTCCATCATGGATAGTCGACGCGGCTCCTCCTCTCGCGCTCCCAGCCCTCAGCCAGGAGATTGGGGGAGATGCTCAGTTCCACACAGCAAGCTAGTGACGCTCCAAACCGAGGGATATCTTCCCCCAGCCTTCATGGTTCCGGTTCGAGCTGGACTGGCCACCTACAGGGGTGGAAAGCAGGCGGAGAGCGTCCCCAATCCCTCCAAAGGAGAGCGGGTATGCTTCATCCCTTATCTAATAAGGGGACTCGGATTTCCCATACACCCGTTTCTTCGGGGGCTCCTGGAGTTCTATGGACTCCAGCTTCACCACCTTACACCTGCCTCCATTCTGCACATCGCGGGCTTTGTAGCTCTTTGCGAGATGTTCTTGGGCGTTGAGCCCCATTTTGCGCTGTGGAAGAGATTGTTTTGCCTCGTACCCCGTTCTCACGAGGGGTCGATATATCAAGTGGGCGGAGTCGAAATATGGCGCATCGCCGGGACCGGATATCTATCCGGAACCCCTAAGAAGGCGTCCGAAGACTGGCTTTCGGAATGGTTTTATATGGAGGACGCCCCTCTGCCGGATCCAGTTTGGATCGGCCTCCCGGAGTTCAGCAACGCTCCCTTGAAGAAACGCCTGAGTTGGCTCCCGCGGAGCCCTCAACGGGAAGATGATGGGAGCGTCCAATATCTGATGGGCCGGATAAGGTTACTGGCCCACTCCGGATTGACCATGATTGGAGTCATGGCCACGTGCATTATGCGAGCGGTGTAGCCGCGTCGTTGTTGATGATCGAAGAAGCCATTGAGCCTATCGGTGACGACACAGAGGAACTCTCAATGAAAGCACCAATGTCGGTGTCAAAACCGGTGGATCTTGGGTAGGGGGTCCCGAACTGTGCGTCTAGGCGGATGGTAACAGGAGACAAGGGACACGATGTTTTACCCAGGTTCGGGCCCTCTTGATGGAGGTAAAACCCTACGTCCTGCTTGATTGATATTGATGATGTGGGTATTACAAGAGTAGATCTACCACGAGATCAAGGAGGCTAAACCCTAGAAGCTAGCCTATGGTATGATTGTTGTTATGTCCTACGGACTAAAACCATCCGGTTTATATAGACACCGGAGAGGGCTAGGGTTACACAGAGTCGGTTACAATGGTAGAAGATCTACATATCCGTATCGCCAAGCTTGCCTTCCACGCCAAGGAAAGTCCCATCCGGACACGGGACGAAGTCTTCAATCTTGTATCTTCATAGTCTTGGAGTCCGGCCGATGATGATAGTTCGGCTAACCGGACACCCCCTAATCCGGGACTCCCTCATGGGGTGCTCTACATGGATGTGTAGATCGTTTGGTTTGTAGGAATTGTAGGATGACAAATGTTTATATTGTATTGATCTGATTTTCATATGGGATATACCGGGTATATATAGAAGTACATGATAGGGTATGTGCTTGGAGTACAAGACAAGTCCTAGTATGTTTAAACTACTCTATCCCTATCTATAAACTCAATATATATTCTAACACAGTTTACGTCAATGAGCTCTGGTTCCGCATCAAGCCATCATCAAGCGCCCCAACAACAGTGGCATCTGCGTGCTCCGCCTTCAGTTGCACCATGGTCACGCGCTGCTCCTCCACCCCCGCCATGGGAGAAGAGGTCGTTTGGCCCGCCGGTCGGAGTCGCGACCTCAACGACCATGGCCTTCTCCTCCTCCGCCAGGGCCATGGGTCGCCCTCCTTCTCTGAGCTCAGAGGCCTCAATACATATATGGGAGAAAAGAGGACGTGAGTTGGGGATGCCTTTATCCCTTGATTATTTCTTCAATTTTGGGTTCGAGAAAAACAAATCCTTCTTTATACTTCTTCCTTTTTTATCACATATTAAGTTTGTCTTAAATCAAAACTTTTACAAGTTTGACCATGCTTGCCAAAAAAAGGATTTACAATACTAAATTAATATAATCAGATCCATCACAGAATATATCTTTCATGTTTAACTTATCTGATATTGTAGATATTGATAGTTTTTAATATAATTTTGGTCAAGCTTTACAATATTTGACTTAAGAAAAACGTGCTACACGAAGTAAAAAGAAATTGAGGAAGTAACAATAAGACATGTTAAAATTATCTTTTTCACCAAGACGACAAATCAATATATTTCCCAACAAACAATTATTAGCAATAGACAAGACAACCTTTGAGTTTTGTAAAATAAAGGGACCATGTCTGAGCAGAAAATCTACTCTTTTGAATCGCACTTCGAATCCTTTGTGTTATCCTACCTAACTTTTATTTATACATCTTTTGACACACATTCATGCCATTGTTCGTAATTCGGAAAATAACATAGATAGAGGTATTCAAAAATACATCTTGCATCTTGCTAGTACTTTCTTCGTTCTATAATGTAATGTAGTGCGTATATACTTTCTAAGAAGAAAAACAAACTTCGTAAACTCTGACAACATATGTATAGATATATTATACTCTATTTATTTGATAATATTATTGTCGATTGCTTTTTAAAGTAAATTTGGGTATTCCTCGTGCCTCGGTTTAGATAGGTAGGGTTTTGGTTCTCGCAAGGGCGACGCTCGGGCGGATGGGGGCGCCTCTTCTTCGAGTCGGTCTTCCGGTTTCCGATCCTTCTCAAGTTCATTTGTCGGGACGGATTAGACGGAGCTCCTGCGTAGATTTTTGCCAGCTCCTCGGAGCGGCGAGGTTAAAATTTCTCATCGTGCGTACGCAAGGGTGAGATTTGGTCCTTAGGGGCACATACACGAAGACTTTCCGGCCGTCATCGACAAGGTCAGTCCGGCTCTGGTATGGGAGCGGCGATAGCGGCACGTCGGCGGCTTGTTCTAGTGGCGGCAATGGCCGTTCGGTTGTTCATGGACCTGGATGTAATTTTTTTTTGTTTGAGGTGATTTTGTACTGTCAGTGAGTTTTTATAATAGATCTGATATTTTAAAAAATATAATATTTTAACTCCAAAAAGGAAATATGGGCAATGCATTCTGGAAGGAAGGGAGTAGTTGATTGGGCTGTACCGTACTGTGAAACAGCATAAACCATAAAGTGATTCCAGAAATGCGCGTGCTGTTTTGCTGTGCTCGTGCGTGCGGCCAGTGGTGGTGGGAACAGGATACAGAGGGGGTGTTTGGTTGAGAAGTTTTAGGATTTTTTCTAGTCTCAGGGACTAATTAAAAAAAACTTTCTAATAGAGTCTTTTTTTAGTTCGTTCCTAGGGACTTTTCTCTGAGACTAAAAAGTCCCTGAACCAAACACCCCCAGAGTTGGGGAAAGGGTAGAGGATGATGGCATCATGGAGCTCGTCACCACCCACGGCATCGGCGCGGGGCCTGCGCCGCTCACCAGTCGCGGGCGGCGCCGGCTAACGGAAGGCGGGCGCAGAAGCATCTCGGAACGCCCGGGCAGCGAGCGAGCGCGCGCGGGGTAGGGTTCGGATTGATTGAGCCCGCGCCGTCTGTTTTTTTCTGGGGGCTCTGGCGCCGCCGGCCATGGGCGGCCTCCGCCTCTCCGCCTGGGCGGCCGCGCCCTCCCCCTGCCCCTCCTCCGCCACGGCGCGGGGCTTCCCGCGGTCCCCGTCGGACTGGCGCGGGTTGCGTGGGCGCCGCGGCCGCAGCCGCTGCGCCCCGTCGTCCCCGCCCTCGGCGTCGCCCGCGCTGTCTCTCGGCGCGGCCGGCCGGCTCCGGGTCGGGGCGGACCGCGAGTGGCTGTGGGACTGCCGCGGCGGCGGCCTCGGGGGAGGAGGAGGGGGCAAGAAGGACTACGCCAAGGAGATGGAGGCGGCGGTGCGCGTCGTCCAGGTCGCCTGCACGCTGTGCCAGCGGGTGCAGGACTCGCTCCTCCTTGCGGACCCCGGCTCCGGCTCTGGCGGCGTCCACTCCAAGCTCGACCGTTCTCCGGTCACCGTCGCCGGTTCGTACTGTCACTCTTGAGTATTACCACTAGTAGCATTCAGTGTTCAAAACATTTCATTACACACCCTGAATACAGTTAGCAGCCAAGTTAGTCAAACTTGAACTCTGCTGTATTGGTAAACTTATATTACTATTAGAGCGAGTCTAGATGCCTGAACGGGATGCTGCTTAGTAAGATTATTGGTGTTGAGTGTTGACTTTTGAATTGTGCAAGTGTGGTAATCCTTTTTCCCCATTCGATAAATAAGACTGCGTGTTTGCACTGGTATACTGGTTCGCCTGTTACAGTACTGATAGTGGGCTGCAAATGCAATTCAGCTTGCAGCCTCGCACTGAAATATAGTGGGTGTTTCAAGTTCCAACGTATCAAGAATGGCCCATATATGAATATTATGCAACAAATTTTGTCTACCCGTGACGTCACTGAGTACCCGGAGCTAAATGTATAAACATTATTATGCTATAAATTGGGTCTATGTGGTGGTTAGTTCCTAATAAATCCATCTGTATTCCTTATGCCAGATTGGGGCGTGCAAGCGACAGTGAGCTGGCTACTCTCAGATTGCTTTGGTGATGAAAATGTGTCAATCGTAGCAGAGGAAGATGATAAGACACTGTCTAGTAGCGACGGCACGGCTTTGCTTGAGTCTGTTGTCGCTGCAGTCAATGGTTGCCTGGTTGAAGCTCCAAAGTATGGGCTGAGATCCCCGGAGAAAGACCTCGGGCCTCATGATGTTCTTCAAGCTATACGGAAGTGCAGCTCTACCGGAGGTCCAAAAGGAAGATTTTGGGTGCTTGATCCTGTGGATGGCACGCTTGGTTTTGTGCGTGGGGACCAATACGCTATTGCCCTCGCCTTAATTGAAGACGGGGAAGTTGTACTCGGTGTTCTCGGGTGCCCAAATTATCCAATGAAGAAGGAATGGCTCAACTACCACCAACGGTACTACAGGTTGATGTCTAAGGTTGCTCCCCCTACATCAGGATCCTGGAACAAGGGTTGCGTGATGTATGCTCATAAAGGATGTGGCCAAGCTTGGATGCAGCCATTGGTTCATGACTTTGGTATGCTTAGTTGGCATAACTCAAGGGAGGTTCAAGTATCATCCGTCAGTGATCCAGTTTCAGCAACATTCTGTGAACCTGTTGAGAAAGCCAACTCGAGCCATTCTTTCACTGCCGGACTTGCCCATAGTGTAGGCTTAAGGTCAGTTCTTAATTTCACTGTCTATGTGGTACTTTTATTAACCATGATAATATTATTTCACTAGAGTGCAGAATTTATTTTATAGATTTACATGTGGTAGTTGGCATATGGTACTGCTGAATAGTAAATACTTTACATGGCCATTAGAATGAAGTGGTGGTAGCATTTTATTCTTGTCCCGTGTCATCTGCATGCGGGTTGCAAGTTTTGGCTTTTGGGTGCTGGTTATTGATTATTTTTTTGTGCTTGTTTTCCAGAAACCAGCCTCTGCGTGTGTACAGCATGGTGAAATATGCTGCAATAGCACGAGGTGATGCAGAAATCTTCATGAAATTTGCTAGAGCTGGATACAAGGAGAAGATATGGGATCATGCCGCAGGGGTGGTCATCATTCAAGAGGCTGGTGGAGTGGTAACGGATGCCGGAGGTTGCCCGTTGGACTTCTCCAGGGGTGTTTACTTGGAGGGTTTGGACAGAGGCATAATAGCTTGTTCCGGAGCGTTGCTTCATTGGAGAATTTTGCAAGCTGTTGATGCAAGTTGGAACTCATCAACGCTGTAATGCAAGCAACCCAAACCCTTGCAGTCAGACAGATGGCCTGATGCTGGTCATAGCATGCAAGAGTGAGTTTAGAAAGAACTTTTGCTCTGTTTTTATCAACCTCTGAACTAAAATTGGTCTGCCTCTGACCTTCCGATGTCTGTTTATTTACAGGTAACCCGACTCATTTTGGTATGAAGAATTAGTCTCCAGTATTCAATTAACGTTGAAATAGTGGAGCGTGTAGTAACCATAGCTTGTCTGCTCATAAACAATCTGCAGCACAAGATCGACGAACACCGTCATTTGTTCGCCAAGAGCATCTGTAAAGATGTTTACTGGCTATTTTGATGGTTTGTATCATCCGTTTTTCCCTCGGGCATAACTCATACGCTCCTTGGGTTGATGGCACGTCGACTAAATCATCAGTCATGAGCAGTTTGCTGAACCTGATAACTGGAATCTCTGAACCTTCGATAAACTGATCTCATGATGCATTTTCTGCAAATTTTCGCCTCTATATTATTATTATGCCTTCAGTTCTTCTCATTTTCCAGATGCTTGCGTTTCCTTGCACTCATATTAATGTATATAAAGTATATCAATCTCATGTGTATATATTCTCCATTGTCCACTCCACAAAGAAAGGAAAAATACAGTCACACGAATTTACCACAACAGCACAAGTAGCAATTTTTTTCATGGTAATAAAAACCATGATACAGACGGACTGACTGTGTGTACTGGACTGGACTGAGGCCTGCAAGTGATCAGCTGGAGAGCTGCACGGAGCAGCACTGGCTGAAGAGCTCCTTGCTGCCGTCCTCCACGTTGTTGTCATGGTCCATCTTGGGCTGGAAGCTGCTCCACGCCGGCGCCAGCCCCGGCGCGGCGCTGGTGTCGTAGCTGTGCACCAGCGAGACCGTCCTGAAGCTCTCGTCGTCGTCGCCGGCGATCTCGTACCCGGCGAGGAAGAAGAGCCGCGTCCCGACCACGGCCATGGTGAGGTACAGCTGCTGCGCCGATGGCGGCAGGTTGCTGGCGAGCAGCGCCAGGTCTGATAGTGCTGAGTGGTCCATGACGCTCCAGATGTTGAGCTCGCCGTCGTAGACCTCGACGTGGCCCTTCCAGCTGTTGAGGCAGTCGCCGGAGCTGAAGAGCCGGCCGGCCACCGCCACGATCTGGTTGGGCGGCACGTCCAGCTGCCACATCCCCGGGATGATCTCCCACACGCCGCGGGCGCAGTTGAACACCTCGGCGGAGCTCCGCTCCAGCGCCGACGACTGCGCCTCCCCGGGCGCGGCCGCCGGCGTGGTGCTCTCGGCGAAGCCGCCCACCACGTGGAACCCGCCCTGCCACGTCACGCCCACGCACTTGTACCGCAGCGTGCTCATGTCCGGGAGCGGCGACCAGCGGCCGGTCTCCGGGTCGTACACCTCGGCGGCGGCCGTGCCCCGCGCGCCGGAGAGGGAGCAGAGCCCGCCGGCGACGCAGATCCTGCCGCGGCACGGCGCGCATGCGAAGTCGACGCGCGGGACCAGCAGCGGCGCGCAGCAGCGCCACTCCCCGCGGCGCACGTCGTAGCGGAGCACGTCGGCGCGCACGCCCACGTCCGTGTCGCGGTAATCGCCGCCGGCCGCGGCCTCCCGGCGGCAGAGGCGGCCGCCGATGACGTAGACGGACTCGGCGACCGCGACGACGGCGAAGCCCTTGAGCACGTGGCCGTGGGGCACCCCCGGGAGGCCGCCGACGCGGCGCCACGTGTTGGCGCCCGGCTCGTAGCACTCGAGGCTGTTGGACGCGCCGTGCGCGAAGCAGGCGTATATCCTCACCTCGCCGCCGCCGCCGCCATGGTTGTCGTTGCCGGCGCCGGTGCCGCTGCTGCCAGTGCTGGACAGCGAGGGCGAGGTGGCCACGTCGCCTTCCAGGGACCCCATGGCGATCTCAATCACTTGTCGACGCGCTCGCTGCTCATCACCGCGACCAACCAGGGGAGTTGCAAGGAGGACGCGTGGCCTATATATAGGCGGGCGGGGGGAGCGCTGGGCCGCGTCCATGGCGGGCGGCGGACGGATCGAAGCATGGGGAGAGTGTTGGTCATTGGAAACTCCGGCCATGTCCAACGTAGCGTAAGCCGAGCTGCTAGAAGGCCTGTCTTGTTGCTGGAATGAGACGGCGGCACCCTTCGAGAGGACGGACGCCCGACGAAAGAGACGGGCGCCGTTTGACGAACAGTGCCGTGATCGCGTCCACGTGCCGTCCCGTTTTGTCAACGTGAATCGAACATGCGTCATTGCGTCATGCGTGCGCGAATTTTGGTATAGTCACGGGTAAACCCGCGCAACCGTCGGGCCGGGACCTTCATTTCTCAAGCCCGAGCCTGGCCCGAAGCCCGAAATACTTTATTTTCAAGCCTGAACCCGACCCAAAATCAAGCCCGAAGCCTAAAAGCCTGGCCCGAATGTTGTTTTTTAGTGTACGCAAGTGCAAGCCCAGCTCGAAATACAGAAATAGAGAAGCCTGGGCCCAGCCCGAACTATCTTCCGGATGGATGGAGTTGTTTTGTGTTGATCCTTAATCAATTGTCATCATTCCCCTTACTCCAAGTACCCGCACTTTATTCCCCTTACTAACTCCTTCACGGCACTGGATGTGGCCAAGGTGTTCATGCAGGAGATTTATAAGTTACACATGTTGCTATTAGGTATCATAGAAGACCGAGATCGCATCTTCACCAGCCAAGTGTGGCAGAAACTATTCCACCTGTGTCATACCGAGTTGAACATGACCTCTTCCTATCATCCGCAAACGGATGGACAGACAAAGAGAGTCAATCAGTGTCTCGAGACATACTTGTGCTACTCAGTGCACTCGTGTCCACGGAATTTGGCTAAATGGTTGGCCTTAGCTGGATACTGGTATAACTCCTGCTTCCACTCGGCTCTCGGACAGACCCCATTCGAGGTAATCTATGGGCATTTGCCAGGAGATTTTGGCATTTCCCAAGTGGAAGATGACACTTTGCCAGACCTAGCAGCATGGCTCAAACACTGAGAATTTCTGATGGAACATTTGCAGCAGCTGCTGAAGAAAGCCCAAGACACGGTGAAGGCTCAAGCTGATAAATATCGCACGAACGTATCTTTTGAAGTTGGTGATGCGGTGTTATTCAAACTACAACCGTTCATTCAGACTTTCGTGGCCCGCCCGTCGTCCGTTTCAGAAGCTTGCATTCAGGTACTACAGAAAGTACACGCACAGTTCAGACCAAGATTGGAGCATCAACATACCGTTTGAATCTGCCACCAACTAGCAAGATACATGTTGTGGTTCATGTTTCTCTGCTCAAGCGTGCAGAGGGCGCCACCATGCTGGTAAGTGCCGATCTACCACCTACTAACACTTTTCTACAAGCTCAACACATTGCGGCCTGTATCTTGGACCGGCAAGCAAGGTGTAGCGCAACCTTGCATCTTGGTGTAGTGGGAGGACCTCCCTGCATCGCTGGCGACTTGGGAGGATCCCCAACAACTACAACAGACATTTCCCACAATGCCGCCTTGGGGGCAAGGCGGCTTACAATGAGGGAAGAATGTCACGACTACTACCGTGTGTCACAGCCACTACGAGGACACTGACGCAATGGGCCCACGTGATAGCGAGAAGGGCGATGAGAGAGAGAGAGAGAGAGAGAGAGAGAGAGAGAGAGAGAGAGAGAGAGAGAGAGAGAGAGATGTAGGGTAGAACCCTAGTGGCCCGATATTTCACGATTGGAGGGGATTCCATGAAGAACACGAAGAACACGAGAGGAAAACACGAGGGAAACACAAGAGAATCACTCAACCAAATAAGATTCGATTACACATGCGCTAGATCCTCGAAACACAAAGAGATACACGATCCACAGTCAACTAGGGACGATACACGTAGCACGATCTTCTCCGTGAGGAGGTCTTGAGGTTCTTCCCGTGATGGGGTCTGAATCCGCTTGGGGGATCTTCTCCGAGGAGGCGCAATCTCCGAGGAGAAGGTAACCAAGTGGATGAGCAAAGCTCTCACACAAAAATGAGCTAATCCTTTGCTAACCCTAGAAAAGGGGAGGTGGAGTCGTTTATATAGGAGTTGGGGGCGAAGGGGTACATGGGCCTCGACCCAACATCATGCACGCAGGCACTGTCCGGATGATCTGGGTGTCGGTCCGGATGATCCAGGCTTCGGGGGTCCGGATGATCCGGGTCGGCGTCCGGATCGTCCGGCTGTGTCGGGGCTGCTGCGGGTGGTCTGGATGTCCGGATCCTGGCCCGGACGTCCGGGTGTGTCCGGATGATCCGGGACTGGGTCCGGATGATCCGGCTTCAAGGAGGCCGATTCTGTTGGCTTCGGGTGCGCTAGCCGGATCGTCCGGGCCGGGTTCCGGATCATCCGGGCTGGGGCCGGATCATCCGAACGGCGGTCCAAATCATCCGGGCTTCTGCTGATTTGCCCTTCTTCTTCTTCGACTTCGCGTCCATCTTCTCCTTCTGATCCGCCTTGCTCCTTAGCTTCTCCAAGGTACCTGAGTATGCAAAGTGTCTCCATTTGATGTAGTAACCATGTCTCATGTTCATCGAAGTGGAGTTGTGAGAGGAGAGATGTCACCTCGGTTTCGAGAGCTCTCGCGCGTGCTCGAGTCATGGGTCCACTAGGCACTTGGTGAGACGATGATAGGTCCATGGGGATGACCTTGGGATGCTCCGCATCATCTCCCCTCCCTTGGGAAAGATCCGACCTTGGATCGAAATCTTCATCACCATGGTAGGGAGAGAGATCGTTGACGTTGAAGATGTCGCTCACGGAGTACTTGTCGCGTGGGATGTCGATCTTGTAGGCGTTGTTGTTGTAGCATGCTAGCACCTTGAAGGGTCCATCGGCTCGTGGTAGAAGTTATGACTTGCGTTCGTTAGGGAAGCGGTCCTTGCGAAGGTGTAGCCACACAAGATCTCCAATGTTGAATATAATGGGTTGCTTGTTGACGTTGAGCTTGGTTGCGAATCATTGTACTTGGCGCTCGATGGTGTGCCTTGTATCTTCATGCATCTTCTTGAGGTGGTTCACTCGGGTGCTCACGTCCATGTTGATGCGCTCTTGTAGTGGTAGAGGAAGAATGTCCAATGGGGACAACGGGTTGAAGCCGTAGACGACCTCGAAAGGGGACTTGCCGGTAGTTGAATGTCTTGCATGGTTGTAGGCGTACTCGGCGATAGGTAGGAACTCCTCCCACTCCTTGATGTTCTTCTTTATCAACACACATAGTAGAGTGGAGAGTGTACGGTTCGTCACCTCCGTTTGGCCGTCAGTTTGTGGGTGGTATTCCGAAGAGAATAGGAGCTTGATTCCGAGCTTGGCACATAAGGTCTTCCAAAAGTAGCTTAGGAACTTGACGTCGCGGTCTGAGACAATCATCTTTGGCACTCCATGTAGGTGCAAGATTTCCCTACAAAAGAGATTGGCAACATGTGAAGCATCGTCTATCTTGTTGCAAGGAATGAAATGAGCCATTTTGGAGAATCGGTCCACAACAACAAACATGAAATCCTTTCCATTCCTAGTTCTAGGAAAACCAAGTACAAAGTCCATGCTAATGTCTTCCCATGGTTGATATGGAATTGGGAGAGGCATGTAAAGGCCATGAGATTGAGCTTTTGAATTAGCTTTGCGACACGTCGAGCATTGGTTGGTGAAGCGGTTGACGTCGCGAACATCTTGGGCCAAAAATAGTTCTTGGAGAGTGTGGCAAGTGTCTTGTCGCGTCCAAAGTGTCCCATTAGTCCTTCTCCATGAGATTCTTGCAAAAGCAACAAACGAATAGAAGACTCGGGGATGCAAAGTTTGTTAGCTCTCGTAAGATAACCATCTTTGATGTAATAGCATTCCCAAGATGTATGCGTCAAGCACTTGGCATAAGTAATAGCAAACGTAGGATCATTCACATACAAGTATTTTATGTGCTCGAAGCCAATGACATTTAACTCAAGTGTAGTAACAAGCATGCATATACGGGAAAGTGCATCGGCCACACCATTTTCCTTCCCTTTTATGTATTTGATGACATAAGGAAAAGACTCTATAAATTCACTCCATTTAGCATGACGCTTGTTCAACTTAGTTTGACCCTTAAGATACTTAAGTGTTTTATGATCGGTATGGATGATAAATTCATGAGGGCGAAGATAATGTTCCCATTCACGCAAAACTTGCACTAAAGCATATAGCTCTTTGTCATAGATGGGATAATTGAGTTGCGCACCGGAAAGTTTCTCACTAAAGTATGCTATGGGGCGCTTCTCTTGCGTTAACATACCGCCTATGCCATTACCACTAGCATCAAAATGTATTTCAAAAGGTTTGTCAAAGTTGGGTAAAGCAAGCACGGGGGCATGAGTAAGCAAATTCTTAAGCTCTTTGAATGCGGTATCTTGGGATGGTCCCCAAACAAAAGGCGCATTCTTCTTGCTCAAAGCATGCAAAGGTGAAGCAATGGTGCTAAAATCCTTCACAAATCTACGATAGAAACTGACTAAACCAAGAAAACTATGCACTTGTTGCAAATTGGTTGGTTGTGGCCAAGTTTGAATAGCATTGATCTTAGATTCATCAACATGAACACCCTTAGAAGACACAACAATACCCAAGAAAACAAGCTTATCAACACCAAAAGTGCACTTCTTCAGATTAGCAAAAAGACGCTCTTTCCAAAGGGTTTGTAGCATGGTTCTAAGATGGGTGACATGCTCTTTGAGAGATTTGCTAAACACAAGAATATCATCAAAGTAGACCACAATAAAGACACCAATGTAGGGTCGAAAAACAAAGTGCATGAGTCGCATGAAAGTACCGCGTGCTTCTGATAAACCCATAGGCATAACCAGCCACTCGTACAAGCCAAATTTAGTTTTGAAAGCGGTTTTCCATTCATCACCCTCTTGTATGCGGATTTGATAGTAACCACTTTTAAGATCAATTTTTGAGAAAATAGTGGCACCTCTAAGGTCATCTAGCATATCGCCAAGGCGAGGTATGGGATGCCTATATCTAACGGTGATAGCATTGATAGGTCTACAATCGGAGCACATGCAAAAAGAACCATCTTGTTTAGGCACAAGTATAACCAGAACGGCACAAAGGCTTAAGCTTTCACGTACATGGCCGTTGTCGATGAGTTGTTGTACTTGCTGTTGGATCTCCTTAGTTTCTTCGGGGTTGACACAGTATGGAGCCTTGTTAGGAAGAGGTTCTCCAGGGATGAGGTCGATTCGGTGCTCAATGCCACGTAGAGGAGGAATACCGGGAGGTAGCTCATCGGGAAAGACATCCTCAAACTCCTGCAACAAGTTGGAAAACACTAGAGGAAGCGAATTAGGAGTGTTAGTCTTTGTCACCTCATCTTTGCATATGAGGACATAGTGGATGACACTCGATGGGTTCTCACACACTTCTCTCATCTCACATTTGGTGGCAAATAGGACTAGGTTTTTCTCTCTTGGCGAAGAGTCTCTCAATTTGGGCTTGTGGCGCTCACTTTCTTTATGGTGGTGCACTCTCTCACTAGACTCTCCACGATGGGTGGCTTGCTTGTCAACGATTACTTGGCTTGGAGACATAGGTCATAGAACTTACTCCTTCCCCTTCATCTTAAAGCTATAGTGGTTTGTGCGCCCATTGTGGATGACACCTCGGTCGAATTGCCATGGCCGTCCAAGAAGGAGGTGGCACACGGTCATATGAACAACATCGCATTCCAAAGCGTCCTCGTATGCTCCGATCTTGAAGGAGACTTGTACCCTATGCTCGACTTGGAGAGTGCCATTGTCGCTTAGCCATTGAACCTTGTAGGGGTGCGGGTGCTTCGTCTTGACCAATTGGAGCTTGGAGCATAGTTCTTCACTTGTCAAGTTATGACAACTCCCGCCGTCGATGATGACCTTGATGGACCGTCCATTTATGCTGGCCTTGGTGTGGAAGATATGGCATCTTTGGTCCTCCTCTTGTTGATGTTGAAGAGTCAAGACCTTGGAGACAACGAGAGCGGGACTTAAATCTTCGTCACAAAAGACTTGATCTTCATCTTCATTCACTTGGCGGTGCATGGCCACTTGCTCAATGGCTTCCATCTCCTCTTCACTCATGGAGTCGTAGGTTCCATCGTCGTTGAGGATCATGGTGCGCTTGTTGGTACACTCATAGGACTTGTGGCCTCGGCCTCCGCATGTGAAGCATTTGAAGGAACTTGTCTTGATGGTCTCATCAGTCGGAGTGGATGAAGAAGCTCTTGGCTTGAAGTTGCTTGTAGTAGGAGGACGACTTGAGGTTGTCGAATTTTTCTTGTAACTTGACTTGTTGTCGTTGCTTGTAGATGGCTTGGTTGAGGTAGAAGTTGTTGGAGTCGTAGAAGCTTGGTTGTTGGAGAAGCCGTAGGACTTGGATGAGAACTTGGCATATTGAAGTCATCTTGCACTTGATGTTCCGCTTTGGTAGCTTGGTGCACTAGCTCGATGAGGTTTGAGTATGGTTGGAAGTCGGCTATCTTCTTGATTGGGTGATTGAGTCCATTCAAGAAACGTGCCATAGTTTGCTCATCATCTTCCGTGACATTGGCTCGTATCATGGCAATCTCTATTTCCTTGTAGTATTCTTCCACGCTCTTGGTTCCTTGCTTGAGGAGTTGGAGTTTCTTGAAGAGGTCGCGATTGTAGTAGGTTGGCACGAACCGTGCTCTCATGACATCCTTCATTTGCGCCCAAGTGGTGATGGGTGGTTCACCTTTTGCTTCTCGCCTCTCAACAACTTGTTCCCACCAAATGAGGACGTAATCTTGGAACTCAAGGGATGCCATCGCGATCTTCTTCTCTTCTTCATAGTTGTGCAAGCGGAAGATTTTGTCGACCTTCAATGCCCATGAAAGATACTCCTCGGGATCATTGCTTCCGGTGAACTTGGGCATGGTTAACTTTTGCTTGCCATAGTGTTGCTCTTCATTGTGTTGGGGTCGGGGATGATGACGCCCATGTTGTAGAGGATTGCCCAACTCATGTTGCTCTTGATGAGGAGGGTTGTCATCCGCATGTTGCTCTTGTGGTGGGTGATTTCCATTGTCTTCATGCACTTGTTGAACTTGAGGTTCTTGTCTAGCTTGTGGAGGAGCTTATCGAGCTTGACGAGGAACTTGAGGAACTTGACGATGCACATGTGCTTCATAGATTCGTTCTTGAACTTCATCGTGAAGTGCTTCTTCTTGTTGGCGCCTGTCGGTGTGAAAACCGGTGGATCTCGGGTAGGGGGTCCCGAACTGTGCGTCTAGGCGGATGGTAATAGGAGACAGGGGACACGATGGTTTACCCAGGTTCGGGCCCTCTTGATGGAGGTAAAACCCTACGTCCTGCTTGATTAATATTGATGATATGGGTAGTACAAGAGTAGATCTACCACGAGATCAAGGAGGCTAAACCCTAGAAGCTAGCCTATGGTATGATTATTGTGTTGTCCTACGGACTAAAACCCTCCGGTTTATATAGACACCGGAGAGGGTTAGGGTTACACAGAGTCGGTTACAATGGTAGGAGATCTACATATTCGTATCGCCAAGCTTGCCTTCCACGCCAAGGAAAGTCCCTTCCGGACACGGGACGAAGTCTTCAATCTTGTATCTTCATAGTCCAGGAGTCCGGCTGAAGGTATAGTCCGGCTATCCGGACACCCCCTAATCCAGGACTCCCTCAGTAGCCCCTGAACCAGGCTTCAATGACGATGAGTCCGGTGCGCAGATTGTCTTCGGCATTGCAAGGCGGGTTCCTCCTCCAAGTACTTCATAGAAGATTTTGAACACAAAAGACAGTGTCCGGCTCTGCAAAATAAGTTTCCACATATTGCCATAGAGAGAATAATATTTACACCAATCTAATCTGCTGATGTATTCCGTAGCGTGACATCACACTACAGCCAAGCCTTTATTCGAATCGTTTTTACTCCCCCACCTCAGCGCGTTTTGCGAGGCGGTTTCCTTGGCACGTCTTGTCAAAGCAGAGATCGTGTCCCCTTTATTTATGGGATTCTCATCAATACGGACATGGGTAACCCAACCGCGTCATTGATTACGGCGCTTGGGAGATAAGCGAGTTTTATCAGGCTGGTGGGGACGCATAACCGCATCCGCCCATATAAGGGGATAAGGATCCACCTTTTCACCTATGCCTTCTTCCTTCTTTGCCTATCCATCTTCCGCGCACTCGAGCTCCAGCGCCCAAGTCCGCACTTCCCACCTCGACCTTCTCCAGCCATGTCCGGAGCAGGAGGCAAGTGGATGGTCTCCTCCGTCACGGAGGGGCACATCAAACAACTGAGGAAGGTCGGATACTTGTCCAACGACATTGCGCACCGGCTTCCCGAAGAGGGGCAGCTCCTCCCCACCCCAAGGCCGCATGAGAGGGTAGTATTCCTTCCCCATTTCCTCCGCGGACTGGGCTTTCCCCTCCACCCATTCGTACGGGGGCTCATGTTCTACTATGGCCTGGATTTCCATGATCTGGCCCCGAATTTCATCCTCAATATTTCGGCGTTTATCGTCGTGTGCGAGGCTTTCCTCTGCATCCGCCCCCATTTCGGCCTATGGCTCAAGACCTTCAACGTCAAGCCGAAGGTGGTGCGCGGCAACCAGGCGGAGTGCGGAGGTGCCATGGCGGGAAAGATGGCCAATGTCCTATGGCTCGAGGGCTCCTTTGTGGAGACCCTGAAGGGGTGGCAATCGGGGTGGTTTTACATCACCGAGCCGCGCGACCCTGAATGGGTCGCAACCCCCGAGTTCCGATTCGGACCCCCTACGTGGCTCACGTCTTGGAAAGAGACGGGCCTGTTGTGGGGCAACAAAGGAGAGGTAACCGGATTGCAAAAATGCATCCAAACCTTGGTGAATAAGCAGCTCAAGCTCGTCAACGTAGTCCAAGTTATGCTCATCCGCCGGATCCTCCCGTGTCAACAACGGGCTTTCAATCTGTGGGAGTTTGACCCGGCGCAGCACCGAACTCTGAACAGACTCTTCGACACGATGTACAAAGACGCCTGGAAGGTGCTATTCAAAGGCGCCGAGGCTCCCGCATCCGCTTCCGAGGACCGCGGATTCAGCACGCAGCGTCACGCTAGTGCGGTAAGCTATTTTTACCTTTTACAGGATATTAGTTCTCCATAGTTTGACTCTATGCGGGATCTAAGATCCCTTTCCTTTGACAGGATTGGCAAGCGAAGTCCGGACAGATCGACTGTCCGGCCCCTTTGCCCGAAGACCCAACCGATGCTCGCTTAGCGAAGCTGCTGGTTCCGGCACCCTATGTGGTGCCGGAGAAGAAGGCCACAGGGACTCGAAAGAGTGCCCGGCGCCTGGAGGTGTCGGATTCATCATCCGACGAATCCGAGACGCGCTCCTCCCGTGAAGACGAGGAGGAGGAGGAAGAAACCTCTGCCCCTCCAGCGGGGGGAGGAAAGAAAAGGAAGGCCGCCCCGACCGGGGAGGCCGAAGGGTCCAAGAAGGGAAAGACCCTTCCTCCGGACTACTCCCCCGATGCTGACGACGATGAAGAGGAGTGGCCGCACAGGGCCAAGCGCCCGGCGAAATCGTAAGTATCCGGATACCAGAGTAATTCATAGTATTCCTTTATTGCACATCTTTTCCTTACGTCGAATATGATTTATGCAGTCCGCCCAAGGCCGGGCTCGACGAGTCGTCGAGCGGCTCCCTGGATTCGTCGGATGTGAATTCACTTCCGACGGCTACCTCCCCCTGCCCTACGGACGACGCCGACGTGTTGTCCCAACAGGTTCCAAGTCAGGAGGAGGTGATCCCGGAGGCGCCGCAAGGCGACCTCCCGGATTCCAGGAGTAAAGGGGATGGAACCCCCCAGGGCTCCAAGTCCGGCTTTGAGCCGGACACCGCGTCGGAATATTCAATGGTTCCGGACTCCAGTAGGCGGCCTCCTTCCAAGAGGAGCAAGCCTGCCGAGCCGGTGACCTCCGTCCAACCGGAGGCACCGGACAATTTGTTGGAGGTGCTTAACGGCGCCTCAATTGACGAGGAGCACCGCTCTGTTATGAGTGCGGTGATCCGAAAGGTTCAGTCCGCCAAGAGCGGACTGACTGAAGCTTGTGCCAGCCTTTTAACAGGCTTTGAGGTAAGTAAAGAGTATGTAAAAATATTACCGCATAGACAGTAGCCCCTGATGCTCTGTTTGGTGTTCGGAAAGAAAAGCCGAATAGAGGATCTAATATAATTCGCAGGAGTCTAACAAAAAATGAGTCAATATGCGTATGCAGGCTTCGCTGCTGGTGACCGCCGCATTGACTGCGGAGGTAGGCACGCTGAAGCAGGGCCTCGAGCGTTCTGAGCAAGAGCTCGGCCTTGCCAAACAGCAGCTCGAGGAGAAAGAAGGTAAGAGATACCTTATAGGAAAAACAAAAATATATAAAAAGTGCAATTGCAAAAAGATGATAGGATTAACGTGTCTATTGTAGGGGCCACAACTGAGGTGGCGACCCTCAAGCAAGCGCTGGCCGAGGCCGAGAAGAGAGCGGCCACGGAGCGCACCGAGCGGAAGAAATATGAGGCGCAAGTTGGCGAGGTACGGCAAGAGCTCCAGGCTCTCATGAAAAAACATGAGAGTTTGGAGCTTGACTCAAGGACGCGAGCGTCCGAGCTCGCGGTGGCTATTGAAAATGCCAAGTCTGCCAAGGCCGAATCCCAAAAGGTCCTCCAGGAGTTGGATGCGGTGAAAAAGATAGCGGCGGGTAAGGCATTCTTTATGCAAAGCAAACATGTAAAAGTGAGCTTCTTGTTACTTACCCGAATCCGGAGCTCTCCAGGAGCATTCGCAGATCTTCCCTGTAGCGTGTCTGATGCCGCCGCATTCTACCGAGCCGAGGAGGGCAGCTCGACGGAGAAGGTGTTCTGGTCTCAGTATGCTGAGGCCGGACACCCTGTGCCCCTGAGCGACCAGCTGAAGCAGCTGGTCGAGCTCCACAAGGTGGCCGAACAGGCCATGAAGGGCCTCGTAGTTCGGCTGTGGCCTGGAGAGGCTCTGCCTGGGAGCTACTTCGGGCTGGTGTGGCGGCTGGTGAGGCCTGTCGAAGGCTCGAAGTCATCAAGCGCTCCGTCTGCATCGAAGGTGCCCGTAGGGCCCTTGCCCGCGCTAAGGTGCACTGGGGCAAGCTGGATGCTGAGAAGCTTGTGAAGGACAGGCCACCTCCGTGGAAAGAGCATCGCAAGCCCGAGAATTATTATAAGGACGTTCTGAAGGGTGCCCGCCTTATGGCGGATGAATGTTCCAGGGATGTAATTTTTGAGTAAAACTCGCTCGTTTTGTCCTGTGCGCTGAAAACTTGTTCATATGCACTAAGCAATGCTTTTGGAATTTAAAATATTACCTTCTGTGTGGCCGTTTATCAAATTTGAGAGATGGCGAGTCGTCGGCTTCTTCCCCCGTGCCACTAGTGTTGGGGTGTTCGGGATAACCTGAGCGCTCTTTTCCCCATGTTTGGGTCCTTCGAGGGAGGCGCCCAGCACAACGAATAAGGCAACCGGACTATAATGCTTGAACACTCTCACTTCGCCATAGAATTCTATAATTTTAAATTTCGGCGAAGCCCCTGGTATTCGGAAGACCGAATTCGGGGCGCTATCCACGCCTTGGCCGGACAAAGCCGACTCCTCGCTCTAAGCGGCATAAGTCTTTAGGGACTCGAAGAACATCTCAAACAGCGACCAGCTCTCGCTTCATCATGACAGTCAGTTTTAGCTTTCTCTACTGAGGTGCTCAGCCCAGCTCAACTGGGTCACAATCGCAGTAGTTCTCCTAGTGCTACCTTAGCCGATATAGTGGAACGTAAGGCACCAAAACATAGGAGCCGGGCAAACCCAACTATTGACCCAAGACATGATTCGGAGCCGATGCATATAATGCTATAAGTTCGGGGTGCCGCACTTGTTAAGGTGTTCAGACTTCTCACGCCATATTGAGGGGTACTAAAGCCCCTGGCGTATTGGCCGTACCACAGTGTACGGGTGCAACATGTCATTAATGAACATATATTCATAAAAAGAGTAATGCAAAAATAGACAAAAGCTATGAATTGTTTATTAAAAAGTCTGCGATCAAGGCAGAACGATACAAATAACGCGATAAGCAAAAGGTTGGACTATTTAACATGTCTGGTCCAGGGGCAGGCTGCGGAATTGTATGCGAAACAGGTATATTGTTCGTGATAGAGACCACCTGGGAGTTCCATAATGCGGCATGGCTTGTGTGCTTCCCTGGTTCTTGTATTGTTTGTGCGGCAATTGTACTGCCGGACAGGCCTTCTGAAGAATGGAGTCCTAAAAGTAAGAGAAAACTAAAAAAAAGGAAATCGGCAGCCCCTAGTACGGTTTAAGCCGTGTTTTGGGCGTGCCTGATGGTGCCCCTCCCCTGTGCCCATGGTATTTCAAGAGCGTATTTATGTACGCGGAGCACTGATTTCGCATTTTCGCGAGGGCTGGGATTGGGGCCGCATTGCTACGCCTGCTCGGAACGTGCCAGGCAGTCTTGTTGTAGGTTACTCCGGGCGCGCTTGACGGTGTTCGGACGTTTAATGGCCGGGCTAGGGAACTGCCTTGAGAGGCTGCTTTGTACTTCTGCTGCGAGGGCCGTCGTGTGCTCCTCCATTCGGAGGGAGCGTTCGGTGTTTCCATTGACCGTAATTACTCCTCGAGGGCCTGGCATCTTGAGCTTAAGGTATGCGTAGTGCGGTACCGCGTTGAACTTGGCAAATGCGGTTCGCCCGAGCAGGGCGTGATAGCCACTGCGGAGCGGGACTATGTCGAAGATTAACTCCTCGCTTCGGAAATTATCCGGAGATCCGAAGACCACTTCAAATGTAACTGAACCTGTACAATTGGCCTCTACACCTGGTATGACGCCTTTAAAGGTCATTTGGTGGGCTTAATCCTTGAGGGATCTATGCCCATTTTCCGCACTGTATCCTGGTAAAGCAGGTTCAGGTTGCTGCCGCCGTCCATAAGGACTCTAGTGAGATGAAATCCGTCAATGATTGGGTCTAGAACCAATGCGGCGAATCCGCCATGACGGATGCTAGTGGGGTGGTCCCTTCGATCAAAGGTGATCGGGCAGGAAGACCATGGGTTGAACTTTGGGGCAACTAGCTCCATCGCATATACGTCCCTTAACGCGCGCTTCCGCCCCCTCTTGGGGATATGGGTTGCGTATATCATGTTCACCGTCCGCACTTGTGGGGGAAAACCCTTCTGTACGCTGTTATTCAGCGGCCGGGGCTCTTCATCATCATCGCTATGCAGCCCCTTGTCTTTATTTTCGGCATTTAACTTGCCTGCCTGCTTGAACACCCAACAATCCCGGTTGGTGTGATTGGCTGGCTTTTCGGGGGTGCCATGTATCTGGCACAAGCGGTCGAGTATTCGGTCCAAATTGGACGGGCCCTGAGTATTTCTTTTAAATGGCTTTTTCCGCTGACCGGATTTATAGCCTCTGAATCCGGCATTAACTGTCGTATCTTCAGTATTGTCGCCGTTAATGCGACGTTTTTGCTTGTTGCGACGTGACCTACCCCTACTGTCTCTGGTATCTGAATTACCAGGGTTCTTGGTCATATTGTTGCTACGAGCAAGCCAGCTGTCTTCTCCCGCACAAAAGCAGGTCATGAGTGTCGTGAGGGTTGCCATGGATTTCGGCTTTTCCTGCCAAGGTGCCGGGCAATCCACTCGTCCCGGATATTGTGCTTGAAGGCTGCTAGGGCTTCTGCGTCCGGACAGTCAACTATTTGATTTTTCTTTGTTAGGAACCGTGCCCAGAATTGCCTGGCCGATTCCTCTCGCTGCTGAATTATGTGGCTTAGGTCGTCGGCGTCTGGTGGCCGCACATAAGTGCCCTGGAAATTGTCGAGGAATGCGGCTTCCAGGTCCTCCCAACAACCGATTGATTCTGCTGGCAAGCTGTTGAGCCAATGCCGAGCTGGTCCCTTAAGTTTGAGTGGGAGGTATCTGATGGCGTGTAGATCATCGCCGCGGGCCATGTGGATATGAAGGAGATAATCCTCGATCCATACCGTAGGGTCTGTTGTGCCATCGTATGATTCGATGTTCACGGGTTTCAAACCCTCAGGGATTTGATGATCCGTTACTTCATCTGTGAAGCATATTGGGTGTGTGGCGCCTCTGTATTGGGCTATATCGCGACGTAGCTCAAATGAGCTTTGTCTGCTATATTCGGCCCTACAGGATTTGCTGTATCTGGCGTGACGGTTATCGTCTCGAGCCGTGGGGCGTCCACGTGATCTGTAGATTGATCTTGTTTGCCTTGCCTTGTCCTCCAATATATCTCGCAGGTCTGGCGCATTTTCCCGTGCCTTTGTATGTTTTGAGCGGCGCCGGGGTGCCGCTTGAGTAGAGGGCCGAGAGGCCTCCCTGTCGCGGGCATGAGGTGGTCGGTCTGCCTTATCATGTGCTGGTGATGTGGTTTTAGGTGCTTCCTCCTCTGATCGGGGTGGCAACCTGCGCTTTGGGTAGCTCTTGGAGGGGCGTTCGAGTTCATACTCTTCGGCCGCAAGGACTTCGGTCCATCTGTCGGCTAGCAAATCTTGATCAGCTCTAAGCTGTTGCTGTTTTTTCTTGAGGCTGCTTGCCGTGGCCATAAGCCTGCGTTGAAAATGCTCTTGCTCGACAGGACCCTCTGGCACGACGAATTCGTCGTCGTCGAGGCTTGCCTTGTCTTCGGAGGGAGGCATATAATTATCGTCCTTGACCTCTCTGCCTGCCGCTCTCTCATGAGGGCTGGCTTCTCCATCCTCCTGTGCTGAATCTTGCTGGAGGGGGTTTTCTTTGGCACTCTCCGGAGTATTATTATCTCCCGTGCCGGAATCACCGTTTTTGCTTTGGCAGGAGTTTGAGCGGCGCCGCTAACGCCGGCGCTTAGGCTGTTTCTTGGAGGGGTCATCCTCCGCTGTTCCATCGCCATCTCCTTCTTTTGGTGTGTCCACCATGTATATGTCATACGACGAGGTGGCTTTCCAGTGCCCTATAGGTGCTGGTTCTTGATCGTCTCCTACATTGGCATCCATACCGTCGATGTCTTCAGAGTCAAAGTCGAGCATGTTGGTTAAATCATCGACAGTGGCTACGAAGTGGGTGGTGGGTGGGCTTTGAATTTCTTCATCGTCCGTATCCCAACCTTGCTGACCATAGTCTGGCCAGGGCTCTCCTGATAAAGAGAGAGACTTTAGTGACTTCAGAATATCGCCGAAGGGCGAGTGCTGAAAGATGTCCGCCGCGGTGAACTCCATAATAGGCGCCCAATCGGATTCGATCGGCAGGGGCACGGAGGGCTCGGAGTCCGGATCCTTGGAGTCACGACCCTCGCAGAAGGAAGGGCTGGTGTTCGGCTCGATCGCCGTAGAGATTGCAGCCCCTGAGGTGGCGTCCAACCACTCATCCTCGATCGGCGCAGTTGGCTCCAAATTAAGGGTCGGAACCGATGTGTGTGCGGCCTCCAGGGCACTGTTCGGTGGCAGAGCTAGATCATGCCCATCGTGACAGTGCGGCACGCTCGGCTGTGGCTCGAATCCGTCGAAGATCAAGTCCCCGCGGACGTCAGCCGTGTAGTTTAAACTTCCAAACCTGACCTGATGGCCAGGGGCATTGCTTTCGATCTGCTCCAGATGGCCAAGCGAATTGGCCCGCAGTGCGAAGCCGCCGAAGACGAAGATGTGTCCGAGGAGAAAAGTCTCACCCTGGACTGCATCGCTATTGATGATCGGAGGAGCCATCGGGCCTAAAAGTGATGACACAGAGGAGCTCTCAATGAAAGCACCAATGTCGGTGTCAAAACCGATGAATCTCGGGTAGGGGTCTCGAACTGTGCGTCTAGGCGGATGGTAACAGGAGACAGGGGACACGATGTTTTACCCAGGTTCGGGCCCTCTTGATGGAGGTAAAACCCTACGTCCTGCTTGATTAATATTGATGATATGGGTAGTACAAGAGTAGATCTACCACAAGATCAAGGAGGCTAAACCCTAGAAGCTAGCCTATGGTATGATTATTGTGTTGTCCTACGGACTAAAACCCTCCGGTTTATATAGACACTGGAGAGGGTTAGGGTTACACAGAGTCGGTTACAATGGTAGGAGATCTACATATCCGTATCTCCAAGCTTGCCTTCCACGCCAAGGAAAGTCCCTTCCGGACACGGGACGAAGTCTTCAATCTTGTATCTTCATAGTCCAGGAGTCCGGCTGAAGGTATAGTCCGGCTATCTGGACACCCCCTAATCCAGGACTCCCTCAGCGCCTATGGCGGTTGCGAGTGGCTATGACTCAACTTGAATCTCGGAGGGCTTGTTGAGCTTCAAGTGCTTGAGCTTCATGTAGTTGTTGTTCTTGACATTGTGCCTCGGCATCTTGAGCATCTTGGTGTTGTCGCGCTTGCTCCTCTTCTCATTGGCGTTGGCGTTGGTGTTCTTGTGCTTGCGTGAAAGTAGCTTGGTTTTGACGGTGTCGAAGTTCTTGTGCATGAAGTTGTTCTTGAGAGTTGTTGTCGTGTAGTGGATTGCGGTTAGCTTGATGATCTTGACGCGCGGCACAACGAAGAGTGTTCGATGTCGGTGTACTTGAACCGGAGATAGTGTCGTCGGAGTGTCGACGTGAGCGGCTCCGTGTTGAGTAGGACGAAGTGGTAGAAGAGCGGTTGACCAACAAGGCACGAATCTTGTCCATTCTTGCGTCATTCTCTTGTTTGTGTTCGTCGAGCTTATTGTCGAAGTAGTCTCTTGTACGTTGCTCGGAGAGTCGCAAGTCGGTGGCGAGGTTGTCGATGCGGTCGCTCATTGCTTGTTTCTCTTGATGTAATGCTCGTTGTGCACCAAAGAGGTGGCTCCTTGTGACGTAGGATGACATATCGTCGTCTTGCTCCAAGAAGAGTGGGTTGGTAGAAGTACTTGGCCTATCCATCATTGCAAGCAAATATGTGAGTGGGAGAAAGAGAAGAACGATACCAAATGTACCTTGATCGAAGTTGAAGGTGGATCAATGGTCACTCAATAATGTAACAAGGAAATAGCACAATTGGTACCAATTCTTGTCGGTTCTCACACCTACACAAATAATAGCTTATGGTGGAGCTTGGTTAGGATGGTGGCACAAAATTTAATGTGAAAGTAAGCAAGATTCAATAATGTTGGAAAAGATTCGCAAATTCGCAAATGCAACAAGTAGACCAATAGCAATATATGGTACACGGGAACACAACGCACGGAGAGATAAATGGGGTCGTGCAACCAAGGAATGAGCCAAAATGTGGTATCCACGAAAATGCTATTGTTGCACAACACTAGAGAGACGCTAGCACGATTGCACAATAGGCGGATACGAGACTTGTGCACAACCTACTAAGCAAATATGCGACGACTTCTATCCCAAGTATGCTCTATGTATGGTGTTTTGATGGTATGATCCAAGATGATCGGATATGACAATCTTAATATTGTATGATGCTATGGTTCTTGCTTATAAGCTCTTTGCTTATCTTTTCTCTTTGCTTAAAAGCTTGGTTGGCTCTTTCTCTTTTGTGCTATTCTCATGCAAAACTTCATGAACCAAGATAGCAATTGGGTATGTTTATGACAACCTTGTGACACAAGAGATGATACCAAGATATGCACCACAATGATATGGTATGTATGCTAGGGAAGTATGATCACTAATGTGCACAAGTAACGTTGCCGGCAATACTCAAAGGCTAGTCTCGATGGGTAAGGTACGCAAAATGGGCTATGGGGTGATCAATGTAATGGCAAGGAAGAGACAAAGATGCCGTCGAAGTTACCGTCCTTGCTTACAGTCAATGTGTCAAAGTTGAGAAGTTGTCGATGTCGAGTCCCTTGGCGAAGATGAGTGGCAGTGATGTCGATGTCGAACCGTTCCTAGTTAGCCGAAACACCCTAGGAAACAATGAACCACAACTCAAATTCTCAAAACCAAATGCGGCAAAAGTTGCCAAAGTTTGTAGCAGTCAAGTGGTGGTAGTGTTTGGTGTATCCAAATGGTGTGCGGAAGGTAGGTGGTGTTGGTGTGTATGCGGAGGCGTAGGTGGCGGTGGGTAAAAACTGCAGAAAATGCAGTTTCGGCAGAGGAAGCGATGATCCGGGCGGATCCGGAGGATCCGGGCCAGAAGCCGGATGATCTGGGCGTGTCAACTGCGCTCGGGGATGGCTCGGGATGAACTCAAAAAGGTGGACAAATCCGAGGATTTCGTGGATTTTGGATGGATTTCGAGGTGGAGATGGTAGGGAAAGGCTAGATCCACTTGCAACACAACAAATTCACAGATCAAAACCAACAAAACATCATCAAAACTCACAAATCACAAAAAAATTTGGGGGGCTATTTTTGTCGGGATTTTCGGATTAGGACGAAAAACAACAAAATCATGCTAGAAAACAACGTGTGGAGGCTCCAAATCCGTTATCAACGTGGCTCATGATACCAAGATGATGTAGGGTTGAACCCTAGTGGCCCGATGTTTCACGATTGGAGGGGATTCCACGAAGAACACGAGGGGAAAACACGAGGGAAAACACAATAGAATCACTCAACCAAACAAGATTCGATTACACATGCACTAGATCCTCGAAACACAAAGAGATACATGATCCACGGTCAACTAGGGACGATACACGTAGCATGATCTTCTCCATGAGGAGGTCTTGAGGTTCTTCCCATGATGGGGCCTTGAATCCGCTTGGGGGACCTTCTCCGAGGAGGCGCAATCTCCAAGGAGAAGGTAACCAAGTGGATGAGCAAAGCTCTCACACAAAAATGAGCTAATCCTTTGCTAACCCTAGAAAAGAGGAGGTGGAGTCGTTTATATAGGAGTTGGGGGCGAAGGGTGAAGGAAATATGCCCTAGAGGCAATAATAAAGTTATTATTTATTTCCTTATATCATGATAAATGTTTATTATTCAAGCTAGAATTGTATTAACCTGAAACATGATACATGTGTGAATACATAGACAAACATAGTGTCACTAGTGTGCCTTGATACGTCCATTTTGCATCATGCTTTTATATCGATATTTATTGCATTATGGGATGTTATTATGCATTATGTCACAATACTTATGGCTATTCTCTCTTATTTTACAAGGTTTACATAAGGAGGGAGAATGCCGGCAGCTGGAATTCTGGGCTGGAAAAGGAGCAAATATTAGAGACCTATTATGCACAACTCCAAAAGTCCTGAAACTCCATGAAAGTCATTTTTGGAAAATATAAAAAATATCCAGCGGAAGAAGTTCACCAGAGGGGGGCCACCTGTCCACGAGGGTGGGGGCGCGCCCTACCCCCCTGGGCGCGCCCCCTGCCTCGTGGGCCCCCTGGTGGCCCTCCGGTGCCCATCTTCTGCTATATGAAGTCTTTCATCCGAAAAAAAATCATAAGCAAGCTTTCGGGACGAGATTCCGCCGCCACGAGGAGGAACCTTGGCGGAACCAATCTAGGGCTCTGACGGAGCTGTTCTGCCGGGGACACTTCCCTCTGAGAGGGGGAAATCATCGCCATCGTCATCACCAACGCTCCTCTCATCGGGAGGGGGCTAATCTCCATCAACATCTTCACCAGCACCATCTTATCTCAAAACCCTAGTTCATCTCTTGTATCCAATTCTTGTCTCCAAGTCCGGGATTGGTACTAGTAGGTTGCTAGTAGTGTTCATTACTCCTTGTAGTTGATGCTAGTTGGTTTATTTGGTGGAAGATCATATGTTCAGATCCTTTATGCATATTATTACCCCTCTGATTATGAACATGAATATGCTTTGTGAGTAGTTACATTTGTTCCTGAGGATACAGGAGAAGTCTTGCTATTAGTAGTCATGTGAATTTGGTATTCGTTCGATATTTTGATGAGATGTATGTTGTCTAGCCTCTAGTGGTGTTATGTGAACGTCGACTACATAACACTTCACCATTATTTGGGCCTAGAGGAAGGCATTGGGAAGTAATAAGTAGATGATGGGTTGCTAGAGTGACAGAAGCTTAAACCCTAGTTTATGCGTTGCTTCGTAAGGGGCTGATTTGGATCCACATGTTTCATGCTATCGTTAGGTTTACCTTAATACTTTTGGTGTAGTTGCGGATGCTTGCAATAGAGGTTAATCATAAGTGGGATGCTTTTTCAATTAAGAACAACACCCGAGCACCGGTCCACCCACATATCAAATTATCAAAGTACCGAACGCGAATCATATGAACGTGATGAAAACTAGCTTGACGATATTCCCATGTGTCCGCGGGAGTGCTTTTCCTTATATAAGAGTTTGTCCAGGCTTGTCCTTTGCTACAAAAAGGATTGGGCCACCTTGCTGCACTTTATTTACTTTTATTACTTGTTGCTCGTTACAAATTATCCTATCACAAAACTATTTGCTACCACTTATTTCAGTACTTGCAGAGAATACCTTGCTGAAAACCGCTTATCATTTCCTTCTGCTCCTCGTTGGGTTCGACACTCTTACTTATCGAAAGGACTACGATAGATCCCCTATACTTGTGGGTCATCATGCCTCTATGATGTCTACTACACAACCTTCTTCTTGTAGACGTTGTTGGGCCTGCAAGTGCACGGGTTTGTAGGACAGTAGCAAATTTCCCTCAAGTGGATGACCTAAGGTTTATCAATCCGTGGGAGGCGTAGGATGAAGAAGGTCTCTCTCAAGCAACCCTGCAACCAAATAGCAAAGAGTCTCTTGTGTCCCCAACACACCCAATACAATGGTAAATTGTATAGGTGCACTAGTTCGGCGAAGAGATGGTGATACAAGTGCAATATGGATGGTAGATATAGGTTTTTGTAAACTGAAAATATAAAAACAGCAAGGTAACAAGTGGTAAAAGTGAGCGTAAACGGTATTGCAATGCGTTGAAACAAGGCCTAGGGTTAATACTTTCACTAGTGCAAGTCCTCTCAACTATCCCTCAACATGCAACAAAGAGTCACTCCAAAGTCACTAATAGCGGAGAACAAACGAAGAGATTATGGTAGGGTACGAAACCACCTCAAAGTTATTCTTTCCAATCAATCCATTGGGCTATTCCTATAAGTGTCACAAACAGCCCTAGAGTTCGTACTAGAATAACACCTTAAGATACAAATCAACCAAAACCCTAATGTCACCTAGATACTCCAATGTCACCTCAAGTATCCGTGGGTATGATTATACGATATGCATCACACAATCTCAATTCATCTACTCTACCCAACACATAGAACCTCAAAGAGTGCCCCAAAGTTTCTACCAGAGAATCACGACGAAAACGTGTGCCAACCCCTATGCATAGGTTCATGGGCAGAACCCGCAAGTTGATCACCAAAACATACATCAAGATGAATCACGTGATATCCCATTGTCACCACAGATACGCACGGCAAGACATACATCAAGGGTTCTCAAATCTTTAAAGACTCAATCCGATAAGATAACTTCAAAGGGGAAACTCAATCCATTACAAGAGAGTAGAGGGGGAGAAGAAACATAAGATCCAACTATAATAACAAAGCTCGCGATACATCAAGATCGTGCCAAATAAAGAACACGAGAGAGAGAGAGATCAAACACATAGCTACTGGTACATACCCTCAGCCCTGAGGGTGAACTACTCCCTCCTCGTCATGGAGAGCGTCGGGATGATGAAGATGGCCACCGGTGAGGGTTCCCCCCTTCGGCAGGGTGCCGGAATAGGGTCCCGATTGACTTTTGGTGGCTACAGAGGCTTGTGGCGGCGGAACTCCTGATCTAATCTCTGTTCTGGAAGTTTTACGATACGTGGGTATATATGGGTGAAAGGGGTACGTCGGTGGAGCCACGGGGGCCCCACGAGGCAGGGGGGCGCGCCCTAGGGGGGTGGGCGCGCCCCCCACCCTTGTGGCCAGCTCCCATATCTTCTGACATAGAGTCCAAGTCTATCAGGTGGGTTTCCTTCCAAAAATAACTTCTCCAGTTGATTTCGTTCCGTTTCGACTCCGTCTGATATTCCTTTTCCTCGAAACACTGAAATAGGCATAAAACAGCAAATCTGGGCTGGGCCTCCGGTTAATAGGTTAGTCCCAAAAATAATATAAAAGTGGATAATAAAGCCCAATATTGCCTAAAACAGTAGATAACATAGCATGGAGCAATCAAAAATTATAGATACGTTGGAGACGTATCACTCTACTTGACTAGCCCGTTAATCGAAGATGGTTGAGTTTCCTAGCCATGGACATGAGTTGTCATTTGATTAACGGGATCACATCATTAGGAGAATGATGTGATTGACTTGACCCATTCCGTTAGCTTAGCACTTGATCGTTTAGTATGTTGCTATTGCTTTCTTCATGACTTATACATGTTCCTATGACTATGAGATTATGCAACTCCCGTTTACCAGAGGAACACTTTGTGTGCAACCAAACATCACAACGTAACTGGGTGATTATAAAGGTGCTCTATAGGTGTCTCCGAAGGTACTTGTTGAGTTGGCGTATTTCGAGATTAGGATTTGTCACTCCGATGGTCAGAGAGGTATCTCTGGGCCCTCTCGGTAATGCACATCACTATAAGCCTTGCAAGCATTATAACTAATGAGTTAGTTGTGGGATGATGTATTACAGAACGAGTAAAGAGACTTGTCGGTAATGAGATTGAACTAGGTATTGAGATACCGACGATCGAATCTCGGGCAAGTAACATACCGATGACAAAGGGAACAACATATGTTGTTATGCGGTTTGACCGATAAAGATCTTCGTAGAATATGTGGGAGCCAATATGAGCATCTAGGTTCCGCTATTGGTTATTGACCGGAGACGTGTCTTGGTCATGTCTACATAGTTCTCGAACCCGTAGGGTCCGCACGCTTAAAGTTTGGTGACGATCGGTATTATGAGTTTTTGTGTTGTGATGTATCGAAGGTAGTTCGGAGTCCCGGATATGATCATGGACATGACGAGGATTCTCGAAATGGTCGAGACATAAAGATCAATATATTGGACGACTATATTCGGACACCGGAAGTGTTCCGAGTGGTTTCGGAGAAAAACCGGAGTACGAGGGGGTTACCGGAACCCCCCGGGGAGTTAATTGGGCCTCATGGGCCTTAGTGGGAGAAGAGGAGGGGCGGCCAGGGCAGCCGCGCGCCCCTCCCCCTCTAGTCCGAATTGGACAAGGAGGGGGGCGGCGCCCCCCTTTTTCCTTCTCCTCCTCTCTCCCTTCCTTCCCTCTCCTACTCCAACAAGGAAAAGGAGGAGTCCTACTCCTGGTGGGAGTAGGACTCCCCCTTGGCGTGCCCTCCTCCTGGTCGGCCGCCTCCCCCTTTCTCCTTTATATACGGGGGAAGGGGGGCACCTCTAGACACACAAGTTGATCTGTTGATCTATTCCAGCCGTGTGCAGTGCCCCCCTCCGCCATATTCACTACAAAAAAATACACTTCCGTGATGATACGTGTTTGTCACTGTAGGTCGCTTTTTTGTCATGCATGCACATCCATGACAAATTTATGACAGAATCAAGATAGTCATACCTGTGCTGTCGTAGAAGTGTTCCATGACATTACCAAAATTATCTTCACGGAAGTGTCCACTTCCATGACGATAAATCGCGCGTCACAGAAGTGCTTTCGTCAAGGGTGACCGACACGTGGCATCCACCGTAACGGAACGCCGTTAAGCTATCGGGTCGGGTTTTGGATCCGATAACCCGTTAATAGCCCCGACCAATGGGAAATTTCCACGTGTAAAATTCTTATTGGCTGAACAAAACACGTGTCAGCTCGTGAGTGGGTCAGATAGGCGCCTATGATACGTCGACACGTGGCACGGCCCAACAGAGGCCCATTCCTGCGTAAAGGCCGGCCCGTTTGACTTGGTCAAAAGCTGGCGGGCCGGCCCATGGAAAGCCTGTTAACGGCCTGTTCGAATATAGCCCATTTACGACCCGCTAACCCAAGGCCTGTTACGCCCTATCCGAATTAGGCCCAGTAGCGTCATCTGGGCCATCCAATATGATTCCAGCCCGTTTTCACTTCTGGCCCATGTATGGCCCATGACGTCTTTCGGCCCATATGAGGACCTATGTAACTCTTGGCCTACTAACGGCCCGTGGTGAAACTGGCCCGTAATGAACAGTGTATCACTTTACACCCATTAACGACCCGTGGTGAAACTGGCCCGTGATGAACAGTGTATCACTTTATACCCATTAACGGCCCGTTATTCCGTTGGGCCGTTTCCAGCCCATGTTATCTTTCGGCCTTCTCAGAGCCCATTTATTCTTGGGCTCATTTCCAGCATTCGTTTACTTACGGCCCGTTACTGTCATTTTCTGCTTGTGGGCCAAATTCAGCCCGTGGTTACAGTCGGCCTGTTTGTGGTCTGTTAATACGTTGGGCCGTTTTCATAGCGTCATCAAATACGGCCTATTAACGATGGTCCGTTATGGTCGGCCCATGAATGGACGATTCCAACTCTAGCCCGTTTACGGCCATAATGCGGCCTATTATTGGCCCATGTTTGGCCATCGATCATACTGCCCGTATAAGGCCCATTGATGATACGGCCCGTAGAAGGCCCATTGTTTCTATGGCCCGTAGAAGGCCCATTGTTTCTACGGCCCGTAGAAGGCCCATTGTCTCTATGGCCCGTAGAAGGCCCACTGTTTCTACGGCCCGTAGGAGGCCCAGTGTGACTATAATAAATATTAGCCCATGGTTATTGTGGCCTAGTTTTAAAAAATAGGTTAATGTAGCCACTAGCAAACCGCGGAAAAAGAACTGCAATGACTAGAAGGAAACAAATAAACAAGACAACAAGGAAATAAATAAGCAAGCAACTTACGCTAGGCTATCACGGCTATCACACATATTACATCCACTGGGCATCAAAGTTTGCCACCAGTGCAAATAAATGCGCCGACAAAAGAATATACAAAACTGAGAGCACTTCAGAAGGCACTAGGCCTGGCAAGGTTGGGCCCCCCCAAACAGCTGAAGAAGCTGAGTAGACCTCAGTAGTGTCAACGATAGATGCATCAACACTAGATTTAAGGCATGATGGTGCGCACGGCAGTCCTCTGACATCTTCATTGCATCTTTGACTTCAAGTCGGAGCTGAGCTGAAGCAAGCCTTTCCGCTTTAAGTTGAGACTGAAGAAGTCAAACTGATTGAGGCAGTGACTGCACAGAGGTTGTCTCACACCTATTGGTGAGTAGCTTCAACTCACTGTCTTCATCAAGACAGGACCTTGGGGTCATCTCGCTGTCCTCAAGATGGTTTGGCTCACTATCTTCCCTAAAGTTCTGCCTGGCATAAGAGATACGAGTCTGAAAGAGAAACAAGGAGACACGTAACAGGTTTCACAATTATATAAGCAAATAAATGGATCTGTTCTGCATAAGGAACATGTTTTTACAACTACAATTTGAAACTGGTAGTTGTTGCAAACATCCAGTCACATGTAAACAGCAAAGCAAATAGCAGTGGAGGAAATGATGCCTATCCTAATCTATACTAGAACAAAGTTTGAAGGCTTGAGAAGGATGAACTTACATTACATGTTAACACGGGCTGGACAAAGCCCTTCTCCATGTTGATGGAAGGATAATTCAATAAATTCCCCAAAGAAAATTCTTTATAAGCGTTGCCATTATTCTACATTTTGCAAAGAGTAAATATAGATCAAATAATATTGGAAGAAACAGAGGATAATGAAGCTCAGGTGCAGACTGATGATACATAATCAATAGCAATTAATTAAGTACAGCGTTACAAGGCAAAAGGGAGAGAGGTACTGACAAGAGCAATGCAGAACCCATTATTGTTTTGAGAACGTATGATCCTTTGAGCAAGGAGATTCATCTGAAATTAGGTTTCATACAAGAGAGAAGGTAAGGCACAAGCGGAAATTTAGGAGTTCAAATTTTGAATTGATATCATAGACAGTACCTGACGCTGGGCTCCCAGCAGTTCTAGTAGGGGTTTGGCCACTCGAGTAGGGGTAAAGTGTGGTACAGTTGGGCATGTGTTTTCTGTGGCTGCTGATCTATCTGATTTAACAGGTATCACTACCTTTTCCAAATACCTAGTTTGTACTCCTTGAGGATATGCACTCACCCTCTTCCTTTTGGACATCTATTACAAAAGAACAACATTTGACTGGAAAAACATAGTGTGACGACACATGGATTAGGTACAGAAAATGGATAGGTATGTCGTATACTCATATATGATGCTTAAGCTAAGCAGATGGTGTAACAAAGTAGAAGTAATGCAAGAGGTCAGAAGCAAAATATGTGCGACCAATACAACTTTGCAAAGTTAGAGCAAGCACCTTGATGGGTGAATAAGATAGGCCATCCTCCACCATGCCAAGTTTGTTAGGCAGTGGATCGTTCCGCAATATTCCTCTCGTGCGCCCATTCTCATATTCATTTTGATAATGTTCAATATCTGACATGCATGAAAACATAAAAACAAGTGAGATTTTCTTTGTAATGTAGAAGTGATTCTAATCCAATACTACCTCCCTGTAAACCCCTTTGTGGTATCTCTGCAATTCTTTTAAAAGATGCCATGCATGCTGTAATTTGTTGTGTGCATTAATATAATGTGGCCTACTACTCAAAATATGAGAGCTCCAGAAGTGATGACACTTCGCAGATGATAGCTTCAACATATAGTAAAGAAGAACAAGTCGACCTGACCTGACAGATTCAAAATATACTAAGCGAGAACAACTCGACCTGACCAGTCGACCACAAGAGAAGAGTATCATCTTAAAGAAGAGCAGAAGAGCAAGCAGATTGAAGATATTACAAGTCTTTTAATACAATGTCGGTTGGCCACCCATGATGAACCAGAGCGCACATAGAAATACTATTCTTTCCGGCCTCTCCATATGTGGCTCACATGCATTTCGAAACTAAAGTAGGAACATTTAGCTAACCAATTAAACATCTCTCGGTTTTACTAATATCAGCAATAATATCATATATGAATTTGTACAACTAAGCTTGTTTAGCTCGATGGGTGGAGCAGTGCTATTACGGCACGAACCACATAGGCTGATTGTGGTCATCATAAAATGGGGAAAACATAAGCATGATGAGTACAGTGTTGACCATGGCAGTGGGATGGCAGATCTGAAGCTGCAAACCGCGCAAAGGGTAGTTAGCAACCGATGTTTGCTTTGAAATAACAACTAAGATTTGGTATGGACAAGAAAGTACGGTCAACAAGTGACAAAGAAATGCAATTATGATGTCTCTCTATATGTCGCGACATGCATTTGGAAACTCAAGTGGGACCTTTAGCTAACCAATTAAATGTGTCGGTTAACTAATATCAGTATCATATCACAATCATATTTGAATAACTAAGCTTTCGAATTCTGAGTGTTGTGTTGTTTAGCTTGAAGGGTGGAGTAATGCTAGTACGACAGAAAGCACCTACGCAGGTCATAGTAGAGTAGATAAAAGGGGAAAACCCTAAGCATCAAGAGAAAAATCAGGAAAGTGGAACTAGCTGGACCAGTGGGTGGCGCACATGCTTTTCAAAATGAATATAGGAACATTAGGTGACCAATTAAACGTTCTCTGTTTTAGTGATATGAGCATCATATCAGATTCATATTTCAACATGTAAGCTTTGGGTTGAGGTCTTGAGGAGCAGTGCTAGCACGACACGAAGCACCTACGATGATGGTAGTGAATATAAAGGGGGGAAACCATAAGCTTTACGAGTATAGTGCCCGTGCCATGGCGGATTTGAAGGTGCAAACTGGACAAAGCTACTTCGCAACCAATGTTTGCTTTCAACTAGCCACTATGATTTGGTACGGACAAGAAAAGTACAGTAAACAAATTACGATCTATTTTCTGGGTGAGATCAATAACTTAAGCACATGTGGAAGAGTACCAGCTCTCTTGCGGTGCCGTGTAGGCCTATGCTGATATGTTGAGGGTGCTGCGGGTGCGATGGCTGTCGGCGGCGGGGAAGAAGGCTTTAGACGGCAGACGGCCAGGTCGGGGGATATATCCTTTTGCCATCGACGAGGCGGTTGTAGGAGTGGCAACGGCAAGGTGGACGACAGCACCGATGAAGCGAGATGAGGCAATGAAAGGATCCTGGTCCAGTGTCGTGGATGAGGGACGTCCATCTCTTGCAGTGGACGATGGGGTAGGGGTAGCGGCTCCGGCAAGGTGGAGGATGGGGTGGCGGACGGAGGAGGCTAGACGCAGTGTAGAGGTTGTCGTGCCGCCTACGGTGTATGAATGGGGAAATGGAGGGGAGGGGGATCTCAAACTTTGGGATGCGCTTCTCTGAAATGGGGGAAAGTTACGAACTTATCCCCCGTTTAAAATTTCGGACATCGCGTTGGTTGGGGATAGGACGGTAATATTGCATCTCCCAAATATTTGCCGGTAACTATTTCGGGCGAGGAGAGGGTGTTTTGCTGCCCACGGTTGGCGCCCATGGTGTATAAACGGGTCTGACAGGTAGGGCGGTTGTGTCACGTCTGATGGAAGTTACACATCTGCCCCTATTTAAAATATAAGCCTACATCGATTTCGGACGAGGACAGTTTGTTTTGCCGCCCACCGTGTATGAATGGGGAAATGGAGGAAGAGACACATGTCTTTCGGACGAGCTTGAATCAAGTTTGTTTTGCCGCCCACGTTTGGCGCCCACCGTGTCTGAATGGGCTCAGAGGCCGTCGTGTCACGTCTGATTGAAGTTACTAGTCTACCCCTATCGACAGCAGTGTAAATCCTGTCGATAAGGATGTCAAGTGTCAGGGGTAGACAATAATTTCCATCTCGCAAACACTTGCTTCGGGCAGCCCACAAATTATAGTGGGTGTTTAGCTGCTTCGTTCAAAACTTGGGAGAATTAGCATGCACGTTTGCCCTGGGACCTGGCAAACTAAATTCAAATCCAATTTGTATTCGATTACGAATATCCACAGATAATTATACGTTTTGTTATTTATTTTTTCAAAACCACAACAAAGATTTATTCCACCTTTATATATGATTATGATTTAGAAATGCCATGATCTTCGAATTCAGTAGGTTGGATACACTCTGAGTCAAACAGTTATTTCATCCAATACAATATGCTCACACGAAAAATAGTTCACCTTAAGTCAATCATACTGATTGACAAGTACTGAGGATTACCTCGCCTAAAAAATTTGGATCATTACAACACATGGACAACATAGGGGGTCTTGCAACATAATCCATTCAGAGACATGACACAACATGCAAGTACAATAATCTAATGAAAATTTCAACTCGTATCTAAAGAAGAACCGGGATTATCTTGGGCTTCAGATAGCAGAAACAGCAGGACCTCCTCCGTCTTCAAATGCAACATTCTTACTTCCTCCAATTCTTGGGTTGCTTGCATAATGCGTGCCGCTAATTCCGTAATTTACAGCCTCAAGATAAAGATTACTGCATTCATGGCAGCCACACCATCTCTTTCTGCCTCTAGTAGAGCCTCAAGCACTATAATATCTATGCTCAGAGTGCTCTCCGGTGGTGTTGCCTCTAAACTGCTACCATCTGGTAACATGGATGGCGCACTACTTCCACAAATAGATTCTGGGGTTGTACATTGTGTCCTAGTGTGAACGGCATCCTGAAAGGTTTCCGCTGGACATCAGTAAGAGATAGTTATCGTATGATCCAGGCAGTAAGCTTACATGGTAAACGATGGACGAATTATTGCCGAGCATGGCAAACTATATTTAAATGGTTCGAAGCAGCATCAGCCGAAAAGAAATTCAAATTGTAAAATGAAACTAGGGATGTAAGTGGCAAATAAACGAAATCCGCTAGTCCCATCTATTTAGTTTTTCCTCAAAAAAACAAAAACTCTTTTGAACTATCATACCACTACTGGACTTTAATCGGGATTAAACCGGACCCAGTTGACATCCCTAGTTGAAAGGGAGTGTACAACCGCTATATTTAAGTTGCCAAGGCATCTAAGCAGTTGAAATAATCTGAGAAAGCACTTAACAGTGTGGCCTCATATAAACTACGAAGACAGTCTTGTGATGAAGTTGAGAGGAAAAGTTAAGGACTCAAATGAAATAGGCATGCATTTCTTTACGATAGTACAGCAGGCACTGCTGACATATTGGCCAACTCAGGTATAGCATAACAACAAATAAGCATTCGAATCAAGCAATACAACAAAGCAGACAACTGAACTATTTGTAATTCGGTAGGATTACACGTTGAGGGCATAAGCCAAGAAAGCAGCCCACTCGCATTACATTTCACATGTACTAAAACACACTGGCTTACCATATGTTGCTGTGAAGCCTAGCTGTTGTTGCAATGTTCTTTGAAGATATCGTCAGCATCCCGTGGTTGCAAATCTAGTTGTTGTAGTTTATTCTGCACCATCTATTTAGGTAAAATTAATTTTAATCGCATGCACTGGTCCGAATTGATCATCAATGGTTCATCTAAACTAATGAAAGAAGGGTGTGTGCATACACGACAATACTCCCTCCGATTCTTTTTACTTTGCGTATAACTTTTTCTCAGTTTTCTCGTATTAGTCTGCGCGTTGCCGATTCCTAGCGCTGGTTTCCTTTTGTGCCCCGCCCCATCCGCCTTTGCCCTAATTAATTGGCAAATTAGTCCAGAAAAATTAAACCAGTGCCCTCCTTGGTATGCGGGTCAAGAGTTATGCGCAGAGTAAATAGAATCGGAGGGAGTATATCTGCTTCCCTCTATTTTTATGCTTGTTCGAGGTGCCAGCCCCAAAAGAACAAATATTTTGCTTGATGGGGTTGGCAGCTCCATAATTAATAGAAGCATCAAATTAGTCATGCAACTTGGGAAGATCAAGAACACACAAACAAGTAATGGATAGAGGCTCGGAGCAGTGATGTAATAGCTAGCATCAGAAAATGTAGGGTAAATGAACAAAAAGCAGCGGAACCACATGCTAGTTTGCTGATGTGTAATTAAGCATAGAAAACATTAAGCAGTCTGATGGAACCAACAAGTGGCATCAGAACAAAACTAAAGCATATTAACTATATGTGCACTGGTATGTAATTTAGCACATGTAACATGTTCACTGCCAGAAGTATGGCCTTACAGGTGCAAGCAGAATAACTCGTCTCATGAAAAACTGAATGATGCCCTGAAGAAATTCAAAGGTGCGCTGCTTATGCTAGGAAAGTGAACGTAGGCGCCGGCCGTTGGATAATAGTACCTGATTCTCGGCGGCGTATGGGTATCGTTGTCATACTTGATAGCTAAGGATCGTCGATGGTGCTCGTGTTGCGGTTGAGTTTGGGCCAGCTGTCGCCGTCGCTGAAGCGGCTCCGGTGCTACGGTTGCGACGCCTGTCGACATACAAGAAAGCTCATCTGTGGTAAGTGAATAGTTGCATGATAAAGAGAAAATCCGAAGGAGTACAAATCGAAATAACCTGATGAGGCTGCGGCGTCGGTAAAGCAGGGCCGGTGGAGTTGAATATGGCGTCTGTGGAGCGGGTCCGGTGCAGTGGATGAAGGCTTCGGCGCGCGTGTTGTACAATGCTTTCGGTGAGGCGGATCTGTTGCGGCGGGCGAGGGCTTGTATGAAGGGCCAGCAAAGGGGCGGACGAGGGAGTCAGTGAAGGGCCTACATTGTGGTGGACAAGGGCACCGGTTAAGCAGATCCGGTGCGATGGACCATGACGGCGGTCAAGGAGATCTGGAGTGGTGGACAAGCCAGACGCTGAAGCAGCTCCGGTGAAGTGGTGAGTTGCCAGTTGGGGGTTCCAAGGTGCGGATGGTAGATCCGGCGGGGTGTGAGGTCCACCGCTGTGGCGGAGGACTAGATTCGGCGGCTTGCCGTGGTTGGGGGGGGGGGGGTCGGGGAGGGGAAGGGAAGGGGAGGGGCTCTGGGAAGAATGTTGGGGGCAAAGAGGGGAAAACAATGGAGTTACCAAAGCAGCCCTTTTCTGTTCATGTGGCAGAGGTAAAACAGGAATATCGCAAGGCTAAACTTTCGGGCGCGTGATATTTCGATGTGAGCGGGAAGTTTGAAAGCTTTTGGCGCCTAAAATTATAAGTATTCTGCTCTCGTACGACCGACTATGATATCATGGCCGACAATTTGTTTGTTTTGCACGCAAAAAAATGTGCAAGTTTTGAAAATCAATGTCTCCAACTCGAAACTTAGATTGTCCATTCAATTCAAATATTGAGCTACTACAAGCAAATACCATCATACGGTCCAATTCAAATGAAAGTCCAAATGTGTTTATCCTAAATATGATGACAAAAGCCAAAATGTGTATGTGTATGAATAAAGTGGATGATTATAAAGTTTGAACATGCACGAATGTGTATATCTCTAGGTTTGATATATGAATTTGAAATCATGAAATCCCGGCTTAAAAAATGTACCCCCGTTTAAATGAATTACAAAAGCTAATGATGGAGTTGAATTCAAAAATTCCAATCTTAGGTTTGTAATTTTGGTACATCAAGGTATATCATGCGTGTTCAAAAGTATCATTATCTCATAGTACAAACTGTGAAACAAATTGATCAACCATGAGTGCACAATATCTCAAGTATGCTAAAGTCCCTCAAATATAGACACCTCACTCTTTATCTGAAGTCAACCCCCCACCCCCAGCACCAGAGAAGTCGTTCTCTCCCCCAAACACCAACACACGAGCACATTAACACCCCTCTCTCTTGTAAAGTCCGGACCCCAACATAGGTCTCTATCACTTTGTCTCTCGGGCATGCACACATCTCTTCCCTCACTCTCTAGGTCTCCCGCTATCTCTCTTACCCAAGCACATGCACTATGTAGAGTGTATATTTCCCATACACACAAAACGTCACCCCAAACGCCTATCTCCCTAGTTATGTGGTTCTCGCACACTCACCTCACACACCACCCCCACTGCAAACAAGCACACTTTGTCTCCTTGTGCACCACTCTCCTCTTTCTATCTCTCCCACATGCGGACCCGCCCCAGCTCTTTCCCTGTATACATATATGTTGTGACTCTTTGCATAGCTCCCTAATGTATAATCGTTCTCGATTTCGCACATTGTTCTCTACACCATCTATTCTAGATCTCTCATGAAGTCCCTATCACACACACACGATGACTTGCTTCCCTTGCGTCTCCGTTCATAGGCCAATTTCGGACAACATCAACATTGTCTCCCTATCTATACGCCATTTATGGACACAAACGACCCCTCTCGCCCCCTCTCTTCCTCTCTCTCTCTCTCTCCGTCGCTAGCTCTCTCTTTCTCTCGCTCTCACACCCCTCTCCCACACACACACTCGATGTCTCTTCCAAATAGTCTTCTCCCCCTGCCCGCACAGGTGCTATCTCGCTACTACACATGTCACACCATTCCCCCTTCCCTTATACTAGGTTTACATCATCAGTGGTCTCTCTACTCCACATACACTCTCTGCCTCTCACACACAAACGCGTGCACAAACACACACAGACACACACAAACACCCATTTACCTGGATCCTCATCTCTCCTCATGTCCGCATGTGTATCTCACACACTCACTCTCTAATTATGTATATGTGTCTCCACGTTACACAACACAAAGCCCCATGTACATGTCTCTCTCTATCCTCCACACACATAGACACAAAGAATTTGTTATCATTGCCTCAGTCTCTAACATATCACACACGCACACACACACACACACACACACACACACACTCTCTCTCTCTCTGTCTCTCTCTCTCTCTCTCTCTCTCTCTCGCAAACACGCTCAACAAGGGTTTCCCCGTGAATAACTTACCGTCTATTCATGAACAGTCGTGGCAGTACGGCGAACATGAGATGTGAAAAAGAATAAATCTACACATGCTTAGACCACCTAGTATGACTACTAGGACTAGAGCAAGCCAAAAAGTGCGCTGCCGTCACCCCCTCCTTGTCGGTGACGGGAAAATCTTTGTTTTACACAGTCGAGAAGTCATTGTGCTAAGGCCCCACATGCCGAGGCGTTGAATAGAATGTAGATGCTAGTTTACGGAAGCAAGTATCGATAATACGTTTGTATCTCCATACTTATATTTCTTCTCTTATAAAAAACTGAGTTGGTGAAGATGGTATGTGTGCCATCTTGCAATATAGACCGTCCGATCTATATCTGACGGATGGAAATTAAACTAAAAGATACCCGCACGCCTCTCCACATTTGCAGACAAGGCCTTCCCTCGTTCATCCTTATCTCCAACAAACCTCATTGTTGAGCAATTAATAAAGGAAGCCTCTAGAACAAACTGTCCTGGTGGCCGCTGCTGGCGTCGTCAATCCCCATGCCTCCGCTCAGTCCGACCACCAACCACCACCACACCCCACTCCTCTTCACCTTATCTCATATTTCTCGAGATATCATTAGTTTTTACACATGGGATTACTCCCGCTAGGGTCAATCACAACAAGTGTTTTATAAAAAAATGCATCTTAATGTTCCGTGTAATGCACGAATCTTGCTAGTACTCCTACACAAGACTAAGTTGGTGATGCTGGTGTGTCTGCCATCCGTCGTTTCTGACCATTAGATCTACATCTAATGATTGTGAGGTAAGTTGTTGCCTTTTCTCACCAACATCCCACTTGTCTACCAATTTGCAGAAAAACCCCATAATTAGTATCTTAAAACCAACCACATCCCTCCCTGAACTCACCAAAACAGCCCAAGGAATATATTCTAATTGAAACATAATATATCTCTAGTGATATATGTATATCAAAATTAGAGTGTTTTGTACCAAGTTTGTGAATAAGTATTATTCTAATTATGATTCGTTGCAACGGACATGAACATTGCTAGTATTTCCAACCATGCATTTCTTTTTCTAGTATTCCATAGTTTCGAGTTTTCCATCAAGGTATTAGTCACTCATGGTTGATATTTACTTTCAATCATGTACACATATGCACTATGTAACTAGCCTTTCTTATTGGCTTCCAAAGCTTAACTTTCACTCCTACTTACAATATGTAGAGTATTTAACAAAAAACGACCACTTTCAACCAGCCCTAGGAGGAATCTATTGTACAAAAAATAGCAAAAACATACCCAAAATTTCTTAATCCACGCCAAAAACTACCTAGTACTCCTACCGATTAGGTTCGTTTAAACCCATTTATGACTAAGGATGGCAATGGGTCGGGTTTGGATCGGGTTGAACAATATCAAATCCATATCCATATCCATGAAGACAGTCTTTGCCCACCCATGAAAAAATCCACGGGTGAAAAATGGTGTCCATGTCCAAACCCGATGGATATCCATACCCACTGGATATCCATTGGGTCCTCTCTAGACATATAAATAAGACATAACACAATGTTAACATAAGCTCTTCCATTCTTCACTTCGTGGCATGCTAGGCTTCACTTATGGTAAATCAACCTCCACTAACAACATAAGATCATTTAGTATTTTTCTAACAGATGAGAATGATGAGTCAGTTAACAAGGAGATAAAAATGAGGGAAGGGCGTTGGGGTATGTCACAGACGGTATTGAATGTCAACTAATAAAAGTTATGACAGGGATTGTGTAATTTCTTTTGCATGTTTTGGAGAACAAAGTGTAAAATTGCACTGGGACATGTAACTGTGGGGTAGGGATTGCCGATTTTTGCCCATTAAGTCATACCATCGGGTCGGGTTTGGATATACTCACGGGTACAAGATTATATCCATGCCCTACCCACGAGCAATCGGGTCGGGTTTGGGCGCTGCCCATGGACAGAAAAGCATATCCAAACCCTATCCATTCGGGTCGGATGTCTATGGATATCCATGTCCATGGATAAAATTGCCATCCTTATTTATGACAGGGTTGGCCCACATGTTCGTGCTGACGAGGCATCTTAAACCAACACATTTTGTTTGACCGTTGACACGAGGGACCCACATCTGACCTTCTATCCTGTTATTCCCCCTCAAATCATTATTTTTCCTGAACATTACTTCAAACAGTACTGATGCGTGTTCGTCGGTGGTGCCGGTGATGAGCGAGTTGGCCGCCGCTCCGACGGACAGGCCGGACGCCGCGCTGGCATCCGCACGGGTTGGCAGGCTGGCCCGAGCGTGACTCACGAGCGAGCAAGCCGCCGCGCTGGCCTTCGCTCGAGCCAGATGGCTGGCCTTAGCGCAGCGCGCGCGAGCAAGCCGCCGCGCTGCCGTGCCAATCTAGCTAGCAAACCTTGCAGACAAGCAGCTGGACGGAGCTATCTTGGCTAGCTAGCGGCCGCGAGCGCCGGACGGAGCTGGCATCCGGGCTGCCGCAAGATGGGCTCCGCACCGCCGGCGGCGATAGCTGCGTCCCATGGCCGAGGATGACTAGGTGGACGAGCCGGAGGTAGGAGGTCACTCGAGGATTTTTGTTGGTAAGAGCATGTACAATGGTTGATAAGGTAGTCTTATCTTAGGTCTTCCACGTATGCAAGTGGTAGTAGTTTCTTGGCATTTTAGTGGTTTCTTGCATTATTAGAGCAAGTACAATAGAGCTGAGTCAGCGGGCTATAAGAAATAAACTACTACTACATGTTGGCTATAAGATGGGATGTAGATGACATGGCACTAGCTTATAGCCAGCAGCTGGCTATACTATTAACCATGCTCTTAGGGGTTTCTTGTAAGGAACAATGTACGTACTACTAGCGACAAAAGGCGATTCTAGGTTGCGTTGTACTCCAACGGGTACTACTAGTGGTCGCGGGAGTGTATACCTCGTTTTGTGGGTTCGATCTCAGTCGAACGCACGGCGGCCTTTTTTTAAATAGTATAATATCTAGATACATCACAGAAATGGATGTATCTAGAACTAAAATACATCTAGATACATCCATACCTGCGACAAGTAATTCGGAACGGAGGGAGTACTACACTTCGCTGCGAGCCAATATTTTACACGGGTAGTTTGAGTTTTTAAGTCAAACGGATGTGCGGCCCCACAATCTGGGTGCACTGGACAGCCTAGCCACGTGAACGGGTTTTCCTTCCCTGCATCCCGTGGCTCGCGTGCTCGCCCTAGCCGCACCATGCTTGCAGCTTCCAGCTAGTAGCATATTTATACTAGCGCCTCCCAGTTAAGCCCGAGGAGCCAGAAAAGCCTGGCGGGGCATTGGGAACTGTGCAATATGGCTCTGTACGTAAAGTGCTCTACTACTACTATGTAGCTTGTGGCGTTGCATGCCTGAACTTCACTCCATTATCGGCTCTACTATAAAAGAAATTCCTCTTGATGTGTTTTTTTAACGAAGGCAAAATCTTTGCTTCATCTCATTCATAAAGAAGGTATTACTAACAAAGTTCGACGAGATCCATTAAACCACCACAAATGGAAGCGAAAAGCCTAGTCTCGTTGTATCAAATAACTCAAATGTTCTGCCCCCGTAGTAACCGTCGCTGATAAACAGGTTGCTAGTGTGTGCGTGAGAGGAGCGGCTGAGTAGGCCAGCTACGTGAGAGGAGCGGCTGAATAGAGCACCGAGAGTACCCACTAGGCCACTACGCAGGTGTACTTCCCCTGCATTGATAGTACAGTGATGGTTCTAGAAAACAGTAGTACCCTCCACTTCCAACTGTAGCTCCTTGGCCCTGAGATTCAAGAGTTCAAAACTGGTGCATTATACAAGACTAGACTAGAAGTACAGTACTCCCTCCTTTCCGGTTTATAGGGCTCATCTCAAAATTTTAGTTTTTCGATTTTATAAGGCTCAATTTGGTTGTTTCCCATCACATGTTCAGATTCCAAGGTGCATTAAATCATTGCATGCAAGTATTAAGAGAAAATTGACCAATGAATGTAATTTATGCATGCATGCATTGCAATTAATGCATTGGTAAACATACTTTTTTGAGGAAAACAAGAGCATTAATTGGGTGCTTTTTTGAGGAGTAGTTGAGAAAAGTAGTACTAGTACTGCTACAGTACGAGTACGTACTCCTCCGTCACATAATGTACGACGTTTTTTGACACTAGTTGGCGTGTACAAAAAATGGCAAAAACATACCCAAAATTTCTTAATCCACGCCAAAAACTACTACCTCGTGCCAAAAATTTCTTACTAGTGCTATTATTTACAGTATAATGCAATCCCATAACGTTCCATAATGCTAGTACTAGTACTCCATGGTACCAAAAACTACTACCTAGTGCCAAAAATTTCTTACTAGTGCTATTATTTACTAGTGCTATTATTTAGAGTAGTAAATAATAGCCTCACCCCTTCGTTGAGGAACGATCTACAGTTGGAAGGGACGAGGCCCTGCGGTTACTACGCTCTTATCTCCTCCTCGCCAGTTCCCCTCCCCCCGAAGAGAAGGCAGTTCGTCGCTGCTCCCATGGATTCGCCAGGCGGTTCTCCTCCTCGTCGGGGCTGGGAGACCTTGGATGACGATTCTCTAGGAGAAATCACACGCCGCTCCGACGTCCTCACCGCCGCAAGACTCGGTGCTTCCTGCACCAACTTTTTCAAGACGCTGCTTAAACAGGCTTGGGAAAGGCCATGCTTGTTGGTCTTCCATGCGTCCTCGAGGAGAAGGTTCTTCTATGGGACAATTCTTCGAACAGTCCACCGCTCCCTGGCAATGGTTGCACGTTGACTCCGCTAGAGTTGACGACGTTGAGAGGTAGTCAAATTTTGTCCGATGAGCAGGTCAGTAATGGAGTTTGATCATGTAGTACTTAGTTATTCCATTTCCATCCCGTAATTTCTCCGCTGCCCACCGTCTTATATATAGGTCTGGGTCGGTGCCAACGAAGATTGGCTTGCATACCTCCCGCCGGATACCACCATGATTTTGCACAACATCCACAGCAGTGCGGCCATTCCAGTAGACCCCTTCTCCACCATTGGGATCGGCCTTCCGGACTGGCTGGGCAAGAATACGTATGATGATGCCTACATGAGATTGAAGAAGATAGCAATTGCGGACCCGCTGACAAAGCGACGCGGCTATGACGATTACTATCTCATCGCGATGTTCGACATAAGGATTGCCATCAATGCAGGAGGCAATAGCGGCAGAGGCTGGCGCATGTTGGCGGCGGCAGATTTGTACCCCTACACGTTCCAAGATGTCGTGCACCATCTAGGCCGCATCTTCGCGGTGACAAGCCAGGGGACTTGTTTCATCTGGTTGACATCCTACCGTATGGGAGATTACAAACGGAATGCACAAACCATCATTTGCATCCCTAACGGTACTCCATTATTTTGTAGGGACCAGTCATCCCCCGATCAAAATAAGATCGCCGATCCTGGATCTGCATTTGCATCCGCGATTCGGTCTAACCTGGAACCTTGTAGCTGACTTTGGCATATTGGGATCAACTATTTTAGCAGTCGTTACCCATGGTACCACTGATGTGCAACATGGTCACATAATCTACCACGATCGGACCGTCACCATCTACCCAGGTATTCCATTTTTTAACCCTCTTGCCTTCTCTTTCATTGTTGTACTAGTAGTATACTTTGTAGTACTAGTAGGAGTACTTTTTACCTTGGAGGACGCGTATAGCTAGCTAGGCCCTTGAAGACTTGAACCCACTAGCTGCCACCATTTTTGTTTTTCCATGTCTTACTATCTCATCCATGTAGCCAAGAGTGGCTATATATAATAAGCCGGTTATTTTACTTCCTCTATAGCGGAGTAGTACTATTTGCTGCACAGTATTACTGACCGCCACATTTGAGCACAACATTATTATGCATGGACCTTGACTATGTATGTCACCATGTGTCCAGATCTGGGATGCCGCGTGTACCAGATGAACGACGCCGAGTTCGACCCCCGTGATGCTACGTGGGTGCCGAGGAACACTCTTGGAGAGTATTCGATTTTCATCGGGGACCACTACCCCATTGTGAAGCGGATGCCACCTTCCATGCACGACACGGAAGGCCTGCCGTTCATGAAGCATGGTTGTGTCTTCAGTGCGCACCGCCGGATGAACGACATGCTGGGACACGCTATCCCTGATTTATGCCGCTTCAGCTTGGATGAGTCTCCATCATGTGGAACCGGACTAGAAAGCTGCGACAATGATTCCCGTTGCCCACCGCTATGGATCGTGCCATCCATGAAGAACACCTGGGACTAGAACCTAGAGGAGGACATGTAGCCCATCTATAACGTGTAAGTGGAGTACGGTAATTGTGAACGGTAGCGCTGTAAATATATGTAGACTAGTCGTGCACAAATTTATCACATGAGTTGGAGATGAATTTGTGTGGCATACTTGCATTTGTCCTTTAGAATTTATTAGTAGTAAATGTGTTATGTCTACGTGCAACTTGTGTGGTTGTTGCACGGGCTCCAACACGCTCTTTGAGAAAAAAAGGTGGCACAGCTTTGGATATACGTGACGTGGCGGCATCATACAGTAGCATCGTTCCCTATAGTTGTACTAGTACACTCCTACTAGGACGACAACTCCTATAAAACCTTGCGCTTGGCTCTTTGCCTCTTCGGGAGGTTCAACAGTTCGTACTCGTGTGAACCTTGCACTTGGCTCTTCGCCTCTTCGGAAGGTCCAACAATGATGATACTACAGTACAATATGCTTCTGGCAATCTGACACCGATTGAACTGCTGCAGGTCCACCGCGAGGGCAAGGGCGAGGGAGAGGGAGAGGAGAGGGAGAGGGCGCTGTAGTCAAAACCCTCTCCTCGTCCTGCGAACCACCGCGCGCGTGGGCGAGGGAGAGGCGTAGTAAGCAAGCTTCTCCTCGTTCAGCGAGTTGACGGGACACATCAAAGCAGTACTAGTACTAGTAGTAGTAGTCCATACAACGTCCTTTCCGATTAATATGGCTTAATTTTAAACGAGAAAAATACACTGGCGGTCAACGTATGTAACAGTACGCTCTTTACGGTCACTATATATAGTTTTGCGGCGATTATGCGATCACTAGCTCATCGTAGAGCACCGTATTGCACCCTACTGACCAACCACATAGTTGACGTGGCACTTTGTTGACTGGTTAAATTGTCACCTGGTTTCTGGGTCCCACTATCAGTTGGCTGAGCAAAGAAATCAGTTAAACAAAACTTTACGCAGGCGCGACACGAGTCCAACCCTTGCGCTCGAACCGCCCTGGCTGTGTATGTGAGTGCATGCACGTGTCCTCCCTCGGTCTTCCAACAAAGAGTGTACTACATGATGTACATCTACACTTCCAATGCATTTAGCCTTTAATCTACTAAATCGATATTGATTGACTAATGCACCAACTTGTGCTGTAGGTATAGGCTACATGTCTATCCTTAATTACAGCATGCAACGGCCTTCATTTAATCTTCTTATCTCAATGGTCGCATGCACACATAAGTCTGCTACTTTTGGGCGTTAATTATGCCCTTGTCAATGTGTAAATATCTAAATGTACAGTCTTTCACGGACGTAGGGAGTAGGTTGAGCACTTGAGCGTGAGCGTGTGTGTTGCGTCGTGTGATGTGTGCCGCATGGGTGCGTGAGTGTTGCGTGCGTCCATGTGTACGTGTGAGTGTTGCATGTTGCATGCATGCATGCATGAGGCTTACTCCCTCCCATTGACATGTTCATATTTCAAGCTTCCTCTGTTCCCTCCATATGGTGATACTCCCTCTGTTCCCAAATATAGTACAAAGTTGAGTCATATATTTTGGAACGGGGGGAGTAGTATGGAGTAAAAGCCTCCCTCTGTTCTCAAATACGGAGTATTTGTCTTTCTACAGATTTCAACAAGTGACTAGGTACGGAGCAAAATGAGTGAAGTGAGCGTAGAGGCATAGGGATACTGTAGAAAGGAAGTCCTTGTGATCCATTTATTCTCCATCTCGGTCAGAGAGAACTATTCAACTAGTCTTCGCAGTGAAGTGACAATACACGCTGCAGCAGATGGGACACGTAATTAATAAGCTGAACCAGCGTGTTGGTTTTACTTAATCAGCCTTACCCAATACTGCCATCATGTTTGCCAGTAGAGCACGCTTCCGCAGATACTCCTACGCACCTCTGTCCTCCATTAACTGACATATGGGCCCTGTTGTGGTAGACCCACATGTCATCGGTGTAACTGTTTACACTCCGAAGGACGGTATATCTTGGTAGTAGTACTAGTAGAATTGAGATTGAATGCACTTTCTCCCCGTCTTCCACTCTTCTTCCTCCTCTCTTCTTCTTCCTCCTCTCTTCCCCATCGTCGGCCGCACACCATTTACCCCCGCTCACTGCTCGCCCGCCCGCGCCATCTACCTTGGTAGCTCGCGCGTACCATATCCCCCCGCTCACTGCTCGGCCACACGAGGAGAAGCTTCTTCGCTCGCCCGCCCGAATCCACTTCCCCGCTGGCTTACAGGCATCGAAAACCCCAATGGCAGAACCGACTGACGCGCAGAGCCGCGATTGGAATTCCCTCCCCGATGTTCTCTTGGAGCAGATATGTAGTCGTATGGACCTACTCAGCACCGTCCGTCTGGCTGCATGCTCGGTGTCTTTGTACCGTCTACTCGTCTGCAACTGGCCGGCTCTTTTCAAGACACCTTGCTTGCTGATGCCCGATCCTCGCAGGTGGCCTAGACACCGACTTGACGATCCTATGGAGGTTGCCGTGGTGCCCCTCTACATGCTACCACTACCCGTCCACCTGCCCTTCATGCGCGGCCACTACTGGGCGGGCATGAAGGCCAACTGGATCGTCCTCAGCCACCAATCTGGTAGTCCTTGGTGTCTCGTGGATATCTACACCCAGCGAGAGATCACCCTTCCATCTTTGGATACCGCCGCCATCGAGCCTCGCGGCCCGCCGGACACTCCTGCCTACTACGCGCGAGACGCGTCAAGCTTTTGGCTCGACCTCTGTTTGCAGAAAGTTGTAATCTGCGAAGTTCCCATACCATCAGAAGACTACATGGATTACAAGCTCATTGCCTTGTTCAACAAGGGATTAGTCTATCTGGAATCCGGTCACCATACATGGTTATGGATCATCATCAATCCTGTTGAGGAAACATTTCTGTCTGATGCTATAGTGCACGATGGCATCGTTTACGCGGTTGACGCACAGATTGGCTACCTATACTGGTGGAATCTATCGTCGTGTAATTGTTCTATCTCCTCTCATCTTTACCTTATGAATACGACTGCATGTTCATTTGTTATAAATTTAGAATGCATAGCATGTCTATAACCACATCATTGCTATATGTTCCTCTCATTTCCTAGATTTTTATGACCACACATGTTATTGTTAGAGTTGATATGAGAACAATTGGCATCTAATGATTGTTAGAATACATATTATGAGCATAACATCATGATTGCTATATGTTACTCTCGTTTACAAGATTTTTATAACAACGCATGTTATTGCTTAGAGTTGATATGAGAACAGTAGTAGTAAGTGCTATGGTAGAATATGAGTAGGCGCTGTCATAGATGTTTTCCTTTCATTGTTACATGATGTTTGAACCATGACATATTGCTAGAATATGAAAGCCATTGGCTTATTTTTTTAACTTGGGGTATGATTATGACCACGATATTGCAATTCTCTGTCTATGATATGTGTCACTGTTATAATAATCTTAATTGCACACATACTCTGAACATGATTGTTTATTTTTGTCCTTTTGGTCTCCAATTTGAATTGTTGCAGCAGACGCAAATGCGCTGGCCTTCATGATTCCAGGACCTCGAATCATACCAGCCGATGGGTGGTGACTTATCGCTCGTTCAGCTGACGGCGGTCATTTGATGCTCATTCGCACGTACCAAATTGACCAAACCATTACATCAAACCACATGCAGTACAATGTGTGGGGCGTTCGTGACATTGATGACTATGGCTGCTTCGTGTTCGAGAAAGATCCCAGCTCCGTTGGGCCAGGCGTATTACACTGGAGGCGGGTTTACAGTCGCAACCACTCCTTGTTCCTCGGGCTCAATTATCCGATCATCCAACCAATCATGGATCATATCACCGGCGATGATTACTGTGCTATGCAACTTCCATTCGCGAGGGGGGGCTGTGTTTACACATCATACCATGGGTTTCATGAATCACCATATCCAGAGATTCGTTGACACAGCTTGTTGCCAGATAATCTTCAGTGTGTGAAAGGCATCAAGCTTCCATGCGATGGATGGCTTTTGCAAACCCGACATGCGGCGATGTGGTTCATGCCAACAGCAAATATGCACAACTTGATTCATGCTGATATCTACACTGAGCCATGTATTCTGCTGCTGTAGCACGACCCTCTTTTGTCGGATATTATGTACTGTTGTTAGTTTGAAGCACTCCACTGATTTGAAGGATAGATACCTTCCTGGGATCAAGTGCATCCTAACTCACCTGCGTAGGATGTACTGATAATGATGATGGAGATACTGTGCAGAAGCCATATATAGTGTTACTATTCATCACCCAGGATGCAGAATAAGTTATTCTTCACCCGAGTTAATCTTACAACCATTTCATAAATAAATTACATTTGAAATAGAAATAGTTACATTCATATTGACTTATTGCATAAAATTTGGCATAACAAAAAACATATCGGTCAAAAATTGTATTTTATGTACATTTTACACTATATTTTTATATTTGTAATTTTACGTAACATAAAATATTTTTTATGACGATTATAGGTTTTCTTACGTTCTCCTTTTACGTCTAAAATAAGACAAAATTTACGAAACGTAAAATTATGGTGCATAGATGTCAAAATAGAGGTGGGTAAAGAATAACTATTCCTCACCTAGGATGATGAATAGACAATCCCTATAGGACTCCTCTTTTGTACTCCCAAGAGTACATACTCCCATCCGTTAATGGGTCCTTAAACGAACCTACAGGAAAAAAAGGAACTGATTTTCTGTTATGCTGTTATGGTGCACACACGTCGGTCCTTGATCTTATCCTAGAATTAAGGGATCATACTTGTGGATCTCAACTTCTGAACGTATATACCTTTTCACCACACGCCTGGTATGTACGACCATATAGAATAAAAAAAGATTATATAAGTTCAAGCGCAGTAGTGCATGCACGTGAGGTCTGTGCTAGCTAATTTTTTTAGCACCCATGTATTAATATTTATTGGCCGGATGTACTAGACTTTTGTGCCTCCTGCTCCTGCCTCCCGTGGCCGGCTACGATGCGGCGGAGGCCTCATCGCCCCCTACTACTCCCACCACTGGCTAGGTCATCCCTCTACTCACCCACACCCCATGTTATTCTACGGCGATGGAAGCCTCACACCGCAGCCGAACCAGTGAACCCTCATACTCCTCTCCACGCGGGCTTCCACTGCTGCGTCTTCCCCGGCTCCACGTCGTCCCCATCCTAGGCCTCGTCGTCATCCAGACCACCGCCCTGGTGCTCTCGGCGCGGCATGGTCAACGTGGTCAACGACCGACTTCCATCGGAAGAGTACTGTACGTGGAGAGGCTGACAGCTGGGTCTAGGCGGCCGCAAGGAAGTGCCTGCTTATTACGCGCAAAATAATTATTCCTCCACCTTACAGCAGGGATCCACCGGAGGGGCCACCTTATTTTGCAAAAAAAAAATGTTTCCCCACTGACTGCTCGGACCCACCGGACGGGCCAGCGTATTTCGCGAAAAAAACGCCCCCCCCCCCGCTGTCAGCTCGGACCCACCGGAAGTGCCTCCTTATTACGCACAAAAAAATAAATACTCCCCCTGCTAGCTGGGACCCACCATGGTGGGAGGCTGACTTGTGGGCCTACTAAGTTGACTGGGACGGGGGCCTTTGTCAACTTTAGTCAATATGAACGATTCTAGCTCCAGTGACCGTACGATGTCCATCCAACGGTCGTAGTGCTTCTTCAACCTCTGGTCTTCTTGCTCCAGCCGCCCAAAGCAGCACCGGTCGTGCCGCATGCTCCTGCCTCCCGTGGCCGGCTGTGCTGCCACGGAGGCCTCACCGCCCCCTACTATTCCCACCGCTGGCCAGGCCCTGCAGCGACGGCAGCCTCATACCGCAGCTGAAACAGTGAACCTTCGTACTCCTCTCCGCGCGGGCTTCCACTGCCGCGTCTTCCCGGGCTCCCCGTCGTCCCCTTCCTAGGCCTCGCCGTCGTCCACCGCCCTGGTGCTCTCGGCGCGGCGTGGTCAACGTGGTCAAGGAACGACTTCCATCGGACGTGGACTATACGTGGAGAGGCTGACAACTGGGTCCACGGCCGCAGCAAGGAAGTGCCTCCTTATTACGTGCAAAATAATTATTCCTCCACCTGACAGCGGGGACTCAAGATGGCAACGGGGACGAAACCCATCGGGTTTTGCCTTCCCAAACCCATCCCCACGAGAAAATTGCAAACCCGTCCCTGTCCCCATCACCGTGCGCGGGGCTAGTTTTCCGCCCGTCCCCTAAACCTATCGGGTTTCGGGGAACCCACGGGGAACCCATGAGAAAATCAAAATATTTAAACAAACATAGTGGCGACAAAGAATAACATTTGAACAGCAAAACAAGCACATTTCGGCAGCATAACTAGAGCAAATTTCAATAAAAAACAATAGTAGATGGTTCAACATCTATATAGAGTTTATTTCAGCAGATTTAAACAACATACATAGTATATTTCAGAGGCAGCAACATAAGATAAATAGTAGCAACAATGATATCATTTCAGCAGCAACATAGTATATTTCAGCAGCAAAACAACAACAAATTTCAGCACAATACTCAGGAATAACATCAGCTAAAAGAAGCCTCTTTCAGCACAACTATAGCCCATTTCAACAAGGAAGATAAGCATATTTCAGCAACAAACAGGAGCATATTTCGGTCATACATTGTTCAACAAGATGTTCAATTATAGAAGTTCTGAAATAGAAATCATGGTTCACACATCACGAGCACAAATGATACGAAATTGTCCAATACATAAGTTCTAAAATAGATTTGTAGTTCACAAATCAATTTAAAGTGGTCATCATCATGGCATCTTTCACATCTCCAAGCCTCCAAAAGACAATCTTCAAAGCAATGCCAATTCAGAGTGCCAAGTCCTATAGAAGATCAAAATTCACTCAAGCTAAAGTTAAATATGAAAAATATGCAGATTGGTATATGAAATGGGAAAGTACTTGTACTTCACCTGCATTCCCTCTTGAATGTCTTGAAGACAACTCCAAAAGCTTTGTCCATCTTCATTGTCAGCATCTATAAGAATGAAATAAGTAGTAATGAACATCTAATGTAACATTGTAGCAAGATAATGATAAACTATATGATGATATGTAAAGAAAGACACACCTTTATATTTGTTTCTTATCCAATCTTGTGAACACATCAAGGCCTCTAAGATTTTAGGGGTAAGACGACTACGGTGGTCACTTAGAACTCTACCACTTGTGCTGAATGCTGATTCTGAGGCAACCATGCTAACCGGAGTTGCAAAAACATCACGTGCTAGCAGCCTCAAAGTTGGATAGCGTGTTCCAGAAACTTTCCACCAATCTAACACACTGAACTTATCTTTGGACAATGGAACTAGCTCATCTTCCAAGTAACGGTCTAGTTTAGATTTCATCCTAAAAGATGCAGGCCTCTTTTGAGCAACACGTGCATTGAAGAGTGACATAAGGGCTGGAGCTTCCAAAGAAGAGAACGAGGAAGATGGTTTCCCATGATCATGTTCACTCTCAAGATTGTACTCCTCCAACAATGTGCATATCTTGGCAATTATTCCATTAACATGGTCCTCACATTCTGGACTAGAAGGACTAATACCATGCAACATAGCAAAGCAAACAAGTAACATTTCATTTTTGTACCGAGGATCAAGAAGTGTAGCCATTCCCATTGGACCTTGAATATCAGTCCAATACTTGTTAAATTTCTCTTCCATGCTAAATGTCATGGCTTCTATCACCTCATTACCGCAAGTTGACCATTGCCTCATATTCATTTTAATTTCACAAATCTTGGGAAAATAGATGTTGGCAGTTACATAATCTGTCCCGGAAAACATTTCAGTGATTTCAAAGAACAGCGGCAGCCTTTCTACAACATCAATAGCAAATGACCATTCTTCCTTAGTAGGGAGACTCTCGAATTGCTTCTCAACCTTCTTTAATCGCTCAAATACAACCTTATATGGTAGAGCCACACTAAGCATTGTGAAAGTTGAATTCCACCTAGTCTTACAATCAAGTATTAATCTTCTTGTTATTTTGACCTTTTGAAACTTAGCAATTTCCTCAAACTTCTCTATTCGTTTTGGTGAGGCAATCCAAAAAGCTACACTATCTCTAATCTTTTCAAATGCTGGTTTCATAGCATCTAAGCCATCTTTGACAATTAAATTCAGAATGTGGGCACAACAACGCATGTGAGTCAAGGTACCTTGCAACATGAGTTTGTCCTTCCCTATCCTCTTCACCAACAAGTCAATTGTCTTGTCATTTGAAGAACAATTGTCAACAGTCACCGTTGATAGCTTCTCATCAAGATTCCAAGATATCAATGATTCATGAAGTTCTTCGGCTGTAACTTCAGCGGTGTGAGGAGCTGGCACATAAATAAACCTACAAATGCAATGAATATATGTTATACAGCAGCATATATTGATGAAAACAACACCAAACAATTTACTACAGCAGCAAATGTTGATAAAAACAACACCAAACAATGTACTACAGCAGCAACGGATTCATCAAATTCTTCGTCCACATCCTCAGATTCAGGCACACTACCTGTAACTGAATGTACAATTGCAGTTTCTGTTGACGGTGTCGTCAATGAATCAATTAACCTATCAAAAAGAATAAAAACAGAAATTATTAGCTTTGGTGTACATAGTGGTAGTAGCAATTTGTACTCTATTATATGTATTTCTTGCAAGTCTGCTAAAAACAGTAGCAATTTGTACATGTAGCATGCAATATGATGACCAGAAAAAACACGTTGCATATTGTTTGTACACCGATTCCTAATCTAGTTAGTTTCTTTCCTGCAGAAGTGTAATAGCTTCAACTTAACTTCTAAAATTTTCATGAAAAAAGACCATATACTACAGTCTAAACCAAACCCTAGCAAATCTAATCCATGAATTCACAGAAAATTAACATCATCCATCACAAACCCTAGCACCATCCATCTCAGATTGTGAGAGATCGGGGTTACTCACCTCGTCGTTAACTTCTTGTGGACGTTGAAGTTGGATGGAGGCTCGGGAATCAGATTTGAAAGCCCTCTGCCTCCTCTTCCACGAAGGCCACGACCTGCTGCCCTTCCACCACCGCCGCGCGTAGTTGTAGTAGAGAGAGGAAGGCGGCGAGTGGCTGTAGACTTCGCCGGCGGCACCCTTTCACCTGACTTGGGACGTGAAGAGGCCACCATGGGGTTCGTCATCGGTGGCGACGCCCTTTCTCCAGATCAGACCGGTGGTGGTGGAGAAGACGTGGAGGGAGGAGGCTCGCCGGCGCAGATCGTGGTCGGCGGATCTTGCGAGATGGGATCGAGCCGGGCGGCGGCTGGGGTCCTAGGTTTAGGGTTAGGAATTATGTGGGAGAGAGAGATGAGGGCTCGAGCGAGGGGGGAGGAACGAGCGATACTGGCCACCCTAGCGAGGGGTTGGTTTGGCCTTTCGACGCTGGGGGTGGGGGGCTCGGTCGCTCAGGCAGTCAGGCTCGGCAGTTTTGGGTTGGGCCGCGCCGGAGCACTGCTTGGTAAAAAGAAAATGTATTTTTGCCGGGTTTGCCAGGTTTCGGGTTCGGGGACTACCTAAACGGGTGCAAACCCACGAAACGTGACGGGTTGTATAATGTGCCCAACAACAGCCCCGCGTGGATGAAAAGACGCCCATCCCCGTCCCCTAATAGGGTAAAAACCCGCGGGGACGCGGGTTTCGGGGCCCCGTTGCCATCGTGAGCGGGGACCCACCGGACGGGCCATCGTATTTCGTGAAAAAAACGTTTCACCCCTGGCTGCTGGGATCCACCAGCTACACCTTCGCACGCAAGAAAGTGCGTCCGGGCAAAAAAAAACGATTCGCCCCCCTGACTGGTGGGACCCACCAGCTACATCTTCGCACGCAAGGAAGTGCCTGATAGTCGGGACCCACCTGGTCGAAGCGTACGTAGCATTGTCATTCTGGTCGCAAACGTGTACGTACATACTAGTCGATGTAGAGGCGCGCACGTGTCGTAGTAGAGGCGCGCACGTAGCATGTACACATACGTACAGCGGCCAGGGTGCAAGAAAGAAAATACGGCCACGTATGTGTACATACGGGCGGGGTCTCGAACGCCTACTCGCGCATACGTACGGCCAGGGCTCGTGTACATGGCTGGGTCGGAACGGAGAAATAGCGTCGTCGTCGTGTTCATGGGGAGGCAACGGAATGCATAGTGTTCATGGGGAGGCAACAGAATGCGTCGTGTTCATCGGGAGGGCTTGGACGGAACAGGTGATGGAAACGAGGCCTGGCGTACCGCAGAACGGAGGAAACAGCCTTGTGTTCGACCGACCACGTACGAAACGGGATCCTGTTCATCGGGAGGGGTCTGGCGTACCGCAAAACGGAGGAAGCGGACCTCCTACGGTCGAAACGGGGGTCCTGTTGATCGGGAGGGGTGTGGCGTACCGCAAAACGGAGGAAACGGACCTCCTACGGTCAAAACAGGGGTCCTGTTGATCGAGAGGGGTGTGGCGTACCGCAAAACAGAGGAAAGGAACTTATGTTGGAGCACTACGGTTGAAACGGGGGTCCTGTTCATCGGGAGGGGTGTGGTGTACCGCAAAACGGGACTCCACGGGATACTGTTCATCTCCACCGTCGACCCCCTCCAGCCTCCACGAACTACTGTTCATTCACCGTCGACCTCCTCCAGCCTCCACCTGTGACTGTTCATCCACGGGCTCCTGTTCATCCAGCCTCCACCGCGCGCTACTCCACCGGCTACTGTTCAACCAGCCCTCTCCACGGGCTCCTGTTCAACCACCCCTCCACGGGCTACTGTTCATCCTGCCCTCCATCGTCTACTGTTCATCCAGCCCTCCACGGGGTGGTCATGTTCATCCAGCCCTCCACGGGGTCCTGTTCATCCAGCCCCAACCGGCTCGATCGATCGGGGTCCTGTTCATCCAGAGGCAACACCACAGGGTCATGTTCATCCACCCCCATCGGGAACTGTTCATCCAAACCCCCCTCCCCCCCGCAACGCTCACTGTTCATCCAGAGGCAGCAACGATCGGCTTCAGTTAGCAGCAGTAGCGAAGGAATCGCTCGATCGGGTTCAGTTAACAGCCATTGATCGATCGCTCGGGTTCAGTAACGTGTAGCCTGTAGTGCAATCACTCGGGTTCAATTAGAGCCCAACGCCTCGCTCGGGTTCAGTTAGAGCCAACGCCTCGCACACACGCGCGTATGTGCACGAGAGAAACGCGCATCGCTCGGCCCCCGACCTCCCACCGTAACCGGGAACTCCCTGAAATTTTCCTCCCCCTCACTTCTACCACGGTTTTTTCCGTCATGGACGGTCCAAAGAATGTCATGCAGCTGCGTCTCCGGCCCGCCCAGGACGAAAAGCCCATTTTCTGTCATGATTTTTTGTCATAGAAGTAGGAGCCTACCACATCTATGATGATACCGGATTTTGTCACAATTATCGTCATAGAAGTGCCATATGTATGACAGAAAAAAAATTCGTTCGGCCCAAAATGTCACGGATGTGTCTTTTTTTTGTAGTGATTCCACCTCGGTCATATCGTAGTGGTGCTTAGGCGAAGCCGTGCATCGTTAGCAACATCATCACCGTCATCACGCCATCGTGCTGACGGAACTCTCCCGTGAAGCTCTGCTAGATCAGAGTTCGCGGGACGTCATCGAGATGAACGTGTGCTGAACTCAGAGGTGCCGTACGTTCGGTACTTGGATCCGGATCGTGAAGACGTATGACTACATCAACCGCGTTGTGCTAACGCTTCCGCTTTTGATCTACGAGGGTACATGGACAACACTCTCCCCTCTCGTTGCTATGCATCACCATGATCCTGCGTGTGCGTAGGAATTTTTTTGAAATTACTACGTTCCCCAACAAAGGGGTACATGGGCCTCGGCCCAACATCATGCACGCATGCACTGTCCGGATGATCCGGGCTTCGGGGGTCCGGATGATCCGGGTCGGCGTCCGAATCGTCCGGCTATGTCAGGGCTACTGTGGGAGGTCCGGATGTCCGGGTCCTGGCCCGGACGTCCGGGTGTGTCCGGATGATCCGGGACTAGGTCCGGATGATCTGGCTTCAAGGAGGCCGATTCTGCTGGCTTCGGGTGCGCTAGCCGGATCGTCCGGGCCGGGGTCCGGATCGTCCGGACGGCGGTCCGGATCATCCGGGCTTCTGCTGATTTGCCCTTCTTCTTCTCCGACTTCGCGTCCATCTTCTCCTTCCGATCCGCCTTGCTCCTTAGCTTCTCCAAGGTACCTGAGTATGCAAAGTGTCTCCGTTTGAGGTAGTAACCATGTCTCATGTTCATCGAAGTGGAGTTGTGAGAGGAGAGATGTCACCTCGGTTTCGAGAGCTCTCGCGCGTGCTCGAGTCATGGGTCCACTAGGCACTTGGTGAGACGATGATAGGTCCATGGGGATAACCTTGGGATGCTCCGCATCAGAGAGAGAGAGAGAGAGTAGTGAACCCTGACAAGGGAGACCCACTAGCGTGTGTCTGTGTGTGTGGGGGGGGGGGGGTGAGCGACCTGCAGGCCGAATGAGTGGTGTTTAAGTGTGTGGGCTAAGTCCCGTGGGAATCATCGATCATTACTGCAACCAAACGAACCAAAGAAGAGAAGCTGATCTTCTCCTTCCTCTGGCCTCCTTCCCCTCTGCTTCCTACCAACTACCCTTCTCTCCCTCGGACCTTGATCGGGCCTGTTACAGCTAACATGTCTCACTAATAGTGCCACGAAAGACTTTAATTCTCTCACGCAACCCACTGCTGTACACAAATGATATGAGAAATAAAATGATTACACTCTTCAAGAGCCAGGTCATAAGCATATATAAAAGAGAATCCAAGCGACAAGAGCACATCTAGAAGTTTCAATTCATGCATGGTAGAATGTTTAACAGAACCACTAGGTTGAACCGACTTGTTATTTGCATAACTTTTTTTTTGAGAATTTGTAATAAAAAAACTTTGTAAGCAACTCTTCATTATCCTAACTCACAACTTACTTATCTCCCATCTCCATTTAGGTACGAATACATGAGTTTATCACACCAGGGTTAAATGTCCATGTGATTTTTTTCAAAGAACTATAATTGCTAGGACAATATGCAAATGCAACACATAATTTCTGAAAGTAAAGAGAAAAATTATGAATTGACATAAACTCTAACAAGACTTATCTCGCAAAAGAAACTCTAACAAGACTTACACAAAATAGAGATGGTTATATTAGCTAATCATTACATACACACATCCTCTCTTTTTAGCGGGGACACACATCCTATTTTAGATGGCTAGGTTTTTTTATTTTACGTTATTAGCACTTAGTGCTCACACATGATTCTTACTATTGACAAAATCCATTATGTGTGACAGAGCTAGCTAGTAAACAAACTTATAATAAGAAGTCACAAAAAAAACTTACAATAAAAGGTTGTAATTCCAAAAGAAATAATAACATTTTTAGAAGACCAAAAATAATAATAATAATAATAATAATAATAATAATAATAATAATAATAATAATAATAATAATAATAATAATAATAATAATAATAATAATAGTAATAATAATAGTAACTGTTTTTAGGGGTGAATGACACTTTATTGATTAATTGGGAAGTTCAAAGGAATACAAAAAGGGTCATGTGGATAGCCTAGCCACAAGTGGCGACCTGGTTACGAGAAACCGAAAATTTAACTAAGCTATGAGCTTCTTTGCTTATGTCCCTACCTTGAGAACTCCCTTTTTTCTCTTTGAGAGCATTCATTCAATGTCAAAGCGCATAAGAGCATCTCCAGCCGCGCTCCCAACATGCCCCCCCCCAAGGCCCTTTCTCATCGCCGGCGCCCAAAATTCGGCCTAGTCGCGCCCCCAGAAGCCCATTTTTTGTCGGTTAGCCCCAATTTTGGCGCCGGCCGACCAAGGCACCGGAGGAAACGTTTTTGGCACGAAAATACATGGGCCTGCTGAGTCAGTGACTCGTCGCCTTTGTTGTCCTCATCGCCTCGGTTCCCGTGGGAATCAATGCCAAGTCTGCCGCGTTGTCACGCCGGTCAACCTTCCATTGATGCCTCACAGGCGGCGCAGTGAAGGCACGGCGATGCGTGTCCCGCCCGCTCCCGCCACGCAGCACACGGCGGCAACCCTCCCACCGCCCATTCGCGGCTATAAGAGCCGCCCTCCCTCGCCGGTAAACGCACACACTCTCGCCATCGTCTCCCTTCTCTCCACCTCTCGCTGCCGACGCCACTCTCTCCTACTCTCTCCCCCCGCCGGCAACAATGGCCGAGCGCTTCCCGGGCGATGGTGCGGCGGCGAACGGCTTCGGCCACCGCCATCTGCACGAGGACGAGGCGCTGCTCCTCTACGAGGCCGACTACCCAGCGCCTCCGAACATGCGAGTGTCGGGCACCTGGAGGCTCGGCGCCGACGGTGTCTTGGTGCCGCCCGTGCCCACCAAAGCTGCTTGGCCCACCGAAATCACGCGCATCCGATCCTCGCTGCCGGAGCCGGCGCGGAACCAGCCGAGGTACGCCCCCGACAACAATGTACTGTGGACGGCGTACTTCGAGCGGCGCCACGAGGAGCAGATCGCCTCCACCAACGGCGTCGAGCCCCGCGGCCGCCTCAACTTCGAGGGGCGGCGCCAATGGTGGGGCGTCCCTGACCGCACCCTCTAAGTCGTCCTTGAGTACATCGAGGTCGGCAACACGTCATTCCTGGAGTACGCGGTGCCCCCTCCTTCTCCCACCGTTGTGGTAGCTACTGGACACCGCGGCGGATGGAGAGGGTGACCTCCTCCTCGTCGGGCTCTGGCTCTCTTTCCTCCGGTTCGCCGACACTCCGCCCCGTCAAGCCGGAGCCGCAGGAGATGCCACTTGGGCGCCGCACCCATGGCGGCGCCCTCATCATCAACGAGGGCGGCCGCCCCTCTCCTTCCTCTTCCCGCCTCGTTAGGCTGAAGACCGAGCCGGGTTTGCTCCCCGTGAAAAAGGAGCACGATACCATGGCCGCCGCCGATGAGACCGCCCTCAAGTGGATGAAGGCGGACTACGTCCGCGAGCAGATGGAGCGTCAGCGCGCGCCGTTGAGGAGATCGCCGCACGGCGTCACGGATGTGAGGAGGGCGGCGTCGTCATCCTTGACAGCGATGAGGAGGAGGCGCCCGAACCGTCCAACCCCCCACGCATCGGCGACGCTCTCTAGGGGTGCAGCAGGGACGGCGGCGGCACCCAGCACGGCGGCGATGATGACGGCGACGATGACGACGGCGGCGACTACACCCTAGAGGCTCCTCGGCATGTAAAAGGAGGGAGGCGACAGGGGGTAGTAGTGCTAGGCATAGTCATTGTTTTTAGTTTGTGTTTTTAAGTTTTTGTACAAATATCAATGAAATCGTCTAGTTTGGACGAATTTGTGTCGTGTTTGGCTGATTTTATTTTTCAAAAAATGGCGTCTGTGTTGGAAATATGCCCTAGAGGCAATAATAAAAGGGTTATTATTATATTTCTTTGTTCATGATAATTGTCTTTTATTCATGCTATAACTGTATTATCCGGAAATCGTAATACACGTGTGAATACACAGACCAGAACATGTCCCTAGTGAGCCTCTGGTTGACTAGATCGTTGGTCAACAGATAGTCATGGCTTCCTGACTATGGACATTAGATGTCATTGACAACGGGATCACATCATTAGGAGAATGATGTGATGGACAAGACCCAATCCTAAGCATAGCACAAGATCGTGTAGTTTGCTTTGCTAGAGTTTTTTCAATGTCAAGTATCTCTTCCTTAGACCATGAGATCGTGTAACTCCCGGATACCGTAAGAGTGCTTTGGGTGTACCAAACGTCACAACGTAACTGGGTGACTATAAAGGTGCACTACAGGTATCTCCAAAAGTGTCTGTTGGGTTGACACGGATCGAGACTGGGATTTGTCACTCCGTATGACGGAGAGGTATCTCTGGGCCCACTCGGTAATGCGTCATCATAATGAGCTCAAAGTGACCAAGTGTTTGGTCACGGGATCATGCATTACGGTACGAGTAAAGTGACTTGCCGGTAACGAGACTGAACGAGGTATTGGGATACCGACGATCGAGTCTCGGGCATGTAACGTACCGATTGACAAAGGGAATTGTATACGGGGTTGTTCGAATCCTCGACATCGTGGTTCATCCGATGAGATCATCGAGGAGCATGTGGGAGCCAACATGGGTATCCAGATCCCGCTGTTGGTTATTGCCCGAGAGCCGTCTCGGTCATGTCTACGTGTCTCCCGAACCCGTAGGGTCTACACACTTAAGGTTCGGTGACGCTAGGGTTGTATGAATATGAGTATGCAGCATACCGAATGTTGTTCGGAGTCCCGGATGAGATCCCGGACGTCACGAGGAGTTCCGGAATGGTCCGGAGGTGAAGAATTATATATAGGAAGTGATATTTCGGCCATCGGGAAAGTTTCGGGGTCGCCCGGTATTGTACCGGGACCACCGAAAGGGTCCCGGGGGTCCACCGGGTGGGGCCACCCATCTCGGAGGGCCCCAAGGGCTGAAGTGGGGAGGGGAACCAGCCCATAGTGGGCTGGTGCGCCCCCCTTGGCCCACCCCCTGCGCCTAGGGTTGAAACCCTAGGGTGGGGGGGGGCGCCCCACTTGCCTTGGGGGGTACTCCACCCCCTTGGCCGCCGCCCCCCCCCCTTGGGAGATTGGATCTCCCAGGCCCGGCGCCCCCCCCCTGGGGGCCTATATAAAGGGAGGGGGAGGGGGCAGCCGCACCCTGAAGTTCTGGCGCCTCCCTCCCCCTGCTGCACCTCTTCCTCCTCCGTCACGTGCTTGGCGAAGCCCTGCCGGAGTGCTGCTGTTCCACCACCACCACGCCGTTGTGCTGCTGCTGGAGCCATCATCATCAACCTCTCCTTCCCCCTTGCTGGATCAAGAAGGAGGAGACGTCATCCGCTCCGTACGTGTGTTGAACGCGGAGGTGCCGTCCGTTCGGCGCTAGGATCTCCGGTGATAGGATCACGACGAGAACGACTACTTCAACCCCGTTCTTTTGAACGCTTCCGCTCGCGATCTACAAAGTGGTATGTAGATGCATCTCCCATGACTCGTTGCTTAGATGAACTCATAGATGGATCTTGGTGAAACCGTAGGAAAATTTTTAATTTTCTGCAACGTTCCCCAACAGTGGCATCATGAGCTAGGTCTATGCGTAGTTCTCTATTGCACGAGTAGAACACAATTTTGTTGTGGGCGTAGATCTTGTCAACTTGCTTGCCGCTACTAGTCTTATCTTGCTTCAGCGGTATTGTGGGATGAAGCGGCCCGGACCAACCTTACACGTACGCTTACGTGAGACCGGTTCCACCGACTGACATGCACTAGTTGCATAAGGTGGCTGGCGGGTGTCTGTCTCTCCCACTTTAGTTGGAGCGGATTCGATGAAAAGGGTCCTTATGAAGGGTAAATAGAAGTTGACAAAATCACGTTGTGGTTATTCGTAGGTAAGAAAACGTTCTTGCTAGAACCCAATTGCAGCCACGTAAAAGATGCAACAACAATTAGAGGACGTCTAACTTGTTTTTGCAGCAATTGTCATGTGATGTGATATGGCCAGAAGTTGTGATGAATGATGAATGATATATTGTGATGTATGAGATCATGTTCTTGTAATAGGAATCACGACTTGCATGTCGATGAGTATGACAACCGGCAGGAGCCATAGGAGTTGTCTTTATTTTTTGTATGACCTGCGTGTCATTGAAGAACGCCATGTAAATTACTTTACTTTATTGCTAAACGCGTTAGCCATAGAAGTAGAAGTAGTCGTTGGCGTGACAACTTCATGAAGACACAATGATGGAGATCATGATGATGGAGATCATGGTGTCATGCCGGTGACGAAGATGATCATGGAGCCCCGAAGATGGAGATCGAAGGAGCTATATGATATTGGCCATATCATGTCACTACTATATAATTGCATGTGATGTTTATTATGTTTTATGCATCTTGTTTACTTAGAACGGCGGTAGTAAATAAGATGATCCCTTATAATAATTTCAAGAAAGTGTTCCCCCTAACTGTGCACCGTTGCTAAAGTTCGTCGTTTCGAAGCACCACGTGATGATCGGGTGTGATAGATCCTTACGTTCACATACAACGGGTGTAAGACAGATTTACACATGCAGAACACTTAGGGTTAACTTGACGAGCCTAGCATGTACAGACATGGCCTCGGAACACAGAGACCGAAAGGTCGAACATGAGTCGTATGGAAGATACGATCAACATGGAGATGTTCACCGACGATGACTAGTCCGTCTCACGTGATGATCGGACACGGCCTAGTCGACTCGGATCGTGTAACACTTAGATGACTAGAGGGATGTCTAATCTGAGTGGGAGTTCATTATAATAATTTGATAAGATGAACTTAATTATCATGAACTTAGTCTAAAACCTTTGCAAATATGTCTTGTAGATCAAATGGCCGCCGCTCATGTCAACATGAACTTCAACGCGTTCCTAGAGAAAACCAAGCTGAAAGATGATGGCAGCAACTATACGGACTGGGTCCGGAACCTGAGGATCATCCTCATAGCTGCCAGGAAACAATATGTCCTAGAAGGACCGCTAGGTGATGCACCCGTCCCAGAGAACCAAGACATTATGAATGCTTGGCAGTCTCGCGCTGATGATTACTCCCTCGTTCAGTGCGGCATGCTTTACAGCTTAGAACCGGGGCTCCAAAAGCGTTTTGAGCAACACGGAGCATATGAGATGTTCGAGGAGCTGAAACTAGTTTTCCAAGCTCATGCCCGGGTCGAGAGATATGAAGTCTCCGACAAGTTCTATAGTTGTAAGATGGAGGAAAATAGTTCTGTCAGTGAGCATATACTCAAAATGTCTGGGTTGCACAACCGCCTGTCCCAGCTGGACATTAACCTCCCGGATGAGGCGGTCATTGACAGAATCCTTCAGTCGCTCCCACCAAGCTACAAGAGCTTTGTGATGAACTACAATATGCAGGGGATGGTGAAGACCATTCCTGAAGTATTTTCAATGCTGAAGTCAGCAGAGGTTGAAATCAAGAAAGAACATCAAGTGTTGATGGTCAATAAGACCACTAAGTTCAAGAAGGGCAAGGGTAAGAAGAACTTCAAGAAGGACGGCAAAGATGTTGCCGCGCCCGGTAAGCCAGTTGCCGGGAAGAAGTCAAAGAATGGACCCAAGCCTGAAACTGAGTGCTTTTATTGCAAGGGGAAGGGTCACTGGAAGCGGAACTGCCCCAAATACTTAGCGGACAAGAAGGCCGGCAACACTAAAGGTATATTTGATATACATGTAATTGATGTGTACCTTACCAGTACTCGTAGTAACTCCTGGGTATTTGATACCGGTGCCGTTGCTCACATTTGTAACTCACAGCAGGAGCTGCGGAATAAGCGGAGACTGGCGAAGGACGAGGTGACGATGCGCGTCGGGAATGGTTCCAAGGTCGATGTGATCGCCGTCGGCACGCTACCTCTACATTTACCTACGGGATTAGTTTTAAACCTCAATAATTGTTATTTAGTGCCAAGTTTGAGCATGAACATTGTATCTGGATCTCGTTTAATACGAGATGGCTACTCATTTAAATCCGAGAATAATGGTTGTTCTATTTATATGAGAGATATGTTTTATGGTCATGCCCCGATGGTCAATGGTTTATTCTTAATGAATCTCGAACGTAATGTTACACATATTCATAGCGTGAATACCAAAAGATGTAAAGTTGATAACGATAGTCCCACATACTTGTGGCACTGCCGCCTTGGTCACATTGGTGTCAAGCGCATGAAGAAGCTCCATGCTGATGGACTTTTAGAGTCTCTCGATTATGAATCATTTGACACATGCGAACCATGCCTCATGGGCAAAATGACCAAGACCCCGTTCTCCGGAACAATGGAGCGAGCAACCAACTTGTTGGAAATCATACATACCGATGTGTGCGGTCCAATGAGCGTTGAGGCTCGCGGAGGATATCGTTATGTTCTCACTCTCACTGATGACTTGAGTAGATATGGGTATGTCTACTTGATGAAACACAAGTCTGAGACCTTTGAAAAGTTCAAGGAATTTCAGAATGAAGTAGAGAATCAACGTGACCGAAAGATAAAATTCTTACGATCGGATCGTGGAGGAGAATATTTAAGTCACGAATTTGGTACACACTTAAGAAAATGTGGAATCGTTTCACAACTCACGCCGCCTGGAACACCTCAGCGTAACGGTGTGTCCGAACGTCGTAATCGCACTCTATTGGATATGGTGCGATCTATGATGTCTCTTACCGATTTACCGCTATCATTTTGGGGATACGCTCTAGAGACAGCTACATTCACTTTAAATAGGGCACCGTCTAAATCCGTTGAGACGACACCGTATGAATTATGGTTTGGGAAGAAACCTAAGCTGTCGTTTCTAAAAGTTTGGGGATGCGATGCTTATGTCAAGAAACTTCAACCTGAAAAGCTCGAACCCAAGTCGGAAAAATGCGTCTTCATAGGATACCCTAAAGAAACCATTGGGTATACCTTCTACTTAAGATCCGAGGGCAAGATCTTTGTTGCCAAGAACGGATCCTTTCTGGAAAAAGAGTTTCTCTCGAAAGAAGTAAGTGGGAGGAAAGTAGAACTCGATGAAGTACTACCTCTTGAACGGGATAGTAGTGCAGCTCAGGAAAATGTTCCTGTGATGCCTACACCAACTGAAGAGGAAAATAATGATGATGATCAAGGTACTTCGGATCAAGTTGCTACTGAACTTCGTAGGTCCACAAGGACACGTTCCGCACCAGAGTGGTACGGCAACCCTGTCCTGGAAATCATGTTGTTGGACAACGGTGAACCTTCGAACTATGAAGAAGCAATGGCGGGCCCAGATTCCAACAAATGGCTTGAAGCCATGAAATCCGAGATAGAATCCATGTATGAAAACAAAGTATGGACTTTGACAGACTTGCCCGATGAACGGCGAGCGATAGAAAACAAATGGATCTTTAAGAAGAAGACGGACGCGGATGGTAATATTACCGTCTATAAAGCTCGACTTGTCGCTAAGGGTTATCGACAAGTTCAAGGGATTGACTACGACGAGACATTCTCTCCCGTAGCGAAGCTGAAGTCCGTCCGAATCATGTTAGCAATTGCCGCATACTATGATTATGAGATATGGCAGATGGACGTCAAAACGGCATTCCTTAACGGACATCTTAAGGAAGAACTGTATATGATGCAGCCGGAAGGTTTTGTCGATCCTAAGAACGCTAACAAAGTATGCAAGCTCCAGCGATCCATTTATGGGCTGGTGCAAGCATCTCGGAGTTGGAACATTCGCTTTGATGAGATGATCAAAGCGTTTGGGTTTATGCAGACTTATGGAGAAGCCTGCGTTTACAAGAAAGTGAGTGGGAGCTCTGTAGCATTTCTCATATTATATGTAGATGACATACTTTTGATGGGAAATGATATAGAACTTTTGGACAGCATTAAGGCCTACTTGAATAAGTGTTTTTCAATGAAGGACCTTGGAGAAGCTGCTTATATATTAGGCATCAAGATCTATAGAGATAGATCGAGACGCCTCATAGGTCTTTCACAAAGCACATACCTTGATAAGATTTTGAAGAAGTTCAAAATGGATCAGTCCAAGAAGGGGTTCTTGCCTGTATTGCAAGGTGTGAGATTGAGCTCGGCTCAATGCCCGACCACGGCAAAAGATAAAGAAGAGATGAGTGTCATCCCCTATGCTTCAGCCATAGGATCTATTATGTATGCCATGCTGTGTACCAGACCTGATGTAAACCTTGCCGTAAGTTTGGTAGGAAGGTACCAAAGTAATCCCGGCAAGGAACACTGGACAGCGGTCAAGAATATCCTAAAGTACCTGAAAAGGACGAAGGACATGTTTCTCGTTTATGGAGGTGACGAAGAGCTCGTCGTAAAGGGTTACGTCGACGCTAGCTTCGACACAGATCTGGATGACTCTAAGTCACAAACCGGATACGTGTATATGTTGAATGGTGGAGCAGTAAGCTGGTGCAGCTGCAAGCAGAGCGTCGTGGCGGGATCTACATGTGAAGCGGAGTACATGGCAGCCTCGGAGGCAGCGCATGAAGCAATTTGGGTGAAGGAGTTCATCACCGACCTAGGAGTCATACCCAATGCGTCGGGGCCGATCAAACTCTTCTGTGACAACACTGGAGCTATTGCCCTTGCCAAGGAGCCCAGGTTTCACAAGAAGACCAGGCACATCAAGCGTCGTTTCAACTCCATCCGTGAAAATGTTCAAGATGGAGACATAGATATTTGCAAAGTACATACGGATCTGAATGTCGCAGATCCGTTGACTAAACCTCTCTCGCGAGCAAAACATGATCAACACCAGAACTCTATGGGTGTTCGATTCATCACAATGTAACTAGATTATTGACTCTAGTGCAAGTGGGAGACTGTTGGAAATATGCCCTAGAGGCAATAATAAAAGGGTTATTATTATATTTCCTTGTTCATGATAATTGTCTTTTATTCATGCTATAACTGTATTATCCGGAAATCGTAATACACGTGTGAATACATAGACCATAACATGTCCCTAGTGAGCCTCTAGTTGACTAGCTCGTTGGTCAACAGATAGTCATGGTTTCCTGACTATGGACATTAGATGTCATTGACAACGGGATCACATCATTAGGAGAATGATGTGATGGACAAGACCCAATCCTAAGCATAGCACAAGATCGTGTAGTTCGTTTTGCTAGAGCTTTTTCAATGTCAAGTATCTCTTCCTTAGACCATGAGATCGTGTAACTCCCGGATACCGTAAGAGTGCTTTGGGTGTACCAAACGTCACAACGTAACTGGGTGACTATAAAGGTGCACTACAGGTATCTCCAAAAGTGTCTGTTGGGTTGACACGGATCGAGACTGGGATTTGTCACTCCGTATGACGGAGAGGTATCTCTGGGCCCACTCGGTAATGCATCATCATAATGAGCTCAAAGTGACCAAGTGTTTGGTCACGGGATCATGCATTACGGTACGAGTAAAGTGACTTGCCGGTAACGAGACTGAACGAGGTATTGGGATACCGACGATCGAGTCTCGGGCATGTAACGTACCGATTGACAAAGGGAATTGTATACGGGGTTGTTCGAATCCTCGACATCGTGGTTCATCCGATGAGATCATCGAGGAGCATGTGGGAGCCAACATGGGTATCCAGATCCCGCTGTTGGTTATTGCCCGAGAGCCGTCTCGGTCATGTCTACGTGTCTCCCGAACCCGTAGGGTCTACACACTTAAGGTTCGGTGACGCTAGGGTTGTATGAATATGAGTATGCAGCATACCGAATGTTGTTCGGAGTCCCGGATGAGATCCCGGACGTCACGAGGAGTTCCGGAATGGTCCGGAGGTGAAGAATTATATATAGGAAGTGATATTTCGGCCATCGGGAAAGTTTCGGGGTCACCCGGTATTGTACCGGGACCACCGAAAGGGTCCCGGGGGTCCACCGGATGGGGCCACCCATCCCGGAGGGCCCCAAGGGCTGAAGTGGGGAGGGGAACCAGCCCATAGTGGGCTGGTGCGCCCCCCTTGGCCCACCCCCTGCGCCTAGGGTTGAAACCCTAGGGTAGGGGGGGGGGCGCCCCACTTGCCTTGGGGGGTACTCCACCCCCCTTGGCCGCCGCCCCCCTTCGGAGATTGGATCTCCCAGGGACGGCGCCCCCCCTGGGGGCCTATATAAAGGGAGGGGGAAGGGGACAGCCGCACCCTGAAGTTCTGGCGCCTCCCTCCCCCTGCTACACCTCTTCCTCCTCCGTCACGTGCTTGGCGAAGCCCTGCCGGAGTGCTGCTGTTCCACCACCACCACGCCGTTGTGCTGCTGCTGGAGCCATCATCATCAACCTCTCCTTCCCCCTTGCTGGATCAAGAAGGAGGAGACGTCATCCGCTCCGTACGTGTGTTGAACACGGAGGTGCCGTCCGTTCGGCGCTAGGATCTCCGGTGATAGGATCACGACGAGAACGACTACTTCAACCCCGTTCTTTTGAACGCTTCCGCTCGCGATTTACAAAGTGGTATGTAAATGCATCTCCCATGACTCGTTGCTTAGATGAACTCATAGATGGATCTTGGTGAAACCGTAGGAAAAATTTTAATTTTCTGCAACATTCCCCAACAGTCTGGGGGCGACCTGGGGGCGGTGGCTGGGAACCCAGTCGGCCCCAAGCTGAAATTATCGCCGGTTCGCCCCCACGCGGTGCTATTCCAAGCCCCTATGGGGCCGAACGGCTGGAGATGCTCTAAGACGCATCTGTGTTGTATACCTGTATCTGGCCATGAGTGGAAGGATGACCTAACCTAGACTAGAGCAAGTCCAATCCAGCAGCGCCCTGAAACACTCCCCCATAGTTATTTTAGGGAGAAAGCCAAAAGAGAAAAATTCACTGGAGGTCCACATACTCGTTGCGTTGGCCGATTTAGTCCTCGTACTTACAAATACCCAAAATACGGTCCTCGAACTTGTCTCAGGTGGTCATCTATGGTCCAATATATAGTTTCTTCTATGTACGTACTGATTTGGTAGTTGACTAGCATGTCTACGCGAGCTTTGACCGCCAGCTCATCACCAAATGCTCTGGGCCGATCGATTTGGGGGAATGCGGGGTTTCTTTTTAGCAAAATCGCCGAATTTACGTTCCTCCCCCCGCCTGGTCGGACCGCGCCTCACCTGGCCGCCACACCTGGTCGGACCGCACCTCTCCACACCGCACCTCTCCCCTCTCCTCTCTCATCTCGAACCCTAGCCGTCGTCACCGCAGCCACCACCACCTGGATCTACTGTCACCTCGCCGACGGCGTCGTCGACATGTCATCTGCGAGATCCTCCCACTCTGGTTTGCATGGCCGCTCTGTTGAGGTGCCATTGGTCGGATGCCCCGATTGTGGCGAACCTGTCAAGTGCTACCGCTCTAGCACCGATGAGCACGATGGCTGGGTTTTCTACAAGTGCACCCATGACAATGTAAGCTTCAGTCATTTTCTATTCGATTCATGTTTGATGCAGCCATGAATCTGCTTTGAAGTCTTGAATGTGCAGTAGCCATGAATCTGCCCTGGCTAACTAGCTGTGATATATGTTCAGTAGCCATGATCTGCTTAGAAGTCTTGAATGTGCTCAGTAGCCATGAATCTACTCTGGTTACTTAGTTTACTGAAAAAATTCAGTTATTAAGTTAACTGAATTTTAGTAGTTAACTAAACATTTTCATGTTAACTAAACTTTTTCAGTCATTTTCACACATTGCATTGCTTTGGTTGTAGGTCACATGTGATTTCTGGCGCTGGGAGATGGAATATGTGCAGCATCTGGTTGAAACTAGGGTTCTTGTTGGTAATGCTGATGTAGATGCAATTGGTGCAGCTGAGGACAGGAGGGAAGAGCTTGAGAGGAAGAGGACTGAGCGGATGGCAGGAAGAAACTTAGCTGGAAGGGCCTTGGCTGGAAGAGGCATTGCAGGCAGGGTGAATTTTGACAGCCCTAGTGAGAAAAACCTTGCTACCAAGCAGCAAGTTGCTATGCTTCTTGGATTAGGTAGAGAGATCGTACTAGTGCTAAAGCTTCTTATGGCTAGTGTTGTGGTGCTTTGTGTAATGTCTTTCATCTTCATTATGAAGAAAAGAGATGTTGATAAATTAGTAGGTGTCTCAGCTGAATATGGATCTATGGTTGAAATGGCTATGATGTTATTTTGGCTGTATGGTTGTAATGGATATGTATCTATCAAGTAATATGAAGACTTCAGTGTGAATGTTGAATCTTCCAATTTTTTGTCAATATTCAGTTAACTATGTATGTGGAGAATAATATAACCAAAATTTTATGTTTACTCAGCAAATCATTATATGGAGAACAAATCAGTTAACTAAGCTTAACTAAAAAAAGATTCAGTTAACTGAGCTTGATTAATATAGCCAAAATGTAACTGAACTTAATTGAAAAAAGATTCAGTTAACTGAGCTTGATTGATATGAAATGTAAATGAACTTAAATGAACTTAATCTGGACTGAAAAGAACTAAAGAGCATCCCATGCACACTGGCACCCTACAACTTGCATTGTACGTGCTCCTTTGGTCCACAACCACCAGATCCACCTTTTCTTCCTCCCCAGCCACAAGTTTTCTTCTTCTCTGTTCTTCCACCACCAGATCCATCACCACTCGTTCCCCTTCTTCTCTTCTTCCTCTAGCGTCAACCATGGTGTCGTGGGATGATCTCCCTAGCTCTTCTGAAGACGACTCGGTTACCAGCAAGGTTGGTCATCTCCTCCTCATCTCCTACTAGGTTTACCAACAGCTAGGGTTTCTTTCTTCATTTTGAATCCAATCTGAATTTGTTTTAGGCTACTGCCACAATCTTCTGTGAGGAATGGAGAGGCCTGGCGACAGATTTGCCTAGCTTTACATGTCAGCATGGAACTTTGTGTGAGAAGCTTGTGGCATTTGAATCAGTTGATACTGGCAGGAGGTTCCTAACCTGTGCCCAAAAGGTTAGTACAAATTCATTCACACTATCAAAAGTTTAGAAAGCTCAAATTTTAGTTATTTCTTCAGTAGTCAATTTGTATGCCATTAATGTGCTTTGTGTAGTTAACTGAATTTTTTGAGTAGTTAACTGAATTTCTTGATTAGTTAACTAAATTTATGTTTGTTTTAAATTCATAGGAAGTACCTAGCTGCAACTATGTGGAGTGGGTTGACCCTGAGTGGCCTGATGCTATGAAGATTAGCCTAGCTAGGATATGGAGCATGTATGAAGAGGAGACAAAACAGAATCTCAGACAAAATGTTCTGAATGCTGAGGAAAACTTGAAGATTATGGAAGAGAAGAAGAAGTTGGAAAAAGAGCTTAGCAATTTCAAACTTGATTTTGCTACTATGGTGGCTGAGAAGGAGCAGGCAATTAGCTAATTAGGCAGCACACAAATTGCTATGGCTGATCTTAGGGAAGAGCTTGAGAAGAGTAAGATGAATGACAAAACAGTAACGAGCATTCATTAGGTATTCAGGGCTAAGGCGGAAAAAGAGAGAGACCAAGTCATGCAGGAGAGGGACCAAGTCATTGGAGAGAGGGATAAATTAAAGCAAGAGAAGAGAAAGCTTGAATACATGATTGGTGACTTGTTAAAACACAAAGAGGACGCCAAGGAGAAGATAAGGAAGCTTAAGGGGATGTTGGATGATTTTGATTGAGCTGATGTTGTACTAGATGCTGAATGATTTCAGTTGAACTGATGTTGTACTAGATGCTTAATGAATTTGATTGAACTGATGTTGTACTAGATGCTGAATTTCCAATTTGATGGTTTTGTTTGTCAAGTGAATTTGTTTATCCAGCAGCTAACCACATATGCATAGATAACTAATTTTGGATGACATAGATAATAGAGATCTCTAGATAATAACAAGAATTTCCAGTTGGAGATGGCTAACTAAATTTTGAATGACATAGATAAAAACTGCAACAATTCATTTAGTTGATGTTTATTTGGTGCTGACAAAAGACAGAAATGCTTAATTGAATTTTGACTGGCATAGATAACTGACAACATTCAGTTAAACATCAACACTCCAGCATACCTAATAATGACAGCAACACTGACAGCACACAGAAACAATTGCTCAACATAGTAGCAACAATGACAGCAACACTTCAACATTTCATAGTACTTGTCCACAAATAGAAAGTTCAGCAGCAGCCATCACATCACATTACCAAAAGAAGACCAACAGACAATAATAATTAACTTATGTGCTCACATTATACAAGCACACCTAACTAAACATCTCTACTTATAACTTATATGCTGAAAATAGTATACTTTCAGCATACCTAACTAACCACCTTCTTCACTTATTCAGGCATCTTCAGTTGTTCATCTTCTTCAAGTGCTCTGACCGGCGAACCTCAGCTGCACCTGGCATCTTCCTCTTCTTCTTGTTCTCTGCCACCTCCGCATGTGCTTCCAGTGCCAAGACCACCTCCACCTCCTGCTTGACCATGACTGCAACATCTGGAAGCAGGTCGATCAGGAGGTTCTTATCACCCTTCTTCGTGTCGAGGACTGGCGCCACCATCTGGACCTCCGGCTCCTCCGTATCGTCATCAGAGATGACAACCATCGATATGTTCACCTCACCAGACGACCAAGACGAATCGGTAGCGTAGCCAGAGTCGTCGTCGGAGCTAGAGTCGTACTCCAAGTCGGATGACTCGGCATCAGAGACATCGTTGTGCATGAGGAGATCGGGCTAGAAGCGGTCCCAGTAGGCCGTGTTGACAGGCGCAGGAACAGCCAGGACGACGTTGTTGACGCGCTCCGTTCACGAGCCAACACGGAGCGGATCCGGCTACTGCGGCTCGGTAGCGGACCGGTACATCCACCACCGGGCTCGCTGCCTCGGGTCGTCGGAGCGCGTCTCTTGCATCCCAAAGCGGAGGACGAGCGCAGGAGGGATACCTTTAGGGTCGGTGATGGCGCGCTGCTTCTTCTTATCGGTCATGATCTTGAGGAGGCCACGCACGTGGTGATGCAGCATCCCAATGCTCGGGAACCACTGCCTAATCTCCTTTAGGTCTGCGCGCATCGCCTTGTCGTCGCCTACGAGGTCATCGATGACCCTCCGTCAGGTGGGGCTGTTGTCCATGTTGGCGGCGGCGGTGTGGTGGTCGGAGGCGAGGGTTTTCTTGACTGACTGAGCGAGGAGAAACCGAGGCACCGTGGGTGGACTGTGGAGAGTGGAGAGCGGTGGGTGGGTGGGCTTAAAGATAGAGGAGGAGAAACCGAAACGGCATGCAGACAGCACAGCGCACGGTCGCCGTACATAACGTGCAACGAACGCTGGGCCACAACAAAATAATAAGATGATTGTTTAGTAGCATTTGGTCAGACTACTAGTACTATCCCACTGGCATTGCACGCATCTCTTAATACCACATGCCTGGGTTCGAGACCCAGGCCAACCATTTTTTGTTTTTTTAATAAAAAATTCATTTTCACCTGGGTGCTAATCAGATCAAAACACATAGTTACAATTCATTTGCATTGCACCTAGTTTTCAATCAAGGTATGAACTCAAACAATCAACTTGCATAAATTTCAGTCAGAACATTCAACTAAGATGAGTACTAACTTGCATAAATTTCAGTCAAAAATTGCAGTTAACTGAATGGGCCAATGATTGAACTACATTTCAATAGTTTCAAACACTGAATGGCTGGTACATTTGAATAGTTTCAAACACTCAGAAATTATTGTTTTTGACAAAAAAAAAATCAGATGACTGCAAGTGCAACAGCACTGATTCATCTAAACTCATCAAACATATTGACTCTTTTCTTCTTCTTGGGCACATGTCCACTTGGCCCTGCTTGCTTCTTCTGCTCAGCTCTTCTTCTTTTGGCCTCTTCTTGTTGTTTCCTATTTGCTTCTTGATCTTCCTTCCTATTCAGTGATGCATCTGCTCTCTTTGCTTCTTGTTCTTCTTTTCTCTTAAGTGTTGCCTCTGCTTTAGCTGCAATTGCTTCAATTGCTTTTGCTTCCTTCTCTTGTTGCAATGCAGCTTTCATTGCTGCTGTGGCTTGCTGCTGTGTTGTTATTTCCTTAGCCTTCTTGTCTTTTGCTGCTCTTCTTCTTCTTGCTGCCTGCTCTGCTTTCCTGAGAGCAATTTCTTACCTTTTTGCTTCTACCTCCTCTTCTATCATCTCTGCTAACTCATTCATGGCCTCCAGTGTTGCATCTCTCTTCTGGCTGCCATCTGCCTTTCTTTGTCCTTCTTCATCTTCAACAACTTCATGGTCAGGCTCCCATCAGTTGTAGCTGTTGTTGTATGTCATGTAGCTTGAGAATTAGCTGCCATTGAGATAAATGTTGAATCTGGCACAATAGTTTCATTTTAATCTCTAGGCACTGGTCTAGCTTGTTGCATCCTGTGAAGCATTGTACATCCAAAGTCCTGCACCTGTTCAAAGACAAGAAGTGGACACAACTGATAAGCATCCCGTGAAGCATTCTACATTTTAATTGATTAGACACAACTGATAAGAAGTGGACAAAAGATTAGCATTTGCATGAAATACAACTGGTGTATCATATTCTTCATCTTCTTGAACAGCATGGACCTCCTCCTGTGTGAGTTGGCCATCATCTTGTGTTACATTGACCTCCTGCTGTGGTACTTGGGCATCATCTTCTGCTAGATTAACCTCATCCTGTGTGAGTTGGCCACCATCTTGTGTTAGATTGACTTCCTGCTGTGGGAGTTGGACTTCTTCTTGAGCAGCATGTGGTACTTGGCTAGCAGCTTGTTGGTCATCATGTGACACATCATCAGGTATAGCCCTTGGCCCCCTTCTCACTTGTTTCTTTGGAAAAATGCCAGCCTTTCTCTGATTGCATCCTTTGATACTATGGCCTTGTTCATGGCAGTAGGAGCATGTTATTGTGCCTCCATGTCTGGTCATTACCTTGGTTCCATCTTTCTTTTCAATCTCATACGGCTGCTTTCTCCTACTCTTGTTTGAAGGCCTCCCTACTTTTTTTCATAGACAGGTGGCTTGATTTCACACCCATTCATCTTCTTCCACTCTCTCCTATCTCTGCAAGGCTTGATAATGGGTCTGTATGCTCGCTTGAATGCCTCAATACTGTAGCAAGAGTGCACCAAAGTCTCAAGGTCAATTCTTTCATGTTTGCAGCATGCAACTGCATGGTGACATGGAACTCCACTAAGATCCCACCTCTTGCATGTACAGCTCTCTTCCTTGATGTCAACAATGTATGTCATGTTCTTGTTGTCAACCTGGAAAATGCCATCACCAGCCCCTGAAACCATGCATGTAGATGACAACTCAATATTCTTTTCAACTCTTCCTTATTTTTGGGCATATAGAGCCAGGCAAGTTCTCTGCCTCCTTTATTTTATTGTAGAATCTGACCATGAGCTGGGTTTTGATCTTGTCAATCATTGATCTGATCAGCATCTCCCTAGCCTCAAGGATATATTTGTTGAAAACCTCACAGTTGTTGTTCAGAAGGATATCACACTTAGGCAATTCTCTTTGGAAACCCCTGACCCAAGTGTTTGGTGGTAGTTTCTCAAGCCATGTCTAGGCTTCCAAGCTCATGGCCTTTAGTTCCTCCATGTTTGCAACCCATAGTTCAGGTGTTGTGCTCCTTGCACACTTCCATAACTGGTTGTTCAGTGCATCTCCTTTGTGTGTGAAAGTGCAACTATCCCTGGGTGGTTTTGGTAATTCTTAACAACATATATCTCATTGAACTAATACTCTTTCAAGATGATCATTTCAGAAAGTTCAATGATTGGCATGGCATGGACTAGGAATGTGGACCCCTCAAAATGCTAAGGACACATATTGGCTCAAGCTCAAGACTCTACATTTTCATTTTAGTGATCCAAGATCACATTGAGTCCATAGGAAAAGCCAATACTATTAAAAGGGGATGAGGTGTTGCTTACTGGCTTGCTTGCTCAAAAATGCTTAGTGATATGCTCCAAAAGCCCTCAACCACTTTCTCATATCCACATATGTCCCAAACCAAAAGTAAAACTCGGTCCCACCGATTTGATCTATCCGGCGCCACCGAGTTCATTTGACATAGCCATAGCCAGAAACCCTAATCAGTTCGGTCCCACCGATAGGGATCTCGGTCTCACCGAGATGGGATTGCAAACTCTCTGTTTCCCTTCGTAACATTTCAGTCTAACCGAAATGAGCGATCGGTCCCAACGAGTTCGCAATGCAAGCTCTTTGTTTCCTTTTCGCAACGTTTTGGTCTCACCAAAATGAGCGAATCGGTCCCACCGAGTTTGCTTGACCAACTCTCTGTTTGCCTATTACAGAAATCGATCTCACCAGGTTCATGTGATCGGTCTCACCGAGATTACATTATGCCCTAACCCTAATGAAATCGGTCCCACCGAGTTGACATGTCGGTCCCACCGAAAACCCTAACGTTCACATTTTGAACTAAATCGATCCGATCGAGTTTTATGATTCGGTCCCACCGAGTTTGCTAAATTGCGTGTAACGGTTAGATTTTGAGTGGAGGCTATATATACCCCTCCACCCACTCTTCATTCGTGGAGAGAGCCATCAGAACGTGCCTACACTTCTAGCATACATTTTCTCAGAGAGAACCACCTACTCATGTGTTGAGACCAAGATATTCCAATCCAACCACAAGAATCTTGATCTCTAGCCTTCCCCAAGTTGCTTTCCACTCAAATCATCTTTCCACCAAATCCAAATCAGTGAGAGAGAGTTGAGTGTTGGGGAGACTATCATTTGAAGCACAAGAGCAAGGAGTTCATCATCAACACACCATCTATTACCTTTTGGAGAGTGGTGTCTCCTAGATTGGTTAGGTGTCACTTGGGAGCCTCCGTCAAGATTGTGGAGTTGAACCAAGGAGTTTGTACGGGCAAGGAGATCGCCTACTTCGTGAAGATCTACCCTAGTGAGGCAACCCTTCGTGGGCGATTGCCATGGTGGGATAGACAAGGTTGCTTCTTCGTGGACCCTTCGTGGGTGGAGCCCTTCGTGGACTCGCGCAGCCGTTATCCTTCGTGGGTTGAAGTCTCCATCAATGTGGATGTACGATAGCACCACCTATCGGAACCACGGATAAAAAATCTCCGTGTCTGCATTGCGTTTGCTCCCTCAAACTCCTCCCTTTACCTTCATGTGCAATGTCTTTACATTCTGCTGCTATACTCTTAGAATTGCATGTGTAGGTTGATTGCTTGACTTGTGCAAAGTTGCTAAAATCTGCCAAGACTTAAAATTGGGGAAGTTCTAGATTTTTATTTGGTCAAGTAGTCTAATCACCCCCCTAGACATACTTTCGATCCTACAAGTGGTATCAGAGCTTTGGTGTCCATTTGCCTTGATTTCCATAGCTTTGGTGATCATAGCCTTGGTTTCACAACCTAGGAGAGTATGGCGTCTAGCAAGGGAAATTACCACCGTAGAGGTCCTTACTTTGATGGTACTAATTTTGCTAGTTGGAAGCATAAGATGAAAATGCATATTCTTGGACATAACCCCGCCGTTTGGGCTATTCTGTGTATTGGCTTGCAAGGTGAATTCTTTGATGGGAGAGAACCGCACCGTGAAGCTACCACGGAAGAATTGAAGATGCTGCAGTACAATGCTCAAGCTTGCGATATCCTCTTCAACGGATTATGCCACGAAGAATTCAACAAAATCAGACATCTTGAGAATGCTAAGGAAATTTGGGATACTTTGATTGATATGCACGAAGGTACCGACTCCATCAAGGAATCCAAATTGGATGTGCTTCAAAGTCAGCTTGACAAGTTCAAAATGAAGGATAGTGAAGGTGTCGCTGAAATGTACTCTAGGCTTGTTCTCATCACAAATGAGATTGCTGGCTTAGGAAGTGAAGAGATGACTAACAGATTCATCATCAAGAAGATCCTAAGAGCCTTGGATGGAAACTATGATATCGTGTGCACATTGATCCAAATGATGCCAAATTACAAAGATCTCAAGCCAATGGAAGTCATTGGAAGAATTGTTGCTCATGAGATGTCACTCAAGGATAAAGAAGAGCTTCACAACAAGTCAAGTGGTGCTTACAAAGCCTCATGTTATGCTCCAACATCATCAAGTGAGAAAACAAGCCTTCAATGAAGAATTGCGCCTAATGGTGAAGAACTTCAACAAGTTCTACAAGAGTAGAAGCAAGGAAAGAAGTTCCAAGTCAAGGTCCTACAATGACAAAAGATCTTCTAGTCGTGAGCGTAATTGCTACAATTGTGGAAGACCCGGACACTACTCCAATGAGTGTACGGCTCCCTATAAAAGAAGATAAGACTCACCTAAAAGGAGAAGTAGAAGAGAAGAATCACCTCCAAGAGAGAGAAGGAGTAGAGATGATCGTTACGAACGAAGAACCTCTCGCAGAAGCAAGGATTCGGAAAGGAAGGATAAGTCATCAAGGAGCTACACAAAACAAAGACATCAAGCTCATGTTGGTGAATGGGTATCCGGCTCCGAATCTGACCATCACTCAGAGAGAAGTTATCACTCTGACTCCGAATATACTCAAGATGAAGGTGTTGCCGGTCTAGCACTTGTGTCAACCAACTCCTACGACATATTTGACTCACCAAATGAAGGAATTGGAAGATGCTTCATGGCTAAAGGCCCAAAGGTATCACACCCTGAGTATGTTGATTTCAATAGTGATGGATGATTTGCTAGGTGATGGTGATTTACTTGTTGACAACTCTAGTGATGAAAACTATGATGAACTTGCTATTAATCATGCTAATCAAGATAAAATGGATGACGATGATAAGAAGGAGATTGAGCGTCTAACTAAAGAACTAAACACTCTTAAGTTATCTCATGAAACTACCTTGGAAGATGATCGAGAGCTTTTAAAGACTCATGAGAAGCTACGCTTTGAAAAGCTCAACCTTGAGCAAGAGCAAGGGTTCTTAAAAGCAATCAATGATGATCTTCGCAAGAAAAGTTCTTCTTACATTGCCAAGCGTTTATTCTTGTCTACTTACATGCCACAAGTAAAATCTAGCAAGAAGAGTAAGAAAGATTCTTCTTCTAGTAGTAACAATAATCATGCTAAATCCAATATTGTTGCTTCTAGTAGTTCTCTTGATTCCACTAACAAATCTCTTAGCCAAGTTACACTTGAGCAAAAAAATAGCTTATTGAAGGAAATTATAGAGAAAGGTGTTTCCAATAGCCTTGCCGGAAGTAAGCAATTTGAGGAAATTGTACGCAAGCAAGGAAGGCACCAGAAGAATCAAGGTGTTGGTTTTGAACGAAAGTTCAATGCCAATGGAGTTGAGTGGGAAGAAGATCAATACCCCAAGACGAAGTTTTTTCCTCAACAAGAGAAGTATGATCCTACTTCTTTCAAGGGGGCACAAGCTCAAGATGATCTTCCACCACAAGACCACAAGCAAAAAGGCAAGGACAAGCTTCAAGAGGAGATTGATGCATTTGAAGAAGCTCCTAAGGCCTTGGTCAAGTGGGTTCCCAAGACTACATCAAGTTCTACTTCATCAAGTACGACTACAACTCCAAGGATTCCCATCAAATTGATGTGGATCCCGAAGAAGAAGAACTAGAGAGTTCTTGAGGGTGACTCCGCAAACATACTTCACTCATATCATATTGGCAAGGACAAGTGCAAACAACTTCCACATCTTGCACTAGTTCAAGGAGTCACAAACCCTCTTGTTGGTAAGACAAGGGACGAGGTAACCTAATGCTTTCATGGACATCATCATGTGTGAAATTCACTCTATGTCTATGGATATCCTTGTGTGTTCCTTGTGGGACTATGATCAAATGTTCTCATTTGACTCCTAAGTCAATATACTCATATATAGATGACCTAGTCATCGCCAATTGCTTCATAGATGCTAGAGTGTTTGTGCATGCTTTGCCACATGTTTCATTTGCCATTTTATTGTGTGAGCATGTTGACTGCATATTTTACTCATTCGAGGACATCCATTTGTTGTTTTGATTGTTTGGCTCTTTTTCTTTGCCAAATGGATGGACAAGAATGCCTAAGAACTTCCTCTAGCTATCTATGCTTTTCTCCTCTCAAACTCTATTCATGCTACATCACAAAGTTTGATCAAGTCATATTCGAACCCTCTGTGTGAGGAGCACTCGGAGTCACCGATTTGTCATAGACATAAACTTCCAAAACCTCTCTGTGCATTTTGGTCTGACCGATTCATCCTTTTCGGTCATACCGAGTTCACTGAGCTGATCTAGGTTTTCAATCTCGGTGCAACCTATTAGAACTTTTCAGTCACACCGAGTTGCAGTAACCGCTTGCGATTCTGCATCTCAGTGCCACCGAGTTGTTCCACTCTATCACACCGCAGGGTCAGGATATATATATCGACGGGTCAAATTTTGGAAACTTCTCCAAAACCTCTTCGCCCGCGCGTGTCCTGCTTTGCCGACTCGGGTCTCCAGATCGTCTTCCCGTCGCCAGTGACCTCCCGCCGCTGGTCTCCGCCGCCGTCAATGGAATTCAACGTTGTCGCCGTAGCGAGCTCATCACCGGACTAGGGTATGAGTTTGAATCTTTGTGCTATTCCTAACTCTGATTCTTAGCACAAAGCAAATGCCATGTTCTTTACCATGTATGAGATCATCTTGTCCAGCAAAAACATCCTTTAGATTCGATTCGATTCGAAAATTTAGGGTTAGGTTTCCGCCGAACTCGTCTCGGACCGACCGAGTTTTGGTAATCGGTCTCACCGATTTGGCTTAGGCCATTGCACTTGCACTTTTCGGTCAGACCGAAACTTGCGAATTGGTGTGACCGAGTTCAACTCTCAGTGAGACCCTAGCAAACTCGGAGTCATCGAACTGTGTCTCGGTCTGACCGATTTCACTAGTTTAGACTCCAAAGTTGCTTCAGTGTCACCGAGTTTCACAAAACGGTAGCTCCGAAATGCTTTTTGTGGAAAACTAAAACTAAGTTTTTGACTCATTTGTTTTGCAAAACCTCTGCACTTTGTGATGCTCATCCACTCTATCTCATCTACAACTATTCACAGGGTCTGATGTCAGTTTGCTTTGCCAGAATGTCTGATCAGAGTGATAGCCAGAATAAATCTGAGGAGCATGTTAACATGAGTGAGGGCACTAGTCCCTCTAGCAGTTCTGATGATGGCAGCAAAAGTACTCCTAGCAACCTGCCTAAGGCTGCTACTAGGCAGAGGAGGAAGAGAAATTCTGATTCAGAAGATGAAGACTATGTGGATGTTGAGGATGAGGCCACCTCAAAGAAGAAAGTTGCTAAGAAATAGTATGGCACAGTTGCTTCAACCAAGCCTGGTTTAAACGGAAAAGCTCCTGCCAAGAGAGTGCCAATGTCCAAAGCCAGAGCCTCAACCCAGGAAACACTTGAGTTTACTCTTGAACCAAAGGAGGCTGGTGAAGGCAGGAAGAGGAAAGAAAGGGTCAAGAAGACCATAGCAAGAGTTATTGGAAATCCCTCTACGATGAGAGATCCAGCTGAGGATGAAGAGCAAGAGGAAGAGGATGCTGCACCAGCACCTAAAGCTCAAAAGCTGATGGGGGATGCCATCAAGTCTGGGGCTGACCCTTCTAATCCCAAGACTGCCCCCAAAGCTTCTGCTCCAGCTCCCAAGACTGCACCAAAGAGGAGCACAAGGAATATACCAGCTGCTGAGAAGAACAAGGCCCCAGTGCCTGAGATTGAAGAAGAGGAAGATGCTGAAGCCCAAGTGCTTAGGAAGCTCAAGCCCAAGATTCCTGACCATGATGATAGTCATCCAGTGGCAGAAGACATGAACATCAGGAAGGATGCATGTCTCAGACTTTGGAGACAAGCTGATCTTTATGCTGTGAGGAGAAGGACTGTTGTTGGATTACAGGTTCCACACCAAAGAACAACAGAATTTCTATGAGACAATCTTGCTTGATAAGAAGCCCATTGTTTGTAATATGAAGTGGGCAGATTGGAAATACATTGTTGAGAATGAAGATCATTTTCCAGGTGTGCATGAGAGCTTTAAGCTATGTGGAGTGGACAAGTTTGTGGGTCAGAAGTTGACCAAGTGGAATGATGAGCTCATTATGCAATTCTATTCTACAGCTCATTTATATCCTGATGGCAGAATTGTTTGGATGCCCGAGGGTACAAGGTACCAATCAATAGTTGCTGAGTGGGGCAAATTGATCAAAGCCCCTGAAGAGCATGCAAATGACTTGGATGCCTATGCCAAGAAGAAGAAAGACCACAACTCAATGGCAAACATGTACAAGGAAATTCCTGACAAAGCCTTGGAAACTCATAAGCTAGGCTCTGTTCATTATTTGTTATCTGGTTTGGCCACAATTAACACCATCTTGAGGCACACCTTGTTGCCCAAATCTGGAGATCACAAGATGATCATAGGCCATTCCATCAACTTGCTGCAATTGTTTGATGTGCCCCAAAAATTCAAAGTCATGAGCCTGATTGTGGAAACAATCAAGAGGAAAGCTGCAGATCAGAAGAGGTCATGTGGGTATGCTCCACATATTCAAATGCTCATCAACTCCAAGATGGGCACAGGCACCTACTTGTTAGATGAGGAGCATCTACCCTTGAGACCAGACTTTGAGGACAACACTGTTGTCATGACTGAAGAAGATCCTACATCTATATAGGCACAAGAGAAAAGAGAGAAAGCTAAAGCTGAGAAGGCAGCAAAGATGCCAAGTGCTGAAGAGGCATCTCAAGTATTTCTCAAGTCAAAGAAAGATCAACTCATCTATCTTATCCAATCAACACTGAGGATTGAGAAAGGACTGGCCACCCTAACTCAGAATCAAGAGAGCTTGGAGAGGATCATTGAAACTAAATTCTATGATCTAGACTTGAAGGTGACAGAAATGCAGATAGCAGTTGAGCAGATCCAGGAAGAAGCTGAGGAGAGGAAAGGGCAGGCTACCGCAGATGCCTTTCAGAGAGTGCCAAGAGGTCAGAGATCTGTTGCAGTGCCCATGGCTGACACTAGAGCAACTACATCAGCACCTGCAACCACAGCATCAGTGCCACCTCCAGTTGCCACTCCACCAGCTCCAACAACTTCAACAGATGCATTTGTTCTTGGAGTCCTCTCAACGCCTCCTCCCGAAGATCAAGCCTAGAGAGACGCATAGCACTATGCATTTTCAAGATTTTTGGTAACTTGTTGCCAAAGAGGGAGAAAGTGTATAGATCATAGGCATCGAGAAAGAGAGAGAGCTTTGCTTTTTTTGCCTTCTTTGTCTTTTGGTTGAAACTTATGTGTGTGCTTGCTTGATACTCTTTGTCTATGTGTGTGAGATACTTGTATGATCATGTGTTTGATCATATCACACTTTTAATGCTTGCTTGAATGATCATCATTTTGAGCGCTCCACCAAGATGTATGTGATATGGAGGAGTAACCCATGATCCTAATCGATTGTGCATTTGCATTCAAAAGCAAATTTTAAATAATGCACAAATTTAGGGGGAGCTCTTGCTTATCACATAGTTCTCAAAGCGACGATGTATTACTTTCTTATTATCTTTTGTCGAAGCTTTGATCTATATGTTGTCATCAATTACCAAAAAGGGGGAGATTGAAAGTGCAACTACCCCTAGGTGGTTTTGGTAATTCTTAACAACATATATCTCATTGAACTAATACTCTCTCAAGATGATCATTTTAGAAAGTTCAATGATTGGCATGGCATGGACTAGGAATGTGGACCCCTTAAAATGCTAAGGACACATATTGGCTTAAGCTCAAGACTCTACATTTTCATTTTAGTGATCCAAGATCACATTGAGTCCATAGGAAAAGTTAATACTATTAAAAGGGGATGAGGTGTTGCTTAATGGCTTGCTTGCTCAAAAATGCTTAGTGATATGCTCCAAAAGTCCTCAACCACTTTCTCATATCCACATATGTCCCAAACCAAAAGTCAAACTCGGCCCCACCGATTTGATCTATCCAGCGCCACCGAGTTCATTTGACATAGCCATAGCCAGAAACCCTAATCAATTCGGTCTCACCGATAGGGATCTCGGTCTCACCGAGATGGGATTGCAAACTTTCTGTTTCCCTTCGTAACGTTTTGCTCTAACCGAAGTGAGCAATCGGTCCCACTGAGTTCGCAATGCAAACTCTCTGTTTCCTTTTGTAATGTTTCAGTCTCACCGAAATGAGCGAATCGGTCCCACCGAGTTTGTCTGACCAACTCTCTGTTTGCCTATTACAGAAATCGGTCTCACCGAGTTCATATGATCGGTCTCATCGAGATTACGTTATGCCCTAACCCTAATGAAATCGGTCCCACGGAGTTGACATGTCGGTCCCACCGAAAACCCTAACATTCACATTTTGAACTAAATCGGTCCGGCCGAGTTTTATGATTCGGTCCCACCGAGTTTGCTAAATTGTGTGTAACGGTTAGATTTTGAGTGGAGGCTATATATACCCCTCCACCCACTCTTCATTCATGGAGAGAGCCATCAGAATGTGCCTACACTTCCAGCATACATTTTCTGAGAGAGAACCACCTACTCATGTGTTGAGACCAAGATATTCCAATCCAACCACAAGAATCTTGATCTCTAGCCTTCCCCAAGTTGCTTTCCACTCAAATCATCTTTCCACCAAATCCAAATCAGTGAGAGAGAGTTGAGTGTTGGGGAGACTATCATTTGAAGCACAAGAGCAAGGAGTTCATCATCAACACACCATCTATTACCTTTTGGAGAGTGGTGTCTCCTAGATTGGTTAGGTGTCACTTGGGAGCCTCCATCAAGATTGTAGAGTTGAACCAAGGAGTTGTACGGGCAAGGAGATCGCCTACTTCGTGAAGATCTACCCTAGTGAGGCAAGTCCTTCGTGGGCGATGGCCATGGTGGGATAGACAAGGTTGCTTCTTCGTGGACCCTTCATGGGTGGAGGCCTCCGTGGACTCGCGCAGCCATTACCCTTCGTGGGTTGAAGTCTCCATCAACATGGATGTATGATAGCACCACCTATCGGAACCACGCCAAAAATCTCCATGTCTACACTGCGTTTGATCCCTCTATACTCCTCCCTTTACCTTCATATGCGATGTTTTTACATTCCACTGCTACACTCTTAGACTTGCATGTGTAGGTTGATTGCTTGACTTGTGCTAAGTTGCTAAAATCTGCCAAGACTTAAAATTGGGAAAAGGCTAAATTTTTATTTGGTCAAGTAGTCTAATCACCCCCCCCCCCTCTAGACATACTTTCGACCCTACAGTGTGTTTGCTGAAAATTCTGCCATATATGCCTGACACAATGCCTATGCTCCGAATCAGGAAAGTGCTGCCTCACTCCCTTGATCAGCCCCTTTTGCTTGTCTGACATAATAGTCCATGGCTCTCTATTGAGTATTCCCAAGTCACTCTTCAGGTTTGACAAAAATCATTTCCATGTATCAGTGTTCTCTACCTCCACAACTGCAAATGCCAGAGGGTAAATGCAGTCATTGGGATCCATCCCAACAGCACACAGCATAACACCTCCATACTTGCTGTTCAAGTGGCATCCATCTAAACATATGACAGGCCTGCAGGCTTGCATGAAACCCCTTTTGCAGGCATATAGGGAGAAATAGCAAGTTCCAAATGTGCCATTATTGACACCCACATAAAAAGAGCTACCTGGGTTTGATGTTCTAAATTCTTGTGCATAATCCCACATGATGTTGTACTGCTCTAACTCATCTCCTTCAAGAACCTTCTTGACTAGTCTCTTAGCCCTTCTAAGTTTGCTCCTTGTAGTTGTCATGTTCCAGTCCTTCTAAACCACCCTTGCAAAATTCGTCATGTTCATGTTTTCATCTGCTCTGAAAGAATCAATATATTTTCCTGCCATGAAGGGAGCAGTGAATGACTTCACAGACCATTTCTTTATGCAGGTATTCCTTGGGTTGTATTTCTGACCATCAAGCATTTTGTTTTTCCATCCAATGATGCAAACAAAGACCAAGGGCACCCTTCTTCACAAATGGCTTGTAGTCTTTTCCTATCATTTCTGGGGCACTTAATGTCAACCCTTTCCCTACAGTTGTACTCTTTGACAGCTTTCCTCAGTAACTCAATACTTGCAAATGTCTGACCCACTTGTAACTCTGGTTTAGACAGGTCTTCTTCTATGAAACAGTTGAAATTCAGCTTAACCTTATCTTCATCAAAAGAAGGCAAACACAGGTCCACATCTTTAACAGGATCATCAGGTTCTCCTTGGACTGCTAAACCTTTACCTTTATCACAATCAACATTTCTGTCAAACAAGTCATCATCATTTTGCAGATCAATATCTGAATCAACAAATTATGGATTGAAATCTTTATTCGAATCATGAATTGCTGAATCACCAACTCCATCTTCTGCATCCATGTTTAAAACCCTACATGTTTTCCTTCTGCCCCTGAACTCAAATTAAAATGTATGAATATATTCTCCTGGCTGAGGAGGACCTGGTATGTACTCCTCTTCTTCCGACTCTTCCTCACTTTCTGCCTCAATTGATCTTGCTCAGCCTGCTCCTGTAACACTTGCACTTGCTCAGCATTTTCCTCTTGCACTTGGAGTTGAAGTGACTGCTCCTCTTGCACTTGGTCAGAATGATCCTCTTGCACTTGCAGTTGATGTGACTGCTCCTCTTGCACTTGCTCCTTCTTAGGCCCCAGGCCACTAAATTTGGCCAAAGGAGGATCCTCATCATCAAAATGAACTGGAACAGGGGAAATATATGACCTCATGCTGTTATCATGATCAAGAAATATCTGCTGGAAATGGTTCCCATTCAGAACACAATCCTTCATGTTCTTTGTCATTGTGTTGTCCCCTAACTTAATTTCTCTTAACCCATTCTTATACACTGTCAGTCCAGGAACACACCAGTAAGCCCTAATCCTGCCCTCAAACTCATACCCAATTTCCTCCGCCAGACTGGCAACAACTGTAGGTGTCCAATTATCTATATCACAGTTGTCATACCAAATGGAGTGGCCCTTGTGATAATCCCTATGCTTGCCTGCACATAGGAAATAGCCACCATGTATGACCTCAACAGAGAAGTGGTTGCTTAGGTGTCCTGCAAAACAATGGTAATGACAAAATGTTCAAACAGACAGTAATAACAGGGGGGAGGAGACAATGTAACTGCACAATGACACAACCATGCTATTTGAGAGCATCTGAGCTAGGAAAGTGACACAATGTAACTGCAGCAGTCTAACAAAACTATCAATGTTCAGACAAAAATGTTCACACAGTAATAACAAAACTGTCAACGTTCTGACAAAAATGTTCAGCCACTTGAAGACATGACCCAACCATGCTATTTAATAGCATCTTTGCTACAAATAGCTCAGTGTAACTGCACCAATCTAACCAAAATGTCAATGTTTAGACAGGTTCATAAATAGATAATTTAGACAGGTTCATACATTGAAAGTTCAGACATTTCCAGAACAAAAGCATGGAATTCATGGCATATCCAGTAAACAAATGTATGATCTTTCACATCCAAAATCATGTTCTTTTAGGGGATCTAGCAAACAAACGGTCATCTCATTAACAAAACAACATATGGTTGATGCATGTAACCTAATTGAAGCTAACATTTTCGGCCAAAAAACAGGGCATACCTGATGCGGAGCATCCCACGTTCATCCTCATGTACATTTCGACTACTCTCCGAGCCCCAAGAGGACATATGACGAGACCTCGAGCATACGCCATTGGACACAATGATGCGGAGCATCCCATGATCATCCCCATGGACGCATCCACATCCTCTACAACACCACTTGGACCTATGACTCGAGCACGTGCAAGAGCTCTCGAAACCGAGGTGACATTTCTCCTCTCTCAATTCCCTTTCGATTCACATGAGACATGGTTACTACCTCAAACGGAAACGCTATGCATACTCAGGTACCAAGGACTTCACAGTGAAGAAGCTAGGGAGCAAGGAGAACCGGAAGCGGAAGACGGAGAGGAAAAGCGCCAAGGACCAGACTGGCCGGACGATCCGAACGGCGGCCCGGATGATCCGGACAGAGCCCGGACGATCCGGACCCCCATCCGGACGATCCGGCTAATTCGACTGAAGACTACAGAAGCCTCCTCCCTGAAGCCGGATCATCCGGACCCCGTCCCGGATCATCCGGACCCTGCCCGGACGTCCGGACCGCCAGCCGGACATCCGGCCCTGCGCCTCCACCAGCCGAGTCTCCGGATCATCCGGGCCTCCACCCGGACCATCCGGATCAGCCCAGATCATCCGGCTTCGGACCCGGATCATCCGGCCAGCGCCTGTGTGCGCGTGTTGGGCTGAGCCCGTGTACCCCTTCGCCCCCCTAGCCTATAAATAGGACTCCTCCTCCTCCTTTTGAGACTTAGCGTTGATTTAGCTCAAGTTAGAGATAGAGCCTCGCTCATCCATCGGATCTCCTCCTCGTGAGAGACCGCGGCCTCTTCGGAGTAGATCCTATCGGATTCAAGACCCCCTCGTGGGAAGATCCCTTTGTGGATTCAAGGCCTCCTCACGGAGAAGATCGGTTACCTTTGTATCCTTACCTTTGTTGACTTTGGATCTCGTGTATCTCTTTGTGTTCTTCGATCTAGCACTTGTGTGACCGATTCCTTGTTGGTTGAGTGTTTTCCCTTGTTCCTCCCCGTGATTTCCTCGTGTTCTTCTGCTCGTTCTTCGTGTCTCCCCGTAGGATCCACTCCAAACGTGAAAGATCGACGCTATAGGGTTCCACCCTACATCATCTTGGTATCATGAGCCATGTTGATCACGTTTTTGGAGCCCCTACCCCTCTTTTTCTAGCTTGATTTTGTTGTTTTCGTCCTAAATCCGAAAATCCCCACCAAAAATAGCCCCAAATTTTTTTGTGATTTGTTGGTTTGATGATGTTTTGTTGATTTTAATCCGTGGATTTGCTTGGTTTCAAGTGGATCTAGCATTTCCCCAAGTTTCCCCACCTTCCATCCACGAAATCCCTCAAATTTTGCCCCGAAAATCATCCATTTCCGCCCAAAAATTCGTCCCCGAGAGGAAATCCCGAGCAGTTTGACCTACCCGGATCATCCGGACCTTCTCCCGGATCATCCGGACATCTCCCGGATCAGCTGGACCCTCTCCCGGACGTCCGGATACCCCACACACCCAGGAAACAGAACCGGAGCTGACGAACCCGGATCATACGGATGTACACCCGGATCATCCGGACATAGCCCGGATCATCCGGACCACCTCCCGGATGTCCGGTTAACCCTGAAACTAACACGGCTGAAATTTTGTTTTGGTCATAACTAATTCATCCGGAGTCCGTTTTTGACGTTCTTTAGCTCGTTTTGAAGCTATTGACATCCCCCATCCCACAAAAATACCACCAACATCATTTGACTCCATCATATTTTCTGAAATTTGGCAAGTTTGCCTAGGCCCTCCACCATATCATCCGCATTACCACCTCCGACTTCCGCAACCTAACCCGTTTTGTTCCCCATAGCATTAGTGGTTTCTTGAGTAGTGATTCGAGTCTCCTAAGGTGTTTCGGCTACTTAGGGACGGTTGCTTCTTCATCAACCACCACCACCACCACTTCCGCATAACCTTGCCCATCATACATTTCAACCCCAACTTAACCCAATTGTTGTTTGAACTTGTTCGAGTTGTGGCTTGTGTCTCCTAAGGTGTTTCGGCTACTTAGGGACGGCAACTTCAACTTCGACATGTGTATAGCCCATCATTTCACTTCCACATTGCCAAGTGCAAACCACCACCGCATTTCCGCTACCACCATTTTGACATTTGACGTGTGAGATTTTTAGTTCGCGGTTTTTCCGTTTCCTAAGGTGTTTCGGCTACTTAGGGACGAGTCTCCATCATCTTGGTATCTACATCAAGAACACCGCTACTCATCATCGTCAGACGGTAACCTCCATATCATCTTGGTATCATGGTATCCCTCCATTGTATATTCCCTTGCTATTGCATTGTTAACCCCTAGCCTTACTTTTGCGTCGCTTGCCTATCGAGACTAGCCATTTGAGTATTGCCGGCAACGTTACTTGTGCACATTAGTGATCATACTTCCCATAGCATACATACCATATCATCATGGTGCATATATTGCTATCATATCTTGTGTCACAAGTTTGTTCCCGCATATACACAATTGCTATCTTGGTTTGTGCATTGTGCAAAGTGGCCATAAAAAAAAGAAATAAAGCTTTTAAGCAAAAGAGAAAGAGAGCAAAGAAGCTTGTAAGCAAGTGTCATAGCATCATACCACATTGCATATAAGATTGTCATATCCGATCATCTTGGATCATCTTGAGAGAAACACCGGGAACCATACATACATAGCATACTTGGGATAGAAGTTTATCCATTTTGCATCTTATAGGTTGTGCACAAGTGTCATATCCGCCTATTGAGCAATCGTGCTAGCATCTCTCTTGAGTTGTGCAACACGAGCGTTTTCCGTGGATTCCACATTTTGTGCTCATTCCTTGGTTGCACGACCCCATTTATCTATCCGTGTGTGCGTTTCCGTGTGCCTTCCATATTGCTATTGGTCTACTTGTTTCACTTGCGAATTTGTGAATCTCTTTCAACATTATTGACTCTTGCTAACATTTTGCATTAAATTTTTGTGCCACTATCCTCACCGAGCTCCACTATAAGCTTTACTTGTGTAGGTGTGAGAACCGACAACGATTGGTACCAATAGTGCTATTTCATTGTCCGCATTTGAGTGAACTTGATTCATCGTCAACATCGGTCAAGGTACATTGGTATAAGTTCTTCTCTTTCTCCCACTCATATTTGCTCGAGTCTTGTGATGGATAGGCAAGGCATTCCCTCTCCGGTCTACGACAACAACGACGGCGTGAACAACTACATCTCCAAAGCGTCTATCTTCGATCTACAACGACAAATGCAAGGCGCACAATCAAGATTGCAAGAGCGCATTGAGAACATCTCCATAGACATTTTCCACTCCGAAGCAAGGAAAAGGGACTACATCGACAACAAGCTTGCCGCACAAAAGGAGGAGCAAGATGCGAGGATGGAAGAGATTCGGGCCTTGATCAAGTCTTCTTCCACTTCATCATCCTCAAGACGACGATGTTCAAGCCACAAGTCTTCGAAGCGCGAAAAAGATGCAAGTGCAAATCGTCCTCGTCCACATCTACATGGCGACCACCATCACGTTCGTGATCAACATCGTCATGAAGGTCAAGTCACCTCCAAGCATCATGTGCACGACGACGACGAACGCCTTCGAGCTCAAGCGCGACAACGACACCATCATCATGAAGATGCTCCACAAGCACAAATGCACAAGTCCCAACACGCCAAGTCGAAGCTTCATGAGCATAAAAGAAGACCGCGAGACAACCACCACCAAGACGGTGTTACGGCTACAACAACCACTTTGGCATCTTCGCCAAGTGCTATCAAGGCATCTTCGCCTTTGGACGTACGGCATCTTCGCCTACTTCCCACGAGTACGCCTACAACGACTTCATCAAGTCCAAGGCGACCACCTACAAGAGAGGGTGACACTTCCATCTTCGGAAGCCCCTCAAGGAAGATGGCCGAGCATGGGAAATTCCCTTCAGTCATGGAGACGAGCTACGAGGTGCCACATCATATGGGCCTCCAACACCAAGATGGTGACAAGACGGTTGAGCAAGGGCCATCCCCTTCGACCACGGCGACGAGCGCGAACTTCTTCAACACCATGAAGACGGCGCCCACATTGGACTCATACTCCGAGTCAAGCTACGCGACCGCGCATGGAGACATTTGCACCTACACCTCTCCGACACCGACATATGAAGAGATGCCCAAAGTGCCATGTGAGGAGAGCCACCACCACATGAGTGACATGAGTGACTCCACCATATGTGACATTGAGAGCATTTCCTTTGAGAGGATGAGTGTGACCACCACTAGCCCCACACATGAGAGCATGCCGCACATCCTATGTGAGGTTGAGCGCCATTTGAGTGACTCCACCAACCATATGAGTGAGAGCACCCTTGAGGGAGGGAGTGAGCCACAACACTTAGAGAGTGAGGTAGTTGACACGGCATGTGAGGCCACTATGATTTCTAACGACTTAACCTCTACTCCTAGTGTGTTTTCTTCTTTGGTGCTAGGTCTCCTACATGACGACACGCCTATCCTCGACGAGTCCATCCCTCCAATGGAAACACCGATGGCCATGGTGGACGATGATACACCCCCCACATGGTTCCATCAACATGAAGATGACAACGAAACGATCTTCAACACCTCACCTACAACACATGAGCGACGCTCCAAAGGTAACATAGGTGATGGTGCTTCTCTTGTTCTACTAGTGGACTCTCTTGACATCGATTGCTCCCATGATGTTGACCCACCTATTGCCATGCTTCATGCTAGTGAAACTTCTTCATGTCTTTACTTACCTATTTATGATGAATATGATGATGAGCATGTTGAGTTGCCTAGTTGTGATGCTATGCTCCATAGGATAACTTGTGAAAATTCTATTGGTCACATTATGCTTGACAATCCATTGAACTTGTCATATGCTATGAGTGAGATCTCCCATATTGCTTCATTTCAATCTCAACATAGTAACTATGCATGCCCCATTAAGATCAATCCCATTTGCACTTATGGCATAGATGACGAGATGATGGTCATTGGCTTTTGCTTCTCTTGTGATGATATTTCCATGCTTCCTTTACATGATTTGTGCAATTCATCTACTATGTCATGCCATGATCACATTGTTTCGAATATGCATTGTTTTGGATGTTGTCGATATTCTCCATGTGATGTTGCTACTCATGCTCATGAGGAGACCCCCATAGTTTCCTCATACATATTAGGAGATCTTGATGCATTTCATACTTTGCATGATTCCCATGATTGCTTGCACCATATGCATTCCATGAATAACAATGCTCTAGATATTTCTCATGATGCATTACACAATTTGAGTCTCCATTATGCGATACATAACAACAAACCTCTCATGATGGATGACATGTTTCTATATCACGCATCTCATTTATTTGAGCATTGGATATTTTGTGCTAACCGACACATGCACGTGCGCATCATGATGGATGATGTGTACATCTACCACGCACACACAATTTTTCCTTTTTCCTTGTTTTGTGTAGGTACTCATGTATACTCGTCAACCTCTCAATACCAAGAGTTGACGAAACGAGCTCTTGAGAGCAACGATGACTTGGGATCCCGTGGACTATCCTTACCACCGTTCCTTTCACGCAAGGACTATGCGCACCTCTTCTACTTGGCTCTCACACGGCTATGGGCTATATACCATTTGTCCCCTTATGCCCATACTATTGTGTTCCCTTTGCATGTTATGCTTGCTCCTATGCCTTTGCCATGCAATTGTGACCCTTGCTTGCATCTACCCATGATTCACCATTATGCTATTTCTATGTATATTTGCATGCTTGGTGGAGATCCTTGTTGCTATTGCCATGTTTATCATGTGCCCCATGCTATTGATTCTTGTTGTGTTGGGAGAGTCATGATGTTCCATTGCTATTTACATATGGACTCTCGCCAATACATTGATGACATTTTACTCATATCTTGCTCTCATGCTTGTGCTATGACATGTGAGTTATTCATGCCCACCATTTGCACACATGACATGCTTGCCATGATTCCTTCTAGTATGTTGCATCTTCGCACTACTAGCTTGCTTGACTTGATCGCTATGATTGCTTGCTATATTGCATCACCCATGTTCCACTCTTACTCGCTTTCTTGGGTTGATGACATATATGTTCATGCCTCTCACTTGATTTGTCTTGAGCATTGTCTCTTGTCTCCATTAGTTGCATCTCTCATATCACCTTGTATTGAGTGCAACCATACTATGCTTATTGATCTTGGAGACTTGGACACTTCACTTGTGATGCATACTTATTTGATTGAGCCTCTTGTATTTGGTTGTTCTTGCATCATATGCCTCCATACTATGACACGCTCCCTTGTACTTTCTTATGATGAGCATGATGCATACACTTGTTGGGTATCTTACCACTCGAATGATAGGTTTTGCATTTCCGCTAACCTCATCTGTTTTTCCGAGTGTTTCTCATGTTCTTTCATTTTGGAGGTTTCACAAGGCGATGCCGTTATGCGACAACTTGGTCATGCGAAGGCATACACGATGTGCAACACCAACATTTGCGAGAATCTACTAAAGGTGAACTCCTTCTCTTTGAGCCATCCTCAATTACGCATATTGGATGGGTCACTCTTTCATTGTTGTTTCCTTCTTGTTGTCTACATGATACATCTCGTGAACGGAGGAACGACATTGGAGATTGGCTACATGGACCTTCACATTGAGGAGCACTCGCACTTATTGGATGCACCTTCGGTCTTCCACCCATGCCTCGAGATCGAGCTTTGGTACACCAACACCTCCATATTTGTTGATTGTGCTCATACATGTCATGCTCGATGGACATATCATACTCACCACAAGTTTGCACACTATGCATGGATTGACTCACATTATGATTGCCTTGTTGCATCTTGTATTACCATGTCATCCATGATATATGAGCTTGTTCACTTCCTTAGCAAATTTGTTGTGATCTTCCTTGATGGCATATTCATACATCATGATCATATTGCCCACCATCAATTGCATGATAATATTCACATATTGAGCATCCATTGCCATGTTCATGCATTTGATAAACCGTCTCACTATGACATCATTTTACACCGTGGTTGCATTGATCATATTTACAACACATTTGTGTGCACAATGATTGCATTTCCTCCCATGAATGCTTTGCATCTCATTCTAGATCATCTTGATAAGCTTCATGCGCTTTGTCACGGCCAATCTTGCCGCACGGACTCATTCTTGCATGATGGACACTTTGTGTGCGCTAACCATGGTATTTCCGAGTGTTGTTTGTGTTTGTTTCTTTTGCATGTATACCACTCCGGCTACACCTTGGACTACTTGGATTGCGCCATGCCTTCCACCTCGCCCAACTACAAGTCTGTTCACGACAACCGTTTCCATGGTGATGAGGATCACGATCCGAGGGCGGATCTTTCACAAGGGGGGGGGAGATGATGCGGAGCATCCCACGTTCATCCCCATGTACACTCCGACTACTCTTCGAGCCCCAAGAGGACATATGACGAGACCTCGAGCATACGCCATTGGACATAATGATGCGGAGCATCCCATGATCATCCCCATGGACGCATCCACATCCTCTACAACACCACTTGGACCTATGACTCGAGCACGTGCAAGAGCTCTCGAAACCGAGGTGACATTTCTCCTCTCTCAATTCCCTTTCGATTCACATGAGACATGGTTACTACCTCAAACGGAAACGCTATGCATACTCAGGTACCAAGGACTTCACCGTGAAGAAGCTAGGGAGCAAGGAGAACTGGAAGCGGAAGACGGAGAGGAAAAGCGCCAAGGACCAGACTGGCCGGACGATCCGGACGGCGGCCTGGATGATCCGGACAGAGCCCGGACGATCCGGACCCCCATCCGGATGATCCGGCTAATTCGACCGAAGACTACAGAAGCCTCCCCCCCCTGAAGCCGGATCATCCGGACCCCGTCCCGGATCATCCGGACCCTGCCCGGACGTCCGGACCACCAGCCGGACATCCGGCCCTGCGCCTCCACCAGCCGAGTCTCCGGATCATCCGGGCCTCCACTCGGACCATCCGGACCAGCCCAGATCATCCGGCTTCGGACCCGGATCATCCGGCCAGCGCCTGTGTGCGCATGTTGGGCTGAGCCCGTGTACCCCTTCACCCCCTAGCCTATAAATAGGACTCCTCCTCCTCCTTTTGAGACTTAGCATTGATTTAGCTCAAGTTAGAGATAAAGCCTCGCTCATCCATCGGATCTCCTCCTCGTGAGAGACCGCGGCCTCTTCGGAGTAGATCCTATCGGATTCAAGACCCCCTCGTGGGAAGATCCCTTTGTGGATTCAAGGCCTCCTCACGGAGAAGATCGGTTACCTTTGTATCCTTACCTTTGTTGACTTTGGATCTCGTGTATCTCTTTGTGTTCTTCGATCTAGCACTTGTGTGGCCGATTCCTTGTTGGTTGAGTGTTTTCCCTCGTTCCTCCCCGTGATTTCCTCGTGTTCTTCCGCTCGTTCTTCGTGTCTCCCCGTAGGATCCACTCCAAACGTGAAAGATCGACGCTATAGGGTTCCACCCTACATCAATACCCTTTGCCTAACAATTCGAGCAATCAAAACCTTAATTACCTCTGTACAACCATAGTTCATCTTCAAAGAACCTACCGAAAGGCCTCATGAAACCCTAATTTGGATCTGCCACTAACTTCACCATCCACGGCTAAAACCCTACATGTGCACCCCATCCGTGATCAAAAAGAGGGCCAAGAACCCTAAACCCTACCATGTATGCGCAATTGAGTAGGACGCGCACTCTTTCCCGGAGCTAAAATAGACAGATCGGCCAAACAAGGTGATGACGACGGCGACGTACCATACAGCGGTGGCGAGGCATGCTCATCACAACGGGAGGGAGCGAGAGGAACGTCACACAGGCCCCTACCAAACGGAGCTGACGGCGGCGGACAACGAGCTCATGGCGGCCGTCACCACAGTCGGCCACGCCGGCGAGCTCGAGGTCGCACCTCGGTAGCGACGACGAATAGGGGAGCGGAGCGGAGCAGAGTAGGGGAGGGAAGCAGAGCGACTCGGTCTGGTCGGTCTGGTCCAACCAGGTGGATGGATCGGTCCGACCAGGTGGGCTAATGTTTTATTCCCTGGCGATTTTGCAAAAAAAAAAAACCTGCAATCCCCCGAATCGATCGGCCCAGAGCGTTGGGTGAGGAGCTGGCGGTCAAAGCCCGTGTGGACATGCCAGTCAACCGCCAAATCAGCACGTACGTAGAAGAAAACGTATATTGGACCGTAGATGACCACCTGAGACAAGTTCGAGGACTGTATTTTGGGTATTTGTAAGTATGAGGACTAAATTGGCCAACGCGACGAGTATGAGGACCTGGAGTGAATTTTTCTCAAGCCAAAATAACCGCCGCCGGCAGCGCCCCGAGTCCCTCCCCGGTTTCCTGGCCTCCAGTAGCGCCCCGACTCCATCCCCGACTCGCTGGTCGGCGCAACGGCTGCGTCCGGAAAGCTCCGTCCCGCCACCACGCCGCCACCAGTGCAGCACAGGTTCGTCCCTCCCTCAACTTTTTCTCAGATCCAAGCAAAATAGAGAACCTAGGGGAGGGTGAGATGGAGCCGCCGGCACCGGGCTGTGGGTACAGGGGGTGGCGGCGCCGCCGTGGCTCAAGACGGGGAGGCACTCCAAGGGCGCACCGCTTCTGCTCCAGGGAGCGGGGCATGCTCGCTGGAGGGGATGACGATGGGGTCAATCTGTGGCGTGGAGAGAGAGAGAGAGAGAGAGAGAGAGAGAGAGAGAGAGAAAGTTCAGATTCTGATGAACCAATATGTTATTGTGAGTGCTAGGTGTTTGTTAGGACGCGGAGTTTCTGCGCCCGAGCTCAAATGAGCTCGGGTGAACAGTAAAATCAAAACTAAATCAAAAAAAATTTAAAAAATCCAAATTTTTTTTGGGAGAAACATTGGCAAAAGTTTTAAGTGCTTGCAAAAATTCATCATGAAATCACATTTCTAGAAGGCGTGGCAAAAAAAACAAAATCAGTACTCTGAAAAAGCTACTTTCAACAGCATTTTGGAGCACTGAATTTGTTTTTTTTGCCACGCCTTACAGGAATGTGATTTCATGATGAATTTTTGCAAGCACTTAGAACTTTTATCAATGTTTCTCCCAAAAAAAATTGATTTTTTTTCGATTTTACTGTTCACCGAGCTCAAATGAGCTCGGGAGCAGAAAGGCACTTTCGGTTTGTTTAGCCTGCCTGTATATGCTACTCAAAATTGGTAATGTCTAGTTGTTGACCAGATACGCACGCACTAGATTCAGAGTGGTGTTCTTCTTAATAGACAATTTCTGAGTGAGGATGCAGAGTACTAGTGCTATTATTGAGAAAACCAGATTACTCTGCTCCTCGATAGGAAGTCGTGAATTGAAGTGGCAATAGGACTGTACATGTACTGCTGCTGGTGTGTTTTACCTTGTTAATTGATGAGACAACCCCAGATTTTACTGTGCCTTAGGTCGGAAACTCTGAATTGAAATGGCATATGCTTGTGCTGTGGTTCTTCCTTTTGGAAGAGAGAGCAGTAGAAAGATGAGAAATGTATGGTGCTTGTGTGCGCGCTTGTTGGTCGCTGATGGAACTAGTACTGTCGTGTGCTGCTCATCCATGTGGCCTCTTGTATTGTACAGTATGATGCTACTGATTGGCTGATTGCTGCACTGGACTGTATTGTTTTTCGCTGCTGATGCTATTGCTAGTTATTTGTAATTAAGCTCCATGTACCTTTGTTTTTGTTTCAGATTTTGATGAGATCTCCTCTCCACCGCCGTCACTCCCACTGCTGCACGGATCCATGGCGGAGTCAGCAAGTCTCCTCCATGGCCTCCTGGATGAGATCTTCATGTTTGAGATCCTCGTTCGCCTGCCCCCCAAATCCCTCCTTCGCTGCCGTGCCGTCTGCCACGCCTGGCGCGGCGCCACCTCCGACCGCGACTTCCTTGTCGCCCACCACGCCCGCCAGCCCTCACTCCCTCTCCTTTACACTGAAATTGACGACCCGCCGTCCATAGACATCATCACCCCCTTCCCCTGCGACCACCGGGCAGACGACAAGCTCCAGTCCGTTGCCCAACTCAGTGGTGCCCATGACTTCTTTCCCGTGGCCTGCTGTGACGACCTCCTTGTCTTCACCACCTGCGGGGGTGATTGCCTCTCCATCTGCAACCCGGCCACTCGTCAGTATGCTCGTCTCAACCAGCTTGATGACTTCACGGTTTTGGGGATGTACCCACACAGCCCTACCAGCGAGTACCGATTCTGCGTCTGCCCGGAAACTGATGCTCAAAGTGGCTTCTACGTCTTCACATTAGGCTCTGACCAGGAGCCGAGGCACATCGGGGCGCATGCCAAGGGACTGTGGCAACAACAACCTGTCCTTCTCCGTGGTAGCCTGCATTGGTACACAGAGCGACTGATAATGGTATTTGACACCACCGCTGAGTTGTTCCGGCAGATGCGCTCTCCGATTGATCCTGGCCATGCCAAGGCTGACCTGTTTGAGATGGGTGACTTGCTTGGCATTTACAGTCTTAATGAAGAAGAGACCATTGTTCATGTCTGGGTGATGCAGGACTATGAAGGCCAAGTCTGGGCCTCTAAAGCCCGGGTTGAGTTGCCGATTGCAGAGCTAAGTGTGCAATTTGAAAACTTTCACGGTTTTTGGTATGTGGAGGTTGCATATTGGGATGATGATGTGCTCGTGCTGGTTAAGATTGACAAGGACTCGCTACTTGAGCTTGACATCGATGGCAAGTTGGTTGCTAGTCTCCATCGCAGATTCCTCTGCCATAGTGGACTTCGGCTCAAACAATCTCTAGTTTCACATACCTGCTTTCCGGCACTAGAGGATTATGTTCACCTTTCATCTGACCAGATTGTTATGTTCTGAATATTATTTAGCTTTTCATCAGAGGGTGGTGGTGCTTCTTGACAGCCTTGCCCTCCGTATCTACATGTCCTGCAGTATGTATTAACTGAATCTACCGAGCGCACTAGCTTTCTTTGCTTATGTATTAAAAAAACTTATGATCAAGAAGCTCTGACTGTTACATGGCCGCTTTATATTTCTTTGAATATCATTTTTGGCCGAAGTAGTTGCCCTGCGTGTTGATGCTAAAATTACAAGTCATTTGGATTTGGGTCAGCGTTTGAGATGTTTGCTGATTACTCTGGCTCATGTATGTGTTGATGCTAAAATTACAAGTCATTTGGGTCAGCGTTTGAGATGTTTGCCGATTGCTCTGGCTCATGTCTATGTTTTGTTGAACTCATTTTCTTTTTTCATGTTTATATAGTGCTCTGCTTGGTACTTAATTATTTAGTCGTTTTGGTCAGCATTTGAAATAGTTGCAGATTGATCTGCCTCATATCTCTGTTTTTCTCTGAGCTGAAGAATGGCCTTGGTTTTTCTGTATCAAGGTCTTATTTCTTGAAGATCATCTTGTGGTTTTCATAATACTAAATATTTAGCCAATATACATATGTTTCCTGTTTCCAAGTATTGTTTTAGCTGACGATAAAATGTGGCAGATCATCCTCTCAATTTGTTCACTTTGATCCCCCCCTGTGTAGTTAGCAATCTAGATGCCTCTTGGTGTCTGTTCATTGAACCGAATAATTGACCTGCCCTTTTTGTTGAGGTCTTCATTTTTAGAGTTTACCCAGTTATCCTTTTAATACTAAATATTTAGAAAATGTACAGTTGATTCATGTTTCTTTGTTTTGTTTTAGCAAATGGTGAAATAAGGCAGATTATCCTCCTTGTTGACTAGCTAGTTGCACCTGATTTCAGAAGAGTTTGCAACACTACTTAAATTGAATGATTGCATGATAGTTAACTTTCAACTCAATATTCTGTTGCAGTTCATTCATGTTCATGATTCCATTAACATCTGGTCAGGTATTGAAACATAGTGTTATATAATTCTGCCTTTGTGTTGTATCGTTTAGAATTACAGATATGACTTCACTTTAACTGCTAACCACTTTTAAGGAATCATTGCTTCATGTGATCTTCGATCTTAACATATGCTCGAGAAATGGAACTTGGTACTAATGAGCAGAAGATTAAAAACTGGGTCCACCATTAGCCGACTAGTTTCATTTTGATGTATATACGAGTTATGATCAATGATCTCTGAATGTTTCATGGTTGCTTGAAATTTATACTTGTGTGAATATCCTTTTGGGATGAAGTAGCTAGCATGATGATGCCACAACTATTCACTCATTTTGGCCGACGTTCGAAATTGTTGCTAATTGACTTGCACCATGCCTCTGTTTTTCTATCTAATGAATTGACTTGGATTTTTTATCAGTGTCTTCTTCTTTCTTAGAGATCATCCAGTGATTTTCTTATAATACTAAATATTGAGCCAATATACATCAGTTTCCTGTTTCCAAGTATTGTTCTAGCCCACTATTAAATGTGGCCATCATCCTCTCAATTTTTTCAGTAGCAACTAGAACCTCATTGTTAGAGGAACTTTATGCGCTGATCGTTAAATTGAATGCAATGATCACATTACAGTCAGCTTGTCAGTGAAATTTTTTGTTGCAGTTCATTCTTCTTCATCCGGCCATTGCATCCGGTTCGGTATTAATTGCCGTTATTGATCACAGATCATATGATGTGCCATTCCTGCAGGGTAATTCCGTAGCTGTTCACGTTAGTTGTAGGCTACTAAGATTTATAAATAGTGGAGAAATTCTTTGGAGTGCGGTTACAGTTTACAATGTTGATTCAGTATACAAGTTTAACACCCGTGATCTGAAACCAGTGAACAGCTGAAACTGGAGTTATAGTTCTTGTACCAGAGCAACAACGCGGGCATCCTTGACTGTATTCTTTGCTTTGTGGAGCTAGCTTCTTTTAACCAATTCTGTGGTACCCTTAGCTTAAGAACGGGAAAAAAGCTATAAGTAAGGCCATTGGTTTAGTAGCTGATAGCTGGGGTGAGGTTAACTTAAGCTGAGAGTCAGTTAAGAACACCCAGCCAAAACAGTGAAACATGTGTGAGAAACAACAGAACCAAACCAAAAGGAGGAAGACCAGGGAGAAAAATGGTTCAAACACTGGGTGGAAAGAATAGATAGAAAATACTAGGTGAAAAAGCAGATGCAAAATGTTGGGAAACAAAAAAAATTGGAGATTAGAAAATAAACAAAGAAAAAACGAGCGGTACTTTAAAGTTCCTAGGATTGTTCAGCAGTACTTCCTAGGAGGTTTTCACCCTGTTTCTTGAGTAAATATGTACCTAGCAAAAGAAGTACCTATCATCCAAATTAACATGCCACGGTCCAAATTAACTTAACCTTCGCTTTCCAGATATCTAGAGGTCCGAATTTACATGTACCTAGTTTTTATTGAGGTTTACTTTTCTAGAGATTACCCAGTTGTCTTTTTAATACTAATTATTTAGCAAATGCAAATTCGATTCCTATTTCGTGTTTTGTTTTAGCCGACGGTGAAATGTGGCAGATTATCCTCCTTTTTGGCTAGCAAGTTGCACCTGATTTTTACAAGAGCGCGGCGCGCTAGTTAAATTGAATGGTTGCATTATAGTCAACTTTCAAGTGAAATGTTCTGTTCCAGTTCATTCTTGTTCATGATTCCATTGAATCTGGTTTATCGAAACAATTCTGCCTCTGTGTTGCATCATTTGGAACTATATTTATCATTTCACTTTAGCTGCTAAACATTTAAAGGAATCACAGCTTCATGTGATGTCTAATCTTAACATATGCTCGAGAAATGAAACTTGTATTTATGTGCAGAGCCCATGTTCTTTTTTTCTGTGACTGGTGTCTGGTGCAATGCTCCACTATGAGATGGCTAGTTTCTTTTTGATGTATACAAGTTATAGTCAAGAAGCTCTGACTGGTTAATGATAGATTTGCATGAACACTTGTGTGAATATTCTTTTGAGCTGAAGTGGCTAGCATGTTGATGCTTAAATTATGAAGTAGCTTTGGTCAACATTCGAAATAGTTGCAAATTGATCTGTCTCATGTATTTGTTTTAATTTGTACTGAAGAATTGCCTTGGTTTTTTATCGATGTCTTCTTCTTCTTAAAGGTCATCAAGTGGTTTTCTCAATAATGTTAAATGGTTAGCCAATATACATCACTTTCCTCTTTCTATGTATTGTGTAGCCGACGGTTACATGTGGCTGATCATCACCTTGATTTGTTCAGTTTGACCTGATTGTTAGAGGAGTTTGGAACTCTGCTTATTAGATTGAATGGAGCGATTGCGTTACAGTCAACTTGTGAGTGAAATGTTCATGTCGCAGTTTATTCTCCATGTGTGCGCATCTGGTTAGGTATTGAATTGCCCTGTTATAGACTTATACTCCCTCAGTTTGGAATTACTTGTCACAAAAATGAATGTATCTACAACTAAAATACATCTAGATACATTCATTTTTTAAACCAGTAATTCGGAACGGAGGTTCCATCCGTCGTCCGTAGTAAGCCGCGGATGATGAAGCCGTAGTAGAGCTACTGCTGAACATATGTAATTTTGTTTTTGTTTTTGAGAAGGAACATATGTAATTGTACCAGGCACAGTTGAGGATGGGACAGCACAAGGGCTAGCTATGTGATGAAAATGCTGCTCCAGATCGTGTCGCTCAACTCCGCGACAGCTGCCGGCCGGTATTTGTGGCAACTTGCTACCAAAGATGGTGCTTGCTAGCCGCGGACGGTTGAGGGGCGCCAACACTTGTTTTCATACTTCGTACGTGCCAGTAGATTGAGTACATATACGTGCAGTATGTTGAGTCATCTGATAGCTAGTCGGATAAGGAGGAGTACTCCGATGAGACAGTGATGATGCCGACGGTCCTTGAAAGTGCGGAGCGTGCGAAAAGCGTGTTCTCAATTTCAAGCCCTCGATCAAGGGTTATCAAGTACTCAACCGCAACAAGGCGTGCAGCCGTTTGATATTGATGGCCGACTACTGTGCCCGCAATGCACTATTCGCTGGCCATTTTCGCGGATGTCTTCGGATGCTTAAGACTATCTTCGACCGTTTGTCCCAAAAACAAGAAACGGCTAGAAAAGATGTCGAGAGGGCATTTGGAGTTCTGCAGGCCCATTTTACAGTTGTTCGTGGACCTGCAAAACAATGGGATCCGAAGACCTTGTGGGAGGTGATGACATATTTGTGTGATCATGCACAACATGATCGTCGAGGATGAGGGTGACGATGCTGCCGCAACTCTGGAATTTGTGAACGTGGGTGATCCTATCCAACTCCCGGACTAGAATCCGACCACATTTGAGGAGTTTATTGAAGTGCATCAACAAATTCGGCATCGACCAACTCACGAGTAGTTGAGGAAGATCTGATTGAGCATTAGTGGACAGTGAAAAGGGACAACAATATTGAGATGTAATATTTGAACTTTTTAAAATTCAAACTTGTGTTGCATGTGGCTATTTGAACATCCATACCCTTTGCATGTGGCTATTTGATCGTAAAGACTTAAAAATAAATAAGAAAGGCGGGATATATGCGGCTACGATTGGATGGCATCCTAACGCATTCCTTTCCCAAACTGGTCTCCCCTGTGCGGGAGAACTTTTACTGGTTGCCGTTGGAGATAACCTTATTTTACTTTGGCTCGAACCAAATTTACCCCGAGAGCCCCCGGTAAAAGCTCCCCTCCAACGTCACGTCGCAGCACCGACCGCACAGTACGCGGAAGGCAATGCGAGTACGCTGACGGCTGACCGAGGCCACAGGCGCAGCGCAGCGCTGACACGCACGCCCGCACGCCCGCGATAGATCCTCTCTCTCTCGTGCAATCCGTAGCTGCGCCGCGCGAGGTCACGGGGCGAGACTGTTGCGCGTTGATAGCCGATGAGCCGAGCACGGCACGCCATTGATGGCCCCCGCGTAAATGCGGCGCGAAGATGCAGCGTACGCGGACGGACGACGCGGCAGCCGAACCCAGCAAACCACCTCCATCAATGCGCCTGCGAGTTGCGATGTCCCTCCTCGTCCTCGCCCTGGTCCTCGAGACAGAGAGAGAGAGAGAGCTGTGGGGTGGGGGAGGGAACCGAGGCGGAGGAGGAAGCCCGGAGCCCGCGTGAAAAGAAAGGACCTCGAAAGGCAGGCTCCGTGCAGCTTTTTTCCCGAGGAAAGGAGCGCCAGAGCACGCCCGTGCGGTCGCGGTCGGTCGCGGCATGGGCTCTCCCTCCTCCTCGTGAGCAGCGGCGCCGACCAGTTGCTGGGCTCCTTCTCGGTTCTGGCAGCGGCGGCCGGCGGGCGACCAGTAGTCCAGCGGCTCGTGGCGAGCTCTCCTCTCCTCTCCTGGTCACCAGTGCGGCGCTGCGACGGCCGCCGGCTCGCCATGATGGACCAGGAGCACCTGGACTTCATCATGCGCCACCAGCACCAGGGCGGCATGGGGTTTGCTCCCGCCGACCGCGGCGACAGCGAGGTCAGTGCAGTGCGTGGGTGGCCGCCGCCGGAGTCGCTTGCTTGCTTGCTAGGCGCGGTAACCGGCTGTGGACTTGGATTGCAGGAGGCGCTGGGGTCGTCGGAGTCGGAGCCGGCGGGGAGGCCGCGCGGCAAGAGGGCCCGCGCCGCCGAGGTGCACAACCTCTCCGAGAAGAGGCGGCGGTGCAAGATCAACGAGAAGATGAAGGCGCTGCAGAGCCTCGTGCCCGACTCCAGCAAGGTCCGTCCGTGCGTCCACGCTGCTGTTCCCTCCTCTCTGTTTTTTTTTTTTTTTTTTGCTGGAAGCTAACTGAGGTGATGTTGCATGGCCGGCGCCGGCGGCGGCTGGCTCCAGACGGACAAAGCCTCCATGCTCGACGACGCCATTGAGTACCTCAAGCACCTCCAGCTCCAAGTGCAGGTCAGCAAAATGCTGCTCCCCTGAATTTTCTCAACAGAAAAGTTTATGATGTGTCATCGCCTGAAAAATCATATGTGCTGGTCAGCAGTCAGCACTGCTGAACGAAAAATGTGAATATCTCCCTAGGTTTAAAGCCCTTAATTTGGCAACAACAACAACAAAAAAACAAGAAACTGGACAAGGCATGTTGATTTAGCTAGGCTGTTGCGTCAGTAGGTTGCACAAGGAATAATTTGTTTTGCATTTGACTGTATGAAAACGAAACATCGGTTTTCAGTCTTATTGTTGTTGTGCTGTGATAATCAAGTAGCTGCCCATTTCTGCGCCTCTATCAACTATGGAAAGCACCAATGCATCATTATACCCCATTTGTGCATTTCAATTTGTGTCCGGTCGCAATGGTTCGTCGCATTTCGATTTGTGTTCTGATTGCTATAACTCTGTTCCAGATGCTGTCTATGAGGAATGGAGTGTACCGTCCCTCGGTGAACTTACCAGGAGCACCTGACCATCTGCCGACATCGCAAATGTGCGCCGCACTTAACCAGAACAGCGTCGATGCATCATCAAACCGACCAGCTGCCATGCTGCCTATGAGTCATTTTTTAGGAGCAATGTCAGGGACTCGACATCCATTTGGACCTCCGAATCAGGACCGGCCGCGTCACGAGCCTCTTGTGTTATCAAGTGTTCCTTGCACGACCACTCGAGAGCCTCCGTTCCTTCTCGGGCCATCGCAGGAGTCCCCCCTTCGATCCCTTCAGTTGACCTTACCGGCCGAGGTAACTGTTCTGTTGAGTGCAGAGCATAAGCTTGTGATGAAGCCCCCTTTCCTCTGCAAATGCAGAGCAGCACATTTTCAGTACTTCCCATATACAGTTTTTCACTTGTTTTCTTATCCATGCCAGATGATCTTTCAAGAGGAGGCAATGCTAAAGCATCGGCTAAGTTCAACTCAGGAGACCACCTCGATGCCAGGTTAGAGATCGTAATAAATTTCAAATAACAAGTAGTTAGCACTTGATTTCTAGTGTCATCTTTAGCATTTTGGTGAATTGGTGAAGATATTTGTCTTCTTTCTGGCATTCCTCTATGATTCTCCAGTAGGGCATGAGATCAAGCAGCCTGTTAGGCAGGAAACACCTGCAGAGAGGGCTGGTCATTTCGATGCATGTTCAATCTGGAAAAATCAATCACATGACATGACGCCAAACAATCCGGAAAGCGTTCTGTTTGCGCCGCACTTTCGTAGGTAATTTTTCATCCTGACATGTAGGCAGTCATAGAGGGAGCGGATCCTTTCAGAAAAAATAAATCTTGAGAAGATCTTTTCTTTTTGGTTAGTCATGGTGCTATTTTTCATTGTAAGCATTTTTTAAGAAGTTAAGGAGTCAGAAGACTTGAAGTATGATCCACCTGCTTGCTGTAACCTGTACTTCAGTACCTGTTTTAAGGCTACCAAAAAATTACTGGTTGGAGTCACTGATTTTGATATAATAGTAACCTTTATTTTTGGGTTATAACAGCCCCTATACTAGTCATGTCACAACAGTTAAGCTATTTGATAGCCATCTTAAGCTTCCCATTTCCATTGACAGTCTACTTTAGGTTTCTGAAATCATATGAACCGTGAATACAGTATCCTTTCTCTGTGATCAACTTAGTCTGATATGTTTTATGTATTGATTACAGGAACTAACAGCTCTCTTCACGATCCCTGACAGATTTGGGAGCGGTACCGCTGACTCGGGTCTGAGGGCGGAATCGAAGTAACTTCGCGATCAAAATGGACAGATGACTTGGAATTTCTGGAACATTTGCTCATTGGAGTGCTCCATTTAGGCAGACAGGCAATAGGGTAGTAAGTGGTGATCGTCAAGATAGTAATGGTTTTCATCAGATGCAACTTGTCTAATATTAGCAGTAGCAATTATATATCAGCCAGACTGCATTCTTGATATGAAATCAAGAAATGCTGATCATGTGAATATGTAGCGTTAAGACCAGCCCCGAACCCGCAATGAACTCAAACCAGCTACTAGTACAAATGATTGTGATTCTCTGTGCTGCCGGTAACTAGTCCAGGAAACTTGAAACCCTTTACTTTTCCCCTTCTCTTTATTGTTTTGGAAATGAAGGTTAAACCTCTCAGCCGTAAATGCCAGATCACGGATTTTTATCCAAAATGTGAAGTGGTGAACAGTAAAATAACAACGACAAAAAACAAATTCAAAAATTTCTGAATTTCTTTTGTGGTGAACTTTGACAAATGCTTCAGTGCTTGCAAATTTTCATTGTGAAATGACATTTGTGAAGTCATGGCAAAAAAAAAGCAATACTCCAAAATGCTTTCCAAAGTAACACTTTTGGAACGTTGATATTTTATTGCCACGACATCCATGAATGTAATTTTGTAATGAAATTTTGCGAACACTTAAAACATTTATCAATGTTTGCACCAAAAAAATTCAAATTGTTTGAATTATTTTTTGTATTTTACTGTTCACCCGAACTCATTTGAGCTCGAGCACAAAAACACCACGTCCACTCCCACTACCCTATTTTTCTCAAAATGCACACATGCCACATCATCATGCAAATATGTATATGAAAAAGAACCACCTCAACATGCAAACACACATGAAAAAAGGCCCACATCTATAAATACAAAAATCCTTTTTATTTTAAATTTTAGTTCTCTTATTATTCATCCAAATGTTCATGTTCCAAATAATTAAATATCACAAAAGTATATTGCAACGAACTCCGGACGCAACGTCCGAGGTATCATCTAGTGTTCGCAAAGCAGGCCTGATAGGTGGGAACCCGATGAATGAGTTCACACCTGAGGGTGGCCCAATCTTCATGTTGTAGGATTAAATCTGGAGGGATAACTAGCTGCAAGCAGTCGGGGTAACTAGTTTTATACCTGCCAAGGTTGGATGCAACCCATACGTTGGGGATGGCTGACCGAAGCTACAAGAACTTCAACCCGCTGTCCGAACAATCGCAGAACCATAAACCGGTACTAACCCACACAAAACGTCCGGAACCGTAGAGCACGAATTAGGGGGAACCAGTGACTCCTTCTCGCGAATCCGGATAAACTCACAAGAGCAAAGGTAGCAAGGATCTCTCGGATATGTCTAGCAGTCTTGTTGCATAAGGTTATAGCTGAATAGTTTGACAAAAGGTTTTTTAAGAGGACTGGGGGAGATGGAGTTTTATAGCAGGGACAACCCCCCTTAGCTTGGTGTGAAAATGGTTTCAAAAGTAAGCAGGTTTGCACGGCTTCCTTGGGGGAATAAGCAGTCAACTTTGGGAGTTGTTGGAGAGCTCCTCAAAAATTCGCGAAGCCTTGACAGTCTGGACACCTTTCATGAGATTGCCTAGAAATTTTGACTCACAACTCCAAATGATGTGAGGTTTTTTGCATTGGAAAGATAATTTGATGTAGCTTTTGTTGATGTACCCCTATGGCCCCGTCTCTCCACCACATGGGTGTGGCAGAACGAAATATCAAAGATAAAAAAGATAGCATCAGCTTCACTTGAAACTTGTTTTCTCTAAACTTGTTCCTTCAAACCGGTTGCTTCAAGAGCTCATAAGTTGTTGGATTTCTTCCCTATGATATCTAAGTCCAACCAACAACAATGGAGATGAAAGTGCAGCCATGTGTTCAAGATTGTGGTGTGAACTTAAGTTAGCGATCACTTGGCCATGTGTTTGCTTGATTCGGCTTAGTAATTCTTTCCAACTAAATTGTGCACTTTTCTAAAATGTCATGTATGATGTACCCATGTGCTCATCAAGGCCTCCATCATAACTTCCCGCGCCCATACACCAACACAAGGCCCGCTTTAAGGACCATGTTCCATTAATAGTCCATTGATTCACATGTGTTGAGTATATTGTGTACGTGTATATTTGTGTGTAGGGCCCACCTCCTGTTTTCTTTGTATAGTCGAGGTTGTGGCCCACCTCTGTACTTATATATACGTGTCTGGTGCACCGATCAATACATCGAGATTGCACAACCCATAACTTGCCGTTCTACATGGTATCTATCGCAGCAAGATCCTAACCCTAAAGCCGCCGCCGCCGCTACTCCCCGCCACCGCCACCAGCCGCCGCCGCCGCTACTACTCCCCGCCGCCGCAGCTGCTGGTCGCCGCTGCCTCCCCACCACCTCGCACGCCGCTGCCGCCGCCTCTTCCCGAGGCCGCCGCCGCCGCTTCTCCCGCTTCCGCCTGCGCCCTCCCTCCCCCGCACCCTTCCCTCCCACTCGCGCCGCCACCTTCCCTCCCACACGCGCCGCACCCGCTCCACCCCATCTGCCACCTGCGCCGCCGCACCTCTCTGCCGCGCCGCAACCACCTCTCCGCCGCGCCGCAACCCGCCCCGTAGGTCCCAAACCCTAACTCTCGCCATGAGTTCCTCCTCGTCCACCGTTTCTAACCCGTTTGCCGGTCCCGATGTCACTCTCGTCCGCGACCTCAACATCCACGAGCGCGTTCCGGTCAAGCTTGATCACACCACCGCCTCCTACTCCGCTTGGAAGCGGTAATTTTCGCTTGTGTTCCGTGAGTACCTTCTGCACGGCCACGTGGACGGCACCGTGGACTCGGCGCTCATGATCAACGACGAGGAGTGGATGATCCTCGACGCCACCATCATCCGCTGGTTCTACCTCACCATCTCCAGCGACCTCTTCCACACCATGGTGAACGACGAGGACGACGCCTATGCGGTCTGGACCAAGCTCAACGGCCTCTTCACCGACAATCGGCTGCAGCGCAAGGTCCTGCTCTATGGTGAGTTTTACGGGTGCCAGCAACTTGACTCCTCCATCGATGATTTTTGCATGCGCCTCAAGAAACTCGCCGATGAGCTCCGTGATCTCAGGGAAAATATCGGCGACGAGCTCCTCATCAGCACCCTCTCCGGCGACCTCAACGAGGACTTCGGGAACGCCGCCTCCAACCTCACCCTCATCCCAGAGCCCACCTTCGCCAAGGTGGTCGCATACCTCAAGTTGGAGGAACGCCGGATGCGGGTGGCCCGGACTCGCGCGACCCACACCGCCCTCGTCGCAGGCACCCGCGGGGGGTCGGCCCCGCCACCGCCACGCCCGACGCTGCCCCAGCCGGCGGCACCCGTCTTCCCGCCTGGATTCCCGCCCGCACCGGCCGCCCCCTTCCCACCGCCCCAGCCGGCCTCCAACGGGGGGGGGGGGTCGTCGTGGCGGTCGCCGTGATGGCCGCAAGCAAGGGGGCGGCAGCGGCACTCAGGGAGGAGCACCCCGCCCGCAGCAGCAGGCCCCTCAGCCGGCCCCGTGGTACGCCGGCCAGAACCCATGGACCGGCGTTTTCCACGCCTACTCCATGCCGGTTCCTCGGGCCCCTGCCTCGGGCCTTCTCGGCACTCGGCCCCAGCCACACCAGGCGTACTACACCGCGCCGCAGCCCTATGTGGCGCCCTACGGTCAGCAGCCGCCGCTGCTGCCCCTGACGGCTGTGCCGCCTCTCCCGCCGGCACCGTGGGACCCGGCCCTTCTGGCGGCTCTCCACAACGCTCCTTCCCCGTCCAGCTACACCGACGGCGGCGACTGGTATATGGACAGTGGCGCCAGCGCTCACATGACGGTGTATCCTGGTAACCTCCACACTACCCATCCTGTCCACACCTCCAACCGCATCACCGTCGGTGACGGTTCTTCTCTTCCTATCACTCATATAGGTCATACATATTTTCCGTCTAACTCCACTCCTATATCCATGTCTAATATTCTCGTTTCTCCTGAACTTATTAAAAATCTTGTTTCTGTTCGTTCTCTTACACGTGAAAATCCGATCACTGTTGAATTTGACGAATGTGGTTTTTCTGTTAAGGACGCTCGCACGCGGATGGTGCTCCACCGATGTGACAGCCCCGACGAGCTCTACCCGGTTCACTCCGCCACCTCCACCACTTCCGCCGCCCCTGTTGCTCTCGCCACCGGAGTGGATCTTTGGCATGCTCCCTTGGGTCATCCTAATCCTGCCACACTTCGCCACATACTTCGGAGTTTTTCTTTCACGTGTAATAAGAACGAGGATCACTCGTGTCATGCATGTCACATTGGCAAACATGCTTGTCTTCCGTTTAGGCCTTCTTCCTTTGTTGCATCATACCCGTTTGAGTTAATTCATAGTGACGTTTGTGTTGGGGAACGTTGCAGAAAATAAAAATTTTCCTACGGTTTCACCAAGATCCATCTATGAGTTCATCTAAGCAACGAGTTATGGGAGAGAGATTGCATCTACATACCACTTGTAGATCGCGTGCGCAAGCGTTCAAGGGAACGGTGATGATGGAGTCGTACTCGCCGTGATTCAAATCACCGATGACCAAGTGCTGAATGGACAACACCTCCGCGTTCAACACATGTACGGTACGGACAACGTCTCCTCCTTCTTGATCCAGCAAGGGGGAAGGAGAGGTTGAGGAAGAAGGCTCCAGCAGCAGCACGACGGCGTGATGATGGTGGAGAGGCAGTACTCCGACAGGGCTTCGCCAAGCGCTCAACGGAGGAGGAGAGGTGTTGGGGAGGGGAGGGGCTGCGCCTTGGATCAGGTGTTCAGCCCTCCCCTCGCCCCTCTATTTATAGGGGAAGGGGGAAGGGGGCCGGCCCCCTCTAGATGAGATCTAGAGGGGGGCGGCGGCCAGGGAGGGGGCTTGCCCCCCAAGCAAAGGGGGTGCGCCCAGCCCTCCAGGGGCTGGTTCCTTGCTCCATGCGGCCCATGAGGCCCTCCGAGAGGGGTGGCCCCTCCCGGTGGACCCCCGGAACCCTTCCGGTGGCCCCGGTACAATACCGATATGCCCCCGAAACTTTCCGGTGTCCGCATGACAACTTCCCATATATAAATCTTTACCTCCGGACCATTCCAGAACTCCTCGTGACGTCCGGGATCTCATTCGGGACTCCGAACAACATTCGGTAATCACATACAAGTCTTCCTAATAACCCTAGCGTCACCGAACCTTAAGTGTGTAGACCCTACGGGTTCGGGAGACACGCAGACATGACCGAGACGGCTCTCCGGTCAATAACCAACAGCGGGATCTAGATACCCATGTTGGCTCCCACATGCTCCTCGATGATGTCATCAGATGAACCACGATGTCGAGGATTCAATCAACCCCGTATGCAATTCCCTTTGTCAGACGGTATGTTACTTGCCCGAGACTCGATCGTCGGTATCCCAATACCTCATTCAGTCTCGTTACCGGCAAGTCACTTTACTCGTACCGTAATGCATGATCCCGTGACCAGACACTTGGTCACCTTGAGCTCATTATGATGATGCACTACCGAGTGGGCCCAGTGATACCTCTCCGTCATACGGAGTGACAAATCCCAGTCTCGATCCATGTCAACCCAACAGACACTTTCGGAGATACCTGTAGTGCACCTTTATAGTCACCCAGTTACGTTGTGACGTTTGGTACACCCAAAGCACTCCTACGGTATCTGGGAGCTACACGATCTCATGGTCTAAGGAAGAGATACTTGACATTGGAAAAGCTCTAGCAAAACGAACTACACGATCTTGTGCTATGCTTAGGAATGGGTCTTGTCCATCACATCATTCTCCTAATGATGTGATCCCGTTGTCAACGACATCTAATGTCCACAGTCAGGAAACCATGACTATCTGTTGACCAACGAGCTAGTCAACTAGAGGCTTACTAGGGACGTATTGTGGTCTATGTATTCACACGTGTATTACGATTTCCGGATAATACAATTATAACATGAATAAAAGACAATTATCATGAACAAGGAAATATAATAATAATGCTTTTATTATTGCCTCTAGGGCATATTTCCAACAGTTTGGTCACGTTGATTCTCTACTTCACGATCCGATCATAAGAATTTTATCTTTCGGTCACGTTGATTCTCTACTTCATTCTGAAATTCCTTGAACTTTTCAAAGGTCTCTGACTTGTGTTTCATCAAGTAGACATACCCATATCTACTCAAGTCATCAGTGAGAGTGAGAACATAACGATATCCTCCGCGAGTCTCAACGCTCATTGGACCGCACACATCGGTATGTATGATTTCCAACAAGTTGGTTGCTCGCTCCATTGTTCCGGAGAACGGAGTCTTGGTCATTTTACCCATGAGTCATGGTTCGCATGTGTCAAATGATTCATAATCGAGAGACTCCAAAAGTCCATCAGCATGGAGCTTCTTCATGCGCTTGACACCAATGTGACCAAGGCGGCAGTGTCACAAGTATGTGGGACTATCGTTATCAACTTTACATCTTTTGGTATTCACGCTATGAATATGTGTAACATTACATTCGAGATTCATTAAGAATAAACCATTGACCATCGGGGCATGACCATAAAACATATCTCTCATATAAATAGAACAACCATTATTCTCGGATTTAAATGAGTAGCCATCTCGTATCAAACGAGATCCAGATACAATGTTCATGCTCAAACTTGGCACTAAATAATAATTATTGAGGTTTAAAACTAATCCCGTAGGTAAATGTAGAGGTAGCGTGCCGATGGCGATCACATCGACCTTGGAACCATTCCCGACGCGCATCGTCACCTCGTCCTTCGTCTTTCTTGATTACAACCTCTGCTGACTTCAGCATTGAGAATACTTCAGGAATGGTCTTCATCATCCCCTGCATATTGTAGTTCAACACAAAGCTCTTGTAGCTCGGTGGGAGCGACTGAAGGATTCTGTCAATGACTGCCTCTTCCGGGAGGTTGATCTCCAACTGGGACAGGCGGTTGTGCAACCCAGACATTTTGAGTATGTGCTCACTAACAGAACTGTTTTCCTCCATCTTACAACTATAGAACTTGTCGGAGACTTCATATCTCTCGACCCGGGCATGAGCTTGGAAAACCATTTTCAGCTCCTCGAACATCTCATATGCTCCATGCTTCTCAAAACGCTTTTGGAGCTCCGGTTCTAAGTTATAAAGCATGCCGCACTGAACGAGGGAGTAATCATCAGCACGTGATTGCCAAGTGTTCATAACAGCTTGGTTCTCTGGGATGGGTGCTTCACGTAGTGGTGCATCTAGGACATAATCTTTCTTGGCTGCTATGAGGATGATCCTCAGGTTCCGGACCCAGTCCGAATTGTTGTTGCCATCATCTTTCAGCTTGGTTTTCTCTAGGAATGCGTTGAAGTTCATGTTGACATGAGCGTTGGCCATTTGATCTATAAGACATATTTTGCAAAACTTTTAGACTAAGTTCATGATAATTAAGTTCATCTAATCAAATTATTTAAGGAACTCCCACTTATATTAGACATCCCTCTAGTCATCTAAGTGTTACACGATCCGAGTCGACTAGGCCGTGTCCGATCATCACGTGAGACGGACTAGTCATCATTGGTGAACATCTCCATGTTGATCGTATCTTCTATACGACTCATGTTCGACCTTTCGGTCTCTGTGTTCCGAGGCCATGTCTGTACATGCTAGGCTCGTCAAGTTAACCCTAAGTGTTCTGCATGTGTAAATCTGTCTTACACCCGTTGTATGTGAACGTAAGGATCTATCACACCCGATCATCACGTGGTGCTTCGAAACGACGAACTTTAGCAACGATGCACAGTTAGGGGGAACACTTTCTTGAAATTATTATAAGGGATCATCTTATTTACTACCGCCATTCTAAGTAAACAAGATGCATACAACATAATAAACATCACATGCAATTATATAGTAGTGACATGATATGGCCAATATCATATAGCTCCTTCGATCTCCATCTTCGGGGCTCCATGATCATCTTTGTCACCGGCATGACACCATGATCTCCATCATCATGATCTCCATCATTGTGTCTTCATGAAGTTGTCACGCCAACGACTACTTCTACTTCTATGGCTAACGCGTTTAGCAATAAAGTAAAGTAATTTACATGGCGTTCTTCAATGACACGCAGGTCATACAAAAAATAAAGACAACTCCTATGGCTCCTGCCGGTTGTCATACTCATCGACATGCAAGTCGCGATTTCTATTACAAGAACATGATCTCATACATCACAATATATCATTCATCATTCATCACAACTTCAGGCCATATCACATCACATGACAATTGCTGCAAAAACAAGTTAGACGTCCTCTAATTGTTGTTGCATCTTTTACGTGGCTGCAATTGGGTTCTAGCAAGAATGTTTTCTTACCTACAAATAACCACAACGTGATTTTGTCAACTTCTATTTACCCTTCATAAGGACCCTTTTCATCTAATCCGCTCCAACTAAAGTAGGAGAGACAGACACCCGCTAGACACCTTATGCAACTAGTGCAAGTCAGTCGATGGAACCTGTCTCACGTAAGCGTACGTGTAAGGTCGGTCCGGACCGCTCCATCCCACAATACCGCTGAAGCAAGAAAAGACTAGTAGCGGCAAGCAAGTTGACAAGATCTACGCCCACAACAAAATTGTGTTCTACTCGTGCAAGGATCGAAACCTGGCTCTGATACCACTGTTGGGGAACGTTGCAGAAAATAAAAAAATTCCTACGGTTTCACCAAGATCCATCTATGAGTTCATCTAAGCAACGAGTCATGGGAGAGAGATTGCATCTCCATACCACTTGTAGATCGCGTGCGGAAGTGTTTAAGGGAACGATGATGATGGAGTCGTACTCGCCGTGATTCAAGTCACCGATGACCAAGTGCTGAACGGACAGCACCTCCGCGTTCAACACACGTACGGTACGGACGACGTCTCCTCCTTCTTGATCCAGCAAGGAGGAAGGAGAGGTTGAGGAAGAAGGCTCCAGCAGCAGCACGACGACGTGATGATGGTGGAGAGGCAGTACTCCGACAGGGCTTCACCAAGCGCTCAACGGAGGAGGAGAGGTGTTGGGGAGGGGAGGGGTTGCGCCTTGGATCAGGTGTTCAGCCCTCCCCTCGCCCCTCTATTTATAGGGGAAGGGGGAAGGGGGCCGGCCCAACCCTAGGGGGGGCGGCCAAGAAGGGGGCTTGCCCCCCAAGCAAAGGCGGTGTGCCCCCTTTAGGGTCCCCCCCAACCCTAGGCGCATGGGCCCAAGGGGGGGCGCCCAGCCCTCCAGGGGCTGGTTCCCTGCCCCATGCGGCCCATGAGGCCCTCTGAGAGGGGTGGCCCCCCTCGGTGGACCCCCGGAACCCTTCCGGTGGCCCCGGTACAATACCGATATGCCCCCGAAACTTTCCGGTGTCCGCATGACAACTTCCCATATATAAATCTTTATCTCCGGACCATTCCGGAACTCCTCGTGACGTCCGGGATCTCATCCGGGACTCCGAACAACATTCGGTAATCACATACAAGTCTTCCTAATAACCCTAGCGTCACCGAACCTTAAGTGTGTAGACCCTACGGGTTCGGGAGACACGCAGACATGACCGAGACGGCTCTCCGGTCAATAACCAACAGCGGGATCTGGATACCCATGTTGGCTCCCACATGCTCCTCGATGATGTCATCGGATGAACCACGATGTCGAGGATTCAATCAACCCCGTATGCAATTCCCTTTGTCAGACGGTATGTTACTTGCCCGAGACTCGATCGTCGGTATCCCAATACCTCGTTCAGTCTCGTTACCGGCAAGTCACTTTACTCATACTGTAATGCATGATCCCGTGACCAGACACTTGGTCACCTTGAGCTCATTATGATGATGCACTACTGAGTGGGCCCAGTGATACCTCTCCGTCATACGGAGTGACAAATCCCAGTCTCGATCCGTGTCAACCCAACAGACACTTTCGGAGATACCTGTAGTGCACCTTTATAGTCACCTAGTTACGTTGTGACGTTTGGTACACCCAAAGCACTCCTACGGTATCCGGGAGCTACACGATCTCATGGTCTAAGGAAGAGATACTTGACATTGGAAAAGCTCTAGCAAAACGAACTACACGATCTTGTGCTATGCTTAGGAATGGGTCTTGTCCATCACATCATTCTCCTAATGATGTGATCCCGTTGTCAACGACATCTAATGTCCATAGTCAGGAAACCATGACTATCTGTTGACCAATGAGCTAGTCAACTAGAGGCTTACTAGGGACGTATTGTGGTCTATGTATTCACATGTGTATTACGATTTCCGGATAATACAATTATAGCATGAATAAAAGACAATTATCATGAACAAGGAAATATAATAATAATGCTTTTATTATTGCCTCTAGGGCATATTTCCAACAGTTTGGACATCTCCTGTTGCAAGTAATACATGCTTTCTTTATTATCTTGTCATACTTGATGATTTTTTGCATTATGTGTGGACCTTCCCGTTGCGCCGCAAGTCGGATGTCATATCCACTCTCGCCGCTTTCTATTCTTATGTTCTCATGCAGTTTGGTCGACCCATTCTTGCGTTGCAGACAGACAACGGGAAGGAGTTTGACAACATCGTTGTTCGTAATCTCCTCACCACACATGGCACGATTTTTCGTCTCACTTGCCCGTACACATCGCAGTAGAACGGTCATGCTGAGCGCATCCTTCGCACTCTCAATGACTGTGTTAGGACTCTTCTCTTTCACGCCAATATGCCTCCGCGCTTTTGGCCTGACGCTCTAGCCACCGCTTCTCTCCTCATCAACATCCATCCATGTCGTACTCGCGGGAACTTTACACCTCATCATCTTCTCTTTGGTGCACCCCCCTCTTATGATGGGCTTCGCATCTTCGGCTGCCTTTGCTACCCTAGCATCATCGCCACTGCGCCTCATAAGCTTGCACCCCACTCCGTTGCCTGCATCTTTCTCGGCTACCCACCTAACACCAAGGGCTACCGCTGCTATGATCCCGTCTCCCATCGTGTTTTCACCTCCTGACACGTTTACTTTGATGAGATGGTGTTTCCATTTTAGCAACAGGTACCCCTTGTCGTCTCGTCGCCGCCGGCCACCGGCGGCCCTTCGACGACCTCGTCAGGTGGACGATCCCGCCTGGCCCGTGGACCGCCTCCGGGCTTTGGCGGTCCCCGCGCCCTCCTGCCGGCGCCCGCCCACTCGGCCTCCTCGGCCGGCTCTGACGGCGCAGCCGGCGCCCCGCCTTCACCCGCCGCCCCCGACTTGGGCGCCGCGGGATCGGGCGCTGCAGGCTCGGCCGCCTCCTCCGCGGCCTCGAAGCCCGCCACCTCGCCGGCCCTGACGCCGGCCCCGACGCCGGCCCCCTCGCAGGCCCCGACGCCGGCCCCCTCGCCGGCCACCTCGCCGGCCACGACGCCGGCCGCCGGCGGCGCCGTCCGGCCCAGTCACCCGCGCTCGCGCCGGCGTTCATTGTCCGAGCCTCCGGTACTCGCGCGACGAGTACGTCCTCGCCGCCTCCGCCGCGGAGCTGTCGCCCATTCCTGCATCCGCTCGCGCCGCCCTCCGTGATCCTCACTGGCTTGCGGCGATGCAGGAAGAGTTCGATGCTCTTCAACGAAACCGCACCTGGACCCTGGTTCCACGGCCTCCTCGCGCCAACGTCATCACCGGCAAGTGGGTCTTTCGCCATAAGACCCGCTCAGACGGTACACTCGAGCGCTACAAGGCTCGCTGGGTGGTCCGCGGTTTCCGCCAGCGTGCTGGAGTGGACTTCACTGTGACGTTTGCCCCGGTTGTCAAACCGGGCACGATCCGCACCGTCCTCCAGCTCGCCGTCTCCCGCCGCTGGCCTGTTCACCAGATGGATGTCTCCAACGCCTTTCTCCACGACCATCTTGAGGAGCAGGTGTATTGTGAGCAACCCACCGGGTTCGTCGACGCCTCACTTCCCGGCCATGTGTGCCTGCTGTCCCTCTCTCTTTACGGGCTCAAGCAGGCACCCCGCGCCTGGTACCAGCAGATCGCTGGGTTTCTTCAGACACTGGGCTTTAGCGTTACTCGCTCGGACGCCTCGCTGTTTGTCTATTGCCACGGTGACACGACTGCATATTTGCTGCTTTACGTCGACGACATTATCCTGACAGCCTCCTCCGCAGCCGTTCTTCAGCAGATTACTCTCCGGCTGCGTGACGAGTTTGCTATCAAGGACCTGGGTGCTCTACATTATTTCCTTGGCATTGAGGTCGTTCGGCGTCCGGACGGTTTCTTTCTTCATCAGCAGAAGTATGCACATGAGCTTCTTGAGCGTGCTGGCATGCTCAACTGTCATCCTGTTGCTACTCCTGTGGACACGAAGGCCAAGGTCTCTGCTCTTGAGGGCTCGCCTGCGTCGGATGCTCCTTTCTACCGGTCTATTGTCGGCGCTCTACAGTATTTGACTCTCACCAGACCGGATCTTCAGTATGTTGTACAGCAGGTGTGTCTCCACATGCACGCCCCTCGTGACTCTCATTGGACTCTTGTGAAGCGGATCCTTCGCTACATCCGCGGCACGATGTCCCTCGGGTTGACACTTACGGCGTCCACTTCTCTGGAGATGGTGCCCTACTCCGATGCAGATTGGGCTGGCTGCCCCGATACTCGTCGGTCCACCTTTGGCTACTGCGTCTACCTCGGACCTTCACTCGTCTCGTGGTCGTCCAAGCGACAATCCACGGTTTCGCGCTCTAGCGCGGAGGCTGAGTACCGAGCTGTGGCCAACCCTGTCGCCGAGTGCACCTGGTTACGACAGTTACTTCAGGAGCTGCATCACGATGTCTCCCAGGCTACGGTTGTCTACTGTGACAACGTCTCTGCGGTGTACCTCTCCGCCAACCCCGTTCATCATCGCCGGACTAAACACATCGAGCTGGACATTCACTTTGTGCGCGAGCAGGTGGCTCTTGGACGCATGCGGGTTCTCCATGTGCCAACCGCTCAGCAGTTTGCCGATGTGATGACGAAGGGACTGCCGACTTCCACCTTCGAGGAGTTTCCGTTCCAGTCTCTGCGTCATTGGCGCCGCTTCGACTGCGGGGGGCTGTTCAGTGTATTGTGTACGTGTATATTTGTGTGTAGGGCCCACCTCATGTTTCCTTTGTATAGTTGAGGTTGTGGCCCACCTCTGTACTTATATATATGCGCCTGGTGCACCGATCAATACATCAAGATTGCACAGCCCATAACTTGCCCTTCTACAACATGATTAGTCTCTACTCATCATTGAATACGAAAGGGCGACTCTACTAATCCCACGGGGCTCCACTTATCTAGATGAAGTCAAGGCACCGCCATTGACGCTAGTGCAGGATGAGTGCCTATACCACACCGTTGTATCGCCACCATGTGACCATGCATGACCAAGAGAGCCATCGAGCTGACCGCCTCTAGAGTAGTGCCCCGCTGTGGCTAACAACCGTGTGGCCATCGAACGTCCGAAGTAGCACGGATGGGCATGCTAAACTGGGTCCATGAACCCACGAGAAAATTGTGCTCGCATGCCGGTGGATCCTATTCCCCACATAACACAGGGAATACTGCGCAATCGTGCACCTGGCGAAAAACTGTACTACTACAATGGTTTTAGAACCTTCTCTGAACCGATTTTTCTTCTTTTCTTCTATGTCTCTTTTCTGCCGATTTTCTTCTGGTTTTGCTGCTTTTTATTTCCATTTTTCTTTTTCCAATTTTCAAATTTGTGAACATTTTTTGAAATTTGCAAATACTTTTCAAATCATGAACACTTTTTACAATTATAATTTTCTGAATCCATGAAGAGTCTTTTGGAAATTTAGACCATTTAAAAAAATCGCAACCATTTTTTGAATTCATGAACACTTTTTAAATTTGGGACCATTTTTATAAAATTCGTGAATGTTTCCGAACTCACAAACACTCTTTAAATTCAGGAATATTTTTTGAATGTACAAATATTTGTTAATCTTCGAACATTTTATAAAAACTTAGGAACATTTTAAAGGTTCATCAACTTTTTTATTCTACAATTTTTTTTTGAAAACTAAAAATATAAAATTCATGAACAATTTTTGGATTTGCACTTTTAAAAAATTTCAAAAACATTTTTTGAATTAATAACTTTAAAATTCATGAACATTATTTAATCCTATAACATTTTTCAAGCTGACCAACATTTTAAAATTTTGGAAACATTTACTCAATATGGTGAAAAAATTTAAATAGTAGTAATTGTTGGTTTTAGGAGGAAAAAATTACTTCAAAACAAGTAGAGTAGCCTGCTCCATGCCATGATGGAAAAACATCAGCTAACTAGAGTGAGCCAGTCCAATAGAGTGCGCCAGCGTGCGCGTTTGCTTGCAGTCATGCTATGCGCTTGACAGGATTAAAAAAATGATCATTTTGTGCCACACATCCCGCAAAAACCTTTGTCGCTCAACGACCTATGGTGCCCGCCTGCCCGCGCTTGGAAAACACCGCTGACCAAGCGGTTTGGCTTTGCCCAGCTACGATAAAGGAAGGAGACATGGAGGAGGAGGCGCTAGCGACGGACGAGGTAACTGTTTTCGGGGACGCGGACGTTTGGTTCGTGGGTGTATCTACACTCTATATGAAAAACATAGTAATGATTGAGTAAAGAGTCAAAAATTTCTGAAAATATCGTGGAAGTAAACTTGACCTTCCATTGTACTTGTGAGAAAAATTCCACAAAAAGAAAACCCTCCTTTGATTTTTTTTTCAAAAGAGACAAATTTTTAGCTAAAATAGTGTGAATAGTGACCTATAAATGCAAATAATTTTTTTTACCCTGAAGTCAACGTTGTTTCTTTTTCGTGAAAATTTACGTACTAGTGCGAAAGAAAGTCAAGTTTATTCTAAAAAAACTTCTAAACTATTTTGACTTTGGTTTTATTATTTAAAAAAAACATATAGGGTGTATATACAACTGGGTTCCGAAGTGTATTTCCCATGTTTTCAGGATCTAGTTTTTTCTTATTTTTTGTAAAAACATATGTTGCCATATTAATTTTTTCTTTTTTATTTCCTTTTTTGTTTGCTATGCCTTTTTTTTTGCTTTTTAGTATCTGGCTTTCTCTGGTTTTTTCATAATTTTTTTTGAAAACCTACAAGAGTTAGATCTTCAAAAGATCTTCTTTTAACGATCTCGACACAAGAAATCCAACGGTTTGGACCCATGGTTCATGAGATAATACGTTTTGACTAATAGAATCTACGAAAAAGGAAAAAAAAACTTTCAGATTGTGAATAACGCAGATGCAGTGCATCACTTGTCAATGTCCGAGAAGGTGGGGAGTGCCGTTAACCCTACTAGTGATTTCTTTCTTTGGCTGATTTGTTTTTTATTTTTCAGAAAGAGGAGGGAGGGGACTTTAGTTTAAACAAAAAAATTAACTGGGCCTGCCTGCCAGCCCATCGTGTTCAGACGGGAAAAAAAAGGCTGGTCGCACTGCGCCCCCAAGAAGGAAAAAGGAAGAGCGAGAGGCTTCCGACCGACGGCAAAATGCGAGGCAGCACTGCGGCCGTTCCGCCGAGGCACCGTTCAATCATCCGTTCCGGCAAGCATTCGTGGCTGTTGAAGCACGCCGCCCGCCGGCGGCGACCAACGGAGGTATACATTTTAGGTTTCCCACACTTCAGATGCTTTGGTACGTCCTTCGGTTTAGGGGGGGTGGGTGAGAAATTTCTCCAGTGTGATGCCAAGTTCGCCTATCCTGTACCTGGACGGCCGGGTGATTTTGTCGATCTTTCCATGTAGGTCTTAAGGAGTACAGACAGCAGAGGCAATCATATTTGAAGTGCCATGCATTTGTGACTTCTTTCTTATCCTGAACCATAGGTTTGAACTCCGCCGGCGCTGAACATCAAGCAACCGAACTGAAGTAACAAATAATAGCAGTAGCATTTGTGCGAATGCGTGAAGCGTCGTACCCTGATCGGGGTTGCGCCTGCGTGTTATATAGACAGGGGCTTATCCCTGGATATGCATACAAGTAGTTGGGAGAGATTACATCTTGAGTAGCAAGGAAGAAATAAGAGATAGAGATAAGTACATGCGGTTAAGAGAGAATCTCAACTATCTCCTAGCTACCTCCTACCGAAGCCTACGTGACACAAGTCCTCGAGACATGATGCATAACGTGAGGTTTAACACCCTCCCTTAATCACAACTTGGACAAGTTGAGATTACGTTTAAACTCTTCAAAACTCCGTGTAGGTAATGCTTTGGTAAACCCATCTGCAAGCTGGTCTCTGGAATGAACAAACCGGATTTCCAATTGTTTGTTAGCAACACGTTCTCTGACAAAGTGGAAATCAATCTCTACATGTTTTGTTCTGGCATGAAAAACTGGATTCGCAGAGAGATATGTGGCACCAAGATTATCACACCACAAGCATGGTGGAGGGATTCGTCTTATGCCAAGCTCTCTAAGTAAAGAGTGAACCCATATAATTTCTACTGTTGCATTTGCTAAGGCTTTATACTCCGCTTCTGTACTGGATCTGGATACTGTAGCTTGTTTCTTGGCACACCAAGATATAAGATTTGGTCCAAAGAAGATTGCGAATCCACCTGTAGACCGTCTATCATCCAGACATCCTGCCTAGTCAGAGTCAGAAAAAGCACTAACCAGAGTTGATGGAGACTTACTGAGAGTAAGACCAGTGTTCAGAGTATTTTTGATATATCTGACTATGCGTTTGGCTGCAGTCCAATGAACTGTTGTAGGAGCATGAAGAAACTGACATACTTTATTAACAACAAATGAAATATCTGGCCTTGTGAGCATCAAATATTGGAGTGCACCTACCAGACTTCTGTAGTTTGTGCTATCCTCTTGATTCAAGGGATCTCCTTCTATAAGTGACAACTTTTCTGAACTAGATAAAGGAGTGGGTGATGGTTTGCAACCTTGCAAGCCTACTCGTTTGACTAGGTCAGTAGCATACTTTTCTTGAGAGAGATGAAGATCATTACCATGTTTCTTGACTTCAATCCCTAAGAAGAAATGCAAGTCTCCAAGATCCTTCAAAGCAAACTCAGCACTCAAATCCTTTAGTAGTCCTGCCACTGCCTCATCAGATGAACTTGTAACAATTATATCATCCACATAAATAAGTACAAATATAGATGTATTTGACTTATTGTATATAAACAAGGAAGTGTCAGACTTAGAAGGAATGAAACCAAGAGCTTGCAGTTTATGACTAAGCCTGGAATACCATGCTCTAGGAGCTTGCTTCAACCCATAGATGGCCTTATCAAGCCTGCAGACATGAGAGGAAAACTTTCTGTTTTCAAACCCAGGAGGTTGTTTCATGTAAACCTCTTCTTCCAGAACACCATGGAGGAATGTGTTCTCTACGTCTAGTTGCCTGAGACTCCATCCTCTTGAAACAGCAATAGACAGAACAAGACGAATGGTAGCAATTTTCACGACTGGACTAAAGGTATCTTCATAGTCTATGCCATACCTTTGTTTAAAACCTTTTGCAACCAGTCTAGCTTTATAGCGATCTATTATTCCATCAGATTTTCTCTTGATTCTGAATACCCATTTGCAATCTATCAAATTTTTACCTTGCTTTGGGAGAACCAGATGCCATGTTTTGTTCTTCTGAAGAGCCATCTATTCTTCTTCCATAGCCCTTTTCCACTTCAAATCATCAAATGCTTCTTGCAACAAAGTCGGTTCACCTGTGGTACATGCCATGCCCAACTTGGTAATGTGCTTATAATTGACAGGTTTAATTACCCCTTTTTGAAGACGTGTACGTGTTTGTGAAGCAGGTGCAGCCGCTGGATGCACAGAAAATCCATCAGCCGCCTCGGATCCTGCACCAGATCTGTCCACGGGATCTTCTGCGGCTTCAGCTGATGAAGACAGGTTGTGATCCGGCGCAGAAGATCCGGACCGGGGCCCTACCAGCAGCTCGTCAGGAGGCGATGATGACACCGGCCGACCAGGATCTGCGCTGGATCCCGAGCCGATGAGGGAATCAGGCCGACCGGTGGAACGGCGCGCATAGCAACGGTCCACTCCCGTGGGCCACCGGCTCAGAGGAGGCCCAGTGGCTAGCGCTGATTGGCGCGGCCCAGCGTCCGCTGCTTGGCAAACGGGAGAGGCCCGCGTGGCAGAGGCGGGGCCGCCGCTGCTGACGCGGTCGCGGTTGTCGCCTGGTGCGCCCGCGCCCGAGGCAGGGCCGCTGCTACTGCTGACGCGGCTGTTGCCTGGTGCGCCCGCACGGTCGCTGCCGGCTGGCACTGAACCTAAGGCGCAGGTTCCCTGCTGCAGCACGGATCCAACAAAAGATTGCGCTGCAGTCTGCAGCGGTGACGATCCCGAGGGGGATATGCTTCCTGGAGCTGGACACATCAAATATTGCCTGTTTAGGGTGATTTCTTCACCGTTTTGCACGATTTCTTCGCCATTTTCTTGCCCTGTTTCACCACAAAACTCAGCCAAACTGGTGTTATGAGGGTTAGTCAATATTGCATCATCACAATTATTTTCCCGTGGATCAGCACCGGTTAGGTGAGATGGGAGAAGAAGAAATTCTTGGCGTAGAAGGGCACCGGCATTAGGATGTACATCAGAAAACGGAAATTTTGTTTCATCAAAAACTACATCACGAGAGATACACATTCGGCCAGTAGATACATCAAGACATTTGACACCTTTGTGTTGAGAACTATACCCTATGAAGACACACTGTTTGGACCGAAACATGAGCTTACGCTTATTGTATGGGTGCAGATTTGGCCAACAGGCGCACCCAAACACGCGGAGAGTGGTATAGGCAGGTTTGGCGTGAAGAAGACGTTCCATCGGCGTTTCATTATTAATGACACAACTAGGTAACATGTTTATGATGTGCACGGCGGTGAGGAAAGCCTCATCCCAGAATTTCAAGGGCATGGATGCGCCGGCTAAGAGGGAGAGACCAACCTCTACGATATGACGGTGTTTACGTTCAGCAGACCCATTCTGTTGGTGAGCATGTGGGCATGACACGTGGTGAGAGATACCAAGTTTTTGGAAGAAGGAATTCAACTTTTCGTATTCCCCTCCCCAGTCGGATTGGACAACAATGATCTTGCTATCGAATTTTCTTTCAACGAGTGCTTGAAAATTTTGAAAGACTTGAAAAACATCGGATCGCTTTTTAAGTAGGTAGATCCAAGAGAATTTACTATAGTCATCAAGGAAACTTACGTAGTAAGTATGTCTACCAACAGAAGATGGGGCAGGACCCCAAACATCAGAGAAAATAAGTTGCAATGGTTTAGTAGAAATACTTGTAGAAATAGGGTATGGCAACTGATGACTTTTAGCTCTTTGGCAAGAATCACAAACTGTTTCGACATTACGCTCTCCAACATATGGGAGCTTAATTTTCCTAAGCACTCGTTCTACTAAAGAAAAAGATGCATGCCCTAGACGATCATGCCACCGGGTTGAAGATAACTTGGTGACCGCACATGTTGTTTTATTGAATCTCCTAAGCTCGGGAATCAACGGATATAGCCCTCGAACGCATCTACCTCGATAGAGGATTTTCTTCGTGACCTGATCTCGGATCAAAAAGAAATAGGGGTGAAACTCAAGAAAGACATGGTTATCAATGGCAATGCGATGAACTAAAAGGAGATTCATAGAAGCTCTAGGGACATGCAATATTTTTCTAAGATGGATTTTTCGGTGAGGGGTTTTAATAATTGAATGACCAATATGACTAATTCTCATACCTTCTCCATTGGCGGCGTGGACTTGCTCCGGGCCGTGGTATTTCTCCCTCATGGTGACCTTCTCCAACTCACCGGTGATGTGGTTTGTAGCACCACTGTCAACATACCAATTGGTGTCGACTCCATACGAGGCCTCTGCCCGGCCAGCAACTTTCTCATCTTGGGACGAGTCTTCATCTTCTTCGAAGTGATACCAACAATCCTTTGCTGAGTGCCCCGGCTTTCCACAGATTTGACATTGGATGGTGTCAGGACGTGACTTGGGGGAGTTGCGACGGCCCTTGGAGTTGGTGTAGGAGGGCCGCCCACTTCCGTTGTTGTTGCCGGGGCCGCGGGAGTTACTGTTGAAGTTGAAGTTGCCGCCTTTGCTGGTTTTGCCCTTCCGCGGTGGGCCGCGGTAGCGTGATCCGCCGCCGCCACCACCACGGCCGTGTGTGGCAGCATTCGCCGACGACATGAAGCCGTCGTTCCCCTGGAAGAGCGCAACACGCTAGTCGAAGTTGCTCATCTAAGAGAAGAGCTCGTCGATGGTGACCGGCTGTATGCGCGCGTCGAGGGCGGAGACGAGGGGCTGGTACTCCATGTCGAGGCCGGCGAGGATGTAGGAGACTAGCTCGCCATCTTGAAGTGGCTTGCCCGCAGCTGCAAGTTCGTCCGCCAGCGACCGCATATATGCGAAGTACGTCACCACGGACTGCGTTCCCTTCTGTGCATGAGAGAGCGCAATGCGGACGTTATTCACCCTGGATAGCGACTGCGAGGAAAACATCCCTGCTAGTGCGGCCCAGAGCTCATGTGCATGATCAATGAAGGTGACCTGTACTAGTACTTCATTTGTCAGATTGTTCAACAGATAGCCCAATACCTGTTGATCTTCTCGGATCCAATCCGAGTGGAGGGGATTGGGAATCGTGTCGGGTGGTTGGTGCAACATATGCCAACGGGTGGCTTATCATTGTGGGAGCCAATAAGACGTCGTCGGTGCCTGGAAACGGGATAAGGCGAAGATATGCACGCCGGTGAATCTTACCCAGGTTAGGGGCTCTCCGTGGAGATAACACCCCTAGTCCTGCTCTGCGGGGTCTCCGCATGATCACTAGATCAACAAGTAGCTACAAGAGGCTCCTTGAGCTATTCGGTGAGAGGAGGAAGAAGGGGCAAGGCTAGCTCTCTTTTCCTCTCCAAGTAGTGTGTAAAACTATCAAAGTCCAACCCTTTGCATGGGTGCCCCGGGGGGTTTATATAGGCCTACCCCCCAGGGGTACAATGGTAATCCGGCTGGGCCTGGGCCCAGTAGTCAGTGTCTACGCCTGCCGGCTTCTCCGCCGACCGCTGGGGCCAGCCGACTGGCGGGCCCCGCCGGCTGCCCGCCTCCTGGTAGACAGATAGGCCCCACCACTTGGAGGTCTTGTCGGGGGCTGGTTACTATTGCCCCGCTCTTGATGACGAGGTCTTGGTCAAGGTAAGCGTGGCTACAGGGCCGCCGCCTTGCGGGCGCTCACCGTAGCCTCACATTGTCTTGTCTCCTTAATGACGCTCGTTCTTCGAGGGAGGGAATGAGCCGGCTGAGGAGAGCCGGCTTCATCCCTGGCTGACTAGGGGGCGCGTGGCCGCCTTCGGATGTCTCTCTGACCAAAGGGGCCCGCTGCCTGCCCGACACGGTGGAGCGACCGACCAGCCTCAGCCTGATCGTGCCTCTAGCAACGAGGCGCATGCGGGAATGCCGCCTGCCGTAGGTGGCGACCAAGCCGAGACCCGCCAGCCGGCCACTCACCCGGACGACACTTCTGTTTCCACCATCCTGCCCGACACGCCTGTTGCTCCCTTGGCCTGACTTGCCACCTTTACCTTCCTGCTAGTTACTTTTGAACAACTTTTTATTAAATTTGCGCAGTTCCACCCACTGGGGGTGTATTCAAACTATGTTGAATGCCGGCCTTTCGAAGGCCTTTTGTGTAAATATAATTATGCATATGCTTGGCGTCCATTCTTAGTTGCTTTTCATCTTGGGTTGCTTTCCTTTGCCGCCCTCCCTTGGTCGCCGCCCTCCCAGTCAGACAGCTGCTCTGCAGTCTGTGGCCGGGTAAGGACCTGGTCGTCTGGGAGGGCAAGTACTCGAGCTTTTTAGATTGTAGCAAAGTAAGAAAGGAAGCCGGCCAGCCGGCTGCTCTGACAGCCGGTTGGCGGGGGTGAAGCCGGCCTGAGTTATATAAGTTCGTTTAGTCCTTAGCCATTTTTCATGTGGGCATCCCTTCCTGCCTTTGGCTCTTGTTAGTCGGACAGTCAGTTCTTTGAGCTGCGACTTTCAACAAGAGAGGGCTCAGGTGCCGGCACACTACTTGTCTGACTTCTGGTAGAACTTAAACATAACCCAAGATGGCAAGTCCCCGGGCCGACTGATCGAACCCGGTGCCGGACGATATAATGAATGTGATGACGTAAACATGAGTGTGATACTCGTCATTCATAAATAAAAGAGGGTAGTCCCCAAGTGCTCCTCGGGGAGCCCGTTGTCTCATACTTAGTACAAAAGGTTACGTAGTACATACTGCATTTTAACTGTAAAATCTTCGGAGGAGGTTGGCGTTCCATGGTCGTTCCGACTCCTTGCCGGAGTCGTCCCTCTTTCGTGCCTAAGGCTCGGCTGATGATGAATGGGCCTTCCCAAGGGGCCAAGAGCTTGTGCTGGCCGGCTGTTCGCTGGATCAGCCGGAGCACAAGGTCGCCCTCTTGGAAGGATCTCGACTTGACCTTCCGGCTGTGGTAACGGCGTAGACCTTGCTGGTAGATGGCGGACCGGCTGAGGGCTAACAGCCGGCCTTCTTCCAGTAGATCGACGCCGTCTTCTCGCGCTTCCTTCGCCTCCGCTTTCGTGTACATGGTGACCCGAGGTGAGTCGAACTCAATGTCAGTCAGGATGACAGCCTCGGCACCATATACAAGGAAGAAAGGAGTGAAGCCGGTTGACTTGTTTGGAGTAGTGCGTAAGCTCCAGAGGACGGCCGGTAGCTCGTCAAGCCAACAGCCGGCCGAATGCTCCAGTGGTACGACTAGTCGAGGCTTGATGCCAGAGAGGATGAGGTCGTTTGCTCGCTCGACCTGGCCGTTTGACTGCGGGTGGGCAACGGACGCTAAGTCCAGTCGGATGCTGTGAGTTGCGCAGAAACGTGCCAGTGCTCCCTTGGCGAAGTTCGTGCCGTTGTCGGTGATGATGCTATGCGGCACGCCGTACTGGGTTGTGATATCTGCAATGAATGTTACGGCAGTCGGCCCATTCAGCTTCTTGATCGGCTTTGCTTCAATCCACTTGGTAAATTTGTCCACGACGACAAGCAGATGTGTCATGCCACCGCGTGCCATCTTGAATGGGCCCACCATGTCCAACCCCCAGACGGCAAAGGGCCATGTGAGGGGGATGGTCTTGAGTACGAAAGCCGGCAGGTGTTGCTTGGAGCTGAAGACTTGGCACCCTTTGCAGTGTTTGACTAGTTCCTTGGCGTCGTCCAAAGCAGTTGGCCAAAAGAAACCATGGCGGAAAGCTTTGGCGACGAGTGATCTTGAGGTTGCGTGGTGGCTGCTTTCGCCTTGGTATATATCTTCGAGGATTGTTATGCCCTTCTCTGGCTCGATGCAGCGCTGGAAGACTCCAGTGACGCTGCGCCTAACAAGCTTTCGGTTCATTATTGTGTAAGCTCCGGCTCAGCGTTGGACTTGTCTTACCGAGATCTCGTCAGTCGGCAGCTCCCTGTTAATCAAGAAATTGAGGATGGGCTGGGCCCATGATGGAGCTGTGACTTCTTCCATTGTCAATGTGGCTACCACAACCAGGGCGGGTGGGCTGGGTGATGAAGAGTTGGAGTCGGCCACCGCCTGTTGTGTTGATGCAGTCCCCGGGCCGACTGCAATAGTCCCCGAGCCGTGTTCTGAAGTCCCCGGGCCGACTGCAATAGTCCCCGAGCCGTGTTCTGAAGTCCCCGGGCCGGGTTTGACTACAGCAGTCCCCGAGCCGCCTGTCGAAGTCCCCGAGCCGCCTGCTTGGCCCCCCAAGTCGGCTCTGGCCACATCGGGGTCAGGCGGCACGAAGATGAAATCGGACTCTGGAGACGGCTTGACAGACGGCTTAAGGAGGCGTTGGAGGGAGACACCGGTTGGTATGGCTTGTCGGGTGGAGCCTATCCGTGCCAGGGCATCTGCTTGCTCATTGTCGGCCCGTGGCACATGGAGGAACTCGCACCCTTTGAAGTATCCACTGAGTTGCTGAACGAGGAAGCGGTAACTCGCCATGTTTGCATCCTTGGCGTCCCAGTCGCCGGATGATTGTTCGACTACCAAGTCCGAGTCGCCATAACACAGGATCCGGCGGATGCCGAGTTCTTTGGCTAGCCGGAGCCCGTGTATGAGCGCCTCTTACTCGGCCACATTGTTGGAGGCGGCAAAATGAATTTGCAATGTGTATCTGAGCTTGTCGCCCTTGGGAGAGGTGAGGACGACGTTGGCTCCCAAGCCGGTGCACATCTTGGATCCGTCGAAGTGCATCCGCCAATGAGTGGAGTTGGGCGCAAGCGGTAGGTACTGGGTCTCGGCCCAATCGACGAGGAAGTCGGCCAATGCTTGAGACTTGATGGCAGTGCGGGGCTGGTAGAAGATCGTGTAAGGGGCCAACGCAATGGCCCATTTGGCCACCCGGCCAGATGCATCCCGGCTGCCTATGATCTCGGCCAGCGGGGCAGTGCATACGACCATGATGGGGTGCTCTTGGAAATAGGGCTTGAGTTTCTTGGCGGCGAAATACACATCGTAACACATCTTCTGATAGTGCGGATAGTTCTACTTTGATGTGGACAATACTTCACTCAGGTAATAGACCGGCCTCTGGACTGGCTGAACTCGGCCCTCTTTCGGGCGTTGAACCACGATGACAGTGCTGACGACTCGGCTGGTGGCGGCAATGTAAAGGAGCATGGGCTCTTTCTCAGTCGGTGCCGCCAGGACAGGCGGCATGGACAGCATCTTTTTTAACTCGTGGAAAGCTTGATCTGCTTGGTCGTTCCACTCGAAGTGAGTGAACTTCTTCATGAGTCGGTAGAGAGGGAGGGCCTTCTCCCCGAGCTGGCTGATGAAGCGGTTGAGGGAGGCCAAGCAGCCGGTAAATTTCTGGACATCTCTTAGCTTGGTAGGAATCTCCATTCTCTCTATAGCCTTGATCTTCACCGGGTTGCATTCGATGCCGCGTTCGGAGACCAGGAAGCCTAGGAGCTGACCGGCTGGCACTCCGAACACGCATTTTTCTGGATTGAGCTTGATCTGAAACCGGCGCAGGTTCTCGAACGTCTCTTTAAGATCTTCCAGTAGGGTGCCGCGCTTCTCCGTCTTCACCACAATGTCGTCCACATAGACGTGGGCATTTCTACCGAGTTGCTTGAGGAGGCATTTCTGCATGCAATGCTGAAAAGTGACACCGGCGTTTCTCAAGCCGAATGTCATAGTCAGGTAGCAGAAAGCTCCGAATGATGTGATGAAGGCGGTCTTCAGACGGTCAGCTGGGTCTAATTTTATCTCATGGTAGCCTGAGTAAGCATCCAAAAAACTCAACAGCTCGCATCCGGCTGTGGAGTCTATCACTTGATCAATTCTTGGCAGGGCAAAAGGATCTTTGGGGCAGGCTTTGTTGAGGCTGGTGTAGTCAATGCACATGCGCCATTGTTTGTTCTTCTTCAACACTAGGACCGGGTTGGCAAGCCACTCAGGAAAGAAAACCTTCATGATGAAGACGGCTGCCAGAAGTCGGGCTATCTCTTCTCCAACTACTCTTCTCTTCTCCTCTGACAGGCGGCGCAAGGGCTGCTTGACCAGCTTGGCGTCCTTTCGGACGTGTAGCTTGTGCTCGGTGAAATCCGTCGGAACACCCGACATGTCTTTGGGAGACCATGCAAAGATGTCCCGATTCTCACGGAGGAAATCGATGAGCTCGCTTTCCTATTTGCTGTCAAGGCCGGTTCCCATGACCGCGTACCTCTCCGGGTGCTCCGGGTCCAGAGGTATCTTCTTGGTTTCTTTGGCCGGCTGGAAAGAATACTGGGCCTGATATTCCTTGGGATCAGGGGACAAGGCCGGCTGCTTGCCGGCCATGGCCACGACCCGGTCTAGCATCTTCTTCTCTTCAGCAATCACGAGGGACTCGGCCAGCCAGCTGCTTGCAGCTGCACATTCGGCGGACTTCTTGTAGTCTCCGGATATGGTGATGACGCCCTTGGAACTCGGCATCTTCATCTTGAGGTAGGCATAGTGGGGCACAGCCATGAACTTGGCCAACGCAGGTCGGCCAAGCAGCGCGTGGTAAGGGCTCTCCAAATCCACTACCTCGAACCATATTGCTTCTAGGTGAAAACGGTCCTTGTCTCCAAAGAGAACGTCTATCTTGATCTTGCCAATCGGAGCACAGGACAGGCCGGGTACGATGCCATGGAACACAGTCCGACTTGGCATGAGCTGCTTTGCCTTGATATTTAGCTTCTCCATGGTGTCACAGTACAGTATGTTGATGCTGCTTCCACCATCTATCAGTACGCGGGAGAATCGGGCGGCCCGCCGATCTGTTGCGAGGGTGGCATCCAAAACCAAGGCATAAGAGCCGGGAGACGGCATCACCTCTGGGTGATCGGCCCGGCTCCAACTGATAGGTTTCTCCGACTAATGCATGAACTCGGGGTTGTTGGATGCGACCGCGTTGACTTCTTGGTGTTGTCGGTGCCGACTTCGCCGATCTTCTGGCTGGCTTGTAAAGACGATGTAGGCGGCATGCTCGTCAGGGAATTCATCATGGACGGCTCTGACTGCTGGCCGAGCGGCCGGCTGTTGAGGAGCCGGAGGCGGCTGACCAGCAGGCGGAGGCGGCACCAGTCCCTCGCCTTTGGAGATTCGCGTGAGCCAATAGCATTTCCGAGTGGTGTGGTTGGAGGCCTTCGCGCCGCTGTGAAACTTGCAGGGGGCATCAAGGGCTTGCTCGTAGGAGAAAGCCGGCTGCCAAGCCGGCCTGCCGCCCTTCTGCTTCTTGGGCGCGGGCCGCCCCTTAGGTTGTTCGTCTTCGGCGGTGGCTACTTGCCGACTGGCGGAAGTCGGCATCGGAGCCTTGCGCTTGTTGTCGTTCTGGTATTGGCGCCGAGTAGACTCTCCAGCCGGCATCTTGGGAGCCGGCGCAAGCACCTTCCCGGATGCATCTACTCGGAGCTCGGTCTTCATGGAGGAGTCGGTCGTGGCGTATTTGTCCGCGATGACTAGCAGCTCGTCGAGGGTAGTCGGCTCGTCGCAGAGGAGTCGGTGCTTGAGGAGGGTGCCTTCTCGGCACCCGGTCATGAAGTACTCTATGGCTTGGACCTCGTGCACCCCTTCGCAGGAGTTTCAGAGCTCGGCCCAACGCGTGAGATAGTCGCGAGTCGACTCGTTGGGTCCTTGTACGCACAAGGAGAGCTGTCGGGGCTTGGGAGCCCGCTTGTAGGTGCTGGTGAAGTTGCGGATGAAGGCTTCCGTAAAATCGAGCCAGCTGTTGACGCTGTAGGGCTTGAGGCTATTGAGCCAGGTGCGCGCCATGCCCTGGAGCATCAGGGGGACGTATTTTACGGCAACGCGCCTATTGTCGTTCGCTATGCGGACTGCGGTAGAGTAGTCAATCAACCAATCTTCCGGCTTCACGGAGCCGTTGAACTTGGGCGTATCTCTTGGGAGCGAGAACCCTTTGGGGAAGGGCTCGTCGCAGATGCGGGGGCCGAAGCAGGGCGGGCCGACATCATCTTCTTCTTCTAATGCCAGGGACCGCGTGAGGCAGTCGATCCGATGACGGGCGTCGTTTTCGCCGACTCCTTCGCGGCGACCTAGTCGGCCGCTGAGAGTCGGATGCGTGACATGCGGCGGGGTGGGATATCTCTCCCCACGAGGCGGAGGAGGAGGCGGGTCGCCTCGTCGCTCCATGGCTCGAGGGCGGCCTTCTGCGTCGCGCTCGATAGTGACTCGAGTCCGGCTGCGACTGGCAGCCGGCTCCTTTTCCTGCCTTATGCGGGCTCCGCCCGCAGTCGGCGTACGTGACGTTGCGTCGTGTTCTCGGCGCGGGGGAGGACTTTCGGCGTGGACGCCGGCTTTGTGCCGCCTTGCGGCCGCGTCGATCAGCTGCTGGATTCGCCTGGTCATGTAGGGGAGCTCGTCGGCCCCTACTCCGTTCAGCTCGTCTACGACCGACTGGGCGGACGTAGGTTCTCAAGAGGCATGGCGTAGACCGGGCGTTCTGCCCCCAGCATGTCGGCGATGGCCGCGCCGCGTTTCTGGACAATGCCGGCCCGGCTCGGTCCATCGGGAGGCGGCTTGCCGAAGGCGGCACGGTCAACTTCGCGCTGGTGGGCCTCGGTGAGGCGTCTCATGGTGGCTAGCCTCTGGCCCTCTGCGACGAGGGCAAGGCGGCGTGCCTCCAACGCCTCGGCGTCGGCGTCGGTCGGGATGGGGACAGACAAGTCCTGCAGCACCGCTTGTAGGGCGTCGTGGGTGTTCTCGCCGGAGGTGACTCCGTGGCTGATGACCAGCACCTCGGTTACGATGCTGCCGCCATTGTCGGCTCGTGGGAGAGGATTGTCGAAAACCACCACGTTGGTGGGGAAAGCATCGAGTGATGCGGTGTCGGAGTCGACAAGCATCGGGTCGGTGGAGCCGACCGACTCCAAATCCACAGCAGGCTCGCTGGAGACCTGGAGTTGGTCAAGGAGGCTGACGAGGCGGCTCTCGAGGCAGCCGGTGCCCGTGTCAGACGCGGGCTCGTCGGAGATGCGAGCCTCGCCAAGGAGATCGGCGATGCAGCTCGCCGCGCAGGCGTCGTCGACACCTTGCAGCGCGTCGGGCAAGCGCCATCGGGCGTGCCGGGCTGGCTACGCTCGCGGGGAAGGAAGAGGGTTCCCGTCCAGAACAGGTCTCCGGACGATGGTGCACCTGGCCCCACGGTGGGCACCAAATGTCGGGTGGTTGGTGCGACATATGCCAACGGGTGGCTTATCATTGTGGGAGCCAATAAGACGTCGTTGGTGCCTGGAAACGGGATAAGGCAAAGATATGCACGCCGGCGAATCTTACCCAGGTTCGGGGCTCTCCGTGGAGATAACACCCCTAGTCCTGCTCTGCGGGGTCTCCGCATGATCACTAGATCAATAAGTAGCTACAAGAGGCTCCTTGAGCTGTTCGGTGAGAGGAGAAAGAAGGGGCAAGGCTAGCTCTATTTTCCTCTCCAAGTAGTGTCTAAAACTATCAAAGTCCAACCCTTTGCATGGGCGCCCCGGGGGGTTTATATAGGCCTACCCCCCCCCCCCCAAGGGTACAATGGTAATCCAACTGGGCCTGGGCCCAGCCGTCAGTGTCTACGCCTGTCGGCTTCTCCGCCGACCGCTGGGGCCCGCCGACTAGCGGGCCCCGTCGGCTGCCGGCCTCCTGGTAGACAGATAGGCCCCACCGCTTGGGGGTCTTGTCGGGGGCTGGTTACTATTGCCCCGCTCTTGATGACGAGGGCTTGGTCGAGGTAAGCGTGGCTATAGGGCCGCCGCCTTGCGGGCGCTCACTGTAGCCTCACCTTATCTTGTCTCCTTAACGAGGCTCGTTCTTCGAGGGAAAGAATGAGCCGGCTGAGGAGAGCCGGCTTCATCCCTGGTCGACTAGGGGGTGCGTGGCCGCCTTCGGATGTCTCTCTGACCAAAGGGGCCCGTCGCCTGCGGGCCGTACTGTAGGCCCGTCTTGGGTGACGTCATGGTCAGCATGGCAAAAGTGCCGTGCCGGATGGGTCATGGCAGCCCCGTACGGCGTACTGTAGCCATGCGACCCCGGGATTCGGGGGCGGCGCGCTTCACTGTCGCCACGCCCCGTCTCGTCGCCATTATGTTGGTACAAACTTCGAGGGCCCGATCTGGGCCACCTATTGGGGGCCGGCTTCTGGGAGTCGGCCATATGGTGGCCGGCTTCCTGGAGTCGGCCATGTGATGGCCGGCTTTCTGGAGTCGGCCCTCTCGCGGCTTTTTGGAGTCGGCCATGTGATGGCCGACGAGACGAACAACTTTTATGATGAATGTTTTTTTATTAGAGTTCATCTTGAGGGTCAAATCGCTCGTGCAACACAGGCTGTTATTCGCGCTACCCATCAGACAGGGTGTCTGGTGGCGCGCGCCACTTTTGGCTCGTGATAGTGCTGTATTCGGATGACTCTAACTTTTGCATACGAACTCGGATTAGAAGGATTATTATATGAAAATCAATCGTTTCGACGAGACGAAGACAATCCATGTAGATCATTTTTCCGTACGAGGCAGTCTTGGGGGCGTAATGTGTCGAATAGTGTTCTGAATACAAAATCTCAGTATTTCGAATACAACTTCGGCCTTCGAGATGAGATCAGATGGCGATGGCCCAAACTTCAAAGATGTTCGTATCGACAATACGAAACTTTTTCATGTAGAACACTTCTCTATTTGAGGCCATTTTAAATAAGTTCTTGACTGTGCCAAAATCTGGTGTCAACACATGCCCCCCTGTTTTTCGGCAAAGCCTGTGTGCCGAAAAATAACTTGCACATAGCTTGCTCTAAGGACGATGTCAACACTCCATCGGCCATTTTGGCATATTCTTAGGACGATAAGTTTATATCGGCCATTGCTTGTGTGAATATTTTGACGCAAGCTTGGGTGAAACTTTCTCAACTTCCTTAACAATCCGATCATAAAGTCCCATAGATATGTATCTCAAGGTCATCCTCGAAACCATATTATTCACCCTTTTGCTAAGATTTTGCTGATAATCAATAATAAACTTTCTCCAATCCTTACTTCGCCTGCAAAAAAGTTTCATTAGTGGCCTAAGCGGTGGGCTTCGGTTCAGCCTTACCTATGTTGACAAGACCTAGCATCGGCTATTGATAGAAATAATACAATACACCATGGTTATCATAGTAGCCGGATGCTTGCTGTGCCAACTCTTTCGAATTGTCATGTCTAGATATATGAAGGATATTAAAGCAACCCAAGGTAAATTTTGCATCTAGACATATCCCAAGATAAACTATAAGTGATTCGTCAAAACATTGATAACCCTTGTATATTTGTTGCACTACTTATAACGAATCACTGAAAGCCTCAATCTGTATAGCACCTACAGCAACCAAAAGCTCCAAACCTAATAAATTTTCATATTCGGCTTTTATTATTGTGCAAACATATTTTAAGTTGTATGAGGCTTGTTTTGGTCTCCTATTGAACTAAGGACGATGTTTGGATACCACATCGACCATGCATTGACATAATCTTAGGACGATAGATAAATATCGGCCATTACCATGTAAACTTCATTCGAATCACATATAGCCAAAATAAACAAACGAAATGACAAATCAAGTATTTCGGCCCTTTGGATCAGCAACAAACTTGTAGCTAATCAAATGTATAGTGATTTGGCAATACCCTTTCATGATGTAAGAAATTATATTGCATCCATGGATTAAAATAAGCCCATTGAGGGTTACCAATCATACCTGATGACGAATTCCATGGCATAGGCATTAATGGCATAGTTGCAGAATATGGATAATGTGTAGACCAAAGATGTTGAAACCTTCGGCTTGGTCCTTCGTAGTTTTCACACTTTTCCTTCTTCACCTTTGCCGCACTTCTTGTAATGGAAGCTTGCACATAATTCTTATTTTGAGCACTTCCTTTGGGAACCCATGCCATGTTCCTTTCTTCAAGTTCTTGTGCACTAAGTTTTTGTAATTTCTTCTTTTGCCAATACGATAAGCCAAGCGGGCATCTCGGTTGTGATTCTGTTTTGACCAATGGCAATTCCTTTTTGGCCTTGTGCACTCTCAAATTCTTTTCTTCAGATTTGGCACTTCGATTCTCAATAATTGGTTGCTTTGTCTCATTGCCTTTAGTAGCCAATGTCAACACTTTAATTGGCTCTTTTTCATTTGAGATCAAATCTGAAATTGCACTCTTACGACCATCTCTCTTAATGCGGTAAACCTGCTTGACCACCTCTTTCTTCTTCCTTGAGCTCTGGACCAATTCCTTATGATTGAAACGGTCTTTGAAGCGTGATTGTTCAAATGTTGATCTTCTTGGAGCTGCATAGTATTGGTGAGATGGTCTAGAATAAGATGGAGAATGTGCCCTTGTATCATACCTGTCCCATGATGAATATGTATCTATATGAGCATAGGGAGGCATCCACGGCATTGGCATTGGCGGCCCAAAATAAGGATATGAATATGTTGCATTAAAATTATCACTTTGCCAATACCGATCCTCATATTTGCGCCTTGGGGGTGACCTTGGTTTCTTTGCATGATTTGGCCGATAAGCATTCTTCTCTTCACTCTTCTTTTGATATTTATCCAATAGTTCAGCGAAGGTGACTTTTGATCTCTTACACTTGCGCTTATTTCGGCCTTTGTTTTCTTCTGGTTTGCTTTCATCGATCATTGCATTTGCTTGTTGCCCCCCAGTCCTTGGCGTCCCCATTGTAGCTTCGATGGAATTCTTGCCCTCAAGATTATGTTCATTATGCTCTTCAACAACTTCTTTACTTGAAAGCTTGATCCCATCACCTGTAGTTTTTACCTTCTCTTCAAATGGATCGGCTTGAATCAGCCGATGCAACAACTTTCTACCATCGGGACCAATCGGAATAGACTGGTCATCTCTTGGTGTCTCAACAAATTTCAATCGTCCTTTATCAATGGCCGATTTAACTATTTGACGAAACATGTTGCAATCCTCAAAATTATGCTTGGACGAATCATGCAACTTACAATACATTCGTTCCTGGACAGATGGTTCAACATGGTGATCAAGAATTCTAATATAATTATTTTGCAACAACAAATCAAATATTTGATCACACATGCTTGAATTGAAGGTAAACTTTTCATTCTCTAGACGATCTTGTTGTGAGAACGGCTTTGGAGTTAAGCAAACGAATGGTTCAGATTTTGCATCACACCATTCGGCTATGCATTGTGTTTTGCACTCTATCTCCGATGTCTTTGGATATGATATTATATTAGCTTCTATTTTCTCTATAGAATTTAACCTTGGCTTTAAATTTCTGAAATGAAGATATTTAGAACATACATGTCTCAGTTGAGACCAAGTGTAAGCCAAGTAAGAAATAAGCAAAGCTACCCAACTAGATATGAACTTTAGAGAAAGCAACGGGAAATGCTTTGGCTGTAACAATAAGTCATTATCGGTCTTTATAAATGGTGCAATGGGTTGACCGATATGTTCCATAACAATTTTACTGCTAACAAGTAAATTACCCTTCCTTATTGGTCTTTCAAAATTACTTATGAGAATATTTCTTATAGATGCATCAATAATGAAGTTGCGACCAAATCTGAAAATAGGTAAATTACTCGCTATGCATACCTCTTCAAATATGTTGGGAGAGCATGATAGTGGTGCCATTTGAAGAACATCTTGCTCCATCTTTGGATGGCTCCCCAACACCTTGTCATCATCTTTTTATTGAATCCGTGCATCATTGCTTTGAAGATTTTTGTCGGCCGAACTTTGTTCGGCTACTTGTTCTTGTCCTTGAAGCTTGTCAACTTCTACAGCACGGAACTCATAGGGCAGGAAGTAGGTTCCATTAACTTCATAAAAATTAAGCACCGTTGTTTTCCTATGCTTGCCATGCCCTTTCTCAATAATGCTTGCCTCGTTGGATTTGATGGATTCAGAATATATACTACTTGATTCGACTTTTTCAACCGAAGCATTTTCATGTTCCGAATCATCCTTCTTTTCATTGATAGTACCAATTGGCAATGCTTCTTTTATCTGAGCCAATTCTTTTTCTATTTGTTTCTGACGGCGAGCGGAAAAATTAGCTTTAAGCTTTTTCTCAATTTCAGCCCACTCCGGATATGATTACCCCCCAATGCTTTTAGATTCTTTCGGCAATGACACATGGGTGTTGCCGAAATTTTGCAATTGTGTAGGGGGTGTATAATATGATGTAGTACTAGGTGAAGGCATATGCAGTGTTGTAAGACCATACTTTTGCTCGCCAATTTTATCAATTGGCAAAGATTCATCTTCTTGCAAAACTCTAGCTTTTATTACGGCATAATCAGGAAATAGCCCCTTTTCATGTTGTTCAAGGCAAAGAGCACTAATTCTCTTATTTTGGGCTAAACTCTTCAATGCAGCCACCACTACCTCATCTTCTACAATGTTGGGCACAACCGCTCCTGTACAATTTACATTCATTCGGCTATAACCAGGAAGGTGTGAAGCCGAATTATGAGCATCTACAGTTGTGTATGGTGCCGAAGAATTACTAACATGAGGTGTAGCATATGACGGTTGAGAGTAACTGGCCAAATAGCCATTAGTAGCATGGCCAATTCTCTCATTCATCGGCATGGTTGGATTACTATATTGCACATTAGCTGCCGATGAATAAAAGGGTGAAACACTTTCTTGTATGGCATTGAAAATTCTAACTTGGGGTGTTTCAAATTGATTAATCGAACTCATCATGTTGCTCATCGGCATATGAATTTGTGGGGTTGCCGATGCATGGGAGTTGGGATAAATATGTTGCATGTTGCTAAATTTATAAGAATTTGAAACATGAAGATTGTTTTGCATCGGCCCTTGCACATAATTAGATGCATGATTGATAAAACTAGGGCTAGCCGATACATTATGCTCAATAGGTGATCCAGCAACAACATATGGATTATTTGCATCTACAAAGAGGAATTGGGTATTCATATTACCTTTGTAGATTGCAGCAACTTGATGACGATCTCTTCGTAACAAGAACGGGCTGGAGACCGTTCAAAGCTTCATCCCCAGCGGAGTCGCCAAAAAGTGTGTTGACGCTGGAACGCGTCACACGAACACGTCGATGTGTACCCGCGGCGCCGAGGGAGATGCTCCGCAACTCACACCGCGGGAGACCGACTTCCAGCGCGATACGCAAGACAGCAAGCCGGCGCTTTTGGGACCCAAAACCCCACACGCCCGGGAGGGACCCCGTCTGGGCGCGCGGCGGCTATGGGCTGCCCTAGGTCGACCTGATCGCCCCTAGGGCCTCGAGGTTCGCCGCCCTGCAATGAAGAAGAACGAACGAAGAACGAGGAAGAAAAAGAACTAGGGTTAAGAAGAAAAGATAAAAGATAAAAAGTGGTAGATTGATTGATCGATTGTGTGTTGTTCAATCGGCCATTACCCCTCAGGTATATAAGAGGCGGCTGGACTTCTCGTGCAAGGAAAAGGTTTGGATTCACGTCCAAAACCCTAGTCAAATTCGGATTGGTTTTGTCCGAACTTTCCAAAACTGTTCGGTTTAAACTGGCTGCACCTTGCGGGTAACTTTTGAGGTGGTAAACGACCTCGGATGGAAACGAGTCCAAAAGCAATCTTTCGACGAGACGAACAACTTTTATGTTGAACGTTTTTTGATTAGAGTTCATCTTGAGGGTCAAATCGCTCGTGCAACACATGTTGTTATTCGCGCTACCTATCAGACAGGGTGTCTGGTGGGGCGCGCCACTTTTGGCTCATGATAGTGTTGTATTCGGATGGCTCTAACTTTTGCATACGAACTCGGATTGGAACGATTCTTATATCAAAATTGATCGTTTCGACAAGACGAAGACAATCCATGTAGATCATTTTTCCGTACGAGGCAGTCTTGGGGGCGTAATGTGCCGAATAGTGTTCTGAATACAAAATCTCAGTATTTCGAACACAACTTCGGCCTTCGAGATGAGATCAGATGGCGATGGCCCAAACTTCAAAGATGTTCGTATCAACAATACGAAACTTCAAATTATGATGTTTGGGTGGGGGAGGGGAACAACAGTAGAAGTGTTAGTATCTGTGAAATGCAGGCAAGACATTTTTAGATAATACATCATACTTAAGCTAACAATAACAACAACATATCATCCAAATAAAAATCTAATGAGGAGACAGTATGATCGGGTTTAGATGGCTCCGACGAAGTTTATTCTGTGCCGTGCATTAATTCCTCTAGATAATTCTTGTACGCTTAATTGTTTCCTCACTTTCAGTCCGGTGATGTACATACGTAGTCAAGTCTACGCATACACGTGCATCACGGTGTGTGACTAACGTGATGGAAAATGAATGAATGAATGAATATGACGGGCAAACCATGAGCTAGGGCAGGCTGGAAGGACCCATCATCACATCGCTCATCCATGAAGGAGGCAGCAGGTTCTATCGCCGTTGGCTGAGAATGGCAGCCGGGACCGGTCTGGATAGAAGTTGGAGCAGTACCTATGGATGGAGGTTGGAACAGCGCATGGCATCAATACCGCTTGACTCCATCCACCGCCCCCGGCCCACGTCCTCCTACCTAAGAGGTATGAATGCGCTTGACTATAAAGCTAGAGAGCAAAGCTTAAGAAGTTGGCAGGGTCTCCGGCCGGTTCTCTTGTGCACCAAGTGACTCCTCCGTTGCTCCAATCCTGTCTCCTATTCGTTGGAATTTGTAGAGATCTTTTTGGGTCCTGATCCGAGGGAGGGGGGGATGTCGGACGAGGAACATCAGTTCGAGTCGAGGGCCGACGCGGGTGCGTCGAAGACCTACACGCAGCAGGCCGGCACCATCCGGAGGACACGGGTACATCGTCATCGAGAACCGCCCCTGCAAGGTATATATATATACATACAACCCGGCACGATTGGTTCTCGATGTTCTCCTGTGCTTATTATGAGTAGTAGTGCTGGATGTTGCTGTGGTAAATGTTGTATCTGTAGGCCAAGTTAGAGGCACGAATGTATGTGCATCATTTGAATTTTTCAGTTCATGTTGCTGTTTGTGTGTCGTCAGATTAGCAGTATAGGTTGGTTTAGATCTATCGACTCTACTTCCACGGTTAGTTAGAATTATTAAAATTTTCTGATGAAAGAAAAAAAATCCTAGTCCAGTAATGATCCTCCTTGAATTTGAGACCTCTTATTCGTCTATTTTACCTGAATCCGAATCCTATTTGCTTGAATTGTGTAGTCTCCCATTACGGAAAGCGGCAACTGATTTGTAGCAACCTCATGCACAAAGGTGTTGAATAAAATATCCGTATCAAGAAAATGGCCATATTCAATATTCAATAAAAGGGTCCATACAATAAAAAAAAGTCCATGTCTTTATGCTTCTTATTGGCATGTATTGTTTTATTTTTTGGACAGCACGATTGCAAATCTGTCTAAATTTTTCGTACTTTTTACCGGTTGAGGTACATAGCTGGGGGTAAACTGATTCAGCGTTGTGATTTGAAAACCAGTATCACTGATTTTCAGTGGTGGCTGAAGTACAGAGACCAAATATCTGAAGTCTGGATTGGGTTACTTATTTTCTTGTATGTTTTATACCTGCCATTTTTTGGTAGTTGCTTTTCACTGCCTCCTAGTTTATCAGTGCATAATCAGTTCACCAATGCTACCAGCGGTGCATTTGTCATGTTGTTGTAGCTCTGTACGCATTCGGGATGTAGTTGACACTTTAAATACCAATGAATTTCTTCAGTCGTTCCAGATTTTAGTACTTCTATATATTTTTAAGATTAAGATCTTCATTCATTCATTCATTCTTACCCTGACGGATTTTTGTTGTTCTTGCTAATAGATTTCTAATGGCATGGATTTGAAACAAATGTGCAGGTTGTTAAGGTTTCAACATCTGAAACTGGAGATTATGGCAGCTGCCACTTTGTTGCCATTGACATCTTCACCAGCGAGAAATTTGAATATAGTGTGTCGTCTTCTGACAACTGTTATGTCAGTACATTTCTTGGAATTTTTCCTATTAAAATGGCTTCTGTTGATACTAAAATATGCATTTTGCTATCTTTACAGGTTCCTCATGTGAATCGCACTGATTACCAGCTCATTGATATAACTGATGATGGATATGTAAGTTGGATTATTTTGTTAATGTCTCCTATATATTCATCATCTTTTTGTTGGATGTGTGTTTACCTTGAGAAGTCAACATTTCTTTCAGGTGAGTCTGCTGACTGAGAATGGTGGCACCAAAGATGACCTCAAGCTCCCAACTGATGATGCCCTTCTTTGCCAGGTTTGTATGAACCATGTAATATATGCACATTTCTTGCTTCTATTTATTTATTTATAGAAGTGCCGACTAACCTGAGATACCTTCTGGACTTCTATTTATTTATAGAAGTGCCGACTAACCTGCAAGCTATTTATTCAGTACACTCGTGCAGTTTGAATTGGTAGCTTACCATATAAGTTGACTGTCAAGTTGTTTTTTCTTGTCAATATAGCTTAGCAATTCCTTGTTTGTTTAATAAATCACCGACTCTATGCGCTAGATTTCGGCGACTTCTGTAGTGGGCGTATCATTGTTGGGTGTTCTGAAACCAGTCCCATGAATAAAAAGCCAATGCAATCACCACAATGGGCTGTTTAAAGCGACTCTTGCTGTTGTGTCTTTATTATTAGGTGTGCTGATCCATTTTCTTCGCTACATCATCAGCTCCGATATTACATTTCCCCATTGGTGCAGATCAAGGATGGCTTTGCCGAAGGGAAGGACCTAGTGGTGTCAGTCATGTCCGCCATGGGAGAAGAGCAGATTTGTGCTCTCAAGGACATCGGCCCGAAGTAAACTGTGCCGTGTTGGCCGTTGATTTGGGGGAAGGGACAAAGGCTTCAACGGTCACAGCCACTAAGTATAGAAACTTCTAATTCAAGTTTTTCTTCATAAGATTGCATCAAAGCATCAACGATATGTTTAGTAAAAGCTTTATTTTGACTATAAGCATGAGGAGAATTCAACACGGATTGCAACAAGGAAATACAATCTATTAAGGAACAATTATCATAATTAAATTCCTTGAAATCCGAAGTAGTGGGTTCATTGTTATGTAAAGTTTTAATCTCTCCAATCCCACTTTTACCAATTTTAGCATCAAGATCAAAATACTCCAAATCATTGGAATGTTTTTTTACTAAAGTTGACTCATCTCCGGTCCCATCATTATTAAGCTTAATATTGCAAAACGATGATTTAATAGGAGACACATCAATAACTTTTAGATCTTCATCATTATTATCATGAAAATTAGAAGAACACGCTCTTACAAAGCAATCTTTCTTAGCACGCATTCTAGCGTTCTTTCTTTGCACTCATTAATGGCAATTCTCATGGCTTTGAGAGACTCATTGATATCATGCTTAGGTGGAATAAATCTAAGTTTTAAAGAATGATCATCAAGAGAAATTATATCCACGTTCCTAGCCAATTCATCAACTTTAAGTAATTTTTCTTCAAGCAAAGCATTGAAATTCTTTTGAGAATTCATAAATTCTTTAACACTAATCATCAAATCAGAGGGCATCTTATTAAAATTTCCATAATAATTGTTGTAGGAATTACCATAATTATTAGAGGAATTACTAGGAAACGGCCTAGGGTTGAAATTTCCTCTACACGCGTTGTTACCAAAATTATTCCTACCAACAAAATTCACATCCATAGATTCATTATTATTCTCAATCAAAGTAGACAAAGGTTAGGATCAATGGCAGCACTTTTAGTAGCAAACAATTTCATAAGTTCATCCATCTTTCCACTCAAAACATTAATTTCTTCTATCGCATGAACCTTTTTACTAGTAGATCTTTCGGTGTGCCATTGAGAATAATTAACCATAATATTATCTAGGAGTTTAGTAGCTTCTCCTAAAGTGATTTCCATAAAAGTGTCTCCCGCGGACGAATCTAAAAGATTTCTAGAAGCAAAATTCAATCCGGCATAAAAAAATTGTATGATCATCCATAAATTCAAACCATGTGTAGGACAATTACATATCATTAATTTCATCCTCTCCCAAGATTGTGCAACATGCTCATGCTCAAGTTGCTTAAAATTCATAATATCATTTCTAAGAGAGATGATTTTAGCGGGAGGAAAATATTTAGAGATAAAAGCATCTTTGCACTTATTCCAAAAATCAATACTATTTTTAGGCAAAGATGAAAAACCAAGTTTTAGCACGATCTCTAAGTGCAAATAGAAATAACTTCAATTTAACAATATCATTGTCCATATCTTTCTTCTTTTGCATATCGCACAAATCAACAAAATTGTTTAGATGAGTAGAGGCATCTTCACTAGGAAGGTCGGAGAATTGATCTTTCATAACAAGATTCAACAAAGCAGCATTGATTTCACAAGATTCAACATCATTAAGAGGAGCAATTGGAGTGCTAAGGAAATCATTATTATTGGTATTGGAAAAGTCACACAATTTAGTATTATCTTGAGCCATCGTGACAAGCAATCCAACACACAAGCACACAAGAGACAAGCGAAAAAGAGGCGAACAGAAAATAGAGGGCGAATAAAACGGCAATGATGAAGTGGGGGAGAGGAAAACGAGAGTCGAATGGCAAATAATGTAATGCGAGGGAGATGAGTTTGTGATAGGTACTTGGTATGTCTTGACTTGAGTGAAGATCTCCCCGGCAATGGCGCCAGAAATCCTTCTTGCTACATCTTGAGCATGCGTTGGTTTTTTCCTTGAAGAGGAAAGGGTGATGCATCAAAGTAGCATAAGTATTTCCCTCAGTTTTTGAGAACCAAGGTATCAATCCGGTAGGAGATTCCTCCCAAGTCCCACGCGCCTACACAAACAAACAAGAACCTCTCAACCAACGCGATAAAGGGGTTGTCAATCCCTTCACGGCCACTTGCAAAAGTGAGATCTGATATAGATAATATGATAAGATAAATATTTTTGGTATTTTTATGATATAGATTGAAAAGTAAAGATTGCAAAATAAAGTAGATCGGAAACTTATATGATAGAGAATAGACCCGGGGGCCATAGGTTTCACTAGTGGTTTCTCTCAAGATAGCATAAGTATTACGGTGGGTGAACAAATTACTAACGAGCAATTGATAGAAAAGTGCATAGTTATGAGAATATCTAGGCATGATCATGTATATAGGCATCACGTCCACAACAAGTAGATCGAAACGATTCTGCATCTACTACTATTACTCCACAAATCGACCGACTCCTGCCTGCATCTAGAGTATTAAGTTCATAAGAACAGAGTAACACATTAAGAAAGATGACATGATGTAGAGGGATAAACTCAAGCAATATGATATAAACCCCATCTTTTTATCCTCGATGACAACAATACAATACGTGCCTTGCTGCCCTTGCTGTCACTGGGAAAGGACACCGCAAGATTGAACCCAAAGCTAAGCACTTCTCCCATTGCAAGAAAGATCAATCTAGTAGGCCAAACCAAACTGATAATTCGAAGAGACTTGCAATGATAACCAATCATACATAAAAGAATTCAGAGGAGATTCAAATACTTCTCATAGATAAACTTGATCATAAACCCACAATTCATCGGATCTCGACAAGCACACCGCAAAAAGAGTAACATTGAATAGATCTCCAAGAAGGTCGAGGAGAACTTTGTATTAAGATTCAAAGAGAGAGAAGAAGCCATCTAGCTAATAACTATGGACCCGAAGGTCTGTGGTAAACTACTCACAACTCATCGGAGAGGACTTGGTGGTGATGGAGAGGCCCTCTGTGGTTGATTACCCCTCCAGTGGAGCACCGGCGAAGGTTCCAAGATGGGATCTCGCGGATACAGAAGGTTGCGGCAGTGGAAATAGTTTTCCGTGGTGCTCCTGGATGTTCTCGGGGTACGTAGATATATATAGGAGGAAGAAGTAGGTCGGTGGATCAACGAGGGGGCCACGAGGCAGGGGGCGCCCCCTCCCCCTAGGGCGCGCCGGGCACCCTCGTGGCCGCCTCATTTTCTTGTTGACGTCCACTACAAGTTTCCTGGATTCTGTTTGTTCCAAAAAGATCCCTCCCGAAGGTTTCATTCCGTTTGATATTCCTTTTCTACGAAACACTGAAATAGGAAAAAACAACAACAATTCGGGTTGGGCCTCCGGTTAGTAGGTAGTCACAAAAATAATATAAAAGTGTATAGTAAAGCCCATAAACATCCAAAATAGGTAATATAATAGCATGAAACAATCAAAAATTATAGATACGCTGGAGACGTATCAGAGGCGCACGACGGTCAGCGCCGCCACCGCTGGTGACGTTCAGACGCACGGCGGCCAGCTTCTCCCACGGTACGCGCATTCTAGACTGAGGCCCCGTGCATGTCGGTGTAGCGTTGAATGTTAGCTGATAGACGTTGTTAATCTCACTGTTTGCCGAAGTAGTTTATAGTCAATATGCTCTGCTTAAGAAGCTTCCTTGCCCTGTTCTGCACTCAATCTGCTTAGCTAAGATGGCATGCCAAGGCCGATTAGTTGCTAAAATATCCTGCCATATATTTATTGTGACGTAGATTGCCATGGTCTAGTAGCCAATCTTTTAGGTGAAATAGTTCTACACCATTTTATACTCGATCTTTGTTGCTGTGATGGCCTTTGATAGTTTGATGGCTGTGTGCTCGGCCTCATTAACTGTTGAAACAGCCTGCCCTAATTTAGCACTCAAATCTGTTTGCTGAATTAGCTTTACATATATTTCGTTACTTAGATATGCTCATCCAAATATCTTGCCATAGCTTTAGACATCAACCTAGGTATTTTTTTCTGGACTTCATAAAAAAGCATATATGTTTTTCCTGTAATATCTAGCAGAAGAACTAATTTGTATGTCTAACCGATGGACATGACTTGGATAACTTCTACTTGAAGATTCTCCACTCCATATGTCGAGGGGGTTGAAAACTTCATGAACTTTATCAGATCTGGGTACGGTGGTCCGAAATCAGATGTGCTCTGCCTGTGTAGCAGTTGTATGAATTCAGTTACAAGACCCCAGTCAACTATGCAAAATCATCTACACTTGTATGGGATGTCAGCCACATATACTAGGTGGGTTCATTATGGTGAAGTTGTGAACGTCAATGTTATTGACTACGTGGAAGCAGCAGATCACCATCTTGATCTGCCTGATGCTTAGGTGGAAGAGGAGGAGGAGGTGGTGGTGGCGGAGCCAGTGAGTTTGACCAGCATTGAAACAATGCTACGAAATGCTTGTGCATTTCATGAACTTTCACCTGCAGAAGAAAAACAGTGGGCCCGCATGTTGGAACAATGCAACGTGGTTGTCACCCCATGAAATAAGTTGTCAGTATTCTCAGCTATGGTCACCTTTCTTTAGGTGTAGACATCTGAGTGAATGACCAAGAAATCATTCGATGCGATGTTGGCTGCTTTCCGCAAATCTTTCCCAGATGCGTCTGAGCTGCCACACACCTACAGTAAAATGAAGATTTTCCTTCATGCAGTTGGAATTGGATATGATATGATCCATGTTTGTAAGAATAATTGTGTTCTGTTCCGGAAGGATTATGCCAACTTAAGTGAATGCTCGAAATGCAAATCATCAAGATGGAAAGATGGCGATGCTGTGAAGAGGATTCCTCATAATGTTCTGAGACATTTTCCAATTATACCAAGATTGCAAAGGTTGTTTCACGATGCTGAAACAAGAGAGGATGTACTGTGGCATTCTAGGAACCAGGAGTACAGAGATCAGAATGTAATGAGCCATCCATCTCATGTTAGTGAGTGGAAAACCTTCAATCGTAAACATAAAAAGTTTGCAGCTGACCCGAGAAACATTAGACTTGGCTTAGCTTCAGATGGATTTAACTCATTTGGCCACCAGAGCACCACATATAGCATGTGGCCAGTGCTTGTTATCCCTTACAGCATGCCTCCAAATGTCTGCACCAAAGAATCAAACTACATGATGGCCTTGCTCATCCTAGGTCCAAAAAGTCCTGAAAAGGATTTTGATTTGTTCATGGAGCCTCTTGTGGAGGAACTTCAATAGCTATGGAGGGGTATTCTCACTAGAGACCTATATAGCAGCCCACCAGCTGATTTCTTTCTGCGTGCTATTATAATTTGGTGCATCCATGATTATCCGGCTTTGGGCACTATGTCAGGGCGAACGACACATGGTTACAATGCATGTGTTCGCTGTGACAGGAATCCGCTGTCATACGCAATACTTAGCAAGATATGTTACATTGGACACCGTCGTTTCCTTGCCAAGGACAAGCCACATCCTAGAAAATACCGAAGACATGTGTTCAATGCAAAGCATGAAAACCATGATGCGCCAAAGAGGCTCACCGCCGATGAGTTGCAAGTGGAATTAGAGAAGGTCAGGCATATTACACCAGGAAACCATCCTAGTAATGGTAGCGGGAAAAGGAAGTGTGGCAGGGCAGAAGAGAGATTATTGTTTACCCACAGATCCACTTTGTGGGACATGGGGTATTGGAAAGATTTAGATCTGCGGCATAATCTTGATGTGATGCACATCGAGAAAAATATTTGTGACAACATTATCGGCACACTTCTTAATATTGAAGGCAAGACGAAAGATACCTTAAAATCTAGAATTGATTTGACACACCTGTGTATCAGACAGGATTTGCAGGTGCAAGATGAAGGTAAACCGCGGGATATGGCACTAGTTGTGTACGTCTTGGACAAGGTAAAAAGAAAAGCATTATGTGAGGTCCTGTCACGTGTGAGATTCCCACATGGATTTGCTTCCAACCCTGAAAGGAGAATCAGTGCAGATGGAAACAAGGTACAAGGGTTGAAACTCATGACTGCCACGTCCTACTTCAAAGGGGTATCACAAAAATAAGTTGTCTGGGTTTCCTTGATCTGTCGTCCTAAATTGACCGCTCACTGTATCCTAAAACATCGCTCCTCTTCCTCCGGTCCAGGGGTTTATTGGCACCTGTTGCCTACTGGTGTTGTCATGCCATCATGGAGTTATAAATTGTGCACAAGTTGAAAATCCCTGCCCTATCTGAAGTTTTTGCCATATATCTGTGCATTCCCTACCCCGCCTTCAGTTTTGCTCGTTTTGCCCTTCCGCCGAACACTTTCGAAGTTGGGCCGGTTACAGGTGCCAAATTGAGCAAATCCGCCTTCAGTTTTTATTTTGAATAGTCATGACATGGAATTATTTGAAATTTTATGTAGCAACTTTGAGTTAGTAAGACTACACCTTTGATGACATCAAGAAATGTTGTTCCTGTGAAGATGAAGTGTTTACGGCTTGGGACACCATATCACGGCAAGAGTAGCAATTTTTGGACTGTCTGCAACCAATCTTTGAAAACTTGGAACATTACTAATGAATGTTATGCTAATTTGCATATGTGTATTATGTTTCTAGAACATCTGCCCATTGGGTTGTTTCATTTTGGCAGCAGTCCATGACACTAGTGAAGTAAAGCAAATGGTGATCATCAGATCCACCTTGTCTACACTAGTACAAGTAGCAGCTAAGTCATACTGTTAGCAACTAACCAATGAAAACTTGAAGCTCCGTTGATGAAAGTATTGTGCTATTTTCGGACTGCGTAGTTTGTTTTACAGCCCCGTAAACTGAATTGGCAGGGTTTAGTTATAGGACTAACCATGGCATATATGCGAATTTGGTGAACAAACACCAGGCCAGCCAATGACTAAGACACTGGTAGCTGACACTAACCAAACTGATAAAAGATGGATTGGCACTTCTGTGAAAGAAAATCAGTACAGGCAGCTAGAAATTATGATTTCTTGTTTCCACACAGCGCCACGAATCCCTGACAAGAAAAATGCTAAATCTAACCATAATAGCACGGGTGTAAGCATAATTCACTAATCTAACATTCATCAATGGAAATCCAGATACAAGGATAGCTAAAACAAGCATAACATCCTTTTTGCTTACAAACAATAGTTAAGCAAACGGCAGTTTAAACTAGTAGGGAAAGTGTGCAAGATAAGCATATCCTTGAAACACAATCATGCCTTCATTTCCTCATCCTCTTCGATCTTGGGCGCCAGATAAAACCTGATGTATCCCATCTCACCGATCTTGTACTCGACAACCACCGGCAGCTCCGATGAGAGGCTGATGGTGACTTGGTCCGACAGTGGGCTTGCCTTGGTGAAGGAGTTCATGTACCTCAGAGCAAAGGTGAGTGACACCGGCTCTTGCATCTCTATAATGGTTGATTCCTCAAGCTGCATCATGACAAAAAAATCATTAGCTATCATACTGATACACCAGTAAAATGGTACCCGAATATGAAAACCAGTGCTCAAACTGAAGTAAATTTTGCAAGCGTGAAATATGTGGGCTGGATACTCCACAGGTCTCGTGCTGAATATAAATCTGATTTCTGTTCACTGATGTCACTGTGACCATCCCAACCGCAATATCAAAATGGTACTCTGATAGTTTACACTTCCAACGATTGCTTCAGTTGTGAGGCTCACCAGCTCAGAGTACTAAAGATTACAGGTTGGTTCATCAAAATCAGTTTGTGTTCTGATAAATACCATTTTAGAAAAGATGTAACGGCAGCTTGACATTTGGAAGCAATATAATTATAACTAGCCGTACATCATCACTTTAGGTTCTGTAAACAAATACTAGTAGGGTAGTGTACATCTATGAACTGCAGATAAGATATTTTTTAGGCCAACCTACCATGAATAAACTACAACATCAACATAACTATCAAATCGTCCAGATACAAAAACTGAGTAACCAGTAAACAATCAGGTTGAGGACAATTCAGTTGGGGTTCTTAACTTTCACTATGCAGTATATCTAAGAAATCACACTATCTAAATGCCTAGAGGAAATTGATATTCACATTGCTAAGCAGGGAGAAGCGACACAAAATACCTTGTCAACAGTCTTGTTCTGCCTGCACACGATGTTTGCAGTTCCAATGTCTCCAGCAGTGGAGAACTTGACACCCTCCTTGGTGACAGATATAATAACTGCAGCGCACAGACCAGAAGCCGCCGTCAGACAAGCGAGAAACAGAGATGACAAGTGCAGCAGAACAAAATTACAGTAGACGGAGATGAGCATACCGGTGTCGCCGATGCTGCTGAGATCCTTGCAGATCCTGGAGAACTCCGAGGACGGCATGCGGACGATGGCCTGGTACTCGGAGTCGGGGATGCCGAGGTGCTCGCTGTCGATGTCCATGAGCTTCATCTCGAAGTCCGCAATCTTATCCTGATCTGTTCATCCACACATCGATCCAGAGACCAAAACCACGGTCACCACCGACGACATCCGCAGCTAGGAGAAGGAACGACGGGATGGGGGATCTGCTTACTGGGAGACTCGAACATGAAGGTGACGGTGTCGGAGCCGTCGTCGGCCTTGATGGTGATGATGTCGTCGTTGCCGGCGCAGCGGAGCATCTTGGCCATGTTGCCGAGGTTCATGCCCATGGAGAGGTTGCGGTCGCAGCGGTAGTGCTCGAAGCCCTCGGAGCGGAGGAGGAGGGCCACGAGCGCGACGTGGGAGGAGTCCATGGCCTGCAGCGAGAACCCCGTGCCGGAGCAGTCGAAGTTGGCGTCCGTCACCAAATCCTTGATCGCCTCCAGCACCTTCTTCAGCAGGCTCCCCTGCACCAGCCGCAGCTCCAGCATCTTCGCGTCCGGCGGCGGGCTGGGGGCGGCGGCGGCGGCGGCGGGGTCGGGGTGGGGAAGAATTTGGGGGGGGCGCGGAGGCGGAGCGGGGGAATGAATGGGAGGGAGAAATCGGGCGCGCGCCGCGATTTATAATATTTTCCCGCTCGCGCCTCCTTCCGCCGGAAGATTGGCCTGGCGCGTGGGCCCGCGGGAGGATGTGGGCCCCACTGTCGGTGGAAGGAGGGGTTTCGCTTTCCCGCCATCTCGCTCTCTGCGTGGGTGGCTTTCCCTCCATCGGTTTTGGGGCTTGGAGTTTGGAAATTTCGACTTCGTTTATGGCCTACTTTGTAAGAATATTGTAGAAATTCTATAGGATAAAAATTAAAGTAAAAAAAAACGTTTTTTGTGAGAAAAAGTAAAAAAAAATTGAAGCCCTTTGATTTGTACGAATGAATTCTTGCTTCTATGTACTCCCTTCGTCCCATAATATAAAAGCGTTAGTGTAAAGAACACTCTTATATTATGGGGACAAATGGAGTATAATAGGAATCAATCTTCACATTTCAAAAGAAAAGAATATATGAGCCTACGGCCCAATGAAAAATTCCTATCCTATGGATAAATTGACTCTCTACGCTATAGGAATTGAGATTCTTGTCACCTCATTTTCTATGGTTTTTCTATTCCTATGAACCAAGTGAGGGAGGTGGCAAAAGGAAAAGTCATACAAATGGTTTTTTTGCGGGAAAAGTCATACAAATTGTTGCAGCAAATGTGCCTCTGTGGCCTGTGTGTCATGATTTTTTTAAGACTAATTACTTTTTCTCTGATAAAGTATTACCAATTGCAGGATTTGTAGCACTCAACACATTTGAGTAACCAAGTCAACGTGCATTTGATTTGCTTAGCTTTTGGCTATCCTTTTTATAAGAAACAAACTTTGGCCAGACGATTTACAGGCCGGAGTTGAATTGTTAATTTCTCTTTTGAGAAAAATGGCTGGAGTTGAATGGGAAAGCAGACTAGTAAGCCGAAATGGGCCTCCTCCTCGTAGAGTGGGCGCTCCTTCTGGATTTCATTGTTAATTTTGTATGTGCTTTCAGGTTCTTAGATAGGTTTTTCCATGTTATTTTTCTAAAGTTTGGGTTTTCATCCGGTTTTCCCTAGGTTTTGGAGAACAAAAACATGCACAGTTTTTTTTTCAGGGGAGGGTTGTGCTTCCATAAGACACACATATTTGCTTCCGTGATAAGCACAAATATGCTTCTCGGGGAAAAATTTGTGCTCTCATGAGAAGCACAAAATTGCATCGCGAGAAGTACAACTGTGCTTCTCAAAAAAATGTGATTCCACGAAAAGCATAAATTTGTTTTCTCGTTAAGGCACTGATTTGCTTCCATGATAACACAGTCGTACTTCTCGAGAAAAGGAAAAAAAGGTGAAAACCCGCAACTGTGCTTTTGTCTCCGGTTTTTCTTGTTTTTTCTGTGAACAGAAAGATCATTGAAAACTATTAACATGAGATCTAGTTTTGCAAACCTCGACGCGAGAAATTCAACGATGAAAACGGTTTGGGATTTGGGCACACATTTCTAGAGATAAAATGTTTTCAATAAACGAATCTACAAATAAAGAAAACTCTCATATTATGACAAATGGCGTACATGCAATTTGCTATTTGTCAACTTCAGAGAAGGTGAGAATGATCTTGGCAAAGGGTAACCTTAACTAATGATGTCGCTGATTTCTGCGGTGGGAAGCCTCTAAAGGTGGCCTGCCTACTCAGTTGGACTGTGTTTAGTAGTGCGCCGTGGACATACCATGGGGGCAGTGCTTTGTCTTGAGGTAGGCATGCCGCTATGGCGGGAGCTATGTCTCGCTTATTGCAAGATGTGTCTCCTTATACACATTTAACATATTTTAATATATGTTTTGATGTTTATTTTTCTATATACAATATATATTTTTTATATATCTTAAAAAATATAGATGCTTACTTTTTTTTTAAACATGTTTTTGACCATTTTCTTGAGTACATGTTAAAGATTTTTCAAATGCATATTGAAATATAAATTTTAAAAAAGATACATTTTTTTCTATACTATGCAAACATTTTCTACATTGTCTAAATATTTTTAAAAATTTAAAAACAATTTTTCAAAAATCCATGAACATTTTTAATGTAATATATATTTTTCTGAATGGTACAAAAAATATTGGATTATAAAAAAAATACATTGTACAAATATATTTAAGTGTAACATACATTTTGTTTAAACACGTGAACATACTTTAAGTGTTACAAACATTTTTTTATCACGTTAACAAACATTTTATGATGCGTTATCGTTTTTCATATTCGTGATGAACATTTTAAAAATGTGCCAGAAATGAACTATCATTTTTTGGAATATATGTACCTACAATGTCTCAAAAAGTAAGGAGAAAAAAAATACAAAATAGGACTGGACCAAAAGCTTGTAACTCGCGAGTATAATAACCGTTCAATAGCTGACCTCATTAAGCTCGTAGCTCGCTTCTTAATAAACATAGACAATCACTGATTTTGGCTTAGTAAGCTTAACGAGCCCAAAGGACGGACTAACGAGTTTCACGAGCAACTCATTAGTACAACACAACACATATTCTTACCTTGTGTTTGGAGAACTCTGTCAATAACACTATCATCTGAGAGATTAACTCGCAGCTGAGTCAAGTGATTATGATATCCAGACATTCTAAGTATGTGTTCATTGTCAGAACTGTTCTCTTCCATCTTGCAGCTATAAAATTTGTTGGAGACTTCACATCTCTCACCTCGGGCATTTGCTTAAAATATTAACTTCAACTATTGGAATATCTCATATGCTCCATGACGTTCAAAACATTTTTGAAGTTCCAATTCTAAGACGTAAATCATGGCACACAGAACTATCGAGTAGTCATCAGATCGAGCTTGCCAGACGTTCAAAGCATCAGCATCTGCTCCTGCAGCAGGCCTTTCACCTAGCGGTGCATCAAGGAGATAATTCTTCTGTGCAGCAATAAGGTTAATCCTCAAGTTACGGACCCAGTCCGTGTAGTTAATATCATCATCTTTTAACTTAGCTTTCTCTAGGAACGCATTAAAATTCAAGGGAACGGTAGCACGGGCCATTGATCTACAACGTAGATATACAAATACTATCAGGACTAAGTTCATGATAAATTAAGTTCAATTAATCAAATTACTTAAAAACTCCCACTTACATAGACATCCCTCAAGTCATCTAAATGATACGTGATCCAAATCAAGTAAACCATGTTCGATCATCACGTAAGATGGAGTAGTCATCAATGATGAACATCTCTATGTTGATCTACTATATGATTCACGTTCGACTTTTCGGTCTCCAGTGTTTCAAGGCCATGTATTTACATGCTAGGCTCGTCAAGTTTAACCCGAGTATTCCGCATGTGCAAAACTGTCTTGCACCTGTTGTATGTGAACGTAGAACCTATCACACCCGATCATCATGTGGTATCTCAGCACGAAGAACTGTCGCAACGGTGCATACTCAAGGAGAACACTTATACCTTGAAATTTTATTTAAGGGATCATCTTATAATGCTACCGCCGTACTAGCAAAATAAGATGCATAAAGAGAAACATCACATGTTATCAAAATATGTGACATGATATGGACATCATCATCTTGTGCTTTTGATCTCCATCTCCAAAGCATCGTCATGATCTCCATTATCACCGGCTCGACACCTTGATCTTCATCGCTGCGTCGTGGTCGTCTCACCAACTATTGCTTCTACAACTATCGCTACTGCTTAGTGATAAAGTAAAGCAATTATATGGCATTTGCATTTCATACAATAAAGAGACAACCATAAGGCTCCTGCCGGTTGCCGATAACTTCTACAAAACATGATCATCTCATACAATAACGTATATCACATCATGTCTTACCATATCACATCACAAGCATGCCCTGCAAAAACAAGTTAGACGTCCTCTACTTTGTTGTTGCAAATTTTACGTGGCTGCTACGGGCTTCTAGCAAGAACCGTTCTTACCTATGGCATAAAAACCACAACGGTGATTTATCAAGTTTGTTGTTTTAACCTTCAACAAGGACCGACCGCAGTTAAATTCGATTCAACTAAAGTGGGAGAAACAGACACCCGCCAGCGACCTTTATGGAAAACTATTGCATGTCTGTCGGTGGAACCGGTCTCAAGAACATGGTCATGTAAGGTTGGTCCGGACCGCTTCATCCAACAATATCGCCGAACAAAATAAGACATTGGTGGTAACCAGTATGACGATCACCGCCGGCAACTCTTTGTATTCTACTCGTGCATATCATCTACGCATAGACTTGGCTCGGATGCCACTGTTGGGGAACATAGCATGCAATTTCAAAAAAATTCCTACGCTAATGCAAGATCTATCTAGGAGATGTATAACAATGAGAGGGGGAGAGTGTGTCCATGTACCCTCATAGACCGAAAGCAAAAGTGTTAGACAACGCAGTTGATGTAGTTGAACTTCTTCTAGCTCCGACTAATCAAGTACCGAACGTACGACACCTCCGAGTTCTGCACATGTTCAGCTCGATGACGTTCCTCGCCCTCTTGATCCAGTGATACGTCTCCAACATATCTATAATTGATGAAGTATTCATGCTGTTATATTATTTGTTCTGGATGTTTAATGGGCTTTGTTAAACACTTTTATATTATTTTTGAGAGTAACCTATTAACCGGAGGCCCAACCCATATTGCTGTTTTTTTGTCTATTTCAGTGTTTCACAGAAAAGGAATATCAAACGGAGTCCAAATGGAATGAAACCTTCGGGAGAGTTATTTTTGGAATGGAAGCAATCCAGGAGACTTGGAGTAGACGTCAGGGAAGCTTCGAGGTGGCCACGAGGGACAGGGGTGCGCCCTACCCGCCTAGGCGCGCCCCCCATCCTTGTCGGCCCCTCGTGGCTCCCCTGACCGACTTCTTTCGCCTATATATGTCCATATACCCCGAAAACATCCAGGAGCACAATAGATCGGGAGTTCCGCCGCCGCAAGCCTCTGTAGCCACCAAAAACCTCTCGGGAGCCCATTTCGGCACCCTGCCGGAGGGGGAATCTATCACCGGTGGCCATCTTCATCATCCCGGTGCTCTTCATGACGAGGAGGGAGTAGTTCACCCTCGAGGCTGAGGGTTGTTGGGGAACGTAGCAGAAATTCAAAATTTTCCTACGAGTCACCAAGATCTATCTATGGAGAAACTAGCAACGAGAGAGAGGAGAGTGCATCTACATACCCTTGTAGATCGCTAAGCGGAAGCGTTCAAGAGAACGGGGTTGAAGGAGTCGTACTCGTCGTGATCCAAATCACCGGAGATCCTAGTGCCGAGCGGACGGCACCTCCGCGTTCAACACACGTACAACCCGGTGACGTCTCCCACACCTTGATCCAGCAAGGAGAGAGGGAGAGGTTGAGTAAGACTTCGTCCAGCAGCAGCACAACAGCGTGGTGGTGGTGGAGGAGCGTGGCAATCCTGCAGGGCTTCGCGAAGCACCGTGGGAGAGGAGGGGGACTTGGGAGAGGGAGAGGGCTGCGCCAGAACTTGGGTGCGGCTGCCCTCCCACCCCCACATATATATAGGGCCAAGGGAGAGGGGGTCCGGCCCCCTCAGATCCAATCTGAGGAGGGGGCGGCGGCCAGGGGGGTTTCCTTGGCCCCCAAGGCAAGGGGTTGCCCCCCTTTAGGGGTCCCCCAAAGCCCTAGGCGCCTTGGGCCCTGGTGGGGGGGCGCACCAGCCCACCTGGGGCTGGTCCCCTCCCACACTTGGCCCATGCAGCCCTCTGGGGCTGGTGGCCCCACCTGGTGGACCCCCGGGACCCTCCCGGTGGTCCCGGTACGTTACCGATAGCACCCGAAACTTTTCTAGTGACCAAAACAGGACTTCCCATATATAAATCTTTACCCCCGGACCATTCCGGAACTCCTCGTGACGTCCGGGATCTCATCCGAGACTCCGAACAACATTCGGTAACCACATACAAACTTCCTTTATAACCCTAGCGTCATCGAACCTTAAGTGTGTAGACCCTACGGGTTCGGGAACCATGCAGACATGACCGAGACGTTCTCCGGTCAATAACCAACAGCGGGATCTGGATACCCATGTTGGCTCCCACATGTTCCACGATGATCTCATCGGATGAACCACGATGTCAAGGACTCAATCGATCTCGTATACAATTCCCTTTGTCTAGCGGTATTGTACTTGCCCGAGATTCGATCGTCGGTATGCCGATACCTTGTTCAATCTCGTTACCGGCAAGTCTCTTTACTCGTTCCGTAACACATCATCCCGTGAGCAACCCCTTGGTCACATTGTGCACATTATGATGATGTCCTACCGAGTGGGCCCAGAGATACCTCTTCGTTACACGGAGTGACAAATCCCAGTCTCGATTCGTGCCAACCCAACATACACTTTCGGAGATACCCGTAGTGCACCTTTGTAGCCACCCAGTTACATTGTGACGTTTGGTACACCCAAAGCATTCCTACAGTATCCAGGAGTTGCGCACTCTCATGGTCTAAGGAAATGATACTTGACATTAGAAAAGCTTTAGCATACGAACTACACGATCTTTGTGATAGGCTTAGGATTGGGTCTTGTCCATCACATCATTCTCCTAATGATGTGATCCCGTTATCAACGACATCCAATGTCCATGGTCAAGAAATCGTAACCATCTATTGATCTACGAGCTAGTCAACTAGAGGCTTACTAGGGACATGGTGTTGTCTATGTACCCACACATGTATCTGAGTTTCCTATCAATACAATTATAGCATGGATAATAAACTGTTATCATGAACAAGGAAATATAATAATAATAACTAATTTATTATTGCCTCTAGGGCATATTTCCAACAGTCTCCCACTTGCACTAGAGTCAATAATATAGTTCACATCGCCATGTGATTAACACTGATAGGTCACATCGCCATGTGACCAACATCCAAAGAGTTTACTAGTGTCACTAAACTACTTCACATCACCATGTGATTAAGACTCAATGAGTTCTGGGGTTTGATCATGTTTTGCTTGTGAGAGAGGTTTTAGTCAACGGGTCTGCAACATTCAGATCCGTATGTATTTCGCAAATCTCTAGGTCATATTGTAAATGCTGCTTCAACGCTCCACTTGGAGCTATTCCAAATGGTCGCTCCACTATACATATCCGGATTGCTACTCAGAGTCATTCGGATAGGTGTTAAAGCTTGCATCGACGTAACCCTTTACGCCGAACTCTTTATCACCTCCATAATCGAGAAACATGTCCTTATTTACTCCAAGGGCAATTTTTGACCGCTGTCCAATGATCCATTCCTGGATCATTCTTGTACCCCTTGACTGACTCATGGCAAGGCACACTTCCGGTGCGGTACACAGCATGGCATACCGTATAGAGCCTATGACAAAAACATAGGGGACGACCTTCGTCCTTTCTTTCTCTTCTGCCGTGGTCGAGCTTTAACTCTTAACTTCATACCTTACAACTCAGGCAAGAACTCCTTCTTTGACTAATCCATCTTGAACACCTTCAAGATCATGTCAAGGTATGTGCTCATTTGAAAATACCATTTAGCATTTTTGATCTATCCTCATAGATCTTGATGCTCAATGTTCAAGCAGCTTAATTCATGTTTTCTATTGAAAAACACTTTTCAAATATCCCTATATGCTTTCCAGAAATTCTACATCATTTCGGATCAACAATATGTCATCCACATATACTTATCAGAAATTCTATAGTGCTCCCACTCACTTCTTTGGAAATACAAGTTTCTCATAAACTTTGTATAAACCCAAAATCTTTGATCATCTCATCAAAGAGTACATTCCAACTCCGAGATGCTTACCCCAGTCCTTAGAAGGATTGCTGGAGCTTTGCATACTTGTTAGCGTCTTTCAGGATTGTCAAAACCTTCTGGTTGTATCACATATAACCTTTCCTCAAGAATATCGTCGAGGAAACAATGTTTTGACATCCTATCTGCAAGATTTCATAAATAATGCAGTAACTGTTAATTCAATTCCAACAGACTCTTAGCATCGCTACGAGTGAGAAAGCCTCACCACAGTCAACTCCTTGAACTTGTCGGAAATCATCTTAACGACAAGTCGAGCTTTCTTAATGGTGACACTTACCATCATTGTCCGTCTTCCTTTTAAAATCCATCTATGCTCAACAACCTTACGACCATCAAGTAGTTCTTCCAAAGTCTACACTTTGTATTCATACATGGATCCTCTCTCGGATTTTATGGCCTCTCGCCATTTGTTGGAATCCGGGCCCACCATTGCTTCTCCATAGCTCGTAGGTTCATTGTTGTCTAGCAACATGACCTCCAAGACAGGATTATGTACCACTGTGGAGTAATACGTATCTTTGTCGACCTATGAGTTTCGGTAGTGACTTGATCTGAAGTTTCATGATCACTATCATAAGCTTCTACTTCAATTGGTGTAGGTGCCACAGGAACAACTTCCTGTGCCCTGCTACACACTAGTTGAAGTGATGGTTCAGTAACCTCATCAAGTCTCCACCATCCTCCCACTCAATTCTTTTGAGAGAAACTTTTCCTCGAGAATGGACCCGTTTCTAGAAACAATCCTTTTGCTTTCGGATCTGAAATAGGAGGTATACCCAACTATTTTGGGTGCCCTATGAAGATGTATTTATCCGCTTTGGGTTCGAGCTCATCAGGATGAAACTTTTTCATATAAGTGTCGCAGCCCCAAACTTTCAAGAAACAACAGCTTAGGTTTCTCTAAACCATAGTTCATGCGGTGTCATCTCAACGGAATTATGTGGTGCCCTATTAAAGTGAATGTGGTTGTCTCTAATGCCTAACCCATGAATGATAGTGGTAATTCGATAAGAGACATCATGGTACGCACCATATCCAATAGGGTGCAACTATGATGTTCGGACACACCATCACACTATGGTGTTCCAGGCGGTATTAATTGTGAAACAATTTCCACAATGTCTTTATTGCATGCCAAAGCTCGTAACTCAGATATCTCTATGATCATATCATAGACATTTTATCCTCTTGTCATGATGATCTTCAACTTCACTCTGAAATTACTTGAACCATTCAATAATTCAGACTTGTGTCTCATCAAGTAAATATACTCAACATCTACTCAAATCATCTGTGAAGTAAGAACATAACAATATTCACTGCATGCCTCAGCACTCATTGGACTGCACACATCAAAATGTGTTACTTCCAACAAGTTGCTATCTTGTTCCATCTTACTGAAAACGAGGCTTTTCAGTCATCTTGCCCATGTGGTATGATTTGCATATCTCAAGTGATTCAAAATCAAGTGAGTCCAAATGATCCATCTGCATGGAGTTTCTTCATGCGTATACACCAATAGACATGGTTCGCATGTCTCAAACTTTTCAAAAACGAGTGAGTCCAAAGATCCATCAACATGGAGCTTCTTCATGCGTTTTATACCAATATGACTTACATGGCAGTGCCACAAGTAAGTGGTACTATCATTACTATCTTATATCTTTTGGCATGAAAATGTGTATCACTACGATCGAGATTCAATAAACCATTCTTTTAGGTGCAAGACCATTGAAGGTATTATTCAAATAAATAGAGTAACCATTATTCTCCTTAAATGAATAACCGTATTGCGATAGACATAATCCAATCATGTCTATGCTCAACGCAAACACCAAATAACAATTATTTAGGTTTAACACCAATCTCGATGGTAGAGGGAGCGTGCGATGTTTGATCACATCAACCTTGGAAATACTTCCAACACATACCGTCACCTCGCCTTTAGCTAGTCTCCGTTTATTCGTAACTTTTATTTCGAGTTACTAACACTTAGCAACCGAACCGGTATCTTATATCCTGGTGCTACTAGGAGTACTAGTAAAGTACACATTAACATAATGTATATCCAATATACTTCTATCGACCTTGCCAGCCTTCTTATCTACCAAGTATCTAGGGTAATTCTTCTCAAGTGGCTGTTCTCCTCATTACAGAAGCACTTAGTCTCGGATTTGGGTTCAACCCTGGGTTTCTTCACTGGAGCAGCAACTGATTTGCCGTTTCATGAAGTACCCCTTCTTGCCCTTGCCCTTCTTTAAACTAGTGGTTTCACTAACCATCAACAATTGATGCTCCTTCTTGATTTCTACATTCACGGTGTTGAACATTGCGAATAGCTCAAGGATCATCATATCTATCCCTGTTATGTTATAGTTCATCACGAAGCTCTAGTAGCTTGGTGGCAATGTCTTTGGAGAAACATCACTATCTCATCTGGAAGATTAACTCCCACTCAATTCAAGTGATTGTTGTACCCAGACAATCTGAGTATAAGCTCAACGATTGAGATCTTCTCCCTTAGTTTGTAGGCTAGAAAACTCGTCGGAGGTCTCATACCTCTTGACGTGGGCACGAGCCTGAAATCCCAATTTCAGCCCTCAGAACATCTCATATGTTCCGCGACGTTTCAAAAAATGTCTTTGGTGCCTCAATTCTAAACCGTTTAACATTACCGAACTATCATGTAGTCATCAAAACGAGTATGTCAGATGTTCGCAACATCCACAGACCACGTTCGAGGTCCAGCACACCGAGCGGTGCATTAAGGACATAAGCCTTCTACTGTCCGCATAATTGCTACTGTCAACTTTCAACTATATTTTCTCTAGGAACATATCTAAAACAATAGAACTAAAGCGCGAGCTATGACATAATTTGCAAAGGGCTTTTGACTATGTTCAGGATAATTAAGTTCATCTAAGTGATTACATGATCCGAGTCAACTAGGCCGTGTCCGATCATCACGTGAGACGGACTAGTCATCATCGGTGAACATCTTCATGTTGATCGTATCTACCATACGACTCATGCTCGACCTTTCGGTCTCTTGTGTTCCAAGGCCATGTCTGTACATGCTAGGCTCATCAAGTCAACCTAAGTGTTTCGCGTGTGTAAATCTGGCTTACACCCGTTGTATGTGAACGTTAGAATCTACCACACCCGATCATCACGTGGTTCCTCGAAACGACGAACTTTCGCAATGGTGCACAGTTAGGGGGAACACTTTCTTGAAATTTTAATGAGGGATCATCTTATTTACTACCGTCATTCTAAGCAAATAAGATGCATAAACATGATAAACATCACGTGCAATCAAAAAGTGACATGATATGGCCAATAACATTTTGCTCCTTTTGATCTCCATCTTCGGGGCTCCACTATCATCATCGTCACCGGCATGACACCATGATCTCCATCATCATGACCTCCATCACCGCGTCTTCATGAAGTTGTCTCGCCAACTATTACTTCTACTACTATGGCTACCGGTTAGCAATAAAGTAAAGTATTTACATGGCATACAATAAATTAAGACAACTCCTATGGCTCCTGCCAGTTGTCATACTCATCGACATGCAAGTCGTGATTCCTATTACAAGAACATGATCAATCTCATACATCACATATTATTCATCAAGTTCTTCTTGGCCATATCACATCACATAGCATACCCTGCAAAAACAAGTTAGACGTCCTCTAATTGTTGTTTGCATGTTTTACGTGGCTGCTATGGGTTTCTAGCAAGAACGTTTCTTACCTACGCAAAAAGCCACAACGTGATATGCCAATTGCTATTTACCCTTCATAAGGACCCTTTTCATCGAATCTGATCCGACTAAAGTGGGAGAGACTGGCACCCGCTAGCCACCTTATGCAACAAGTGCATGTCAATCGGTGGAACCGGTCTCACGTAAGTGTACGTGTAAGGTCGGTCCGGGCCGCTTCATCCCACAATACCGTCCAAACAAGATTGGACTAGTAACGGTAAGCATATTGAACAAAATCAACGCCCACAACTACTTTGAGTTCTACTCATGCAAAGAATCTACACAATAAACCTGGCTCATGATGCCACTGTTGGGGAACGTAGCAGAAATTCAAAATTTTCCTATGAGTCACCAAGATCTATCTATGGAGAAACTAGCAACAAGAGAGAGGAGAGTGCATCTACATACCCTTGTAGATCGCTAAGCGGAAGCGTTCAAGAGAACGGGGTTGAAGGAGTCGTACTCGTCGCCACGTTCAACACACGTACATCCCGGTGACGTCTCCCACGCCTTGATCGAGCAAGGAGAGAGGGAGAGGTTGAGGAAGACTCCGTCCAGCAGCAGCACAACGGCGTGGTGGTGGTGGAGGAGCGTGGCAATCCTGCAGGGCTTTGCCAAGCACCGCGGGAGAGGAGGAGGACTTGGGAGAGGGGGAGGGCTGCGCCAGAACTTGGGTGCGGCTGCCCTCCCACCCCCACATATATATAGGGGCAAGGGAGAGGGGGGCCGGCCCCCTCAGATCCAATCTGAGGAGGGGGCGGCGGCCAGGGGGGTTGCCTTGCCCCCAAGGCAAGGGGGCGCCCCCCCTTTAGGGTTCCCCCAAAGCCCTAGGCACCTTGGGCCCTGGTGGGGGGGCGCACCAGCCCACCTGGGGAAGGTCCCCTCCCACACTTGGCCCATGCAGCCCTCTGGGGCCAGTGGCCCTACCTAGTGGACCCCCGGGACCCTCCCGGTGGTCCCGGTACGTTACCGATAGCACCCAAAACTTTTTCGGTGACCAAAACAGGACTTCCTATATATAAATCTTTACCTCCGGACCATTCCAGAACTCCTCGTGACATCTGGAACTCATCCGTTACTCCGAACAACATTCGGTAACCACATACAAACTTCCTTTATAACCCTAGCGTCATCGAACCTTAAGTGTGTAGACCCTACGGGTTCGGGAACCATGCAGACATGACCGAGACGTTCTCCGGTAAATAACCAACAGCGGGATCTGGATACCCGTATTGGCTCCCACATGTTCCACGATGATCTCATCGGATGAACCACGATGTCAAGGACTCAATCGATCTCGTATACAATTCCCTTTGTCTAGCGGTATTGTACTTGCCCGAGATTCGATCGTCGGTATGCCGATACCTTGTTCAATCTCGTTACCGACAAGTCTCTTTACTCGTTCCGTAACACATCATCCCGTGATCAACCCCTTGGTCACATTGTGCACATTATGATGATGTCCTACCGAGTGGGCCTAGAGATACCTCTCCGTTACACGGAGTGACAAATCCCAGTCTCGATTCGTGCCAACCCAACAGACACTTTCGGAGATACCCGTAGTGCACCTTTATAGCCACCCAGTTACGTTGTGACGTTTGGTACACCCAAAGCATTCCTACGGTATCCGGGAGTTGCACAATCTCATGGTCTAAGGAAATGATACTTTACATTAGAAAAGCTTTAGCATACGAACTACATGATCTTTGTGCTAGGCTTAGGATTGGGTCTTGTCCATCACATCATTCTCCTAATGATGTGATCCCGTTATCAACGACATCCAATGTCCATGGTCAGGAAATCGTAACCATCTATTGATCAACGAGCTAGTCAACTAGAGGCTTACTAGGGACATGGTGTTGTCTATGTACCCACACATGTATCTGAGTTTCCTATCAATACAATTATAGCATGGATAATAAATGATTATCATGAACAAGGAAATATAATAATAATAACTAATTTATTATTGCCTCTAGGGCATATTTCCAACAAGGGTATGTACCAGTAGCTATGTGTTTGATCTCTCTCTCTCTCTCTCGTGTTCTTGATTTGGCATGATCTTGATCGATGTATCGCAAGCTTTGCTATTATTGTTGGATCCTATGATGTTTCTCCTCCTCTATTCTCTTGTAATGGATTGAGTTTTCCCTTTGAAGTTATCTTGTTGGATTGAGTCTTCAAGGATTTGAGAACACTTGATGTATGTCTTACATGTGCTTATCTGTGGTGACAATGGGATATTCATGTGATCTACTTGATGTATGTTTTGGTGATCAACTTGCGGGTTCCGTGACCTCCTGAACTTATGCATAGGGGTTGGCACACGTTTTCGTCTTGACTCTTTGGTAGAAACTTTGGGGCACTCTTTGAAGTACTCTATGTTGGTTGAATAGATGAATCTAAGATTGTGTGATGCATATCGTATAATGGTGCCCACGGATACTTGAGGTGACGCTGGAGTATCTAGGTGACATTAGGGTTTTGATTGATTTGTATCTTAAGGTGTTATTCTTGTACAAACTCTATGATAGATCGAAAGGAAAGAATAGCTTTGTGTTATTTTACTACGGACTCTTGAATAGATCGATTAGAAAGAATAACTTTGAGGTGGTTTTGTACCCTACAATAATCTCTTCGTTTGCTCTCCGCTATTAGTGACTTCGGAGTGACTCTTTGTTTCATGTTGAGGGATAGTTATATGATCCAGTTATGTTATTATTATTGAGAGAACTTGCACTAGTGAAAGTATGAACCTTAGGCCTTGTTTCCTAGCATTGCAATTCCGGCCTTTTCACAGGAAAGGATGTCTCACGATCTCGAACCTTATCTGCATTACTTCCTTTATCATTGCTTAATAAGGCACTCTTCCCCAATATTCTCTCAGCATTCTCACTACAAAAAAATACACTTCCATGATGATACGTGTTTGTCACAGTAGGTCGCGTTTTTTGTCATGCATGTACATCCACGATGATTTTATGATAGAATCAAGATAGTCATACATGTGCTGTCGTAGAAGTGTGCCATGACATTACCAAAATTATCATCACGGAAGTGTCCACTTCCATGACGATAAATCGCGTGTCACAGAAGTGCTTTCTTCAAGGGTGACCGACACGTGGCATCCACCGTAATGGAACACTGTTAAGCTATCGGGTCGGGTTTTGGATCTGATAACAAGTTAACAGCCCCGACCAATGGGGATTTTTCACATGTAAAATCATCATTAGCTGGAGGAAACACGTGTCGGCTCATCGTTGGGACAGATGTCATCCACTCATTGGACAGAAGGCGCCTATGATACGTCGACACGTGGCACGGCCCAATAGAGGCCCATTCCTGTGAAAAGGCCGACCCGTTTGACTTGGTCATAAGATGGCAGGCCGGCCCATGTAAAGCCTGTTAACGGCCTGTTCGCATATAGCCCATTTACAACCCGCTAACCCAAGGCCCATTACACCCTATCCGAATTAGGCCCAGTAGCGTCATCTGGGCCATCCAATATGATTCCAGCCCGTTTTCACTTCTGGCCCATGTATGGCCCATGACGTCTTTCGGCCCATATGAGGCCCTATGTAACTCTTGGCCTATTAACGACCCGTGGTGAAACTGGCCCGTAATGAACAGTGCATCACTTTACACCCATTAACGGCCCGTGGTGAAACTGGCCCGTAATGAACAGTGTATCACTTTATACCCATTAACGGCCCGTTATTCTGTTGGGCTGTTTCCAGCCCATGTTATCTTTCAGCCTTCTCAGAGCCCATTTATTCTTGGGCTCATTTCCAGCATTCGTTTACTTACGGCCCGTTACTGTCATTTTCTGCTTGTGGGCCAAATTCAGCCCATGGTTACAGTCGGACCGTTTGTGGGCCGTTAATACGTTGGGCCGTTTTCATAGCGTCATCAAATACGACCTATTAACGATGGCCCGTTATGGTCGGCCCATGAACGGACGATTCCAACTCTAGCCCATTTACGACCATATTGCGGCCTGTTATTGGCCCATGTTTGGCCAATCGATCATACTGCCCGTATAAGGCCCATTGATGATACGACCCGTAAAAGGCCCATTGTTTCTACGGCCCGTAGAAGGCCCACTGTTTCTACGGCCCGTAGAAGGCCCACTGTTTCTACGGCCCATAGAAGGCCCACTGTTTCTACGGCCCGTAGGAGGCCCAGTGTCACTACAGTAAATATTAGCCCATGGTTATTGTGGCCTAGTTTTAAAATATAGGTTATTGCAGCCACTAGCAAACCGCGGAAAAAGAACTGCTATGACTACAAGCAAACAAATAAACAAGACAACAAGGAAATAAATAAGCAAGCAACTTACGCTAGGCTATCACGGCTATCACACATATTACATCCACTGGGCATCAAAGTTCGCCACCGGTGCAAATAAACGCGCCGACAAAAGAATATACAAAACTGAGAGCACTTCAGAAGGCACTAGGCCTGGCCAGGTCGGCCCCCCAAATAGTTGAAGAAGCTGAGTAGACCTCAATTGTGTCAATGATAGATGCATCAACACTAGATTTAAGGCATGATGGTGCGCATGGCAGTCCTCTGACATCTTCATTGCATCTTTGACTTCAAGTCAGCGCTGAGCTGAAGCAAGCCTTTTCGCTTTAAGTTGAGACTGAAGAAGTCGAACTAATTGAGGCAGCGACTGCACAGAGGTTTGTCTCACACCTGCTGGTGAGTAGCTTCAACTCACTGTCTTCATCAAGACAGGACCTTGGGGTCATCTCGCTGTCCTCAAGATGGCTTGGCTCACTATCTTCCCTAAAGTTCTGCCTGGCGTAAGAGATACAACTCTGAAAGAGAAACAAGGAGACACGTAACATGTTTCACAATTATATAAGCAAATAAATGGATCTGTTCTGCATAAGGAACATGTTTTTACAACTACAATTTGAAACTGGTAGTTGTTGCAAACATCCAATCAGATGTAAACAGCAAAGCAAACAACAGTGGAGGAAATGATGCCTATCCAAATCTATACTAGAACAAAGTTTGAAGGCTTGAGAAGGATGAACTTACATTACATGTTAACACGGGCTGGACAAAGCCCTTCTCCATGTTGATGGAAGGATAATTCAATAAATTCCCCAAAGAAAATTCTTTATAAGCGTTGCCATTATTCTACATTTTGCAAAGAGTAAATATAGATCAAATAATATTGGAAGAAACAGAGGATAATGAAGCTCAGGTGCAGACTGATGATACATAATCAAATAGCAATTAATTAAGTACAGCGTTACAAGGCAAAAGGGAGAGAGGTACTGACAAGAGCAATGCAGAGCCCATTATTGTTTTGAGATTGTATGATCCTTTGAGCAAGGAGATTCATCTGAAATTAGTTTTCATACAAGAGAGAAGGTAAGGCACAAGCAGAAATTTAGGAGTTCAAATTTTGAATTGATATCATAGACAGTACCTGACGCTGGGCTCCCAGCAGTTCTAATAGGGGTTTGGCCACTGGAGTAGGGGTAAAGTGTGGTACAGTTGGGCCTGTGTTTTCTGTGGCTGCTGATCTATCTGATTTAACAGGTATCACTACCTTTTCCAAATACCTAGTTTGTACTCCTTGAGGATCTGCACTCACCCTCTTCCTTTTGGACATCTATTACGAAAGAACAACATTTGACTGGAAAAACATAGTGTGACGACACATGGAATAGGTACAGAAAATGGATAGGTATGGCATATACTCATATATGATGCTTAAACTAAGCAGATGGTGTAACAAAGTAGAAGTAATGCAAGAGGTCAGATGCAAAATATGTGCGACCAATACAACTTTGCAAAGTTAGAGCAAGCACCTTGATGGGTGAATAAGATAGGCCATCCTCCACCATGCCAAGTTTGTTAGCCAGTGGATCGTTCCGCAATATTCCTCTCGTGCGCCCATTCTCATATTCATTTTGATAATGTTCAATATCTGACATGCATGAAAACATAAAAACAAGTGAGATTTTCTTTGTAATGCAGAAGTGATTCTAATCCAATACTGCCTCCCTGTAAACCCCTTTGTGCTATCTCTGCAATTCTTTTAAAAGATGCCATGCATGCTGTAATTTGTTGTGTGCATTAATATAATGTGGCCTACTACTCAAAATATGAGAGCTCCAGAAGTGATGACACTTCGCAGATGACAGCTTCAACATATAGTAAAGAAGAACAAGTCGACCTGACCTGACAGATTCAAAATATACTAAGGGAGAACAACTCGACCTGACCAGTCGACCGCAAGAGAAGAGTATCATCTTAAAGAAGAGCAGAAGAGCAAGCAGATTGAAGATATTACAAGTCTTTCAATACAATGTCGGTTGGCCACCCATGATGAACCAGAGCGCACAGAGAAATACTATTCTTTCCGGTCTCTCCATATGTGGCTCACATGCATTTCGAAACTAAAGTAGGAACATTTAGCTAACCAATTAAACATCTCTCAGTTTTACTAATATCAGCAATAATATCAGATATGAATTTGTACAACTAAGCTTGTTTAGCTCGATGGGTGGAGCAGTGCTATTACGACACGAACCACGTAGGCTGATTGTGGTCATCATAAAATGGGGAAAACATAAGCATGATGAGTACAGTGTTGACCGTGGCAGTGGGATGGCAGATCTGAAGCTGCAAACCGCGCAAAGGGTAGTTAGCAACCGATGTTTGCTTTGAAATAACAACTAAGATTTGGTATGGACAAGAAAGTACGGTCAACAAGTGACAAAGAAATGCAATTATGCTGTCTCTCTATATGTCGCGACATGCATTTGGAAACTCAAGTGGGACCTTTAGCTAACCAATTAAATGTGTCGGTTAACTAATATCAGTATCATATCACAATCATATTTGAACAACTAAGCTTTCGAATTCTGAGTGTTGTGTTGTTTAGCTTGAAGGGTGGAGTAATGCTAGTACGACAGAAAGCACCTACGCAGATCATAGTAGAGTAGATAAAAGGGGAAAACCCTAAGCATCAAGAGAAAAATCAGGAAAGTGGAACTAGCTGGACCAGTGGGTGGCGCACATGCTTTTCGAAACGAATATAGGAACATTAGGTGACCAATTAAAATTCTCTGTTTTAGTGATATGAGCATCATATCAGATTCGTATTTCAACACGTAAGCTTTGGGTTGAGGTCTTGAGGAGCAGTGCTAGCACGACACGAAGCACCTACGATGATGGTAGTGAATATAAAGGGGGGAAACCATAAGCTTTACGAGTATAGTGCCCGTGCCATGGCGGATCTGAAGGTGCAAACCGGACAAAGCTACTTCGCAACCAATGTTTGCTTTCAACTAGCCACTACGATTTGGTACGGACAAGAAAAGTACAGTAAACAAATTACGATCTATTTTCCGGGTGAGATCAATAACTTAAGCACATATGGAAGAGTACCACATCTCTTGCGATGCCGTGTAGGCCTATGCTGATACATTGAGGGTGCTGCGGGTGCGATGGCTGTCGACGGCAGGGAAGAAGACTTTAGACGATAGACGGCCGGGTCGGGGGATATATCCTGTTGCCGTGGACGAGGCGGTCGTAGGAGCGGCAACGGCAAGGTGGACAACAACGCCGATGAAGCAAGAGGAGGCGATGAAAGGATCCTGGTCCAGCGCCGTGGATGAGAGACATCCATCTCTTGCAGTGGACGACGGGGTAGGGGTAGCGGCTCCGGCAAGGTGGAGGATGGGGTGGCAGACGGAGGAGGCTGGCCGCAGTGCGGAGGTTGTCGTGCTGCTGATGGTGTATGAATGGGGAAATGGGGGGGGGGAGGGGGATCTCAAACTTTGGGACGCGCTTCTCTGAAATGGGGGAAAGTTACGAACTTATCCCCCATTTAAAATTTCGAACATCGCGTCGGTTGGGGATAGGACGGTAATCTCGCATCTCCCAAATATTTGCCGGTAACTATTTCGGGTGAGGAGAGGGTGTTTTGCCGCCCACGGTTGGCACCCACGGTGTATGAACGGGGCTGACAGGTAGGGCGGTTGTGTCATGTCTGATGTTAGTTACACATCTGCCCCTATTTAAAATATTAGCCTACATCGATTTTGGACAAGGAGAGTTTGTTTTGCCGCCCACCGTGTATGAATGGGGAAATGGAGGAAGAGACACATGTCTTTCGGACGAGCTTGAATCAAATGTGTTTTGCCGCCCATGTTTGGCACCCATCGTGTCTGAATGGGCTCAGAGGCCGTCGTGTCACGTCTGATTGAAGTTACTAGTCTACCCCTATCGACATCAGCATAAATCAGGTTGATAAGGATGTCAAGTGTCAGGGGTAGACAGTAATTTCCATCTTGCAAACACTTGCTTCGGGCAGCCCACAAATTATAGTGGGTATTTAGCCGCTTCGTTCAAAACTTGGGAGAATTAGCATTCACGTTTGCCCTGGGCCCTGGCAAACTAAATTCAAATCCAATTTGTATTCGATTACGAATATCCATAGATAATTATACGTTTTGTTTTTTATTTCTTCAAAACCACAACAAAGATTTATTCCACCTTTATATAAGATTATGATTTAGAAATGCCGTGATCTTCGAATTCAGTAGGTTGGATACACTCTGAGTCAAACAGTTATTTCATCCAATACAATATGCTCACACGAAAAATAGTTCACCTTATGTCAATCATACAAGTACCGAGGATTGCCTCGCCTAAAAAATCTGGATCATTACAACACATGGACAACATAGGGGGTCTTGCAACATAATCCATTCAGAGACATGACACAACATGCAAGTACAATAATCTAATGACAATTTCAACTGGTATCTAAAGAAGAACCGGGATTACCTTGGGCTTCAGATAGTAGAAATAGCAGGACCTCCTCCATCTTCAAATGCACCATTCTTACTTCCTCCAATTCTTGGGTTGTTTGCATAATGCGTGCTGCTAATTCCGTAATTTCCAGCCTCAGGATAAAGATTACCTCATTCATGGCAGCCACACCATCTCTTTCTGCCTCTAGTAGAGCCTCAAGCACTATAATATCTGTGCTCGGACTGCTCTCCGGCGGTGTTGCCTCTGAACTGCTACCATCTGGTAACATGGATGGCGCACTGCTTCCACAAATAGATTATGGGGTTGTACATTGTGTCCTAGTGTGAACGGCATCCTGAAAGGTTTCCGCTAGACATAAGTAAGAGATAGTTATTGTATGATCCAGGCAGTAAGCTTACATGGTAAACGACGGACGAATTATTGCCGAGCATGGCAAACTATATTTAAATGGTTAGAAGCAGCATCAGACGAAAAGAAATTAAAATGGTAAGATGAAACTAGGGATGTAAGTGGCAAATAAACGACATCCGCCAGTCCCATCTAGTTAGTTTTTGCTACCTCCCTAGTTCATTTTCCTCAAAAAACAAAAACTCTTTTGAACTATCATACCACTACTGGACTTTAATTAGGATTAAACAGGACCCAGTTGACATCCCTAGCTAAAGGGAGTGTACTACCGCTATATTTAAGTTGCCAAGGCATCTAAGCAGTTGAAATAATGTGAGAAAGCACTTAACAGTGTGGCCTCATATAAACTACAAAGACAGTCTTGTGATGAAGTTGAGAGGAAAAGTTAAGGACTCAAATGAAATAGGCATGCATTTCTTTACGATAGTGCAACAGGCACTGCTGACGTATTGGCCAACTCAGGTATAGCGTAACAACAAACAAGCATTCGAATCAAGCAATACAGCAAAGCAGACAACTGAACTATTTGTAATTCGGTAGGATTACAGGTTGAGGGCACAAGCCAAGAAAGCAGCCCACTCGCATTACATTTCACATGTACTAAAACACACTGGCTTACCATATGTTGCTGTGAAGCCTCGCTGCTGTTGCAATGTTCTTTGAAGATATCATTAGCATCCCTGGTTGCAAATCTAGTTGTTGTAGTTTATTCTGCACCCTCTATTTAGGTAAAATTAATTTTAATCGCATGCACTGGTCCAAATTGATCATCAATGGTTCATCTAAACTAATGAAAGAAGGGTGTGTGCATACACGACAATATATCTGCTTCCCTATATTTTTATGCTTGTTCGAGGTGCCAGCCCCAAAAGAACAAATATTTTGCTTGATGGGGTTGGCAGCTCCATAATTAATAGAAGCATCAAATTAGTCATGCAACTTGGGAAGATCAAGAACACACAAACAAGTAATGAACAGAGCCTCGGAGCAGTGATGTAATAGCTATCATCAGAAAATGTAGGGTAAAATGAACAAAAAGCAGCGGAACCACATGCTAGTTTGCTGATGTGTAATTAAGCATAGAGAACATTAAGCAGTCTGATGGAACCAACAGGTGGCATCAGAACAAAACTAAAGCATATTAACTATATGTGCACTGGTATGTAATTTAGCACATGTAACATGTTCACTGCCAGAAGTATGCCCCTACAGGTGCAAGCAAAATAACGCGTCTCATGAAAAACTGAATGATGCCCTGAAGAAATTTAAAGGTGCGGTGCTTATGCTAGGAAAGTAAACGTAGGCGCCGACCGTTGGATAATAGTACCTGATTCTCGGCGGCGTATGGGTATCTTGTCATACTTGATAGCTAAGGATCGTCGATGGTGCTCGTCTTGCGATTGAGTTTGGGCCGGCTATCGCCGTCGCTGAAGCGGCTCCAGTGCTACGGTTGCGGCGCCTGTCGACATACAAGAAAGCTTATCTGTGGTAAGTGAACAGTTGCACGATAAAGAGAAAAAAATGAAGGAATACAAATCGAAATAACCTGATGAGGCTGCAGCGTCGGTAAGGCAGGGCCGGTGGAGTTGAATATGGTGTCCGTGGAGCGGGTTCGGTGCAGTGGACGAAGGCTTCAGCGGGCGCGTTGTACAGTGCTTTCGGTGATGTGGATCTGTTGCGGCTGACGAGGGCTTGTATGAAGGGCCAGCGAAGGGGCGGACGAGGGAGTCAGTGAAGGGCCTATGCTGTGGTGGACGAGGGCGCCGGTTAAGCAGATCCGGTGCGGTGGACCATGATGGTGGTCAAGGTGATCTGGAGCGGTGGACAAGCCAGTCGCTGAAGCGGTTCCGGTGAAGTGGTGAGTTGGCAGTTGGGGGTTCCAAGGTGCGGAAGGTAGATCCAGCGGGGTGTGAGGTCCACCATTGCGGCGGAGGACTAGATTCGGCGGCTTGCCGTGGTTGGGGGGGTCGGGGAGGGAAAGGGAAGGGGCTCCGGGGAAGAATGTTGGGGCAAAGAGCGGAAAACAATGGAGTTACCAAAGCAGCCCTTTTCCGTTCATGTGGCAGGGGTAAAACAGGAATATCGCAGGGCTAAACTTTCGCGCACATGATATTTCGATGTGAGCGGGAAGTTTGAAAGCTTTTGGCGCCTAAAATTATAAGTATTCTGCTCTCGTACGACCGACTATTTTTTATGGTCGACTATGATATCATGGCCGACAATTTGTTTGTTTTGCACGCAAAAAAAATGTGCAAGTTTTGAAAATCAATGTCTCCAACTCGAAACTTAGATTGTCCATTCAATTCAAATATGGATCATTGAGCTACTACAAGCAAATACCATCATACGGTCCAATTCAAATGAAATTCCAAATGTGTTTATCCTAAATATGATGACAAAAGCAAAAATGTGCATGTGTATGAATAAAGTGGATGATTATAAAGTTTGAACATGCCCGTATGTGTATATCTCTAGGTTTGATATATGAATTTGAAATCACGAAATCTTGGCTTAAAAAATGTACCTCCATTTAAATGAATTACAAAATCTAATGATGGAGTTGAATTCCAAAATTCCAATCTTAGGTTTGTAATTCTGGTACATCAAGGTATATCACGCATGTTCAAAAGTATCGTTATCTCATAGTACAAACTGTGAAACAAATTGATCAACCATGAGTGCACAATATCTCAATTACGCTAAAGTCCCTCAAATATAGACACCTCACTCTTTATCTGAAGTCAACCCCCCCCACCACACACACACACACACACACACACATAGAGAAGTCGTTCTCTCCCCCAAACACCAACACACGAGCACATTAACACCCCTCTCTTTTCTAAAGTCCGGACCCCAACATAGGTCTCTATCACTTTGTCTCTCGGGCATGCACACATCTCTTCCCTCACTCTCTAGGTCTCCCACTATCTCTCTTACCCAAGCACACGCACTATGTAGAGTGTATATTTCCCATACACACAAAATGTCACCCCCAAACGTCTATCTCCCTAGTTATGTGGTTCTCGCGCACTCACCTCACACACCATCCCCACTGCAAACAAGCACACTTTGTCTCCTTGTGCACCACTCTCCTCTTTCTATCTCTCCCACATGCGAACCCGCCCCAGCTCCTTCCATGCATACATATATGTCGTGACTCTTTGCATAGCTCCCTAATGTATAATCGTTCTCAATTTCCCACATTTTTCTCTACACCATCTATTCTAGATCTCTCATGAAGTCCTTATCACACACACGATGACTCGCTTCCCTTGTGTCTCCGTTCATAGGCCAATTTCGGACAACATCAACATTGTCTCCCTATCTATACGCTATTTATGGACACAAACGACCCCTCTCGCCCCCTCTCTTCCTCTCTATCTCTCTCCGTCGCTAGCTCTCTCTTTCTCTCGCTCTCACACCCCTCTCCCACACACACACTCGATGTCACTTCCAAATAGTCTGCTCCCCCCGCCCACACCCGTGCTATCCCGCTACTACACATGTCACACCATTCCCCCTTCCCTTATACTAGGTTTACATCATTAGTGGTCTCTCTAATCCACATACACTCTCTCCCTCTCACACACTGTAGGACCTTGAAGTATGTCTATAGGGGGGTGATTAGACTACTTGACCAATAAAAACATAACCTTTTCCCAATTTTAGAGTTTGGCAGATTTTAGCTATTTTAGGACAAGTCAAGCAATCATCACACAATTCAAGCAAGCATGCAAAGAGTGTATAGGCAGCGGAAATTAAAGCATGCAACTTGCAAGAAAGTAAAGGGAAGGGTTTGGAGGATTCAAATGCAATTGGAGACACGGATGTTTTTGGCGTGGTTCCGATAGGTGGTGCTATCGTGCATCCACGTTGATGGAGACTTCAACCCACGAAGGGAAACGGCTGCGCGAGTCCACGGAGGGCTCCACCCACGAAGGGTCCACGAAGAAGCAACCTTGTCTATCCCACCATGGCCGTCGCCCACGAAGGACTTGCCTCACTAGCGGTAGATCTTCACGAAGTAGGCGATCTCCTTGCCCTTACAAACTCCTTGGTTCAACTCCACAATCTTGTCGGAGGCTCCCAAGTGACACCTAGCCAATCTAGGAGACACCACTCTCCAAGAAGTAACAAATGGTGCGTTGATGATGAACTCCTTGCTCTTGTGCTTTAAATGATAGTCTCCCCAACACTCAACTCTCTCTCATAGGATTTGGATCTAGTGGAAAGAGGGTTTGAGTGGAAAGCAACTTGGGGAAGGCTAGAGATCAAGATTCATATGGTACGAATGGAATATCTTCGCCTCAACACATGAGTAGGTGGTTCTCTCTCAGAAATGGTAAGTTGGAAGTGTAGGTTTAGTCTAATGGCTCTCTCCACGAATGAAGAGGAGGTGGAGGGGTATATATAGGCTCCACACAAAATCTAACTATTACACACAATTTATCAAACTCGGTGGGACCGAATCGTTAAACTCGGTCGGACCGATTTAGTAAACCTAGTGACCGTTAGTGATTTTCGGTGGGACTGACATGCATCTCGGTGAGGCCGATTCGGTTAGGGTTAGGGCATAACGTAATGTCGGTAAGACCGATTACGCAAACTCGGTAGGACCGATTTGGTAATAAGCTTTCCAGAGAGTTGGTCAGGTAAACTCGGTGGGACCGATTTGCTCTTTTTGGTGAGACCGAAATGTTACAAAAAGGAAATAGAGAGTTTACATTGCAATCTCGGTGGGACCGATCGCTCACTTCGGTTAGACCGAAATGTTACAAAGGGAAACAGAGAGATTGCAACCCCATCTCAGTGAGACCGAGATCCCTATCGGTAAGACCGATTTGCTTAGGGTTTGTGGCTGTGGCTATGACTTTTGGAATCGGTGGCGCCGGATAGAAAGAATCGGTGTGACCGATTTTGGCTTTAGGTTTAGGTCATTTGTGGATGTGGGAAAGTAGTTGAGGGTTTTTGGAGCATATCACTAAGCACATGAAGCAAGAGGCTCATTAAGCAACACCTCATCCCTTCTTGATAGTATTGGATTTTCCTACAGACTCAATGTGCTCTTGGATCACTAAAATGTAAAATGAAGAGTCTTGAGCTTTTGAGCTTGAGCCAATCCTTTGTCCTTAGTATTTTGAGGGATCCACTTTCATCATCCATGCCATGCCATTCATTGAGCTTTCCTGAAATAATAGTCTTGTAATAGCATTAGCTCAATGAGCTATATGTTGTTATGAATTACCAAAACCACTTAGGGATAGTTGCACTTTCAATCTCCCCCTTTTTGGTAATTGATGACAACATATAGATCAAAGCTTCGACAAATGATAATAAAATTTAAATGACATCGTCGCTTTGAGAAGTATGTGATAAGCAAGAGCTCCCCCTAAATTTGTGCATAGTTTTAGATTTTCTTTGGACTGCAAATGCACAATGAATTAGGCTCATGGGTTAGTCTTCCATGTCACATACATCTTGGTGGAGCGCTCAAAATAATAAACAATGAATACATGCACTCATCACCAAGCATAGTGAGTGATCACATAAGATAGATAGGATAATATCAAGCATGCATAAGTGTAGCTTATGATCAAAAACATGATCATCAATGTCTCACAAGCATAATATCTCAACCAAAAGCAAACAAAGATTGAAAAACCACCAAATAAAGCAAGAGAGAACAAAAGCAACACTCTCTCTCTTGAAGCCTATGATCTATACATTTTTCTCCCCCTTTGGCAACAAGTTACCAAAAAGTTCATAGAAAATGCATAGTGCTAGATCGACTCTCAGGCTTGATCTGCTGGTGGTGGTGTAGAGATGGCTCCTTGGATGAAGGCTTCAGTTGAAGTGGATGGAGCTGGAGGAGTTGGTGCTAGAGCTGGTTGCACTGGAACTATAGGGGCAGTGGCTGGTGCTGAAGTTGTTGCTCTAGTGTCTGTCACTGGCACTGCAACTGACCTCTGGGCTCTGGGCACTCTGGCAAACACATTGGTGGTAGTCTTGCCCTTCCTCTCAGTTACCTTGACATCTAGATCATAGAATTTTTGTTCCATGATTCTTTCCAGGCTCTCCTGGTTTTGAGTTAGGGTGGCCAACCCCTTCTCAATCCTTAGAGATGATGCTATCAAGTAACCAAGCTGCTCCTGTTTGGTTTTCAAGAAATATACAGATGCCTCCTCTTGAGTTGGCATCTTGGCAACCTTCTCCCTCTTTGCCTTCTCCTTCTTCTCCTGAGCTTGAACTGATTGTGGATCATCTTCATTCATGACAACCTCATTGTCCTCAAAGTCTGGATAAAGTGGAAAGTGTTCCTTATCCAACTGATATTTTCCTGTGCCCATCTTTGAGTTTATCAATTCTTGAATCTGAGGTGCATATCCACAGCTCCTCTTCTGATCTGCTGCAGTCCTCTTGATTGTTTCAATGATCAGGCTCATGACTTTGAATTTTTGTGGCACATCAAACACATGCAACATGTTGATGGCATGCCCTCTGATCATGTTGTGGTCACCTGACTTGGGCAACAAAGTGTGCCTCAGAATCCAATTTATGGTTGGGAACCCTGACAGCAGAAAGTGAACTGATCCAAACTTGTGAGTCTCTAATGCCTTGTCTGGAATTTCCTTGTACATGTGAGCCATTGAATTGTGACCCAACTTCTTCTTTGCATAAATGTCTAGGTCATCCTCATTCTCCTTGGGGGCATTGATCAGACTTGCCCATTCTTCAATAGTGGACTGGTACCTTGTACCTTCAGACATCCAAACTATTCTTCCATCTGGGTAAAAGTGTGCTGTGGAGTAGAACTGCATGATAAGCTCATCATTCCAGTTGGTGAACTTCTGTCCAACAAAATCTGCAACTCCACAAGCAACAAAGCTGTCTTGCACTCCAGGATAGTGCTGTTCATTTTCCTTGATGAATTTCCAGTCAACCCACCTCATGTCACAGACTATGGGTTTCTTGTCCAACAGAATTGTTTCATAGAAGTCCTCCCGTTCCTTTGTATGGAACCTGTAATCAACAACAGTTCTTCTCCTTGTGGCATATGGATCTTCCATTCTCCACAGTCTCAGCCCTGAATCCTTCCTGATTCTCATGTCCTCAGCCATAGGATGGGCATCATTGTGGTCTGGTATCTTTGGCTTGAGCTTCCTTAGAACCTGTCCTTCTTCTTCTGAATCTTCAGCAACATTGGGCACTGGGGCCTTGTTCTTCTCAGCAGCTGGAATACTCCTGGTATTCCTCTTTGGAACTTGCTTGGCCTTGGAGGCAGCTTTGGGTGATTCCTTGGGCTTGGATGTTGCAGCCCCTGATCTGATTGCATCTCCCATAAGCTTAGCTGCCTTTGGAGCTGGTGCAACAAGCTCTTCCTCTTTCATCATGGAAGGTTGACCAACAATTTTGGCCATGGTCTTCTTGACCCTTTCCTTCCTCTTCTTGCTTTCATCAGCTGGCTCTTTGGGATCAGGATTTTCAGGCAGTTGAGTTGATGCTCTGGCCTTGGGCATAGGTTGCCTTCTTGCAGGCCTTTTAATTTTCATGCCTGGCTTTATATCCTTTGCTGAGCCATATTCCTTCTTGAGCACCACTTTCTTGGAAGTAGCCTCATCTTCCTCAACTTTGTAATCTTATCCTATGAATCTGAAGTTCTTTTCCTCCTTTGCCTAGTTGCAGCCTTAGGCAAATTGCTAGGAGTACTTCTGCTCCCTTCATCTGAAGTTGAGGGACTAGTGCCCTCACTCAAGTCCATCTGCTCTTCTGACCTATTCTGGCTGTCACTTTGATCAGATATACTGCAAAAGCTGACTGCTGACCCTGTGAAGAGTTATAGATGAGATAGAAAAGATGAGCATCACAAAATGCAGAGGTTTTTGCAAAAAAATGACTCAAAAGTTCAGTCTTAGTTTTCCACAGAAAGCATTTCGGATCCACCGATTTTCAAACTCGGTGATACCGAAGCAGTTTTGGAACCTAAACTGATGATCTCGGTTGGACCGAGTTTCAGTTCGGTGGTACTGAGACTGCTAGGGTTTCACAGAATCCTCAAATTGGTTGCACCGATTAGTAATTCTCGGTCAGACCGAGAGTCACTTGTGCAATGGCATAAGCCAAATCGGTGAGAACGAGTTTTTCAACTCGGTGGGTCCGAGATGGTTTCGGTGGAAACCTAACCCTAAAAATTTGAATCACATCTAATCTATGAACTACTTTGGATGGATAGAAGAGTTTCAATTGTGGCAAGAATCAATATGAAAACAATGTGCCAGGAATCAGACGTGGATAGCACAAACATTAAGTCCATATCCTAACTTGGCGGTGGACTTGCTACGGCGGCAACGGTGGGGACGAAATCCGTTGACGGCGGCGGAGACCAGCGACAGGAGGCTGCTGGCGATGAGGAGACGATCTGGAGACCACGATGGCAGAGCAAGCTGTTGCGCGGGCGAAGGGTTTTGGAGAAATTTCCAAAATTTTGCCCGAGGCTATATATATAGCTCGACCCTGTCGGTGTGACCGAGTGGAACAACTCGGTGGCACCGAGATGCATAACTGTGTTCAGTTACAGCAAATCGGTGAGACCGAAAAGTTCAAATCGGTTGCACCGAGATTGAAAACTCAGATCAACTTGATGATCTCGGTAGGACCGAAATGGAAGGATCGGTCAGACCGAGAATCACTAAGAGGTTTTGGAAGTTTAAGTCTATGACGAATCGGGGACTCCGAGTGCTCCTCACACAGAGTGGTTCGAATCTGACTTGATCAAATTTTGTGATGTAGCATGAATAGAGTTTGAGGCGAGAAAAGCATAGATAGCTAGAGAGGGTTCTTAGGCATTCTTGTCCATCCACTTGGCCAAAAGAAGAAAGAACCAAACAATCAAAACAACAAGTGGATGTCCTTGAATGAGTAAAATATGCACCAACATGCTCACACAATAAAATGGAAAATGAAATATGTGGCAAAGCATGCACAACCAATTCTAGCATCTATCAAACAATTAGCGATGACTAGGTCATCTATATATGAGTATATTGACTTAGGAGTCAAATGAGAACATTTGATCATAGGTCATACTCATCGTTTAAGCTCAAGTGGGGTTACCACTTTTACATAATGCATTACTGTGTTCACACCATTAGAGTTGCTTTGACTCAATTTTTTGAGTTAAGCTCCCCCTAGATGTGAGATCCCCCCTTAGAGGGATGAACTAACCTTGGGTTTTGTCGATGATGACTTCATGTAGGTGTTGAAGATGTAGATGCTCAATGTTGATGTAGATCATTTGGAGAAATCCTTTGGAGTGAGTTGCACTTTCAACTTGCCTACATGGGTTAGTCCCACAAGGGACAAACAAGAATATCCATAGACATAGAGTGATGCACACACAAAATGATGTCCATGAAATCATTAGGTTACCTTGTCCCTTGCCTTACCAACATGAGGGTTTGTGACTCCTTGAATTAGTGCAAGATGTGAAAGTTGATTGCACTTGTTCTTGCCAAAATGATATGAGTGAAGAATGTTGGCGGAGTCACCCTCAAGAACTCTCTAGTTCTTCTTGTTCGGGATCCACATCATCTTGATGGGAATCCTTGGAGTTGTAGTTGTACTTGATGAAGTAGAACTTGACGTAGTCTTGGGGACCCACTTGAACGAGGCTTTAGGAGCTTCTTCAAATGCATCAATCTCTTCTTGAAGCTTGTCCTTGCCTTTGTTCTTGTGGTCTTGTGGTGGAAGATCATCTTGAGCTTGTGTCCCCTTGAAGGAAGTAGGATCATACTTCTCTTGTTGAGGAACAAGCTTTGTCTTGGGGTATTGATCTTCTTCCCACTCAACTCCATTGGCGTTGAATTTTCGTTCAAAACCAACACCTTGATTCTTCCGGTGTCTTTCTTGCTTGCGTACAATTTCCTCGAATTGCTTACTCCCGGCAAGGCTCTTGTAAACACCTTTCTCTATAATTCCCTTCAATAAACTATTTTCTTGCTCAAGTGTAACTTGGCTAAGAGAATCATTACTGGAATCTAGAGAACTACTAGAAGCAACAACATTGGATTTAACAGTATTATTGTTACTACTAGAGGAAGTATCTTTCTTGTACTTGCTACTAGACTTGACTTGAGGCATGTAAGTAGATAAGCGTAAACGCTTGGCAATGTAAGAAGAACTTTTCTTACGGAGATCATCATTGATTGCCTTTAAGAACTCATGCTCTTGCTCAAGATTGAGCTTTTCAAAGCGTAAATTCTCATGAGCCCTTAAAAGTTCTTGATGATCTTCGATGATAGTTTCATGAGCCAACTTAAGAGTGTTTAGTTCTTTAGTTAGAAGCCCAATTTTCTCCTTATCATTGTCATTCGTTTGATTAGCATGATTAATTGACGTTTCATCATAGTATTCATCACTAGAGTTGTCAACAAGTAGATCATTGTCGGTGTCAAAACCGGCGGATCTCGGGTAGGTGGTCCCGAACTGTGCGTCTAGGCGGATGGTAACAGGAGACAAGGGACACGATGTTTTTACCCAGGTTCGGGCCCTCTCGATGGAGGTAAAACCCTACTCCTGCTTGATTAATATTGATGATATGTTAGTACAAGAGTAGATCTACCACGAGATCGGAGTGGCTAAACCCTAGAATCTAGCATATGGTATGATTGTTGTTCGTCCTATGGACTAAAACTCTCCGGTTTATATGGGCACCGGAGAGGGCTAGGGTTACACAGAGTCGGTTACAATGGGAGGAGATCTTCATATCGTATCGCCAAGCTTGCCTTCCACGCCAAGGAAAGTCCCATCCGGACACGGGAAGGAGTCTTCAATCTTGTATCTACATAGTCCGGGAGTCCGGCCAAAGGTCTTAGTCCGGCCATCTGGACACCCCCTAATCCAGGACTCCCTCAGTAGCCCCTGAACCAGGCTTCATTGACGACGAGTCTGGTGCGCAAGTTGTCTTCGGCATTGCAAGGCGGGTTCCTCCTCCGAATATTTCATAGAAGATGTTGAACACCAGGGTAGTGTCCGGCTCTGCAAAATAAGTTCCACATTCCTTGTAGAGAGAATAATATTTGCATCAATCGGATCTGCTGACGTATTCCGTGGCGTGACATCATGCCACAGCCAGGCTCTTTATTCATTTTATTGTTCTACCTCAGCGCGTTTAGCGAGGCGGTTTCCCTGGCACGTCTTGTCAAAGCAGAGATCGTGTCCCCTTATTCCGGGATTCTCATCAATACGGGTGTGGGTAACCCAACCGCGCCATTAACCATGGTGCTTGGGGGATAAGCGAGTTTTATTAGGCCGGTGGGGAGCTCGTAGTTTTGGCCGCCCATATAAGGGGATAAGAATCCACCCTTTACATTCACGCCCTCTTCCTCCTCTGCTTATCCGTCCCTGCGCGCTCGAGCTCCAGCGCCCAAGCCTGCACTTCCCACCTCAACCTTCTCCAACCATGTCAGGAGCGGGAGGTAGATGGATGGCCTCCTCCGTCACGGAGGGACAAATCAAAAACCTGAGGAAGGCCGGATACTTGTCTAATGACATCACGCACCGGCTCCCAAATGCGGGGCAACTCATCCCCACCCCCAGGCCCCATGAGAGGGTTGTTTTTCTTCCCCATTTCCTCCGCGGACTGGGTTTTCCCCTTCACCCGTTCGTTCGGGGGCTCATGTTCTACTACTGCCTGGACTTCCACGACCTGGCCCCGAACTTCATCCTCAATATCTTGGCGTTTATCATCGTGTGCGAGGCCTTCTTCCGCATCCAGCCCCACTTTGGCCTATGGCTGAAGATCTTCAGCGTCAAGCCGAAGGTCGTGCAAGGCCAACAGGCGGAATGCGGAGGCGCCATGGTGGGAAAGATAGCCAACGTCACCTGGCTCGAGGGTGCCTTCGTGGAAACCATCAAAGGATGGCAATCTGGGTGGTTTTATATTACCGAGCCGCGTGACCCTAAATGGGCAGCGGCCCCCGAATTTCGATCCGGCATCCCCACCCGGCTCACATCTTGGAAAGAGACGGGCCTGTCGTGGGGCAATCCGGAAGAGGTGATCGGACTCCAAATCTGTGTCCGAGACCTGGTGGCCAAGAAGGTCAAACTTGTCAACATGGTCCAGGTCATGCTCTTCCGCTGGATCCTCCCGTGTCACGACGGGACTTTAATTTGTGGGAGTTCGACCCGTCCCGGCACCAGACTCTATCCCGGCTCTTCGAAACGAAGCACAAGGACGCCTGGAAGGTGCTTTTCAAAAGCTCCGAGGTCTCCCCTCCCATCACCGAGGATCGCGGGTTCTGCGCCAAACGTCAAGCCTCCGAAGTAAGCTTACTTTTAGCCCCTTACGGGATATCCGCATTTCATAGTGTGACCTTATGTGGGATCTAAACTCCCATACACCTTTGACAGGATTGGAAGAGGACATCCGGACAGTTTGACTGTTCGGCCCTTTGCCCGAAGGCCCAGTAGACGCACACTTAGCGAAGCTACTGGTTCCGGCACCCCATGTGGTGCCAGAGAAGAAGGCCAAGGAGAAGGCCACGGGGACCCGAAAGAGTTCCCGGTGCCCGGTGTCGTCGGATTTGCCCGACAGCTCCAACGCGCCCTCCGCCTCTGAAGATGAGGAGGAAGAAGAAGATGCCTCTCCCCCTCCAACGGGGGGAGGAAAGAAGAGAAAGGACGCCCCAACTTGGGAAGCCGAAGGGTCTAAGAAGGGGAAGCCCCTTCTGCCGAACTACGCCCCCGACGCCGAAGACGGCGAGGAGGACTGGCCCTCTAGGGTCAAGCCCCTGGCAAAATCATAAGTGTCCGGCTACCCGAATGACTTATTGCACTCCTTTTTTATTTGATAGCTTCTAACACCGAAGCTAATCATACAGTCCGCCCAGAGCTCAGCTTGGCGATTCGTCGAGCAGAACTCTGAATTCGTCGGATGTGAATAGCGCTTCACTTCTGACAGCCTCCTCCCCTCTTCCTACAGATGGCGCGGAGGTGGAGTCCCGTAGGGGACAAAACCAGGAGGAGGTGGTCCCGGAAGCGCCACAAGGCGACCTTCCGGACTCCCAACCCAAAGGGGGTAAAACCCCGGAGGGATCTAAGTCCGGCCTTGGGCCGGACACTGCTCCGGAACCATCAGTGGTTCCAGAGCCCGACAGGCGGCGCCTTCACAAGAAGGGCAAGTCCGCGATGCCGGCGACTTCCATCCACCCGGAGGCGCCGGACAATTTGCTGGAGGCGCTCAACGACGCCTCTATCAATGCAGAACACCGCACTGTTATGAGTGCGGTGATTCAAAAGGTTCAGTCCGCCAAGAGCGGGCTGACGGAAGCCTGCACAAGCCTGTTAACGGGCTTTGAGGTATGTGTTCAAAAACATATATAAAAAATGTTAGCGCATAGACAGTAGCCCCTGATGCTTAGTTCGGTGTTCGGAAAGAAAAGCCAAACTGAGGATCTTAAAAGATATACGCAGGAGTCTAATAGAAATGTGTCAATATAGGAATGCAGGCTGTGCTGATGACCTCTGCCGCACTGACTGCGGAGGTCAATGCCTTGAAGGAAAGCCTCGAGCGGTCCGAGAACGAGCTCGGCCGTGCCAAGAAGCAGCTCGAGGATAAAGAGGGTATGTAGCACCTCCTGAAAATGTATATGGAAATACTTGGTTGCATAATAATAACAGGACCAATGTTAATGTTGCAGGAGCCGCGACCGAGGTGGCGACCCTGAAAGAGACGGTTTCGAGGGCCGAAAAGAGTGCGGCCTTGGAGCGCACCGAGCGAGAGAAGCAGGAGGCGTGGGTGACAGAGGTGCGGCAAGAGCTCCAGGCTCTCGTGGAAAAACACGAGAGTTTGGAGCGTGACTCGAAGACTCGAGAGTCCAAGCTTGCCTTGGCTCTTGAGAGTGCCAAGACCGCTAAGGCCGAAGCCCAGAAGACCCTTCAGGAGATCGAGGCGATGAAGAAGATAGCGGCGGGTAAGGCATTCTTTATGCAAAGCAAAAATATAAAAGTTAATTATCTGCTACTTACCCGAATCCGGAGCTCTCCAGGAGCGTTCGCCGATCTGCCCCGTAGTGTGTCTGATGCCGCCGCATACTACCGAGTCGAAGAGGGGAGCTCGACGAAAAAAGTGTTCTGGTCTCAGTATGCTGAGGCCGGACATCCGGTGCCCCTGAGCGACCAACTGAAGCAGCTGGTTGAGCTCCACAAGGTGGCCGAATAGGCCATGAAGGGCCTCATAGCTCGGCTGTGGCCTGGAGAAGCCATGCCTGGGAGTTACTTCGGTCTGGTGCGGCGGCTGGTGGACGCATGTCCGTGGATTGAGGTCGTCAAGCGCTCCGCTTGTATTGAAGGTGCCCGTCGGGCCCTTGCCCGTGCTAAGGTGCACTGGGGCAAGCTAGACGCGGAGAAGCTGTTGACGGACGCGCCACCACCGGGCAAGGAGTATCGTACGCCCGAGATGTATTATAATGGCGTTCTGAAGGGTGCCCGCCGCATAGCGGATGAGTGCTCCAAAGATGTAATTTTTGAGTAAACTCGCATTTGTTATCCTGTATGCTGAAGCTTTGTTCATATGCGTTAAGCAACGCTTGTTAATTTAAAATATTACCTTCTGTGCGGCCGTTTATCAAATCTGAGAGATGCAAGTCGTCCGCTTCGACCCCCATGCCACGAGTGCTGGGGTGTTCGGGATAAACCTGAGCGCTCTTGTTCCCATTCTTGGGTCCATCTAGGGAGGCGTTCAGCACAGCGAACCAGGCCATCGGACTTATAATGCTTTATCACTCTCACTTAGCCATAGAATTCTATAATTTTAAATTTCGGCGAAGCCCCTAGTATTCGGAAGACCGAGTTTGGGGCGCTATCCACGCCTAGGCCGGATAAGTCCGGTTCCTCGCTCGAAGCGGCATAAGTCTTTAAGGACTCGAAGAAACCTCATGAATAGCGACTGGTCTCTCGCACTATCATGACAGTCCGTTTTAGCTTTCTCTACTAAGGTGTTAACCTAGCTCAACTGGGGCACAATCGCAGTAGTTCTCCCAGCGCTACCTTAGCCAACAATGCGGAACGTAAGGTACCAAAACATGGGAGCCGGGCAAACCCAACTATTGACCAAAGACATGATTCGGAGCCGATGCATATAGTGCTATAAGTTCAGGGTGCCGCACTTGTTAGAGTGTTCGGTCTTCTCGCACCACGTTATGGGGTGTTGTAAGCCCCTGGTGTATTATCCGTGCCAAAGTGTACGGTTGCATAGTGTCATGACTGAACATGTTTGCATATGAAAATAGATAAGTACAATATTAGGTAAGAGCTATGTATTTTTTATAAAAAAGGGCTGCTGCGAGAGCAGAACGATACAAAAAGTGCGGTAAGCAAGAGATGGGAGTATTTGACATATTCCCCTTCAGAGGCAAGCTGCAGGATTGTAAGAGAAATAGGTATTAAACTCGTTATAGAGGCCACCTTGACTTTTGACGTAGCTTGCTTCCTCCCTGGCTATTGCATCGTTTGTTCGGCGATAGTATTGCCGGACAGGCCTTCCGAATAGTTGGGTCCTGAAAGTGTGTAAAAAAGGAAAACGGCGAAATAGGGAGCCCCCTAGTGCGGTTAAGCCGCATTCTGGGCGTGCCGTTGTTGTGCCCCTCCCCTTATGCCCATGGTATCTCTAAGGCGTAATTATGTACGTGTGGTACCAGCATTGCCGTTTGGCGGGGGCTGGGGTCGGGGCCGCACTGCTATGCTTGCTCGGAATGTGACAGCCGGATTTGTTGTAGGTTACTTCGGGCTCGCTTGACGTTGTCTGGATGTTTGGCGCCTGGATTGGAGAACTGCCTTGAGAGGCTACTCTGTACTTCCGCCACCAGGGCCGCCGTGTGCTCCTCCGTTCGGAGAGAGCATTCTGTGTTTCCATTTACCGTGATGACTCCGCGAGGTCCTGACATCTTGAGCTTGAGATATGCGTAGTGCGGCACCGCATTGAATTTTGCAAATGTGGTTCGTTCGAGCAGGCCATGATAGCCGCTGTGGAATGGGACTATGTCGAAGATTAAGTCCTCGCTTCGGAAGTTATCCGGTGATCCGAAGACCACCTCGAGTGTGACCGAGCCTATACAGCTGGCTTCGACCCCTAGTATGACACCTTTGAAGGTTGTCTTTGTGGGTTTAATCCTTGAAGGATCGATGCCCATTTTTCGCACTGTGTCTTGGTAAAGCAGGTTCAGGCTACTGCCGCCGTCCATTAGGACTCTGGTAAGGTGAAATCCGTCGATAATTGGGTCTAGGACCAGTGCGGTGAATCCGCCGTGACGGATGCTGGTGGGATGGTCCTGTCGATCGAAAGTGATCGGGCAGGAGGACCCTGGGTTGAACTTTGGGGCGACTAGCTCCAGCGCATAGACGTCCTTGAGAGCGCGCTTCCGCTCCCTTTTGGGGATGTGGGTTGTGTATATCATATTTACCGTCCGAACTTGCGGGGGAAATCCCTTCTGTCCTTTGTTGTTCGGCGGCCGGGGCCCCTCCTCGTCATCACTATGTAGCCCCTTGTCTCTGGTCTCGGTAGTTATCTTGCCTGCCTGCTTGAACACCCAACAATCCCTGTTGGTGTGATTGGCTAGCTGTTCGGGGGTGCCGTGTATCTGGCACGAGCGATCAAGTATCCGGTCTAAGCTGGATGGGCCTTGAGGGTTTCGTTTGAATGGCTTCTTCCGCTGACCCGGTTTAGAGCCTCTGAATCCGGCATTGACTGCCGTATCTTCAGTATTGTCACTGTTAATGCGGCGCTTATGCTTGTTGCGGTATGACCTGCCGTTGTTATCCTTGTTATCCGAATTGCCGGGGCTCTTGCTTATGTTATTGCTACGAGCCAGCCAACTGTCTTCTTCCGCGTAGAAGCGGGTCATGAGTGTCGTGAGGGCTGCCATAGACTTCGGCTTTTCCTGTCCTAAGTGCCGGACAAGCCATTCGTCTCGGATGTTGTGCCTGAAGGCTGCGAGGGCCTCGGCATCCAGACAATCGACTATTTAGTTTTTCTTTGTCAGGAACCGTGTCCAGAATTGTCTGGCCGATTCCTCTGGTTGCTGGATTATGTGGCTTAGGTCATCAGCGTCTGGTGGTCGCACATACGTGCCCTGGAAGTTGTCAAGGAATGCAGATTCCAGGTCCTCCCAACAACTGATTGACTCTGCTGGCAGGCTATTAAGCCAATGTCGAGCTGGTCCTTTGAGCTTGAGCGGGAGGTATTTGATGGCGTGTAGATCATCGCCACGGGCCATGTGGATGTGAAGGAGATAATCCTTGATCCATACCGCAGGATCTGTTGTGCCATCGTATGATTCAACGTTTACGGGTTTGAAGCCCTCGGGGATTTGATGATCATTACTTCGTCTGTGAAGCATAGTGGGTGTACGGCGCCCCTGTACTGAGCTATATCGCGACGCAGCTCGGATGAGCTTGGTCTGTTGTATTCATTACTTCGTCACGTGACGCGGGGAGCCCATGCGATCTGTAGATCGATCTTGTTTGCCTTGCCTTATTCTCCAAGATGTCTCGCAGGTCTGTTGCGTCTCCCCGTACTCTGGTATGTTTTGAGCGGTGTCGGGGTGCGGTTTGGGTCGAGGGCCTGAAGGCCTCTCTATCGCAGCCACGGGGTGGCCGATCGGGCGCATCGTACGCTGGTGATGTAGGTTTAGTTGCTTCCTCCTCAAGTTGGGGGAGCAGCCTGCGCTTCGGGTAGCTCTTGGATGGGCGTTCTAGTTTATACTCTTCGGCCGCCAGGACTTCGGTCCATCTGTCGGCTAGCAAGTCTTGGTCAGCTCTAAGCTGCTTCTATTTCTTCTTGAGGCTGCTTGCTGTGGCTACGAGTCTGCGTTTGAAATGCTCTTGCTCGACGGGATCCTCTGGCACGACGAATTCATCGTCGTCGAGGCTTGCCTCGTCTTCGGAGGGAGGCATGTAATTGTCGTCCTCATCCTCTTTGTCGGCCGCTCTCTCACGAGGTCTGGCTCCTTCGTTCTCCTGCACTGAATCCTGCTGGAGGGGGTTGTCTTCGGCACTGTCTGGCGTATTGTTATCTCCGGTGCCGGAATCGCTGTTTTTGCTTTGGCGGGATTTAGAGCGGCGCCGCTGACGTCGGCGCTTGGGTTGCTTCTTGGAGGGGTCATCCTCCGTTTTCTCCTCGCCATCCCCCGCTTTAGGGGTGTCCACCATGTATATGTCATATGACGAGGTGGCTTTCCATTTCCCTATAGGCACTAGTTCTTGTTCGTCTCCTTTATCGGTGTCCATGCCGTCGATGTCTTCGGAGTCGAACTCGAGCATGTCGGTTAAATCATCGACAGTGGCTACAAAGTGGGTGGTGGGTGGGCTACAAATTTCTTCGTCGTCCGCGTCCCAACCGTGTTGGCCGTAGTCCGGCCAGGGCTCTCCTGACAAAGAGAGAGACTTTAACGAATTCAGGATGTTGCCGAAAGGTGAGTGCTGAAAGACATCCGTGGCGGTGAACTCCATGACCGAAGCCCAATCGGGCTTAACCGGGAGAGGTGCAGGATTTACGGAGTCCGGATCGGAGTCCGGCACCTCGGAGTCACGGGCCTTGCGAGGGACTAGGCTGGTATCCGGCTCTATCGCCGTAGAGATTGCAGTTTCCGGGGTGGCGTCTAACCGTTCGCCCTCGACTGGCGTAGTGGGCTCCGAGCTAATGGTCGGAGTGGACACCTGGGCGACGCTCTGGGCGTTGTCCGATGACAGAGCTAAATCGTGCCCATCATGACAGTGCGGCGCGCCCGGTTGTGGCTCAAATCCATCGAAGATCAAGTCCCCGCAGATGTCGGCCGTGTAGTTCAAGCTTCCAAACCTGACCTGATGGCCAGGGGCATAGCTCTCGATCTGCTCTAGATGGCCGAACGAGTCAGCCCGCAGTGCGAAGCCGCCGAATACAAAGATCTGTCCGGGGAGAAAAATCTCATCCCGGACCGCGTCACGGTTAACGAGCAAAGAAGCCATCTGGCCTAAAAGGCGACGACACAAAGGAACTCTCAATGAAAGCACCAACGTTGGTGTCAAAACCGGCAGATCTCGGGTAGGGGGTCCCGAACTATGCGTCTAGGCGGATGGTAACAGGAGACAAGGGACACGATGTTTTTACCCAGGTTCGGGCCCTCTCGATGGAGGTAAAACCCTACTCCTGCTTGATTAATATTGACGATATGGGTAGTACAAGAGTAGATCTACCATGAGACCGGAGTGGCTAAACCCTAGAATCTAACCTATGGTATGATTGTTGTTCGTCCTACAGACTAAAACTCTCTGGTTTATATGGGCACCGGAGAGGGTTAGGGTTACACAGAGTCGGTTACAATGGGAGGAGATCTTCATATCGTATAGCCAAGCTTGCCTTCCACGCTAAGGAAAGTCCCATCCGGACACGGGATGGAGTCTTCAATCTTGTATCTTCATAGTCCAGGAGTCCGGCCATCCGGACACCCCCTAATCCAGGACTCACTCAATCATCATCCACAAGCAAGTCATCTCCATCACTATTAAAATCAACATACTCGGGATGTGTTACCTTTGGACCTTTGGCCATGAAGCATCTTCCAATTCCTTCATTTGGTGAATCAAATATGTCGTAGGAGTTGGTTGACACAAGTGCTAGACCGGCAACACCTTCATCTTGAGTATGTTCGGAGTCGGAGTGATAGCTTCTCTCGGAGTGATTGTCGGAGTCGGAGCCGGAAACCCATTCACCAACATGAGCTTGAGGGTCTTCGTTCATAACGATCATCTCTACTCCTCCTCTCTCTTGGTGGTGATTCTTCTCTTTTGCTCCTTCTTCTTGGAGAATCTTCTCTTCTTTTGTAGGGTGCCGTACACTCATTGGAGTAGTGTCCAGGCTTCCCACAATTGTAGCAATTGCGCTCTCGACTAGAAGATCTCTTTTCATGATAAGACCTTGACTTGGAGCTTCTTTCTTTGCTTCTACTCTTGTAGAATTTGTTGAAGTTCTTCACCATTAAGCTCAATTCTTCATTGAAGGTTTGTTTCTCACTTGATGATGTGGGGGCTTCACTTGAGGCTTTGTAAGCACCACTTGACTTGTTGTGAAGTTCCTCCTTATCCTTGAGTGACATCTCATGAGCAACAATTCTTCCAGTGACTTCTGTTGGCTTGAGATTTTTGTAGTTTGGCATCATTTGGATCAATGTGCACACGGTATCATACTTTCCATCCAAAGCTCTTAGGATTTTCTTGATGATGAATTTTTTGGTCATCTCTTCACTCCCTAAGCCGTCAATCTCATTTGTGATAAGAGCAAGCCTAGTGTACATTTCAGCGACACCTTCACCACCCTTCATTTTGAACTTGTCAAGCTGACTTTGGAGCACATCCAACTTGGATTCCTTGACGGATTCGGTACCTTCGTGCATATCAATCAAAGTATCCCAATTTTCCTTTGCATTCTCAAGACGGCTGATTTTGTTAAATTCTTCGGGGCACAATCTGTTGAAGATGATGTCACATGCTTGAGCGTTATATTGCAGCATCTTCAATTCTTCCGCATTCGCTTCACGGTTCGGTTCTCTCCCATCAAAGAATTCACCTTGCAAGCCAATACAAATAATTTCCCAAATGGCGGGGTTATGTCCGAGAATATGCATTTTCATCTTATGCTTCCAACTAGCAAAATTAGTACCATCAAAGTAAGGACCTCTACGGTGATAATTTCCCTCGCTAGACGCCATACTCTCCTAGGTTTTGAAACCAAGTCTATGACCACCAAAAGCTATGGAAATCAAAGCAAATGGAGACCAAATCTCTGATACCACTTGTAGGACCTTGAAGTATGTCTAGAGGGGGGGGGTGATTAGACTACTTGACCAATAAAAACTTAACCTTTTCCCAATTTTAGAGTTTGGCAGATTTTAGTTATTTTAGGACAAGTCAAGCAATCATCACACAATTCAAGCAAGCATGCAAAGAGTGTATAGGCAGCGGAAATTAAAGCATGCAACTTGCAAGAAAGTAAAGGGAAGGGTTTGGAGGATTCAAACGCAATTGGAGACACAGATGTTTTTGGTGTGGTTCCGATAGGTGGTGCTATCGTGCATCCACGTTGATGGAGACTTCAACCCACGAAGGGTAACGGCTGCGCGAGTCCACGGAGGGCTCCACCCACGAAGGGTCCACGAAGAAGCAACCTTGTCTATCCCACCATGGCCGTCGCCCACGAAGGACTTGCCTCACTAGCGGTAGATCTTCACGAAGTAGGCGATCTCCTTGCCCTTACAAACTCCTTGGTTCAACTCCACAATCTTGTCGGAGGCTCCCAAGTGACACCTAGCCAATCTAGGAGACACCACTCTCCAAGAAGTAACAAATGGTGCATTGATGATGAACTCCTTGCTCTTGTGCTTCAAATGATAGTCTCCCCAACACTCAACTCTCTCTCATAGGATTTGGATCTAGTGGAAAGAGGGTTTGAGTGGAAAGCAACTTGGGGAAGGCTAGAGATCAAGATTCATATTGTAGAATGGAATATCTTGGCCTCAACACATGAGTAGGTGGTTCTCTCTCAGAAATGGTAAGTTGGAAGTGTAGATTTAGTCTGATGGCTCTCTCCACGAATGAAGAGGAGGTGGAGGGGTATATATAGCCTCCACACAAAATCTAACTGTTACACACAATTTATCAAACTCGGTGGGACCGAATCGTTAAACTCGGTCGGACCGATTTAGTAAACCTAGTGACCGTTAGTGATTTTCGGTGGGACTGACATGCATCTCGGTGAGGCCGATTCGGTTAGGGTTAGGGCATAACGTAATCTCGGTAAGACCGATTACACAAACTCGGTAGGACCGATTTGGTAATAAGCTTTCCAGAGAGTTGGTCAGGTAAAATTGGTGGGACTGATTTGCTCTTTTCGGTGAGACCGAAATGTTACAAAAAGGAAACAGAGAGTTTACATTGCAATCTCGGTGGGACCGATCGCTCACTTCGGTTAGACCGAAACATTACGAAGGGAAACAGAGAGATTGCAACCCCATCTCGGTGAGACCGAGATCCCTATCGGTAAGACCGATTTGCTTAGGGTTTGTGGCAGTGCCTATGACTTTTGGAATCGGTGTGACCAATTTTGGCTTTAGGTTTAGGTCATTTGTGGATGTGGGAAAGTAGTTGAGGGTTTTTGGAGCATATCACTAAGCACATGAAGCAAGAGGCTCATTAAGCAACACCTCATCCCTTCTTGATAGCATTGGCTTTTCCTATAGACTCAATGTGATCTTGGATCACTAAAATGTAAAATGAAGAGTCTTGAGCTTTTGAGATTGAGCCAATCCTTTGTCCTTAGTATTTTGAGGGATCCACTTTCATCATCCATGCCATGCCATTCATTGAGCTTTCCTGAAATAATAGTCTTGGAATAGCATTAGCTCAATGAGCTATATGTTGTTATGAATTACCAAAAATACCTAGGGATAGTTGCACTTTCACACACAAACGCGTGCACAAACACACACAGACACACACAGACACCCATTTATCTGGATCCTCATCTCTCCCCATGTCTGCATGTGTATCTCACACACTCACTCTCTAATTATGTATATGTGTCTCCACGTTACACAAAACAAAGCCCCATGTACATGTCTCTCTCTATCCTCCACACACATAGACACAAAGAATCTGTTATCATTACCTCAGTCTCTAACATATCACACACGCACACTGTCTCTCTCTCTCTCTCTCGCAAACACGCTCAACAAGGGTTTCCCCGTGAATAACTTACCGTCTATTCATCAATAGTCGTGGCAGTACGGCGAACATGATACGTGAAAAAGAATAAATCTACATGTGCTTAGACCACCTTGTATGACTACTAGGAGTAGACCAAGCCAAAAAGCGCGCCGCCGTCACCCCCTCATCGGCGACGGGAAAATCTTTGTTTTACACAGTCGAGAAGTCATTGTGCTAAGGCCTCACATGGTCAGGCGTTGAATAGAATGTAGATGCTAGTTTACGGAAGCAAGTATCGATAATACTTTTGTATCTCCATAATTATATTTCTTCTCTTATAAAAAACCGAGTTAGTGATGATGGTACGTGTGCCATCTTGCAATATAGACCATCCGATCTATTTCTGACGGGTGGAAATTAAACTAAAAGATACCCGCACCCCTCTCCACATTTGCAGATAAGGCCTTCCCTCGTTCATCCTTATCTCCAACAAACCTCATTGTTGAGCAATTAAGAAAGGAAGCCTTTGGAACAAACTGGCCTGGTGGCCGCTGCCGGCGTCGTCAATCCCCATGCCTCCGCTCAGTCCCCCACCAACCACCACCACACCCCACTCCTCTTCACCTTATCTCATATTTCTCGAGATATCATTAGTTTTTACACATGGGATTACTCCCGCAAGGGTCAATCACAACAAGTGTTTTATAATAAAATGCATCTTGATGTTCCGTGCAATGCACGGATCTTGCTAGTACTCCTAAACAAGACTAAGTTGGTGATGCTGTTGTGTCTGCCATCCGTCGTTTCTGACCATTAGATATACATCTAACGATTGTGAGGTAAGTTGTTGCCTTTTCTCACCAACATCCCACTTGTCTACCAATTTGTAGAAAAACCCATAATTAGTATCTTAAAACCAACCACATCCCTCCCTGACCTCACCAAAATAGCCCAAGGAATATATTCTAATTGAAACATAATATATCTCTAGTGACAAATGTATATCAAAATTAGAGTGTTTTGTACCAAGTTTGTGAATAAGTATTACTCTAGTTATGATTCGTTGCAACGGACATGAACATTGCTAGTATTTCCAACCATGCATTTTTTTCCTAGCATTCCATAGTTTCGAGTTTTCCATCAAGATATTAGTCACTCATGGTTGATATTTACTTTCAATCATGTACACATATGCGCTATGTAACTAGCCTTGCTTATTGGCTTCCAAAGCTTAACTTTCACTCCTACTTACAATATGTAGAGTATTTAACAAAAAAACTACCACTTTCAACGAGGCCTAGTGATGTCTACTACACAACCTTCTTCTTGTAGACGTTGTTGGGCCTGCAAGTGCACAGGTTTGTAGGATAGTAGCAAATTTCCCTCAAGTGGATGACCTAAGGTTTATCAATCCGTAGGAGGCGTAGGATGAAGATGGTCTCTCTCAAGCAACCCTGCAACCAAATAGCAAAGAGTCTCTTGTGTCCCCAACACACCCAATACAATGGTAAATTGTATAGGTGCACTAGTTCGGCAAAGAGATGGTGATACAAGTGCAATATGGATGGTAGATAAAGGTATTTGTAATCTGAAGTTATAAAAACAGCAAGATAACTAATGATAAAAGTGAGCGTAAACGATATTGCAATGGTAGGAAACAAGGCATAGGGTTCATACTTTCACTAGTGCAAGTTCTCTCAACAATAATAACATAGATAGATCATATAACAATCCCTCAACATGCAACAAAGAGTCACTCCAAAGCCACTAATAGCGGAGAACAAACAAAGAGATTATGGTAGGGTACGAAACCACCTCAAAGTTATCCTTTCTGTTCTATCTATTCAAGAGTTCGTAGTAAAATAACATGAAGCTATTCTTTCCGCTCAATCTATCATAGAGTTCATACTAGAATAACACCTTAAGACACAAATCAACCAAAACCCTAATGTCACCTAGATACTCCATTGTCACCTCAAGTATCCGTGGGCATGATTATACGATATGCATCACACAATCTCAGATTCATCTATTCAACCACCACAAAGTACTTCAAAAAGTTCCCTAAAGTTTCTACCGAAGAGTCAAGACGAAAACGTGTGCCAACCCCTATGCATAGGTTCATGGGTGGAACCCGCAAGTTGGTCACCAAAACATACATCAAGTGGCACATGATATCCCATTGTCACCACAGATAATCACAACAAGACATACATCAAGTGTTCTCAAATCATTAAAGACTCAATCCGATAAGATAACTTCAAGAGGAAAACTCAATTCATCACAAGAGAGTAGAGGGGGAGAAACTTCATAAGATCCAACTACAATAGCAAAGCTCGGGATACATCAAGATCGTGCCATAGAGGGAACACGAGAGAGAACACGAGAGAGAGAGATCAAACACATAGCTACTGGTACATACCCTCAGCCTCGAGGGTGAACTACTCCCTCCTCGTCATGGATAGCGCCGAGGATGATGAAGATGGCCATCGGTGAAGGATCCCCCCTCCGGCAGGGTGCCGGGAAGGGCTCCCGAGAGGTTTCTGGTGGCTATAGAGGCTTGCGGCGGCGGAACTCCCGATCTATCTTGAAATTCGATGTTTTTAGGGTACGTAGGCTTATATAGGCGAAAGGAGTCGATCGGGGGAGCCTCGAGGGGCCCACAAGAGGGTAGGGCACGCCCAGGGGGGTGGGCACGCCCCCCCTGTCTTGTGGCTTCCTTGGTGATCCCCTAGCTTGCACTCCAAGTTCCTGGGATTGGTTCTGTTCCAAAAATAACTTTTCCGAAGGTTTCATTACATTTGGACTCCGTTTGATATTCCTTTTCTTCGAAATACTGAAACAGGCAATATAACAGCAATATGGGCTGGGCATCCGGTTAATAGGTTAGTCCCAAAAGTAATATAAAAGTGTATAATAAATCCCATAATCATTCAAAACAGATAATAAAATAGCATGAATGCTTCATAAATTATAGATACGTTGGAGACGTATCAACATCCCCAAGCTTAATTCCTACTCATCCTCGAGTAGGTAAATGATGAAAGAAAGAATTTATGAAGTGTGAATGCTAGCAGGTGCACAAGTTTGATCAATGATAATTTCAATCACCTTCTCTAGCATGTTAATATGTCATAACAGTAGTTCATCTCATAAAACTTTTCATGATAAAGTAACAAGCTAATCACATGTCGAAGCATAGACCATAAACTTTCTTGAAAACTAGCAAACTTCATTCTTAGTCATCAAACAATTGCAATTCATCTTATTTTCAGGAAGGGTCTATGTCAGAGCTTTGATTTAGAAAACTTCACATACTCAACTATCATATAGTCTTCTACAATTGCTAACACTCACACAATACTTGTGGTTATGGAGTTTTAATCAGACACTGAGAAAGATAGGGGCTTATAATGTTGCCTCCAAGCGTATTCACCTTTGGATGATGTCAACAATAATAGTTCATGCTAACGTACATCCAATTGGATATATATATCAGGATCACCCTAACACAAAGTGCTTGCCAAAGGATATAATGAAAAAGGGAAATGTGAAGATCACCTTGACTCTTGCATAAAGTAAAAGACATAAAGTAAAATATAGGCCCTTCGCAGAGGGAAGCAGAGGTTGTCATGCGCTTTTAGGGTTGGATACACAAAATCTTAATGCAAAAGAACGTCACTTTATATTGCCCCTTGTATATGGACCTTTACTATGTAGTCCATCGCTTTTATTGCTTCCATAACAAGATCGTACAAAGCTTATTTTCTCCGCACTAATAAGTCATGCATATTTAGAGAGCAATTTTTATCGCTTGCACCGATGACAACTTACTTGAAGGATCTTACTCAATCCATAGGTAGGTATGGTGGACTCTCATGGCAAAACTGGGTTTAAGGATATTAGGAAGCACAAGTAGTATCTCTACTTGGTACTAGGAATTTTGGCTAGCATGAGGGGGAAAGCCAAGCTCAACATGTTTGAATGATCCATGACAATATACTTTAACTGAGATGTGAGAAAACATAACCCATTATGTTGTCTTCCTTGTCCAACATCAACTCTTTAGCATGTCATACTTAATGAGTGTTCACAATTATAAAAGATGTCTATGATAATATATTTATATGTGAAATCTCTCTTCCTTCAATATTCTTTCATGAATTGTTCAAATGACCAATACAATGCTTGCTAACCGTCAATAAATTTACAACATCTACTTCTTAGATGTGAAGTCATTACTCCCCATGGGATAAGCAAATGAAACATATATAATTTCAGATTTATGACATTCAACTTACTCAACCATTTACTCATAGGATATAAGTGAAGCACACGAGTAAATGAAAAACTACTCCAAAAAGATATAAGTGAAGATCAATGAGTAGCTAAATTATTATGTAGCTATATGAAGACTCTCTCTCATTTAAGAATTTTAGATCTTGGTATTGTATTCAAACAGCAAGCAAAGCAAAACAAAATGACATTGCAAGGATAGCACAACTCATGTGAAGAAGCAAAAACTTAGGTTCAACCGATACTAACCGATAGTTGTTGAAGAAGAAAGGTGGGATGCCTACCGGGGCATCCCCAAGCTTAGATGCTTGAGACTTCTTGAAATATTATCTTGGGGTGCCTTGGTCATCCCCAAGCTTGAGATTTTGTGTCTCCTTAATTCCGTTTATATTACGGTTTCTCTTTTTATCAAAAGCTTCATCCACAACAAACTCAACAAGAACTCGTGAGATAGGTTAGTATAAACCAATGCAAAACCTTATCATTTTATACTGTAAAAAATCACTAAGATTATTATTCAACATTGAATACTAAATGTCTCTGCATATTTAATACTCCTATCCTAAAATAGAATCATTAAACAAGCAAACATATGCAAACAATGCAAACATAACAACAATCTGCCAAAAGAGTATAGTCTGCAAAGAATGCAAGATTCATCATGCTTCCCTAACTCCAAAAATTATAAGAAAACTACTACACTGTATAAGATTTATTAGAGCTCAATATGAATAAATATTCAACATTATATCACTCTCTGACTTTTCTAGGGAATTTTTGCAACAGCGGTAAACTTTCTGTTTTCAAACAGCAACATGTATACTAGCAAAATAGGCATGGTAAAGGCTATCCTTGACATTTTTATTCAAAATATAGATGCAAAACATTAATCTAAATAACAAAAAGCAAATACTAACAAAATAAATTGATGCTCCAAGCAAAACACATATCATGTGGCGAATAAAAATATAGCTCCAAGTAAAGTTACCGATGAACGAAGACGAAAGAGGGGATGCCATCCGGGGCATCCCCAAGCTTAGTTGCTTGGTTGTCCTTGAATATTACCTTGGGGTGCCTTGGGAATCCCCAAGATTAGGCTCTTGCCACTCCTTATTCCATAGTGCATCAAATCTTTACCCAAAACTTGAAAACTTCAACCACACAAAACTCAAAACAAAACTCGTAAGCTCCGTTAGTATAAGACGGAAAACCACCACTTTAAGGTACTGTAATGAACTCATTTTAAATTCATATTGGTTTTAAACCTACTGTATTCCAACTTCTCTATGGTTCATACCCTTACATACTAGCCATAGATTCATCAAAATAAGCAAACAACACATAGAAAACAGAATCTGTCAAAAACAGAACAGTCTGTAGCAATATGTATCAAACGTATACTTCTGGAACTCCAAAAATTATGAAATAAATTGGTGGACCTGAGTAATTTGTCTATTAATAATCTGCAAAAAGAATCAACCTAAAAGCACTCTCCAGTAAAACATGGCAGCTAATCTCGTGAGCACTAAAGTTTCTGTTTTTTACAGCAAGATCACAAAAACTTCACCCAAGTCTTCTCAAAGGATCTACTTGGCACTTTATTGAAACAAAAGCTATAGAACATTATTACTACAGTAGCATAATCATGTAGACACAGAAAAACAGGAAGGGTAAATGTTGGGTTGTCTCCCAACAAGCGCTTTTCTTTAATGCCTTTTTAGCTAGGCATGATGATGGCAATGATGCTCACATAAAAGATAAGAGTTGAAACGTAAAGAGAGCATCATGAAGAATATGACTAGCACATTTAAGTCTAACCCACTTCCTATGCATAGGGATTTTGTGAGCAAACAACTTATGGGAACAATAATCAATTACCATAGGAAGGTAAAACAAGCATAGCTTCAAAATTTTCAACACATAGAGAGGAAACTTAATATTATTGCAATTCCTACAAGCATATATTACTCCCTCATAATAATTTTTAGTAGCATCATAAATGAATTCAACAATATAACCAGCACCTAAAGCATTCTTTTCATGATCTACAAGCATAGAAAATTTACTACTCTCCCCATAAGCAAATTTCTTCTCATGAATAATAGTGGGAGCAAACTCAACAAAATAACTATCATGTGAGGCATAATCCAATTGAAAACTAAAATCACGATGACAAGTTTCATGGTTATCATTATTCTTAATAGCATACAAGTCATCACAATAATCATCATAGATAGCAACTTTGTTCTCATAATCAATTGGAACCTCTTCCGAAATAGTGATCATCACTAAATAAAGTTGACACTCTTCCAAATCCACTTCCATATTCATCACAATAAATTTCAATATCCTCCAAAATAGTGGGATCATTACTACCTAAAGTTGACACTCTTCCAAACCCACTTTCATCAATATAATCATCATAAATAGGAGGCATGCTTTCCTCATAACAACTTTGCATATCAAAACTTGGGAGGCTAAAAATATCATATTCATTAAACGTAGCATCCCCAAGCTTGTGGCTTTGCATATCATTAGCATCATGGATATTCAAGGAATTCGTACTAACAACATTGCAATCATGCTCATCATTCAAAGACTTAGTGCAAAACATTCTATAGATTTCTTCTTCTAGCACTTGAGCACAATTTTCCTTACCATCATTCTCACGAAAGATATTAAAAAGATGAAGCGTATGAGACAAACTCAGCTACATTTTTTAGTTTTCCTTTATAGACTAAAGTAGTGATAAAAAAAGAAACAAAAAGATTAGATTGCAAGATCTAAAGATATACCTTCAAGCACTCACCTCCCTGGCAACAGCGCCGGAAAAGAGCTTGATGTCTACTACACAACCTTCTTCTTGTAGACGTTGTTGGGCCTGCAAGTGCACATGTTTGTAGGACAGTAGCAAATTTCCCTTAAGTGGATGACCTAAAGTTTATCAATCCGTAGGAGGCGTAGGATGAAGATGGTCTCTCTCAAGCAACCCTGCAACCAAATAGCAAAGAGTCTCTTGTGTCCCCAACACACCCAATACAATGGTAAATTGTATAGGTGCACTAGTTCGGCGAAGAGATGGTGATACAAGTGCAATATTGATGGTAGATAAAGGTATTTGTAATCTGAAATTATAAAAACAGCAAGGTAACTAATGATAAAAGTGAGCGTAAACGGTATTGCAATGGTAGGAAACAAGGCATAGGGTTCATACTTTCACTAGTGCAAGTTCTCTCAACAATAATAACATATATAGATCATATAACAATCCCTCAACATGCAACAAAGAGTCACTCCAAAGCCACTAATAGCGGAGAACAAACGAAGAGATTATGGTAGGGTACGAAACCACCTCAAAGTTATCCTTCCTGTTCTATCTATTCAAGAGTTCGTAGTAAAATAACATGAAGCCATTCTTTCCGCTCAATCTATCATAGAGTTCATACTAGAATAACACCTTAAGACACAAATCAACCAAAACCCTAATGTCACCTAGATACTCCATTGTCACCTCAAGTATCCGTGGGCATGATTATACGGTATGCATCACACAATCTCAGATTCATCTATTCAACCAACACAAAGTACTTCAAAAAGTGCCCTAAAGTTTCTACCGGAGAGTCAAGACAAAAACGTGTGCCAACCCCTATGCATAGGTTCATGGGCGGAACCCGCAAGTTGGTCACCACAACATACATCAAGTGGCACATGATATCCCATTGTCACCACAGATAATCACGGCAAGACATACATCAAGTGTTCTCAAATCATTAAAGACTCAATCCGATAAGATAACTTCAAGAGGAAAACTCAATTCATCACAAGAGAGTAGAGGGGGAGAAACATCATAAGATCCAACTACAATAGCAAAGCTCGGGATACATCAAGATCGTGCCATAGAGGGAACACGAGAGAGAACATGAGAGAGAGAGAGAAATCAAACACATAGCTACTGGTACATACCCTCAGCCTCGAGGGTGAACTACTCCCTCCTCGTCATGGATAGCACCGGGATGATGAAGATGGCCATCGGTGAAGGATCCCCCCTCCGGCAGGGTGCCGGGAAGAGCTCCCAAGAGGTTTCTGGTGGCTACAGAGGCTTGCGGCGGCGGAACTCCCGATCTATCTTGATATTTGATGTTTTTAGGGTACATATGCTTATATAGGAGAAAGAAGTCGGTCGGGGGAGCCTCGAGGGGCCCACGGGAGGGTAGGGCGCGCCTAGGGGGTGGGCGCGCCCCCCTGTCTGGTGGCCTCCTCGATGATCCCCTGGCTTGCACTCCAAGTTCCTGGGATTGGTTCTGTTCCAAAAATAACTTTTCCGAAGGTTTCATTTCGTTTGGACTCCATTTGATATTCCTTTTCTTCGAAATACTGAAACAGGCAATAAAACAGCAATATGGGTTGGGCCTCCGGTTAATAGGTTAGTCCCCAAGGTAATATAAAAGTGTATAATAAAGCCCATAATCATTCAAGATAGATAATAAAATAGCACGAATGCTTCATAAATTATAGATACGTTGGAGACGTATCACCTAGGAAGAATCTTTTGTACAAAAAATAGCAAAAACATACCCAAAATTTCTTAATCCATGCCAAAAACTACTACCTAGTACTCCTACCAATTAGGTTCATTTAAACCCATTTATGATAGGGTTGGCCCACACGCCCGTGCTGACGAGGCAGCTTAAACCAACACATTTTGTTTGACCGTTGACACGAGGGACCCACATTTGACCTTCTATCCTGTTATTCCCCCTCAAATCATTATTTTTCCTGAACATTACTTCAAATAGTACTGATGCGTGTTCATCGGTGGCGCCGGTGATGAGCGAGTTGGCCGCCGCTCCGCAGGACGGGCCGGACGCCGTGCTGGCCTCCGCACGGGTTGGCAGGCTGGCCCGAGCGTGACTCACGAGCGAGCAAGCCGTCGCGCTGACCTTTGCTCGAGCCAGATGGCTGGCCTTAGCGCGGCGCACGCAAGCAAGCCGCCGTGTTGCCGTGCCAATCTAGCTAGCAAACCTTGCAAACAAGTAGCTGGACGGAGCTATCTTGGCTAGCTAGCGACCACGAGCGCCGGACGGAGCTTGCATCCGGGCTGCTGATACGTCTCCGTTGTATCTACTTTTCCAAACACTTTTGCCATTGTTTTGGACTCTAACTTGTATGATTTGAATGGAACTAACCCGGACTGACGCTGTTTTCAGCAGAATTACCATGATGTTGTTTTATGTGCAGAAAACAAAAGTTCTTGGAATGACCTGAAACTCCACGGAATATCTTATAATAAATAATAAAAAATCCTCGCCAAAGATGAAGACCAGAGGACCCACACCCTGCCCACGAGGGTGGGGGGCGCGCCCCTCCCCCCTGGGCGCGCCCCCTACCCCGTGGGCCCCCTGGATGCCCTCCGACGCCAACTCCAACTCCATATATTGGCTTTCGGGGAGAAAAAAATCAGATAGAAGAAATCATCGCGTTTTATGATACAGAGCCACCGCCAAGCCCTAATCTCTCTCGGGAGGGCTGATCTGGAATCCGTTTGGGGCTCCGGAGAGGGGGATTCGTCGCCGTCGTCATCATCAACCATCCTCCATCACCAATTTCATGATGCTCACCACCGTGCGTGAGTAATTGCATCGTAGGCTTGGTGGACGGTGATGGGTTGGATGAGATTTATCATGTAATCGAGTTAGTTTTGTTAGGGTTTGATCCCTAGTATCCACTATGTTCTGAGATTGATGTTGCTATGACTTTGTGATGACCCACAAGTATAGGGGATCTATCGTAGTCCTTTCGATAAGTAAGAGTGTCGAACCCAACGAGGAGCAGAAGGAAATGATAAGCGGTTTTCAGCAAGGTATTCTTTGCAAGTACTGAAATAAGTGGTAACAGATAGTTTTGTGATAAGATAAATTGTAACGAGCAACAAGTAACAAAAGTAAATAAGGTGCAGCAAAGTAGCCCAATCCTTTTTGTAGGAAAGGACAAGCCGGAACAAACTCTTATAATAAGAAAAGCGCTCCCGAGGACACATGGGAATATCGTCAAGCTAGTTTTCATCACGCTCATATGATTCGCGTTCGGTACTTTGATAATTTGATATGTGGGTGGACCGGTGCTTGGGTGCTGTTCTTACTTGAACAAACATCCCACTTATGATTAACCTCTATTGCAAGCATCCGCAACTACAACAAAAGTATTAAGGTAAACCTAACCATAGCATGAAACATATGGATCCAAATCAGCCCCTTACGAAGCAACGTATAAACTAGGGTTCAAGCTTCTGTCACTCTAGCAACCCATCATCTACTTATTACTTCCCAATGCCTTCCTCTAGGCCCAAATAATGGTGAAGTGTTATGCAGTCGACGTTCACATAACACCACTATAGGTTAGACAACATACATCTCATCAAAATATCGAACGAATACCAAATTCACATGACTACTAATAGCAAGACTTCTCCCGTGTCCTCAAGAACAAACGTAACTACTCGCAAAGCATATTCATGTTCATAATCAGAGGGGTAATAATATGCATAAAGGATCTGAACATATGATCTTCCACCAAGTAAACCAACTAGCATCAACTACAAGGAGTAATCAACACTACTAGCAACCTACTAGCACCAATCCTGGACTTGGAGACAAGAATTGGATACAAGAGATGAACTAGGGTTTGGAGATGAGATGGTGCTGGTGAAGATGTTGATGGAGATTGCCCTCTCCTGATGAGAGGAGCATTGGTGATGATGATGGCGATGATTGTCAAATCCCTAGCCTTGCTATGCACTTGGACTAGCTTGGTTGCTGCATCATGTTTAAATTTCATTTAAACTTGAAATGGGGATTGTCCAAACCCTAGCATTAAAGGTATTCACTAGGTTCACCTAAAATATTTTTAGTAAGTCCAAATGGCTTTCAAAAATGTTCATCATTTCTGGATAATGCTAGAAACCATAACCAGTGGTGTTGCACATTTTTCCATGACATATTTGGTCACTGAATTAAATCATACAGTATTTGCAGTTGGGCATTTAAATGATATATATTATTTTAATTGCTCAATTAATTCTGAACTTAAGTGTAGGCTATTAGGAATAATCCCAACAGAGCCCACAATTATTTACAGGATTTTTGGAAACATTTTAGTATTTTTAATAAAGCCCAACATTTACAGAAATATAGAAAAGCAAACTAAATGAAAAAGAGAGAGAGAGAGAGAAAGGCCACAGGCCACTTACCTGGCTGGGCCGGCCCACCTGGCCCGTGCCAGTCATCACCTACCTCTGCCAGTAGGCAGAGGAGGGAGACAGCGCACGCGCGCACGCGGCGCCACGCACCTCCATGCTTGCCTGCGTCACTGAGGCCACCACGACGCCTCGGGCCTTCTCTTCGGTGCTGCCCCGATACCCTGGACGTTTCACTCCCCCCCTTCTCTCTCCCTCACCATTCCCCATCCTACCCGAACGGGTTCGTCACCGCCGTTCGCACCACCGAAGCCACCACCTCCCCCTCGCCTCTCCTACATGCCCAGAAGCTCCGCCACCATCATCTACGCCTCTCTGTCGACTCATGCGACGCCAAACGCCCCGAAGCGCCGGCCCTGACCTCCTCTTCCTCCTCGGATCACCGATATCGCCACCGTCGCCCTGCTCGCTTCGGACCTCCCCCGTGACCGCTGACCTTCCCATCGTGCTCGCGGTGAGCTTCCCTTCCTCCTCCCTCGAACCCCGTTGCTCTCCGCCTCCTCTAGGCCGTAGTTGCGCGGACGCCGAAGCTCGCCAGCGCCGTACCTCATCGCTGCCGCGGCCACAGCTGCTGCCACTCGCGTCCGAGCATTGCCCCGTGCTCAGCATGCTCCCAGGAGCCGGGCGCGCCCACCTGTTCGACCTACCGTCCCCACTAGCGTCAACCTGCACCAGCCCCGAGCTCCTGCTACCGCCGCGAGCTTGATTCAGGTGAGCCCGGTCGACCTCAGCCCCTCCCGCTTGCTTAGCTGGATGAGGCTGAGTGCCAGCTATGCGTAGATGATCGCTGCGGCTGTTTTGGTCGCCGGAGGGCGTTTCCCGAGCCCCTTCGCCGCGTCTGGACTCGCCGGCGGCTAAACGCCGGTGACCGCTGGCTAGTTGACTGGCGTGGGTTGACCCCACTGCCCGGTTTGACTTCCCCCTCTCTCTCACTGACTTGCGAGCCCGCCAACTAATTACTCTAGTTAGCACTAATTAACTAGTTAGGTTAGTTACTACAGTCACTGACTAGTGGGCCCTGCCTAGTTAGTTAGGGCTAACTAACTTAGTTAGTTGACTGGGTCACTGACCAGTGGGTCCCACTGGTCAGGTTTGACCTGGTCGACGCCTGTTGACCAGCTGACGTCACAGTGACGTAGTGCTGACGCCATAACTCATTTTCTGGATTAATTTTAATTCAGGAAATTCTAGAAAATGCCCTAAACTTCTAAAAATCATAGGAAATCAACCGTAACTCCAAATGAAATAATTTATATATGAAAAATGATCAGAAAAATCCAATCTATCCATCTGCACTGGTTTCATGCATGTTTAAGCAACTTAAACCTGCTGTTTATATCAAAACATGATAATGCACTTTATAAAGTCTTACTTTGAGTTTGAACTTGAATCTTGGGTTCAAACTAACTCAAACCCATCTGATTATAGTTGCATTAGCCCAACACACTCATTTTGCCATGTCATAATCATGCATCATATTGTCGCATTGCATTGATTGTGTCCCCTCTCTGTTGCCGGTGTTTGTCCCCTCTTAGTAGACGACGTATCGAAGATGTGATCGATGACACCGATGAAGAACTATACTATCTTCAGAAGTGCCAGGCAAGCAAAACCCCCTTGTTCATTCCGATACAATCCCACTCTCTCGCTCCTGCTCTCTTTTACTGCATTAGGACAACAATGATTCATCTGCTACTTGTTGCGGTAGCTGAACCCCGTTATCCTCTGCATGACCTGTCATTGCCACAGTAAATAGATGAAACCCACTAGCATGAGTAGGAGTTGTTTGAGCCCTGATGTGCCTACTCATTCATGCTTGTTTGTCATGCTTGCTATTGCTTAGAGTTGTGTCAGGTCTGATTCATCGGGGATGAATCGGAGGTGTGTGAACATGTCCTACTGTTGAGAGCTAAGTGTGTGAACACGATTTGGTAAAGGTAGCGGTGAGAGGCCATGTAGGAGTACATGGTGGGTTATCTCATTGCAGCCGCCTCAGGAACTGAGTTCTGTGTTTGTGATCCATGAACAGTTACTACCACACATTGGGCTCCGGGTGCTCCAATCTCTCTCGACTTATTAATCAACTCGATCTCTGTCCAGGAGTTGCAACTAGTTTCTGGTGTTTGTAGGTAGTGTTAGTAGTCTACGAAGTGGCACCCGGTACAGGTGGGCTTGGGACAGACTAGGCACAGTGGCACGGTGTACCAAGTGGCACCCGGATGGTGGGCTTGGGAACCCTGCTCACATCGTTTGGGGCCGTGAGCGACACCCCGGCCGGATCTCCTTGCGGATGGAACCCGAATAGGCGATAAACCTGGACGAGAGACTTGTGTGGTTAGTCAGGTCATGGCCGACACCCTCGCTGGGCTTCCGCTTGAAGGTTGCCGAGTACATGTCGTGTAAACGACGGTAAGTGGTGAGAGCGTGTGTGAAGAAGTACACCCCTGCAGGGTTAATATGATCTATTCGAATAGCCGTGTCCGCGGTAAAGGACTTCTGGGTTGCCTGTACAGTTCATAGACAAGTGAAAGTGGATACTCTAAAATGCGCAAGATAAGCGTGAGTGCTATGTATGGCGTTCTCGTAGGGAGACGTGAGCGGATCCATAGTGGTGTATTGATATGGTGAATATGTGGACTCGTGTGCGCCACCTCAAAAGAATTACTTGCAGTCGTAGTTTAGGATAGCCACCGAGTCAAAGCTGGCTTGCTGCAGTTAAACCCCACCACCCCCTTGTTGATAATGATGCATATGTAGTTAGATCTGATGTAAGTCTTGTTGGGTACATTTGTACTCACGTTGCTTAATTTATGTTTTTGCAGAGTTTTCCGTCTCACTAGTAGTTCTGCGTGGACTTCGACGTTTAGCTTGTTACCTCAGCTATGATCTTGTGCCCTTGGCAGGATCTGGTAGATAGTCAGGCTTCTCAGCCTTTTTCATTTGTAGATGTCTGTACTCAGACATGTTAAGCTTCCTTTTGTGCTTGATTTGTGTGCTCTGAATGTTGGGTCATGAGACCCATGTTTGTAATATCTCGCTCCTCGGAGCCTATTGAATAAATACTTGAGTTGTAGAGTCATGTTGTGATGCCATGTTGTATTTGCACATATCGAGCATATTGTGTGTATGTTATTGAAATGCTTGGTATGTGTGGGATCTGACTATCTAGTTGTTTATCCTTAGTAGCCTCTCTTACCGGGAAATGTCTCCTAGTGCTTCCACTGAGCCATGGTAGCTTGCTACTGCTTCGGAACACTTAGGCTGGCCAACATGTGTCCTTCTTTGTTCCTGTGTCTGTCCCTTCGGGGAAATGTCACGCGATGAATACCGGAGTCCTGTTAGCCCACTACAGCCCGATTCACCGGAGTCCTGTTAGCCCAGTGCTACAGCCTGGATTCACTCGCTGATGATCGACACGTTCGATGCTGGGTCAGGGATGCCTGTCCCTGTAAGTTTGTGCCACTTTGGGTTTACGACTAGCCATGTAAGCCCGGGCTCCTTATCATATGGATGCTAGCGACACTGTCATATACGTGTGCCAAAAGGCGCAAACGGTCCCGGGCATAGGTAAGGAGACACCCATGGGGATACCGTGCGTGAGGCCGCAAAGTGATATGAGGTGTTACATGCTAGATCGATGTGGCATTGAGTCGGGGTCCTGACAATGATTTCCCCCTCCCGGAGGGAAGTGTCCCCGGTAGAACAGCTCTGCCAGAGCCCTAGATTTGTTCCGCCAAGGTTTCGCCTCGTGGCGGCGAAGTCTCGTCCCGAAAGGTTGCTTGCTATTTTTTTCTCATCGAAAGACTTCATATAGGAGAAGATGGACGTCGGAGAGCCACCAGGGGGCCCACGAGGTAGGGGGCGCGCCCAGGGGGGAGGGGCGTGCCCCCCACCCTCGTGAGCAGGGTGTGGGCCCCTGGCCTTCATCTTTGGCGACGATTTTTCTTTATTTATTTTAAGGTATTCCGTGGAGTTTCAGGACTTTTGGAGTTGCGCAGAATAGCCCTTCAATATTTGCTCCTTTTCCAGCCTAGAATTCCAGCTGCCGGCATTCTCCCTCTTCATGTAAACCTTGTAAAATAAGAGAGAATAGCCATAAGTATTGTGACATAACGTGAAATAACAGCCCATAATGCGATAAATATCAATATAAAAGCATGGTGCAAAATGGACGTTGTCGGTGTCAAAACCGGCGGATATCAGGTAGGGGGTCCCGAACTGTGCGTCTAGGCGGATGGTAACAAGAGACAAGGGACACGATGTTTTTACCCAGGTTCGGGCCCTCTCGATGGAGGTAAAACCCTACTCCTGCTTGATTAGTATTGATGATATGGGTAGTGCAAGAGTTGATCTACCACGAGATCAGAGAGGCTAAACCCTAGAAGCTAGCCTATGGTATGATTGTTGTTCGTCCTACGGACTAAAACTCTCTGGTTTATATAGACACCGGAGAGGGCTAGGGTTACACAGAGTCGGTTACAATGGGAGGAGATCTTCATATCGAATCGCCAAGCTTGCCTTCCACGCCAAGGAAGGTCCTATCCGGACACGGGACGAAGTCTTCAATCTTGTATCTTCATAGTCCGGGAGTCCGGGAAAAGGTCATAGTCCGGCCATCCGGACACCCCCTAATCCAGGACTCCCTCAGTAGCCCCTGAACCAGGCTTCAATGACGACGAGTCCGGTGCGCAAATTGTCTTCGACATTGCAAGGCGGGTTCCTCCTCCGAATATCTCATAGAAGATGTTGAACACAAGGATAGTGTCCGGCTCTGCAAAATAAGTTCCACATACCACCGTAGAGAGAATAATATCTGAACAAATCTAATCTGCTGACGTATTCTGCAGCGTGACATCACGCCACAGCCAAGCCTTTATTCGAATCATTTTATTGTTCCACCTCAGCGCATTTAGCGAGGCAGTTTCCTTGGCACGTCTTGTCAAAGCAGAGATCGTGTCCCCTTATTCCAGGATTCTCATCAATACGGGCTTGGGTAACCCAACCGCGCCATTAACCGCAGTGCTTGGGAGATAAGTGAGTTTTATTAGGCTGGTGGGGGCTTATAGTTTCGGCCACCCATATAAGGGGATAAGGATCCACCCTTTCCATTTACGCCTTATTCCTCCTTTGCTTATCCATCCCTGCGCAATCGAGCTCCAGCGCCCAAGTCCGTACTTCCCACCTCAACCTTTCTCCAATCATGTCCGGAGCGGGAGGTAGATGGATGGCCTCCTCCGTTACGGAGGGGCAAATCAAAAAGTTGAGGAAGGCCGGATACTTGTCTGACGACATCGTGCACCAGCTTCCTGATGAGGGGCAACTCATCCCCACCCCTGGGCCCCATGAGAGGGTCGTATTTCTCCCCCATTTCCTCCGCGGACTGGGCTTTCCTCTTCACCCATTCATTCGTGGGCTCATGTTCTACTACGGCCTGGACTTCCATGATCTGGCCCCGAACTTCATCCTCAACATCTCAGCGTTCATCGTCGTATGTGAGGCCTTCCTCCGCATCCAGCCTCACTTTGGCCTATGGCTGAAGATCTTCAGCGTCACGCCGAAGGTCGTGGGTGGCCGTCAAGCGGAGTGTGGAGGCGCCATAGTGGGCAAGATAGCCAACGTTACATGGCCTGAGGGCACCTTCGTAGAGACCATCAAAGGGTGGTAGTTGGGGTGGTTCTATATCACCGAGCCGCGTGAACCTGAATGGGCAGCGGCCCCTGAATTCCGATCTGGCATCCCCACTCGGCTCACATCTTGGAAGGAGACAGGCCTGTTGTGGGGTAGTCCGGAAGAGGTGACCGGACTCCAAACCTGCGTCCGAGACCTGGTGAACAAGAAGGTTAAGCTTGTCAACATAGTCCAGGTCATGCTCTTCCGCTGGATCCTCCCGTGTCAACGACGGGCCTTCACCTTGTGGGAGTTCGACCCGGCCCAGCACCAAACTCTGTCCCGGCTTTTCGACACAAAGCATGAGGACGCTTGGAAGGTGCTATTCAAGAGCTCCGAGGTCTCCCCACCCATCACCGAGGATCGCGGATTTTGGCCAAGCGCCAAGCCACCAAAGTAAGCTTGCTTTTAGTCCTTCATGGGACACTTGATTTTCATAGTTTGATTCCATGTAGGATCTAAACTCCTGCTCCTTTGACAGGACTGGAAGAGGACATCCAGATAGTTTGACTGTCCGGCCCCTTTGCCCGAAGGCCCAGCACACGCATGCTTGACGAAGCTGCTGGTTCCGGCACCTCACGTGGTGCCGGAGAAGAAGGCCAAGAAGAAGGCCACGGGGACCCGAAAGAGTTCCCAGCGCCTGGTGGTGTCGGATTCATCACCTGACAACCCCGAAGCACCCTCCGCCTCTAAGGACGAGGAGGAGGAAGAAGAAGAAGCCTCTCCCCCTCCAGCGGGGGGCGGAAAGAAAAGGAAGGCCGCCCCAACTGGGGAGGCCGGAGGGTCCAAGAAGGGGAGGACCCTTCTGACGGACTACGCCTCCGATGCCGAAGACGGCGGGGAGGAATGGCCATCCAGGGTCAAGCCCCTGGCAAAATCGTAAGTATCCGGATGCCAGAATAACTTACGGCGCTCCTCTAATGTATGGTACCTTCTGACGCCGAATTCAATCATACAGTCCGCCCAAGGCTCAGCTCGGCGATTCGTCGAGCGGCTCCCTGGATTCATCGGATGTGAATAGCGCTTCACTTCCGACGGCCTCCTCCCCTCTCCCTACGGACGACGCCGAGGTGGAGTCCCAAAAGGGACTAAACCAGGAGGAGGTGGTCCTGGAGGTGCCGCAAGGCAACCTCCCGGACCCCAGGCCCAAAGGGGGTAAAGCCCCATAGGGATCTAAGTCCGGCCCCGGGCCGGACACCGCTCCGGAACCAACAACGGTTCCAGAGTCCGGTAGGTGGCGCCTTCATAAGAAAGGCACGCCTACGATGCCGGCAGCCTCCGTCCAACCGAAGATGCCGGACAATTTGCTGGAGGTGCTTAACAGCGCCTCCATCAACGAGGAGCACCGCACTGTTATGAGTGTGGTGATTCAGAAGGTTCAGTCCGCCAAGAGCGGGCTGACAGAAGCCTGTACCAGCCTAATAACAGGCTTCGAGGTATGTATTCAAAACATATAAAAATGTTACCGCATAGACAGTAGCCCCTGATGCTTAGTTTGGTGTTTGAAAGAAAAGCCGGACTGAGGATCTAAAAAGATATACGTAGGAGTCTAACATAAATATGTCGATATGGGAATGCAGGCTGCACTGTTGACCTCTACCGCACTGACTGCAGAGGTCGACGCATTGAAGCAGAGCCTCGAGCGATCTGAGACGAGCTCGGCCGTGCCAAGAAGTAGCTCGAGGACAAGGAGGGTATGTAATACCGTATGTAAATGTATATAGAAATACCTGGTTGCAAATAATGACAGGACCAACGTGAATGTTGCAGGGGCCACAACTCAGGTGGCAACCCTGAAGGAAGCGCTTTCCAAGGCCGCAGATAATGCGGCCATGGAGCGCTCAGAGCGAGAGAAGCAAGAGGCGCAGGCGGCAGAGGTGCGGCAAGAGCTCGATGCTCTTGTGAAAAAACATGAGAGGTTAGAGCTTGACTCGAAGACTCGAGAGTCCGAGCTTGCCTCGGCACATGAAAGCGCCAAATCTGTCAAGGCCAAAGCCCAAAAAGCCCTCCAGGAGATTGAGGCGATGAAAAAGATTGCGGCGGGTAAGGCATTCTTTATGCAAAGCAAGCATGTGAAAGTAAATTACCTGTTACTTACCTGAATCCGGAGCTCTCTAGAGTATTCGCAGATCTGCCCCATAGTGTATCCGATGCCGCCGCATTCTACCGAGCCGAGGAAGGAAGCTCGACGGAGAAAGTGCTCTGGTCCCAGTATGCTGAGGCCGGACACCCGGTGCCCTTGAGCGACCAGCTGAAGCAGCTGGTCGAGCTTCATAAGGCGGCCGAGCAGGCCATGAAGGGCCTGATAGGCCGGTTGTGGCCTGGTGAGGTCTTGCCTTTGAGCTACTTTGGGCTGGTGCGGCGGCTGGTGGATGCCTGTCCACGGCTTGAAGTCATCAGGCGTTCCATGTGTATCGAGGGTGCCTGTAGGGCTTTTGCCTGTGCTAAAGTGCACTGGGGCAAGCTAGATGCTGAGAAGCTGGTGAAGGATGGGCCACCGGAGGGGAAGGAGCATCACAAGCCCGAGATGTATTATGAGGGCGTCTTGAAGGGTGCCCGTCTTGTAGCGAATGAATGTACTGGGGATGTAATTTTTGAGTAAACTCGCTTGTGTTTGTCCTGTGCGCTGAAAACTTGTTCATATGCGCTAAGCAACGCCTTTTGAATTTAAAATATTACCTTCTGTGCGGCCATTTATGAAATCTGAGAGATGCAAGTCGTCGGCTTCTACCCCCATGCCATGAGTGCTGGGGTGTTCGGGATAAACCTGAGCGCTCTTATTCCCATTCTTGGGTCCATCTAGGGAGGCGCTCAACACAACGAACCAGGCCATCGGACTTATAATGCTTTATCACTCTCACTTAGCCATAGAATTCTATAATTTTAAATTTCGGCGAAGCCCCTAGTATTCGGAAGACCGAGTTCGGGGCGCTATCCACGCCTAGGCTGGATAAATCCGGCTCCTCGCTCTAAGCGGCATAAGTCTTTAGGGACTCAAAAAAACCTCTCGAATAGCGACCGGTCTCTCGCACTATCATGACGATCAGTTTTAGCTTTCTCTACTGAGGTGTTAACCCAGCTCAACTGGGGCACAATCGCAGTAGTTCTCCCAGCGCTACCTTAGCCGACATTGAGGAACGTAAGGTACCAAAACATGGGAGCCAGGCAAACCCAACTATTGACCCAAGACATGATTCGGAGCCGATGCATATAATGCTATAAGTTTGGGGTGCCGCACTCATGAGAGTGTTCGGTCTTCTCACACCGTGTTATGGGGTACTTAAGCCCCTGGTTTATTAGCCGTACCAAAGTGTATGGTTGCAGAATGTCATGACTGAACATACTTGTATAAAAATAAATGAATACAATAATAGATAGGAGCTATGTATTATTTATTAAAAAAGGCTGCTGTGAAAGCAGAAGGATACAAATAGTGCGAAAAGCAAGAGATGGGATTATTTTACATGTCCCCCTCCCGGGGCAAGCTGCGAGACTTTAAGTAAAACAGGTATTTAGCTCGTTATAGAGACCACCTGGACATTTGACGTGGCTTGTTGTCTCCCTGGCTGTTGCATCGTGCATTCAGCGAGTGTATTGCCGAACAGGCCTTCCGAATAGTTGGGTCCTGAAAGTATATGAAAAAAGGAAACGACATAATAGGGAGCCCCTAGTGCGGTTGAGCTGCATTCTGGGCACGCCGTGGTTGTGCCACTCCCCTTATGCCCATGGTATTTCCAGAGCGTAATTATGTATGCGTGGTATCGCTATCGCCATTTGGCGAGGGCTGGGGTTGGGGCTGCACTGCTATGCTTGCTCGGAACGTGCCAGCCGGTTTTGTTGTAGGTTACTTCGGGCGCGCTTGACGTTGTCCGGATGTTTAACACCCAGATTGGAGAATTGCCTTGAGAGGCTACTTTGTACTTCCGCCTCCAGGGCTGCCGTGTGCTCCTCCGTTCGGAGAGAGCGTTCGGTGTTTCCATTAACCGTAATGACTCCGCGAGGGCCTGGCATCTTGAGCTTGAGATATGCGTAGTGCGGCACCACATTGAATTTTGCGAATGCGGTTCGTCCGAGCAGGGCGTGATAGCCACTGCAGAATGGGACTATTTCGAAGATTAACTCTTCGCTCCAGAAATTATCCGGGGATCCGAAGACCACTTTGAGTGTAACCAAGCCTGTACAGCTGGCTTCTACACCTGGTATGACGCCTTTAAAGGTTGTCTTTGTGGGTTTAATCCTTGAGGGATCTATACCCATTTTTCGCACTGTATCCTGATAAAGCAGGTTCAGGCTGCTGCCGCCGTCCATGAGGACTCTAGTGAGGTGAAATCCGTCAATGATTGGGTCTAGGACCAATGCGGCGAATCCGCCGTGACGAATGCTAGTGGGGTGGTCCCTTAGATCAAAAGTGATCAGGAAGGAGGACCATGGGTTGAACTTTGGGGCGACTGGATCCAACGCATAGACGTCCTTGAGAGCACGCTTCCGCTCCCTTTTGGGGATATGGGTTGCGTATATCATGTTCACCATCCGCACTTGTGGGGGAAGCCCTTCTGTCCTCTGTTGTTCGGCGGCCGGGGCTCCTCCTCATCATCGCTATGCAGCCCCTTGTCTCTGGTTTCGGCACTTAACTTGCCTGCCTGCTTGAACACCTAACAATCCCTGTTGGTGTGGTTGGCTGGTCGTTCGGGGGTGCCGTGTATCTGGCACGAGCGATCGAGTATCCGGTCTAAACTGGATGGGCCCGAAGGGTTTCTTTTGAATGGCTTCTTCCGCTGACCGGGATTAGAGCCTCTGAATCCGGCATTAACTGCCATATCCTCATTATTGTCGTCGTTAATGCGGCGCTTGTGCTTGTTGCGACGTGACCTGCCATTGTTGTCCTTGGTATCCGAATTGCCAGGGCTCTTGGTTATGTTATTGCCACGAGCTAGACAGCTGTCTTCTCCCACGCAAAAGCGGGTCATGAGTGTCGTGAGGGCTTCCATAGATTTTGGCTTTTCCTGTCCTAGGTGCCGGGCAAGCCATTCGTCACGGATGTTGTGCCTGAAGGCTGCAAGGGCCTCTGCGTCCGGACAGTCGACTATTTGATTTTTCTTGGTTAGGAACCGTGTCCAGAATTGTCTGGCCGATTCCTCTGGCTGCTGGATTATGTGGCTTAGGTCATCGGCGTCTGGTGGTCGCACATAAGTACCCTAGAAGTTGTCAAGGAATGCGGATTCCAGGTCCTCCCAGCAACTAATTGACTCTGCTGGAAGGTTGTTAAGCCAATGCCGGGCTGGTCCTTTAAGCTTGAGCGGGAGGTATTTGATGGCGTGTAGATCATCACCACGGGCCATGTGGATATGAAGGAGATAATCCTCGATCCATACCGCGGGATCTGTTGTGCCATCGTATGATTCGATGTTTACGGGTTTAGAACCCTCGGGGATTTGATGATCCATTACTTCGTCTGTGAAGCATAGTGGGTGTGCGGCGCCCCTGTACTGGGCTATATCGCGACGTAGCTCGGATGAGCTTTGTCTGTTGTGTTCGGCCTGGCCGTATTTATCGTATCCGGCGTGACGGTTATCGTCATGTGACGTGGGGCGCCCACGCGATCCGTAGATCGATCTTGTTTGCCTTGCCTTATCCTCCAATATGTCTCGCAGGTCTGTTGCGTTTCCCCATGCTCTGGTATTTTTGGAGCGGCGCCGGGGTGCGGCTTGAGTTGAGGGTCGAAAGGCCTCTTTGTCGCGGCCACGGGGTGGCCGATCGGGTGCATCATACGCTGGTAATGTAGGTTTAGTTGCTTCCTCCTCTAGTTGGGGTAGCAGCATGCGCTTTGGGTAGCTCTTGGAGGGGCGTTCGAGTTTATACTCTTCGACCACCAGGACTTCAGTCCATCTGTCGGCTAGCAAGTCTTGGTCAGCTCTAAGCTGCTATTGTTTTTCTTGAGGCTGCTTGCCGTGGCCATGAGCCTGCGTTTGAAACGCTCTTGTTCGACGGGATCCTCTGGCACGACAAATTCATCGTCGTCGAGGCTTGCCTTGTCTTCGGAGGGAGGTATATAATTGTCGTCCTCGACCTCCCTGTCTGCCTCTCTCTCATGAGGGCTGGCTTCTCCGTCCTCCTGCGCTGGATCCTGCTGGAGGGGGTTGTCTTCGGCACTGTCCGGGGTGTTGTTGTCTCCAGTGCCGGACTCGCCGTTTTTACTTTGGCGGGATTTAGAGCGGCGCCGCTGACGTCGGCGCTTAGGTTGCTTCTTGGAGGGGTCATACTCCATTTTTTATCGACATCCCCTGCTTTAGGGGTGTCCACCATGTATATGTCATATGACGAGGTGGCTTTCCAGTGCTCTATAGGTGCTGGTTCTTGGTCGTCTCCTTCATCGACGTCCATACCGTCGATGTCTTCGGAGTCGAAGTCGAGCATGTTGGTTAGATTGTCGACAGTGGCTACAAAGTGGGTGGTGGGTGGGTTTCGAATTTCTTCGTCGTCCGCATCCCAACCTTGCTGACCATAGTCCGGCCAGGGCTCTCCTGACAAAGAGAGAGACTTTAGTGAATTCAGGATGTCGCCAAAGGGCGAGTACCGAAAGACGTCCGCGACGGTGAAATCCATGATCGGAGCCCAATTGGGTTCGATCGGAAGGGGCGCGGAAGATTTGGAGTCCGGAAAGGAGTCCGGCACCTTGGACTCACAGGCCTCACAAAGGACTAGGCCGGTATTCGGCTCGATCGCCGTAGAAATTGCTGCTCCTGGGGCGGCGTCCAACCGTCCATCCCCGACTGGCGTGGTCGGCTCCGAGCTAGGGGTCGAAGCGGACACCTGAGCGGTGCTCTGGGCACTGTCCGGCGGCAGAGCTAGATCATGCCCATCGTGACAGTGCGGCGTGCTCGGCCGTGGCTCGAATCCGTCGAAGATCAAGTCCCCGCGGATGTCGGCCGTGTAGTTTAAGGTTCCAAATCTGACCTGATGGCCAGGGGCGTAGCTTTCGATCTGCTCCAGATGGCCAAGCGAATTGGTCCGCAATGCGAAGCCGCCGAATACGAAGATCCATCCGGGGAGAAAAGTCTCACCCTTGACCACGTCGTGGTTGACGACCGAAGAAGCCATCGGGCCTAAGGGTGACGACACAGAGGAACTCTCAATGAAAGCACCAATGTCGGTGTCAAAACCGGCGGATCTCGAGTAGGGGGTCGCGAACTATGCGTCTAGGCGGATGGTAACAGGAGACGCAGGTTCGGGCCCTCACGATGGAGGTAAAACCCTACTCCTGCTTGATTAATATTGATGATATGGGTAGTACAAGAGTTGATCTACCACGAGATCAGAGAGGCTAAACCCTAGAAGCTAGCCTATGGTATGATTGTTGTTCGTCCTACGAACTAAAACTCTCCGGTTTATATAGACACCGGAGAGGGCTAGTGTCGGTGTCAAAACCGGTGGATCTCGGGTAGGGGGTCCCGAACTGTGTGTCTAGGCGGATGGTAACAGGAGACAAGGGACATGATGTTTTTACCAAGGTTCGGGCCCTCTCGATGGAGGTAAAACCCTACCCCTGCTTGATTAATATTGATGATATGGGTAGTACAAGAGTAGATCTACCACGAGATCGGAGTGGCTAAACCCTAGAATCTAGCCTATGGTATGATTGTTGTTCGTCGTTTATATAGACACCGGAGAGGACTAGGGTTACACAGAGTCGGTTACAATGGGAGATCTTCATATCGTATCGCCAAGCTTGCCTTCCACGCCAAGGAAAGTCCCATCCGGACACGGGACGAAGTCTTCAATCTTGTATCTTCATAGCCCAGGAGTCTTGCCAAAGGTCATAGTCCGAACATCCGGACACCCCCTAATCCAGGACTCCCTCAGTAGCCCCCGAACCAGGCTTCAATGACGACGAGTCCGGCGCGCAAGTTGTCTTCAGCATTGCAAGGCGGGTTCTCCCGCAAATTCTGTGTATCCGTCGAATAGTGTCCGACTTCTAGTGCGTGCTGCCCTCCTCTACTTCTGTGCCCCATAATGACCATCTTCCACGTGTCAAACGAATGCGAAAAGCCAGGGGATTTTTTCAGTTACCCCCTGGTTGCTTTAATGAACCGCCCATAAAAGAGACGGGGATTTAGATCCAATTCACACCATCTTCCCTCCATGAGATTTCATCAGAGTGCCTTCGACAGAGATCCATTCCACCATGGCTGGTCGGTGCAGCTCCTCCTCTCGCCCCTCCAGCGCTCGGCCCGGAGATTGGGGGCGGTGTTCCATCCCGCATAGCGAGCTAGTAGTGCTTCAGTCCAAGGGGCTTCTCCCCCCAGCATATATGGTCCCAGTCCGAGCCGGGATTGCTACCTATAGCGACGGAGAGCAGGCGGAGAGCGTCCCCAATCCCTCTCGAGGAGAGCAGGTATGCCTAGTCCCCTAGGGTGTGTTTTGTAGGGTGCATGAGGGCAAAAGTTCCCAATTCGACCCACTTTTGCTTGTTTGGTAGGGTGCATGAGCTCACATGGGCTATGCTCATCTGATGCATAAAAGGGCCCTCAGCTATGGTCATCTCATGCACCCCAGACAGGGTGCATGGAGGCAGCCATGTTGGCCCTGACACTCGTCCCCACCCACCAGACCACGTCCAGATATGTTTATATTTTCAAAAAATGTTCTGAATTTAAAATCTTGTTTAAATTTATGAAAAAGTTTAGAATTTCAAAATTTCTTCAAATTTTTGAAAAAGTTTAGGATTTCAAAATTGTTTAAATTTTCAAAAAATGTTCATAATTTCAAATTTTATTTGAATTTTCAATAAATGTTTAGAATTTCAATTTTTTTAAAAAATCAACAATGTTCGGAATTTCAAAATAAAATCAAAATTGTTTGAATTTTGGAAAAAATATCAGAAATTCAAATTTTATTTATTTTTTTATAAAATATTCAAAATTTGTTTAAATTTTCAAAAAAGCTCGGAATTTCAAATATGTTCAAATTTTCAAAAAGTTTAGAATTTCAAAATTTATTTTAATTTTCCAAAAAGTGTTTAGAATTTCAAAAAAACAATTCAAAATATGTTTAAATTTGTGTTCATATTTTTCCAGTTTTATTCATCATTCAAAAACAATTGTTCGAAATTCGAAATTGTTCAGCATGTCTAAACACATGCAGGCTGCCAAACAAAGTCTCAGCTCAACATGTCTCAGCGCATACATCACTGCCAAATAATAGCAACTGCATGGACTCAGCATGTCTACACTTAGCATGTATGAGAGGAGAACAACTAGGCTAGGTCCATGCATGCTACCAAACACACCCTTATTTGATGAGAGGACTCAGATTTCCAATTCATCCGTTTCTTCGAGGGTTGCTGGAGTTCTACGGCCTCCAGCTACACAACCTCACGCCCGCCTCCATTCTGCACATTGCGGGCTTCGTGGCCCTCTGTGAGCTGTTCTTGGGCGTTGAGGCCCATTTCGCTCTGTGGAAGAGGTTGTTTTGCCTTGTGCCTCGTTCTCAGGAGGGGTCTATTTATCAAGTGGGCAGAGCCGAACTATGGCGCATCGCCGGGACCGGATATCTATCCGGCACCCCAAAGAGGGTGTCCGAAGACTGGCCCTCGGAATGGTTTTATATAGATGACGTCCCCCTGCCGGACCCTATACGGATCGGCCTCCCCGAGTCCAATAATGCCCCGTTGAAGAAGCTCCTGAGTTGGCGCCCACGGAACCCTCAGAGGGAAGCTGACATATGCATCACACGAGGGGTGCAGCCGCTTCAATACAGAGGCCACCCCATGTGGGATTTCAACGGGGAGGATGATGCTACCTGGTGCGGTCGCAAGGGGCCATTCGGCCGCCACTTTAACGAGAATCTTATCCACTTTGTACAAGGAGGAAGAGGAAGAATTCCTTCGCGTCAACCCGGAAGGCGGATTCTCTATGTACAATCCTCCTAGTTGGGTGAGCGGACACTTTCACTTGCCTATCCATTTTCAAAATTCCCGTAGTTGAGTACTTAGACTAGTAATGTTTAAACGCAGGAGCTGCACCAGGCTGTGAAGGAAATAAACAGCTCTTCTCCACAACCCGAGGATCCGGAACGGTCCCTCGATCCGGACTCCCAAGAAGATCCGGACTTATGCATGGAGTTGGTTGATGGAGTATTTCATCAATTGAGCAAGGATAACTCTTTAGTGGCCATCACGGCCGACTATCCCGGACTACTTCCAGCCTCCAAGGTAACTAAGACCGAAGTCCCAGTATTCTCATGTTTTATCTTGCATGCCGTGCACTTAACAATGTTTCGCAGGGTAAATCCTTGAGGCGGAAGGCCGAGCCCATGGTGGGCAGCCAACAAGGGCCACTGAAACCAGGCGGGCCAAAAAGAAGTGCGGACCAGATCGAGATTCCGGTGCAACGGTATGGTGTGCGGATTTAACGCCTAGGGTTTATGCCCTTGAGTCCTACTAATGCTCATGATTTTCTTAGAAAGAAGAGAGCCCGCCGGACTATGTCCGCCGGCCAAGGTTCGAGGCCGGGTCCGGAAGTGGAGGCGGACACAGGACGCGCCTCGGGCGATCCTCCGATAGAGGGCGCCGACGGGCTATCTGCCACTAATTCAGAGGTGGAGAGTGCCCTATACCACATGCAACGCCAGACTGTTCCCCGTGACGCGTGTTTTTCCCCAGAGGCATTGGACGCCTTTAATACAGGAGTTGCGTTTCTCCGTGCTGCTCAAAATGGTCTAGCCAGAGCCACGGAGCAGTATGTGAAAGACATACAGGTGAGTAGAATTGAAGGTTATATATGTCAGTAGCCCCCGAGACTTGAAACAGTGAAGATAACTGTTTGAAGGATCATGTGCTATGCAGTGTCTTACAAAGAAGAACACGCAATTGTCCCAGGAGCTCGAAGAGTGCAAGGCTCAGCTCGAGGCCGCATTGGTCGCTTCAAAGAATGTCAAGGGGACACATGCAGGTAATGTGTGCTTCGAAAGGTACCTCCGTTTTGAAATGCGGCAGGCGTGCAACCCTGACTATAATAATACAGATGAGGCCGGAGCAAATCCGGACCAGCAACAACTCCTACGCCAACTAAAGGCTGGCGAGAAGGTGCTGACGAGGGTGAGGCAAGAGAAGAACAAGCTTCAAGACGCTAATACCCAGCTAGGCGAGGAACTGAAAGATGTTCGCATTCAGCTGTCTTTTGCCGTGAAGGAGAATCGACGACTTCGACGCGGCATTTTTAGTAAGTGCTTGAATGAATCTTCGAAAAAAGAATTCGGCGAGGAAGTCGATTGACAGAGCTATGTCTATAGGTCTGCTGACGGGTCGTCCGGCGGAGGAAATGCCTGGTTCATCGGGAGACCATCTTCCCGAGCTGTTTCAACTACACGAGCGAGTTCGGCAGGCAATGCGAGGCGTCATCCAGGCTATGTGGCCATCCCTCTCTGTGCCCGAAGGCCTTGAGGAGCTTGCCAAGAAGCTGGAGGGAGTGCGGCAGCGCTTCTGGTTATGGAAGATATTGGCTTGCCGTCAAGGTGCCAGGGAGGCCTGGGCCATGGTGAAGACTCGGTACACGAAGGCTGACCCAAACCACATGGCCGAGGTCGGCCCTATAGGTCCGGACGGAAAGGAGATCTCGGTCAGCTTGGCATATGGCCAGGTGGAGCTGGCTGCAAAGTATTCCCAACAGGACTGTAAATTAGACCGCCTGTTAGATGGCATTGAAGAAGAATATGTTGAGTCGGATTTACTATGTAAAAATGACATAAAAAATGTCCTCTAGCCGGATTGTAGATCGTTTGTCATTGCGGACCTTTTCGCTTCGACCTCTGGACCCTATAGTCCGGAGTGTGCCCGAATACTCTCTTGGTTATGTAAGAACCGGGGCATGCATGGAGACAAGGTGTAGGGGTCATAAGTGCTTTAGCAGACAAGTGCCCAACTAGTTATGTTATATTACATGGTTAGTAAGAAACATCTTCCGGAGAGAATAGTTCTGTTAGGGGTTCCTTTCCCTGGGAGGCATGCCCTAAAGTGCATGTCCGAACTGCCAGAAAGAGCAGAAAAGCATCTAGGGGCAAAAAAGTAAATACGAAAGATCATCTTTTAGCTCACCGACCGAATATTCCCTTAAGAACGCTAGCTTTTGGCTTCACCCAGTCTGAGGTACACATCCGGCTGACCCGGCAGTAACAATCGCAGAGGTGCTCCCTTTACCACCTAGCCGAACGAACGGGAACGTAGGGGTGAGCACAGGAGCCAGGCAACCCAGCTTGGCCAAAACTTAAGTCATATCGATGCATATAATGGTGTATAAAAGGTTCATGCGGAAGCATTACACATGTTTTGGGCGTGAGGCCCGTTTTATATAAACTTCTTGGTAGAGAAGCCCCCAGGTATTGTGAGCGCAGGTAGCGCGTCGGGTGCGTGCGAATATTGCACATGCGAGCCCCTAAGGGCTTGTGAGAAAAGGGGGGAGGGAGAAGGAACAAAATCCCGGACTGCCAAAAACAAAAACAAAAAATAAAACAAAGGGACGAGGGAAGGAGACGAACACGGAGTCCGGCACTAGGCGTAGAACCTTCGTAGGCGTGCTGCATTCCATGGGTTCGGCTCGAGTCGGTTGTCCGATGCGCCTCGCAGACGGTACGCGCCGCCGGTCAGTACTTGGTCGATGATGAAGGGTCCCTCCCATTTGGGCTTTAATTTACCTTTTTCTTGTCCGGCAGGCATAGAACTAGTTCGCCAACGTTATACGTTTTGGCCCGTACTTCTCTGCTTTGATATCTTCGAGCCTGCTGTTGATAGAATGCGGAACGAGCCTTTGCCACGTCGCGCTCCTCTTCCAATGCGTCCAAGCTGTCCTGCCAATCGAGCTCGGCTTCTCTTTCTTCGTACATGAGCACTCGAGGTGAGTCATGGATTATGTCGCATGGCAGTACCGCCTCTGCGCCGTATACCATAAAAATGGTGTGAATCCGGTAGTGCGATTCGGCGTGGTCCGCAGCCCCCAGAGTACGGAGTCAAGCTCCTCTACCCAGTGCGTGTCAGATTCCTTGAGGGATCGCACTAGTCTGGGTTTGATGCCGCTCATAATGAGACCGTTGGCCCGTTCGACTTAACCGTTAGTTTGAGGGTGATAGACTGAAGCGTAGTCGAGCTTGATGTCCATGTTTTTGCACCAAAGTTTGACTTCATCGGCCGTGAAGTTTCTGCCGTTGTCGGTTATGATGCTGCAGGGAACACCGTAACGGTGTACAACCCCGGAAAGGAAGTCTATCACTGGTCCGAATTTGGCCGTCTTTACAGGCTTGGCTTCTATCCATTTGGTGAATTTGTCCACCATGACCAGTAGGTATTTTTGCTTGTGGGTTCCTCCTTTAAGGGGTCCGACCATGTCAAGCCCCCAGACCGCGAAAGGCCAGGTAATGGGTATAGTTTGTACGGTGGTAGGCGGCATGTGGCTTTGGTTGGCGAATAACTGGCAACCAACACATCGTTGCACTAAGTCCTGAGCGTATGCCCGGGCCGTTGGCCAATAAAATCTGGTACGGAAGGCCTTGCTTACAAGGGCCCGGGCTGTAGTGTGGTGCCCGCCAAGTCCGGCTTGGATTTCAGCCAAAAGGTCTCGTCCTTCTTCTTTGGAGATACACCTTTGAAGGACTTTGGTTGTGCTTTTCTTGTAAAGCTCTCCCTCGTGGACTTTGTAGGCTTTAGATCACCGCACTATGCAGCAGGCCTCGTTTTGGTCCTCGGGAAGTTCCTGCCTAGTTAGGTAGGCTAGGAATGGCTCTGTCCAAGGGGCAATGACTGCCATTATTTTGTGGGCTGACGGCGTTGTTTCATTGGCGTAGCCCCCAAATGTGTCAGGATGCTCGGTGGGGGGCAGTGTAGTTGTGTCCGGGCTATTGTTTCCGGATTCTCCGTCCCATGATACAGATGGCTTGAACAGCCATTCTAGGAAGATGTTGGGAGGGACGGCCTCACGCTTGGCGCCGATGCATGCCCGCACGTCTGCTGCTTGCTTATTTTCTCGGGCTATGTGATGAAATTCGAGCCCCTCAAACCGAGCTGACATCTTTAAGATGGCGTTGCAGTAAGATGCCATTTTCAGGTCCTTGGCGTCGAAGTCTCCATTTATTTGGGATATTGCGAGATCTGAATCCCGCGGACCTCTAGGCGCTGAATGCCCATGGAGACTGCCATTCGGAGGCCATGTAAAAGGGCCTTGTATTCGGCTGCGTTGTTCGAATCCGTGTACATTATCTGAAGTACGTATTGGACTGTGTCCCCAGTTGGGGACGTCAGGACGACGCCAGCCCCAGGCCAGCCAACATTTTGGAGCCGTCGAAGTGCATGATCCAGTTGGAGTATGCGTTGTATTCTTTAGGGAGTTCGGCTTCAGTCCATTCGGCAATGAAGTCGGCCAAAACCTGCGACTTAATAGCTCGCCTTGGCTTGTAGGTTATGTCGAACGGGAGGAGCTCGATGGCCCATTTGGCAATCCGGCCCGTTGCGTCGCGGTTGTTTATAATGTCATTAAGGGGTACTTCGGATGCCACTGTTATGGAGCACTCTTGAAAGTAGTGTCATAGCTTCCGGGATTCCATGAACACCGCGTATGCTATCTTTTGATAATGCGGGTACCGTGACTTGCATGGAGTTAGCACAGTGGACACGTAGTACACTGGTTTTTGGAGGGGGAACTTGTGTCCGTCCGCTTCTCGTTCGACGACGAGCACCGCGCTGACAACTTGATGGGTTGCCGCGATGTATAATAGCATCGGTTCACCCGTGTTGGGCGCGGCCAGGACTGGATTTGTTGCCAATATGCCATTTATTTCTTCGAGTCCGGCCGTGGTGGCCTCCATCCACTCGAAGTGGTCGGTGCGTCGTAGGAGGCGATAGAGGGGTAATGCCTTTTCTCCTAAGCGGGAGATAAAGCGGCTTAGAGCCGCCACGCATCCTATCAGTTTTTGTATTTGTTTGAGGTCCTTTGGGGTATCTAATTGTGATAGAGCTTGGATCTTGGCTGGGTTTGCTTCAATTCCTCTACCGGATACGATGAAGCCCAGGAGCTTTCCGGCTGGTACGCCAAAAACGCATTTTTCCGGGTTGAGCTTAATGTCATCTGTTCGGAGATTGTCGAACGTGAGCCTCAAGTCGTCTACTAGAGTATCAACGTGTTTTGTTTTGACGACCACGTTGTCTACGTATGCTTCGACTGTTTTGCCGATCTGGTTGGCCAGACATGTCTGAATCATGCGCTGATATGTTGCGCCGGCATTTTTGAGCCCGAAGGGCATCGTGTTGAAGCAGAATGGGCCGTACGGGGTGATGAATGCCGTTGCGGCCTGGTCTGGCTCTGCCATCTTGATTTGATGGTAGCCAGAGTATGCATCGAGGAAACATAATGAGTCATGTCCTGGAGTGGGAAAGGGTCCTTAGGACATGCCTTGTTTAGGTCTTTGAAATCGACACATAGGCACCAAGATTTGTCCTTCTTTGGTACCATCACCAGGTTTGCTAGCCAGTCCGGATGTTTTATGTCTCTGATGAACCTGGCTTCCAGCAGTTTTGCTAGCTCCTCTCCCATGGCTTGTCTCTTAGGTTCGGAAAAGCGCTGTAGGGTCTGCTTGACGGGTTTAAACCCTTTTATGATGTTCAGGCTGTGCTCGGCCAGCCTGCGTGGGATTCCTGGCTATCCGAGGGGTGCCAGGCGAAAATGTCCCAATTTTCTCGCAGAAATTCTCTGAGTGCGGTGTCTACATCGGGTTTTAATTGTGCCCCGATGGAGGCCGTTTTTGTAGGGTCCGTTGGATGGACTTGGAATTTGACTATTTCGTCCGCCGGTTTAAAAGAGGTGGGCTTGGATCTCTTGTCTAGTATCACGTTGTCCCTGTCCACCACGGAGCGCAATGCCGTTAACTCCTCGGCCGCTAGGGCCTCAGATAATGCCTCCAGGGCCAGTGCGGCTATCTTGTTTTCAGCGTGGAGCGCTATGTCCGGATCACTTGCGAGAGTGATGATTCCGTTGGGCCCGGGCATTTTGAGCTTCATGTACCCGTAATGGGGTATGGCTTGGAAAATTGTAAATGCTTCTTGCCCTAGCAAAGTGTGGTAGCCGCTGCTGAACGGGGCCACTTGAAATGTGACCTCCTCGGATCTGTAATTGTCCGGCGTGCCGAACACCACATCCAGTGTGATTTTTCCTGAACTGCATGCTTCCCGGCTTGGATTATTCCCCTAAAAGTTGTGTTGCTTCGCTCAATGCGGCTCCAGTCAATTTCCATTTTTCGCAGGGTTTCCTCGTAGATAAGGTTGAGTCCGCTGCCGCCGTCCATGAGTACCTTTGTAAGTCAGAAGCCGTCCACTATCGGACTGAGGACCAATGTGGCTGGTGCTCGGGCTGTCCGGAATTTAGGTTCATCACTGGCGTTAAAGGTGATAGCCGTGTCACTCCATGGGTTTATTGTTGCTACTTGGTAGACTTCGGCGAGGTTGCGGAGCGTTCGTTTCCTTGCATTGTTTGATGTGAACGTCTTGAAGACTGTCGACACCGTACTGGGGAGGTATTCTTCGGGTGCTGGAGTTAAAAGCTCCTCGCCGCTTCTGGCTACCTGCCGTAGTATCCAACATGCTCTGAGGCTGTGCGTTGGTGTGGCTTTCCCTGAATTATGAATTCTACTGGGTCCATTGAGCCATCCTTCCAATACGGTCCCATACCCTGTAGAGGGTTTTTGTTTTTTGATGTTTGGCTCAGATGCCTGGAGATAATGCGCCCTTTTGTTTCGGAGTCGTGTTATATTCGGGGCCGGATTGTCCCAGAATTTCTCTTCGGTTTTCCAAACGCTTTCAATCGCGCAGTTCTTTCGTACTATGGATGTCAAGTCGGCGAATCGTGTAATTTCGTGGCGACTTATGGCGCTGAGGATTCCGATGTCCGTGCAGTTGTTAAGGAAGAGTGAAATTGCTTCTCTCTCGTGGCAGTCCTTTATCCTGTTCATGACCAAGAGGAATCTGGCCCAGTAGTGGTGTATTGTTTCTCCGGACTCTTGCCGTATTAGGGATAAATCCCGTATATTTGGGTGGGCGGGTGGAAATAAATCCGGAACCCTGCCCGATGTAAGATTCAGGGGCCGAGCGGTTTCCGAATTCGGAAGCTTGCTTTCTCGAATATTATTCAATGAATCGGGCCTACTGCCTGACTTTAGGTTCAGGGTTCGGGCGACATCCTCCCCTCCGCGGGTTTCCGGCTTGGAGGGATCGGGAAACCGGACACATCTGGTCCTTAGGGCGGGCGAAGACTCGCCGCATTGTTCTTCCACCACTTCAACATGGTGGGTGATCTGGGGAGAGTCGATCTCTCTCTGATCAGGTTTAAGCCCAATCTGGTCGTAATCAGTAGCGACTCCCAGGGCCGTGATGCGATCCAAGAGTTTGTTCAGGGAGAAGAGCTCCATCGGATCTAACTGCTCAGCGAGCTCCGAGCTGATGTGAAGATTGCTTTCGATGGCCTGAGAGGTCATCGTTGGCGCGGCGGCCGGACTGGCGGTCATCAAAAACCTGCCTAGCTGGAGAGTTTGGCCGACAGCCAAAACTCCTTTAGCAACGACGCCGTCTTTAAAGATGGGATGCGTCATCCTTCCTGATGGTGATGACACAACGGAACTCTCAATGAAAGCACCAATGTCGGTGTCAAAACCGGCGGATCTCGGCTAGGGGGTCCCGAACTGTGCGTCTAGGCGGATGGTAACAGGAGACAAGGGACACGATGTTTTTACCCAGGTTCGGGCCCTCTCGATGGAGGTAAAACCCTACTCCTGCTTGATTAATATTGATGATATGGGTAGTACAAGAGTAGATCTACCATGAGATCGGAGTGGCTAAACCCTAGAATCTAGCCTATGGAATGATTCTTGTTCGTCCTACGGCCTAAAACTCTCCGGTTTATATAGACACCGAAGAGGACTAGGGTTACACAGAGTCGGTTACAATGGGAGGAGATCTTCATATCGTATCACCAAGCTTGCCTTCCACGCCAAGGAAAGTCCCATCCGGACACGGGACGGAGTCTTCAATCTTGTATCTTCATAGTCCAGGAGTCCAGCCAAAGGTCATAGTCCGGCCATCCGGACACCCCCTAATCCAGGACTCCCTCAGCTAGGGTTACACAGAGTCGGTTACAATGGGAGGAGATCTTCATATCGAATCGCCAAGCTTGCCTTCCACGCCAAGGAAGGTCCTATCCGGACACGGGACGAAGTCTTCAATCTTGTATCTTCATAGTCCGGGAGTCCGTCCAAAGGTCATAGTCCGGCCATCCGGACACCCCCTATTCCAGGACTCCCTCAGACGTATCAACTCCCCCAAGCTTAGACCTCGCTTGTCCTCAAGCGAAAAGCCGATAACAATAAATATGTCCTCATGTTTAGAGGTAGAGGTGTCGATAAAAAATAAAATACGAACATGAAGGCATCATGATCATTCTCATAACAGCAACATATATAAATTTTGTCATATGATTACTTATGATAAAGTGATGATCTTTTCACAAAGCCAAAGTATGAATCAGAAACCTTATTGAGCACCAACAAATTATACCCTCAGTCATTGAAGCAATTGCAATTTATCATAACATCGAAAAGAGTCTATGTCAGAGCTTAAAAGCAAGTCCACATACTCAACTATCACTTAGTCCTTCATAATTGCTAACACTCACGCAATACTTGTGGTTACGGAGTTTTAACCGGACACAGAGAAAGATAGGGGCTTATAGTTCTGCCCCACAACCTTTTACCTCAAGGGTAATGTCAACAATAATAATACATACTCCCCTACATCCAATTAGATATATATATATATCATGTTCTTTCCAACATGCTGGGCTTGCCAAAGGATAAAATGAAAAAGGAAAGGTGAAGATCACCATGACTCTTGCATAAGGTAGAGGATAATAATAAAAGATAGGCCCTTCGCAGAGGGAAGTAGAGGTTGCCATGCGCTTTTATGGTTGGATGCACAAAATCTTAATGCAAAAGAACGTCACTTTATATTGCCCCTTGTATGTGAACCTTTATTATGCAGTCCGTCGCTTTTATTGCGTCCACAACAAGTTCGTACAAAGCTTATTTCTCTGCACTAATAAGTCATGCATATTTAGAGAGCAATTTTTATTGCTTGCACCGATGACAACTTACTTGAAGAATCTTACGCATTCCATAGGTAGATATGGTGGACTCTCATGGCTAAACTGGTTTAAGGATATTTGGAAGCACAAGTAGTATCTCTACTTGGTGCTGAGAATTTGGCTAGCATGAGGGGGAAAGGCAAGCTCAACATGTTAGAGGAACCATGACAACATACTTTATCTCAGATATAAGAAAACATAACTCATTATGTTGTCTTCCTTGTCCAACATCAACTCTTTAGCATGTCATATTTTAATGAGTGTTCCCAATCATAAAAGATGTCAATGATAATATACCTATATGTGAAACCTCTCTCTCCTTATTACTTCCTATTAATTGCAACGATGACCAAAGCTATATTTGCCAACTCCCAACAACTTTTAATCATCATACTCTTTCTATGTGAAGTCATTACTTTCAATAAGATCAATATGAGCTCTTTGTTTCTTTTTATTCTCTTCTTTTATTCACTCAAGATCATGGCAAAGTAATCAAGCCCTTGACTCAACACTAATCTTTATTATAAATAGCTCACGGACTCGATTGCACAGAGGGATCATAGAGCAAAACTCAAAACTAGATCATGACATGACTTTATTCTACTAAATCAAGATACTACTAATAGGATCGAACTAAGAAAAATGGTAAATATAGGAGTTGTGATGGTTATACAATACCGGGGCACCTCCCCCAAGCTTGGCAGTTGCCGAGGGGAGTGCCCATACCCATGTGATTATGTCTCCTTCTTTGTTGTTGGCGGTGGAGGTGTTGTTGATGATGCAAGCTTGCCGTCCACCTTCCATGGCATAGGCTCACCCTCATAGAAGGATGATCGAGTCTCCGGAATCCTCAAATCTGCAATGGAAACAGCTCGAAACGAAAACAGAGGATATTTGCGTGATACGGTTGTCAAAACCTTCGGGAGAATATATAATGAATTTTTACAGACCAAAATACGTATCGTGTAAGAAAACGGAGTCCGGAGGGCACACGAGGTGCTCACGAGGTAGGGGGGCGCGCCCAGGGGGAGAGGGCGCGCCCTCCACCCTCGTGGAGGCCTCGTGTCCTCCCCGGACTGCTACTTATTTTTCTATTTTTCTAAATATTCCAAAACGGAGAAATATTGCCTTAGAATTTGTTTTGGAGTCGGTTTACTTACCGTAACACATACCTATTCCTTTTCGGAGTCTTGAACGTTCTGGAAAGTGTCCCTTATGTATTCCTCCGGGGTTACGATTTCAATAATATTAGTTTCAACATTTATAGGATTACCTGAGATATAGTGCTTGATCCTTTGACCGTTTACCACCTTTGGATTTGTGCCTGCGAAGTTGTTGATTTTTATGGCACTGGAACGATAGACCTCCTCGATAACGTAGGGACCTTCCCATTTAGAGAGAAGTTTTCCTGCAAAAAATCTTAAATGAGAGTTGTATAGCAATACATAATCACCTACATTAAACTCACGCTTTTGTATCCTTTTATCATGCCATCTTTTAACTTTTTCTTTAAACAACTTGGCATTTTCATAGGCTTGGGTTCTCCATTCATCAAGTGAGCTAATATCAAATAACCTCTTCTCACCGGCAAGTTTGAAATCATAGTTGAGCTCTTTAATAGCCCAATATGCCTTATGTTCTAGTTCGAGAGGTAAGTGACATGCTTTTCCATAAACCATCTTATACGAAGACATACCCATAGGATTCTTATATGCAGTTCTATAGGCCCATAATGCATCATCAAGTTTCTTGGACCAATTCTTTCTAGACCTATTAACAGTCTTTTGCAAAATTAATTTGAGCTCTCTATTGCTCAATTCTACTTGACCACTAGACTATGGGTGATAAGGAGATGCAATTCTATGATTAACGTCATATTTAGCAAGCATTTTTACGGAAAGCACCATGGATAAAATGTGAACCACCATCAGTCATTAAATATCTAAGGACTCCAAACCTCGGAAAAATAACTTCCTTAAGCATTTTAATAGAAGTGTTATGATCAACACTACTAGTTGGAATAGCTTCTACCCACTTAGTAACGTAATCAACAACAACTAAAATATGTGTGTATCCATTAGAGGCAGGAAAAGGTCCCATATAATCAGAGCCCCAAACATCAAATGGTTCAATAACAAGTGAATAATTCATAGGCATTTCTTGACGTCTACTAATATTACCAATTCTTTGACATTCATCACAAGATAAAACAAACTTACGGGCATCCTTGAAGAGAGTAGGCCAATAAAAACCAGATTGCAATACCTTATGTGCAGTTCTATCTCCAGCGTGGTGTCCTCCATAAGCTTCGGAGTGACACTTGCGTAGGATCTGTTCCTGTTCATGCTCAGGCACACAACATCTAATAACACCATCTACTCCTTCTTTATAAAGATGTGGGTCATCCCAAAAGTAATGTCGCAAATCATAAAAGAACTTTTTCTTTTGTTGGTATGTGAAGCTAGGTGGTATAAATTTAGCAACAATATAATTAGCATAATCAGCATACCATGGAGTGCTAGGAGAAGTGCTTACGACATTTAATTGTTCATCAGGAAAGCTATCATCAATAGGTAATGGGTCATCAAGAACATTCTCTAACCTAGATAAGTTGTCTGCAACGGGGTTCTCATCTCCTTTTCTATCAACAATATGCAAATCAAATTATTGCAGCAAGAGAACCCATCTAATGAGTCTAGGTTTAGCATCTTTCTTTTCCATAAGATATTTAATAGCAGTATGATCGGTGTGAATAGTTACTTTAGAATCAACAATATAGGGTCTGAATTTATCACAAGCAAATACAACTGCTAAAAGTTCCTTTTCGGTAGTAGCATAATTTCTTTGAGCATTGTCTAGAGTCTTACTAGCATAATGGATAACATTTAGTTTCTTATCAACTCTTTGCCCTAGAACAGCACCTACAACATAATCACTAGCATCACACATAATTTCAAAGGGTAAATTCCAATCAGGTGGCTGAACAATAGGTGCAGAGACTAATGCTTTCTTAAGTATTTCAAATGCTTCTACACAATCATCATCAAAGACAAATGGTACATCTTTTTGTAACAAATTAGTCAGAGGCCGAGAAATTTTTGAGAAGTCCTTAATGAACCTCCTATAAAACCCGGCGTGACCAAGGAAACTTCTTATACCTTTGATGTCCTTGGGACATGGCATCTTTTCAATAGCATCAACCTTGGCTTTATCAACTTCAATACCTCTTTCAGAAACTTTGTGTCCCAAAACAATACCTTCATTAACCATAAAGTGGCACTTTTCCCAATTCAAGACAAGATTAGTTTCTTCACATCTCTGCAAAACTCGATCAAGATTGCTCAAGCAATCATCAAAGAGGAACCATAGACGGAAAAATCGTCCATGAAAACCTCACAAATCTTTTCACAAAAGTCAGAGAATATAGCCATCATGCATCTTTGAAAGGTAGCAGGTGCATTACATAAACCAAAAGGCATACGTCTATAAGCAAAAGTACCAAAAGGGCATGTAAAAGTAGTCTTTGATTGATCTTTAGCCGACACAGGTATTTGAGAGAAACCAGAATAACCATCTAGAAAGCAATAATGTGTATGTTTGCATAATCTTTCTAGCATTTGGTCAATAAAAGGTAAGGGGTAATGATCTTTCTTAGTAGCTTTATTTAATTTGCGGAAATCAATTACCATCCTATAACCTGTGATAATTCTTTGCGGAATTAATTCATCTTTATCATTAGGGACAACAATAATACCTCCCTTCTTAGGGACACAATGGACAGGACTTACCCACTGACTATCAGCAACGTGATAAATTATACTTGCCTCCAAAAGCTTGAGTATTTCCTTTCTTACCACTTCTTTCATTTTAGGATTCAAACGTCGTTGAGGATCACAAACTGGTTTGGCATCCGCTTCCAAATTTATTTTATGCTGACATAGAGTGGGACTAATGCCCTTAAGATCATCAAGAGTATATCCAATAGCGGCACGGTGCTTCTTCAGAGTTTTCAATAATCTTTCTTCTTCATGCTCTGAAAGGTTAGCACTAATAATAACAGGATATATTTTCTTTTCATCAAGATAAGCATGCTTAAGATTATCAGGCAACGGTTTAAGCTCAAACACGGGATCACCCTTGGGTGGAGGAGGATCCCCTAGGATTTCAACAGGCAAATTGTGTTTCAGAATAGGTTCCTGTTTAAAGAATACTTCATCTATTTCCCTTCTTTCATTCATAAACATATCATTTTCATGGTCTAGCAAATAATGTTCCAAAGGATCACTGGGAGGTACGGCAATAGAAGCAAGACCAATAATTTCATCCTTACTAGGCAATTCTTCCTCACGATGTTGTTTACTAAATTTAGAGAAATTAAACTCATGAACCATATCATCCAAGCCAACAGTAACAACATTCTTTTTGCAGTCTATCGTAGCATTAACAGTATTCAAGAAGGGTCTACCAAATATAATGGGACAAAAGCTATCTTGCGGAGAAGTAAGAACAAGAAAATCAGCAGGATATTTAGTTTTCCCACACAAGACTTCAACATCTCTAACAATCCCAATTGGTGAAATAGTATCTCTATTGGCAAGTTTAATTGTGACATCAATACCTTCTAATTCAGCAGGTGCAATTTCATTCTTAATTTCTTCGTATAAAGTATGTGGTATAACACTAGCACTCGCACCCATATCACATAAGCCATGGTAACAATGATCTCCTATTTTAACAGAAATAACAGGCACGCCTACCACAGGTCTATGTTTATCTTTAGCACAGGGTTTAGCAATTCTAGCAGTTTCACCTTCGAACTGAATAACATGCCCATCAATATTATCAGACAAGAGATCTTTAACAATTGCAATATTGGGTTCTACTTTAACTTGCTCAGGAGGTACATAAGTTCTGATATTGCTTTTACGAACAACAGTTGAAGCTTTAGCATGATCCTTTACTCTAACAGGGAAAGGTGGTTTCTCAACATAAGAGGTGGGAACAATAGGATCATTATAAGTGATAGTCTTTTCTTCAACTTTAATAGGTGCAGCTACTTTTACTTCTATGGGAGGATGATATTTAAACCACTTCTCCTTAGGGAGATCAACATAAGTAGCAAAAGATTCACAGAAAGAAACTACTATCTCAGAGTCAAGTCCATATTTAGTGCTAAACTTACGGAAAATATCGGTATCCATAAAAGATTTAACACAATCAAACTTAGGCGTCATACCTGACTCCTTACCTTCGTCGAGGTCCCAATCTTCAGAGTTGCGTTTAATTCTATCCAATAAATTCCATCTGAATTCAATAGTCTTCATCATAAAAGAGCCAGCACAAGAAGTATCGAGCATGGTGCGATTGTTATCAGAAAGCCGAGCATAAAAATTCTGAAGAATTGTTTCTCTTGAGAGGTCATGATTGGGGAATGAATATAACATTGATTTAAGCCTCCCCCAAGCTTAAGCGATGCTTTCTCCTTTGCGAGGCCAAAAATTATATATATAATTGCGATCACGATGAACAAGATGCATAGGGTAATACTTTTGATGAAATTCCAATTTCACTCTTTTATAGTTCCATGATCTCGTATCACATAGCCTATACCATGTCAATGCATCTTCCTTCAAAGATAAAGGAAAAGCCATCTTCTTAACAACATCATCGGGTATACCTGCAGTCCACAAATATCATCCACATAGCAAAGATGCTCGTCAGGATGCTTTGTTCCATCTCCTGTAGAAGTATTAGCCAGCAGTTTTTCCATGATACCCGAAGGAAATTCAAAAGGAGTTTCATTTTCAATAGGTTCACTAGGTTGAGGGGCAACTCTTTGCTCTACTGGAAGGGGTGGAGATACCCCGAACAAGCCCCTCATAGAATTACTTTCCATAGTAACAAGTGACAGAAAATTTCAGCACACTATATAAATTTTTCCTTACCAAATTCCACCTACCAAAGGCGCTACACTCCCCGGCAACGGCACCAGAAAAGAGTCTTGATGACCCACAAGTATAGGGGATCTATCGTAGTCCCTTCGGTAAGTAAGAGTGTCGAACCCAACAAGGAGCAGAAGGAAATGATAAGCGGTTTTCAGCAAGGTATTCTCTGCAAGTACTGAAATATGTGGTAACAGATAGTTTTGTGATAAGATAAATTGTAACGAGCAACAAGTAACAAAAGTAAATAAGGTGCAGCAAGGTAGCCCAATCCTTTTTGTAGCAAAGGACAAGCCGGAACAAACTCTTATAATAAGAAAAGCGCTCCCGAGGACACATGGGAATATCGTCAAGCTAGTTTTCATCACGCTCATATGATTCGCGTTCGGTACTTTGATAATTTGATATGTGGGTGGACCGGTGCTTGGGTGCTGTTGTTACTTGAACAAACATCCCACTTATGATTAACCTCTATTGCAAGCATCCGCAACTACAACAAAAGTATTAAGGTAAACCTAACCATAGCATGAAACATATGGATCCAAATCAGCCCCTTACGAAGCAACGCATAAACTAGGGTTCAAGCTTCTGTCACTCTAGCAACCCATCATCTACTTATTACTTCCCAATGCCTTCCTCTAGGCCCAAATAATGGTGAAGTGTTATGTAGTCGACGTTCACATAACACCACTAGAGGTTAGACAACATACATCTCATCAAAATATCGAACGAATACCAAATTCACATGACTACTAATAGCAAGACTTCTCCCGTGTCCTCAGGAACAAACGTAACTACTCACAAAGCATATTCATGTTCATAATCAGAGGGGTAATAATATGCATAAAGGATCTGAACATATGATCTTCCACCAAGTAAACCAACTAGCATCAAATACAAGGAGTAATCAACACTACTAGCAACCTACTAGCACCAATCCCGGACTTGGAGACAAGAATTGGATACAAGAGATGAACTAGGGTTTGGAGATGAGATGGTGCTGGTGAAGATGTTGATGGAGATTGCCCTCTCCCGATGAGAGGAGCGTTGGTGATGATGATGGCGATGATTTCCCCCTCCCGGAGGGAAGTGTCCCCGGCAGAACAGCTCTACCAGAGCCCTAGATTGGTTCTGCCAAGGTTTCGCCTCGTGGCAGCGGAGCCTCATCCATAAAGGTTGCTTGCTATTTTTTTCTCATCGAAAGACTTCATATAGGAGAAGATGGACGTCGGAGAGCCACCAGGGGGCCCACGAGGTAGGGGGCGCACCCAGGGGGGACGGGCGCGCCCCCCACCCTTGTGTGCAGGGTGTGGGCCCCCTGGTCTTCATCTTTGGCGATGATTTTTCTTTATTTATTTTAAGGTATTCCGTGGAGTTTCAGGACATTTGGAGTTGCGCAGAATAGCCCTTCAATATTTGCTCCTTTTCCAACCCAGAATTCCAGCTGCCGGCATTCTCCCTCTTCATGTAAACCTTGTAAAATAAGAGAGAATAGCCATAAGTATTGTGACATAACGTGAAATAACAGCCCATAATGCGATAAATATCAATATAAATGCATGATGCAAAATGGACGTATCACTTTGCTATGCTTAATGCTTGTCACTAGGGCCCGAGTGCCATGATTTCAGATCTGAACCTATTATGTTTTCACGAATATATGTGTGTTCTTGATCCTATCTTGGAAGTCTATAGTCACCTACTATGTGTTATGATCCGGCAACCCCGAAGTGACAATAATCGGGACCACTCCTGGTGATGACCATAGTTCGAGGAGTTCATGTATTCACTATGTGCTAATGCTTTGTTCCGGTTCTCTATTAAAAGGAGGCCTTAATATCCCTTAGTTTCCAATAGGACCCCGCTGCCACGGGAGGGTAGGACAAAAGATGTCATGCAAGTTCTTTTCCATAAGCACATATGACTATATTCAGAATACATGCCTACATTACATTGATGAACTGGAGCTAGTTCTGTGTCACCCTATGTTATAGCTATTACATGAGGAATCGCATCCGACAAAATTATCCATCACTGATCCAATGCCTATGAGCTTTTCACATATTGTGCTTCGCTTATTTACTTTTCCGTTGCTACTGTTACAACTACTACAAAACTGCTATCTTTACTTTTGCCATTGTTACCATTACTATCATACTACTTTGCTACTAAATACTTTGCTGTAGATACTAAGTTATCCAGGTGTGGTTGAATTGACAAACTCAACTGCTAATACTTAAGAATATTCTTTGGCTCCCCTTGTGTCGAATCAATAAATTTGGGTTAAATACTCTACCCTCGAAAGCTGTTGCGATCCCCTATACTTGTGGGTTATCAAGACTAATTTCTGGCGCCGTTGCCGGGGAGCATAGCTCTATTCTTTGAGTCACTTGGAATTTATATCTGCTGATCACTATGAGGAACTTGAAAGACGAAAGAACTAAGATTTTCCCTCAACTACAAGGGAGGTAACGAACTGCCATCTAGCTCTGCACTAGATTCTGCTTCTGTTTTGAGTAACCTTGCGACACCTAAACCTGTTACTGCTATGAATTCTGAATATGTCCATGTTATTGATGATGCCACTTCTGCTATGCATTGATAACTTATGATGAAACTACTTCTGTGGCGTGATACTACTGTGCCATTAGGTGAAATTTCTTGATGAACAACTTGCTAGTGTTAGAGAGAATGAAATTATTAATAACGATATTATTGATGATAGTGATGATGAAAAGTTCTCCCACTGATTATGATTGCCTGTTGTTCCTGAGGGTTATGTTATGGATGAAGAAGTGCCAGAGCTATTTTTGCTTGCAAAAGATAGATATGACCTTAAGAAGTTATTAGCTAAATGGAAGTAGCAATCCCTTAATGCTAGAATGAAACCTGATCCCAGCTTTTGCTACTTCACCTATCTGTGTTACTTATAAGGATTATGAATTCTCTGTTGATCCTGAAATAATTACTGTGGTTGAATCTGATCCTTTTTATGGCTATGGATCTGAAAATGTTGTGGCACATCTTACCAATTAAATGATATAGCCACCCTGTTTACTAATGATGAGAGTTCTCGTTGTTATTATATCCTTAAGATATTTCTGTTCTCATTAAAGGTGATGCTAAAACTTGGTTTAACTCTCTTGATCCTGGTTGTGTGCATAGTCCCCAGGATATGATTTATTACTTCTCTACTAAATATTTCCCTGCTCATAAGAAACAAGTTGCCTTGCGGGAAATATATAATTTTGTGCAAATCGAAGAAGATAGTCTCCCACAAGCTTGGGGGAGGCTTCTCCGATTACTTAATGCTTTGCTTGATCATCCTCTAAAGAAAAATGAAATACTTGATATCTTTTATAATGAACTAACCGATGCTTCCAAGGACTACTTGGATAGTTGTGCTGGTTGTGTTTTTAGGGAAAGGACAATCAACCAAGCTGAATTACTATTGAATAATATGTTGACAAATGAAAATAATTGGGCACCTCCTGAGCCAACTCCCGAGCCAGCTCCTGAGCCAATTACTGAGCCTATTCCTAAGCCAACTCCGAAGAAGAGAGGTGTTCTATTTCTCAGTCCCGAAGATATGCAAGAAGCAAAGAAATCTATGAAAGAAAAAGGTATTAAAGCTGAAGATGTTAAGAATTTACCTCCTATTGAAGAAATACATGGTCTTAATTCACCGCCTGTTGAAGAAGTATATGATCTCAATTACTTATTTACTGAAGAACCTCCCGATATCCCGACACAGGTAGTAAAGGTAAATTCTCTCTACAGATATGATAAAACTGAAGTCCCTCCTACTAAAATTGCTAGTCAGTGCTTGGATGAGTTTGATGACTTTATGTTTAAGCAAGATGACTTTAATGCTTATTTTGGTAGACAATTAAAACAGAATACCTTTATGATTAAACGCTTGAGTGATTATATGGCTAATATTAGAGGTGAACTTAAACTTGTTAGCAAACATGCTTCTATGGTTACCACTCAAGTAGAACAAGTACCTAAAGCTCAGAAAGAAGTGCTTAATGAAATGAATAGTGAGAAAAATGATTATGCTGTTAGAGTGGCTACTAGAACTGGTAGAATGACTCAGGAGCCTTTGTATCCTGAAGGCCACCCTAAGAGAATCGAGCAAGATTCTCAGAGAAATAATATTGATATGCCTAGTTCTTCTAAGAGGAAGAAAAAGAAAAATGATAGGACTGTGCAAACTTCTAGTGAACCTATTGCTGAACCACCTGATAATACAAATGATATCTCTATGTCTGATGCTGAAACACAATCTGGTGATGAACATGAACCTAGTAAAAATGTTAATGATGATGTTCATGATGATGCTCAACCTAGTAATGATGATGATGTAGAAGTTGAACCTCCTGTTGATCTTGATAACCCACAATCAAAGAATCAACGTTATGATAAAAGAGACCTCGTTGCTAGGAAACATGGTAAAGAAAGAGAACCATGGGTTCAGAAACCCATGCCTTTTCCTCCCAAACCATCCAAGAAAAAGGATGATGAGGATTTTGAGCGCTTTGCTGAAATGATTAGACCTATCTTTTTGCGTATGCGATTAACTGATGTGCTCAAAACAACTCCTTATGCTAAGTATATGAAGGACATTATTACTAATAAAAGAAAGATACATGAAGCTGAAATTTCCACCATGCTTGCTAATTACACTTTTAAGGGTGGAGTACCAGAGAAACTTGGAGATCCCGGAATACCTACTATACCATACTCCATTAAAGGAAATTATGTTAAAACCGCTTTATGTGATCTTGGAGCCGGTGTTAGTGTTATGCCTCTCTCTTTATATCGTAGACTTGACTTGAATAAGTTGACACCTACTGAAATATCTTTGCAAATGGCTGATAAATCAACTGCTATACCTGTCGGTATTTGTGAGGATGTGCCTGTTGTGGTTGCAAACGTCACTATTTTAACGGACTTTGTTATTCTTGATATTCCCGAGGATGATAGTATGTCAATTATCCTTGGAAGACCTTTCTTGAATACTGCAGGGGCTGTTATTGATTGCAACAAAGGGCAATGTCACTTTTCATGTTAATGGTAATGAGCATATGGTACACTTTCCGAGGAAACAACCTCAAGTTCATAGTATCAACTCTATTGGAAAATTCCAACTATCATTATTGGAGGTTTTGAATTTCCTCTTCCTACTGTCAAGAAATAGTATGCTATTCTTATTGTTGGGGATGTTCATATCCCCGTTGAGGTAACCTAGTGCTATTCGAAATTTCTCCGGTTCCGTGTTATTCGGAATGAGTTTGTTAACAAGACTTGATCAACCGTGTTAGTGGATTCATTTTGAATCATGAGATGGATGAAACTAGAAGGCACAACCTTCTGTACCCTCTTTTTACTTTCTGTTATTAGAATAAATAAAGCAAAATAGTATTATTTGTCTGTTTTTGAATTATCCGTGCAATAAAAAATATCCCGAAAATAAAAGTGCTTCAAATGCCCTGCAAATTTAGTATGATTTTTTATGGAATATTTGAGGATTTTAGGCACTGAAAACACTGTAGGGGGCAAGCATCTAGCCACGAGGGTGGAGGGCGCGCCCACACCCCCTTGGCGAGCGCCCCTGTCTTGTGGGCCCATGGTGGCCCCCCCATCCACTTATTCCTGCACCCACACACTCCATCTTCCTCACAAAAAAAATCCCCATCTAGCTCAAGCACTAGTTCTAGCTCATTTTGCTGCGATTTTCGATCTCCTTGCTCAAAGCTCCATTCACAAAACTGCTTTGGGAGATTGTTGCTTGGTATGTGACTCCTCCATTGGTCCAATTAGTTTTTGTTCTAGTACTTTATTCATTCAAAATTTTGTTGTATAGGTGACCCTGTTCTTGAGCTTGCATGTTAATTTTATGAGGTCCGAAGTAATTCTAATGCATGATATAGGCTCTAGGCACTTGTAGGAGTAGTTGCTACCAATTGTTTAGTTTATTCACTTTTATTTTGAAGTTACTAAAAATTTCAGAAATTTTTCAGAGAAAGAAATATGTCTAGGAGATTGTACCAAGATGGTTCCTCAACAAAGAGAGGACCTAGGCATGCTATGCGTGAGCAAGACGATGAACTACCAAGGGATGCTGAAGTGTGAGCTTGTGAGTGGCCGTCAGAAGAGTTTATGGTCAATGCAGGTATTAAGGATGAATTTGACGCATATGAGCGTAATGCCTCTTGATGACTTCTTACAAGATAAGTGTCCTCAGTACTACCAATTGACTGATTCATTCGTAAGAAGGTTTAAATATACATCTTTGCGTAATTCTCAGAGTGTCATGTTTGATATTTATGATCAATCTTATACATGGACTTAAAAGATTTTACAACTGCTTGCAAACTCCCGCAGTGGGGCAATGTCATGAACCCCACAGATCTGAATATAAAGACTTTGTTGCTGGTATTACTGTGGGAGAATCTAGGGATATAGCACAAGCTACCATGGGGAGCATTCATTTTGCTGCTATACATTATTTTGCTCTCTTCATTGGTAGATGCATTAACGGTAAAGATGAAGCATGTCACATGTGTGTCCCTGATCTTGTGTCCTCAAGAGTGCTGTGTTAGGTAATAAAGATTAGAACTTGGGGGCAATAGTTGCACGTAGGTTGCATAATAATGGTATATCTGGAGATTTATTTGGAGGGATTTATGCGACCCGTGTTGCTAATTATCTTGGTATAGCCCCACGAGAAGAGGATATGGAGTTGCTTCCTACTTATTTCGATTATGACGCGATGGTCAAACATCATTTTCTTTTGAGAAATGAGCAATTCCTCCAGCATTGACTAATCTTTGACAGACGTAGCTCTGTCCATGTTACTCTCCTTGCTCCTTCCCTTTTTGATTACCAGGCAAAACGAAGATATGTTGTTTACCAGGGAGGAGGCAGCTGAACATGAGGGGAGAGCGGAGGCAGCTCGCCAACATGCCACTACTCAGGATGCATTTGCTGCTGCATCTCAGTATGACCCCAGTTATAACTTCGGATATCAGCCAGGCTATCCATGGCATTAGACCAAACTAGGCCAAAAGCCTATGCTTGGGGGAGTACGTATTTCTCACCGACTTTACATTCATGTTCACACATTATTCTAGTCATCGTTGCTCATACCCTTTCATTGTATTATCCATGCTAGTTTAATTTATTTTCTAGCTTTCTTCTTGTGTGCTTGATAAACCTTAAGAAAAACCAAAACAATTAGTTAGTTTAATTTCCATGCTTGTAGTAGTAACTAAAATGAAAACCCAAAATGATTTCTCATTCTTGTTTTACTTGTTGGGAGCTTTCCCGTGTAAATAGTTTTATTTCTTTTCTTTCCTTTGGGGATCGAGAGTAGAAGACCATATTGAAAATGTTCAGTGGCTCTCATATGCATGATTGTTTATTTAACTTAGAGCCCATATTACTTTGTCTTCTCTCTTGAGTTATATGCTTGCAGATTCCAGCTTAGTCCAATGCACGTGCACTCTTATTATTATACACACCGTTCGGTCGTGCAAGTGAAAGGAAATAATGATGATATATGATGGACTTATTGGGATGAGAAAAGCTGGTATGAACTCGACCTCTCTTGTTTTTGTAAATATGATGATTCATCGTTCTTGATTCAGCTATTATGAAGTAAACATATTTGCAATGACATTTAGAGATTATAGTTGCTTGTGCCATGCTTGATTAGCTATGAGTTATAATGGTTTACCTTGCATGCCAACATGCTATTAGAATGATTATGATATGGTATGATGGGATGGTATCCTCCTTTGAATGAATTGAGTGACTCGACTTGGCACATGTTCACGCATGTAGTTGAATCAAATCAACATAGCCTTCATGATATTTTTCATGGTGGATTATATCCTACTCATGCTTGTATTCGGTGTAAATTAATTTCAATGCATGTTTACGACTGTTGTCGCTCTCTCAGTTGGTCGCTTCCGAGTCTTTTACTAGCCTTCACCTGCACTAAGCGGGAATACTGCTTGTGCATCCAAACTCCATAAACCCCAAGTTGTTCCATATGAGTCCACCATACTTCCTATATGCGGTATCTACCTATCGTTCCAAGTAAATTTGTATGTGCCAAACTCCAAACCTTCAAATGAAATTTTGTTTTGTATGCTCGAGCAGCTCATGTTCAACTAGGGCTGTCTGTATCCTCCATGCACGGTGGGTTATTCTCAAGAGGAGTGGACTCCGCTCCTCATTCACGAGAAAATGGCTGGTAACCGGGATACCCACTCCCATGATAAAAAAGATCAAAGTAAATCAAAATAATTAAACAAACTCCCCCAGGGTCCGTTGTTAGTTGGAGGCACTCATTGTTTCGAGCAAGCCATGGATTGATGCTTGTGGTGGAGGGGGAGTATAAACTTTACCATTCTGTTTGGGAACCGCCTATAATGTATGTAGCATGGAAGATACAGCCATCTCATAGTTGTTGCGTTGACAGTGAAAATATGCCGCTGAAAATATAATTTATCTCTTTTTCAAAATCGAGCTCTGGCACCTCTATAAATCATTGCTTCCCTCTGCGAAGGGCCTATCTATTTACTTTTATGTTGAGTCATCACCCTTCTTATTAAAAAGCACCCACTGGAGAGCACGCTGTCGTTTGCATTCATTGTAATTGGTTTATTTTGGGTATGACTTGACTGGATCTCTTTTACCATGAATTACAATGTTTAGTCAGTCCTTGATCTTTAAAGGTGCTTTGCATTTATGTTTTGCGTTCTCAGAAAGGGCTAGCGAGATACCATTTTGTTATATCATGTTATGATTATTTTGAGAAAGTGTTGTCATCCGAGTTTTGTTATTATGGTTCGCTAGCTGATTATGCTATTGATATGAGTAATTGTGAGACCTACGTGTTATTGTGAGTATGGTTAGTTCATAATAATTGCTAAAACTTGAATGCTGGCTTTTCATGTTTACAACAACAAGAGCAAACAGAGTTTGTAAAAGTTTTTCTTTTTCCCTTTCAGTTTGTCAACTGAATTGCTTGAGGACAAGCAAGGGTTTAAGCTTAGGGGAGTTGATATGTCTCTGTTGTATCTAATTTTCCAAACACTTTTACCCTTGTTTTGGACTCTAACTTGTATGATTTGAATGGAACTAACCCGGACTGACGTTGTTTTCAGCAGAATTGCCATGATGTTGTTTTATGTACAGAAAACAAAAGTTCTCGGAATGACCTGAAACTCCACGGAATATCTTATAATAAATAATAAAAAATCCTCGCAAAAGATGAAGATCAGGGGGCCCACACCCTGTCCACGAGGGTGGGGGCGCGCCCCTCCCCCTTGGGCGCGCCCCCTACCTCGTGGCCCCCCTGGATGCCCTCCGGCGCCAACTCCAACTCCATATATTGGCTTTCGGGGAGAGAAAAATCAGAGAGAAGAAATCATCGCGTTTTACGATACGGAGCCACCGCCAAGCCCTAATCTCTCTCGGGGGGCTGATCTGGAATCCGTTCAGGGCTCCGGAGAGGGGGATTCATCGTCGTCGTCATCATCAACCATCCTCCATCACCAATTTCATGATGCTCACCACTGTGGGTGAGTAATTGCATCATAGTCTTGCTGGACGGTGATGGGTTGGATGAGATTTATCATGTAATCGAGTTAGTTTTGTTAGGGTTTGATCCCTAGTATCCACTATGTTCTGAGATTGATGTTGCTATGACTTTGCTATGCTTAATGCTTGTCACTAGGGCCCGAGTGCCATGATTTCAGATCTGAACCTATTATGTTTTCATGAATATATGTGTGTTCTTGATCCTATCTTGCAAGTCTATCACTACTAGGGAAAACCCTAGTAGTAGCGCGGGTTTTGAGGCTAGCAGCAGCGCGGGAGGACGCGCTACTAATAAGGCGCTACAGCTAACTCATAGTAGTAGCACGGCCCTTACCAGCGCTACTACTGTTTACGATATCAGCAGCGCTTTTTTAGAATGCGCTACTATTACCTAGCTGTAGCGATTTCGCCATCCCTTGCTACTGCTATATCTTTCATCATTTTCCCATTACCCCTTTCCCTTTCAGTTTCCCTTTCAGATACTAGATACTAGGTACTGCTAGTAGATATCAAATTCATAAACCATTACTAGGTAGTACTCCCTTCGTTCCAAATTACTCGTCGTGGTTTTAGTTCAAACCACGACGAGTAATTTGGAACGAAGGGAGTACTAGATAACAATTTCATGCATAGTCAACATGCATCCTCAAGCAGTACAAGGTCATATCAACGGCCATCATCATATGTAGTTCTAGATGATATTGACGACGATCATCATATGTAGTTCTAGATGATATAGCCACACACACATATGTAGTTCTAGATGATATAGCCACACACACACATATGTAGTTCTAGATGATATCAAAGACAATCATCATCCTTAAGCCTGGGCGGTTGGTGTTCCTGATAGTAATTAGGATGGCCTGTCCAACACGAAGATTCTTGCCATCGAGGAATTTCTTCCACCCAACCGAGTTTAAGTGTGTGTGACCGTCCGTGTCCACACGATAAGTACAGGTTGTGACAGAGCCCCTTGCAGTAAGGCGTAGTCCAGCCGAGCCTTCTTCATCAGGCTCGATACCATAACTCACAGATATGCTCTTTGCCAATTTCTGAATAAGAAAAACATATCAATTAATAAATAGCCTCGCAAATAAGTACATATGGATTATCTACACTATTAATAGTTTCGTTAGATACCCACAGAGATTTGCATTTGTAAGTATAACATACCATATCATGTCGATCAACCATGGTATTTGTCAAGCGAGTCACGAATGGCACCCCGACAAAGTCAGCACGTGGTGGAATTATGTCCCACAGGTTGGACACCTCCTCCTCACTCAGCCTTGTTCTTTGAGCTACGATGGCTTCATGAAGTGGGTCCTCGTCATCTTCATCGAGTGGGTCCTCATTATCTTCATCATCTTCATCATCTTCGTCATCTTCATCATCTTCCACCAGGTTGAGATAGATGACAGCTAGCTTGGGTCTTTCTGCTCGGAAGGAGAAGCTGATCAACTCACCACCAGTAAGACGCATGCGAGCGACAAAACGGGCCCATCCATCTCCTCCAATCTGCGACATATTGCGTCCTTTCTCGACCTCCATAGTGTACGGCCCCCCAGGAGCCTCAAATGTCACAGTGTCTGTAGCGACCAGACCTCAAACAGTCTGATCTCTGTGCTCAGTGTCATCCCTGGATCAGTAATGCTGACACCACACAGTACTTGGAGGATTTATAACAGAGTAGCAATCACACACTTAGTACATCGAATGTCTCAAAAGAGAACTTATTGAAATAAATATGGCTTAAGGCCATCTAAAATCGATAACAGCGGAAGACTTGGAATATAAGCGAGTCCATCAACTCCAACGGCATCACTGAGTATAGAACCATGACCTAAAAGCACCTTACTCATCGTCTAAAAAGTCTGCAACATGAAACGTTGCAGCCCGAAAATGGGTCAGCACATGGAATATGCTGGCAATGTAACACATAGAGAATAACAATGGATTAAGCTACACTACATGCAATTTGGCTGGTGGAAAAGCTCTATGGTTACAGTTTTGCATAAAGCCAATTTTTCCCTACTGCAAAGGAATCAATTTATTTAACTATCATGGTGGTTGTTAAACTTTGAGAATGGTTGACAGCATCCTCAATCCCAATTAAAAGTACTCATTAAACCCAACAATATTAAATTAGAGTAACATGATGAGATTCACATGATATCCAGATACTAGATACTCAAAACGTCCATAACCGGGGACACGGCTAACCATGATTAGTTTATACACTCTGCAGAGGTTTGCACACTTTTCCCCACAAGACTCGATCGCCTCCGTTTGATTCCTCGCAGTACATGGTGTTTGAGAAACGGATGACCGAGACATAGTCTTTCAGAAGCACTAGCACCTTACATGTGGGTAGACCGGTACACCTACTTTCCCCTACATCTGCTAGTCTACCCGTAAGAGTTCGCACAACTTAGTCAACTATGCCAGAGCCCATAATGGCTTGTGGCTGCACACGTAAGTTTCTAGTTTGAATAATCTCATGATCCCTTTGAGCCTGGGTGGCGGTCCGAAGAAAATACAGGCAAGTCCTGATAGAAACCAGGTGCCTCAATCCACCCAGATGTGTGTTTAAGTTGCCACCTTAAATAAACCATTAATTTAACAATCTCACATTTGTCATGGATACACTCACCCAATCCACGTCTACTAGCATAGCATGGCATAATAAGCAAACGTAGAAGTAACTCCCAAAGGTTTGATAATAAAACAGGTAATAGGTACTACCTCAACTACTTCCCATCCCACAATTTAATTAGATCCTAATCATGCAATGTTTGAGGATTGATCTAATGCATAAAAACTGGGTAGTAGAAAAGGTATGATCAAAGTGTTACTTGCCTTGCTGATGATCCGCGAAACCTAGAGACTCGAAGTAACAGGCGGCGCACTCCGGGTATTCTATCGCAGACAAACAAAAAAACAAACATACAATAAGTACTCATCTAATGCACAGGTAAAACTCGAATAAAAGATCTAACCAGAATGTTCAACTTCAGAACTCCGGTTTGCAAAAAGAACCAAATCAAACAAAGCAACGAAAGTCAAACGGCGAAAGAAAACAGCTTCTTTTTACTAATCTGGATCTAAGTCAAATTTTACAGAAGTAAAAACTGGTTTAAGTAGATTATTCGGAAAGAGGGTTTCGAGATGAAACTCCAGGCGCTTGAATCGCCTGATTCCGATAAACGAGCGAAAAGTTATACTAAAACGAAAATCGGATCAGGAATCGCGATCAGAAAATCGCGGATTAAATCTGAGAAAAAGAAAAACGATGAACGGGCTGACGAACGAATGTTCGTTGACTAAACAGATCTGACGAACACGTTCGTTAAAACGAATGAATGAGCGAACGCTTGCTAATTAACTAAACCGAAAAAATAAAAACCGATCTAACGAAAAACCGAAAAACAACTGAAGAAAAACTGCTCGGTTTTATAAAAAAATGGCGTGGATTACGAGGTGCGGCGAACCTCGGGCGGCGGTTCGGCGAGGCGGCGGCGGCTCCGGCAAAGTCGGCAGCTCCGGCGGCTGGTGGTGGCACGGCGCGGGGCTCGAGGCAGCTAGGGTTAGGGTTTCGGGCGCGGGGTGGGCCGGCGGCGGGATCTGGTGGGCTGGGGCGCCGGGGGTGGCGCTTTATATAAGCTGCCCCCGAGCGGAGTCCCGCTCGGGCACGGCCCAGAGGCGGTGCCCGTTTTTAAAAAAAATAATTCCGCGCGAAAGAAAAATAAAAAGAAATACTAAACGGACTCCAAAAATCTGGAAATAAATTTCCCCCGGCTTCTAAAATCAAGCCGGACAAGATGAACATTTATTTGGGGCCTAAATGCAATTTTGAAAAACGCGCATTTTTTCTAAATTCAAATAAAAGGCGAAAAACTCCAAAATAAATCTTATTTGATTTTTTTTATTAAATCTTCATTATTTCTTTATTTTGGGAAAGTCATTTTATTCCCTCTCTGAATTTTTTGGTAGTAGAAATAATTGAGGATAAAATAAATAAAATCAATGATCCTATTTTCAAAATTTGAGAAAAGCTCAAATAAGAAAATAACGAAATCCCCAACTCTCTCCGTGGGTCCTTGAGTTGCATAGAATTTCTAGGATCGAGCCAACAATGCAACAAAAATATGATATGCAATGATGATCTATGTATAACATTCCAAATTGAAAATTTGGGATGTTACAAACCTACCCCCCTTAAGATGAATCTCGCCCTCGAGATTCGGGTTGGCTAGCAAATAGGTGAGGGTGGTCCTTGAGCAGATCTTCCTCTCGTTCCCAGGTGGCTTCCTCCTCGGTGTGGTGGCTCCACTGAACTTTGCAAAACTTGATAACCTTACTGCAGGTAACTCGACTGGCATAATCCAGAATTCTAACTGGTTTCTCTTCATAAGTCAAATCATCCTTCAACTGAATTGCTTCCAGTGGCACTGTATCTCTCAGTGGTATATCAGCCATCTCTGCGTGACACTTCTTCAACTGAGAAACATGGAACACATCGTGAACTCCTGACAATCCCTCAGGTAATTCCAACTTGTACGCTACTTCTCCCATGCGTTCCAAAACTTTGTATGGCCCTACAAAACGTGGTGCTAACTTTCCTTTAACTCCGAAACGCTTAACTCCTCGAAGTGGAGATACTCGAAGATAAACTCAGTCTCCGACTTCGTGTTCTGTCTCCTTGCGTTTCGAATCTGCATAACTCTTCTGTCTTGACTGAGCTACCTTGAGCCTGTCGCGGATCAATTTTACCTTCTGTTCAGACTCCTTAATCAAATCCGGTCCAAACAACTGGTGGTCTCCCACCTCATCCCACAACAACGGGGTTCTGCACCTCCTTCCGTACAAGGCTTCGAAAGGGGCCATCTTCAAACTGGATTGATAACTGTTGTTGTAAGAAAACTCCGCGTATGGCAAGTTCTCATCCCAACTTGATCCATAATCCAAAACACAAGCTCTAAGCATATCCTCCAAAATCTGATTGACTCTCTCGGTCTATCCATCTGTCTGTGGATGGAATGTTGTGCTAAACTCCAGCCTGGTTCCCAATGTTTCGTGCAACTGCTTCCAGAACTTTGAGGTGAATTGGGTTCCTCTATCTGATACGATACTCCTCGGAACTCCATGCAAACATACAATCCTTGTCATGTATATCTTAGCCAATTTGGCACCGCTGTAGGTAGTCTTCACTGGGATAAAATGAGCTAACTTCGACAAACGATCGACTAAAACACAAATTGAGTCATAGCCTGAACGAGTCCTGGGCAATCCCGTGATGAAATCCATGCCTAGTTTGTCCCACTTCCATTCGGGTATAGGTAATGGCTGCAACAATCCGGCTGGCTTCTGGTGTTCTGCTTTCACCCTCTGACATACATCACAAACTACTACATACTCTGCAATATCCTTCTTCATTCCGGTCCACCAGAAAGTTTCCTTCAAATCCAAATACATCTTGGTATTCCCTGGGTGAATCGAATATGGTGAATCATGTGCCTCTTGCAGAATCAACTTCCTGATCTCCGGGTCATTGGGCACATAAACACGGTCCTCAAATCGTAGGGTATCGTACTCATCCTCATGAAATCCCTTAGCCTTCCCTTCGCTCATTTTCTCCTTTATAGAGGCAACTTCCTTATCTGTCTTTTGAGCTTCTCTGATTTTATCCATCAACGTAGACTGAATCTCCATTGCTGCTACATAGCCTCTCGGAACTATTTCCAAACATAGATCATGAAGATCCTCGGCTAACTCCTTGGGTATTCCTCCCATCATTAGTGTATTGATGTGGCTCTTACGGCTCAACGCGTCTGCTACAACATTAGCCTTCCCGGGGTGATAATGCAATCTCATATCATAATCCTTAATAAGCTCCAACCATCTCCTCTGCCTGAGATTTAACTCCTTCTGCATAAAGATGTACTTCAAACTCTTGTGATCTGTGTACACCTCACAATGATTCCCAATGAGAAAATGTCTCCACGTTTTCAGTGCGTGCACCACGGCTGCTAACTCCAAATCATGAGTAGCATAATTCAACTCATGAGGCTTAAGCTGTCGTGAAGCATACGAAACAACTCTTCCCTCCTGCATAAGCACTGCTCCAAGTCCTCGACGTGAAGCGTCGCAATACACTTCATAATCCTTAGTCTGATCTGGCAGAATTAACACTGGTGAGGTAACCAAACGTTTCTTCAATTCCTGGAAACTAGCCTCACACTCCTCAGTCCAAATGAACTTAGTATCCTTCTTCAACAACTCTGTCATAGGCTTCGCAATCTTCGAGAAATTTTCAATAAATCTCCGGTAGTATCCTGCGAGTCTAAGGAAAATCCAAATTTCTCCAACTGTTGTTGGTGCTTCCCAGTTTTGTCACAGTGACAACTTTAGTGGGGTCTACTGCGATACCTTCTCCGGATATAACATGTCCGAGAAGTCCCACTTCTTTGAACCAAAACTCACACTTGCTGAACTTGGCGTATAACTGATGTTCTCTGAGCTTCTCGAGTACCATACGCAAGTGTTCCTTATGTTCCTCTTCATTCTTCGAGTAAACCAAAATATCATCAATGAACACCACGGCGAACTTATCCAAAAACTCCATAAACACTTTGTTCATCATGTTCATAAAATAGGCTGGGGCGTTAGTCAGACCAAATGACATAATGGTATACTCATACAGCCCATACCTGGTGGTAAAAGCCGTCTTCGGTATATCTTGCTCCCGAATCTTCAACTGATGGTATCCTGATCGCAAATCGATATTGGAAAACACCTTAGCTCCTTGCAACCGATCAAACAGATCATTGATCATTGGTAGTGGGTACTTGTTCTTGATTGTTACTTCATTCAATCCGCGATAATCAACAACCATTCTTAATGATCCATCCTTCTTCTCCACCAGAAGTACTGGCGATCCCCAAGGCGAAGAACTTGGGCGAATAAAACCTTTGTCCAACAGTTCCTTAATCTGCTTCTTAATTTCCTCCAAATCTTGGGTTGGCATCCTGTACAGTCTCTTGGATATCGGCCCCGTGCCTGGCAGTAGTTCAATTAAGAACTCAATGTCTCTATCCGGTGGCATGCCTGGCAACTCTTCTGGAAATACATCGGGGAAATCCTTTACCACTGGTACTTCCTCCTGCACAACTCCTGATAAGGAATTTACATGTGCTCTCCTCGGCTCATGCCGTGATACATACTTGATTCTTATTCCTTCTGGTGTCGTAAGCAAAATTGTCTTGCTGGCGCAATCAATGTTTCCTCCATACATCGACAGCCAATCGATACCAAGAATAACATCCAAACCTTGGGATTCCAATATAATTAAATCCGTTGGGAAAACATGCCTTCCTATTCTTAATGGCACCTGAAAGCATCCTTGACTGACCATAAACTCAGCTCCCGGTGAACTTACTAGCATGGGTGTCTTAAGAGTCTTAGTGGGCAGGCTAAACTTATCCACAAATCCCCTTGATATGTATGAATGTGATGCACCAGTATCGAAAAGAACAACGGCAGTAAATGCCTTAACCAAAAACTTACCTATTACTACGTCTGGCTGGGCTTCAACCTCCTCCACGGTAACGTGGTTCACTTGCCCCCTGTTGAAAGGGTTCGGCTTCTTTCCTGAGCTTCCATTGCCATTTCCATTTTGGGCTTCCGGGCAATCATTTGCATAATGCCCAGTCTTACGGCACTTATAACAAGTGATATGACTCAGGTCTGCCTTGGATGGTGTTGACGGGTTGGTGCGGCTTTGTCCATTGCTTCCTCCATTCCCGTTTCCATTCTTTGTGCCATTATGATTGTGCGAGCTACCTCCTCCGTGAGTATGCTGAAAGTGTCCTCCTGACTTTGGGGTAAAGCGTGGTTTCTGCTGAGCTCCAGAATTGTACTTTCCTTGTGCATACTTTCTCTTACGATTATCAATCTGCTGCTGCTTCCCTTCAATCATAAGAGCACGATCTACTAACTCCTGGTAGTTATTGAAAGTGGCTACCATCAACTGCATGCTCATCTCATCATTCAGTCCTTCTAGAAACTTCTCCTGCTTAGCTACATCCGTAGCAACGTCATCTAGGGCATAACGTGCTAGATTACTAAAATCATCCACATACTGGCCAACTGTCCGTCCTCCTTGGCGTAAGTTGCGAAACTCACGCTTCTTCATGGCCATAGCTCCTGTTGAAACATGAGCAGTACGAAAAGCTTGCTGAAACTGATTCCATGTGACAGTGTCTACAGGGTAAGTGGCTGTAAAATTTTCCCACCATGCTGCTGCGGGTCCGTCAAGCTGATGTGTGGCAAACTTCACCTTTTCTCCATCCGTGCATCCTGCAGTGGTCAACTCCCTCCCTATCTTACGGAGCCAATCATCTGCTACTATCGGCTCGGTGCTACTGGAAAACACCGGCGGATTCAACCTTAAGAAACATGCCAGATGGTCAACAGGTGGTGGTGGTGGTGGGTTGTTGTTGTTGTTGCCTTGGTTCTATACCAATGTTTGAATCAAGGTATTCTGCTGCTGAATCAACTGAGTGATCTCTAGCGGAAAAACAAACTCGGGGTCGCGTCTCGGAGGCATCTGAGGGTTTAAAGGGGAGAGTTAAGAATAGAATGAGGTCTAGTGAGATAACACTACCCATATGCACATGAGACAAAACACACAATATCATTCCAATCAATTCAAACAAGGGCATACAACGGTCTAACTATCGTTACAAAAGTGATTGGACTAAAACTAATTAAATGGTGGAAAATTCTACTACTGTTATGGTGGTCAACTAGAAAAACTGCTCCGATGCAGATTCCATGATATCTGCTCCAGCTTCATCAACATAGTCATCATCGCTATCGTCGGGATCCGAGTCGGTGTCGTCGATGATGATATAATTATCTGGACAAGTAGGTTCATCCTCTTCTCCTCTGGGTGCTGATCCTCCCATGAATACTCCAATCTTCTCCTTAAGGTCGCCGTTCTGTCTTACTAGAGCGACGATTTCTTCCATATAGTCTTTACGTGTAGCCTTGAGTTCTTCTTCTAGCTCCTTGATCTTGGTCATAGCCTTCTGCAGATCCTCCATATCTGCGCACATCTGATTTTCCTGGCGTCGGATGTGTTGGTTTAACTCCTGAATATAAGCTGCGATTGATCTGTCCTTCCTGGTAGTGATCATCTCCCAATGCTCATCTCGGCGCCCACAAATCTGGTAGATAGTATTCTTGAGATCGTTGTAGTAAACTTCTCCAATTCGTCCCATGGCGATGTGAGCTGCCATGCTCTTTCCTAGGCTCCATGTTGGTGCATCAAAGGTAAACTCTATTGGCTCCGTGACTGGTGCAAATGTCCTTCCTGGAATGTAGACTTGAATCCTCCAGCGCTCCTCTTCGGGTAAAGTGGCGTTGAAAGTCCCAATGAAGCTTGGTACTCCTATGTTCAGGTATCTAGTCGCTTCCTTCAAGTGACATCCAAAGGGTGAATTCTCATCTAGTTGTGCAAACTTGATCCTTGCATCCGCCATCCTAAAGAATAGAAAAGATGAGGAGTCAGAAAGGGAAAGAAAGAGTAGTGATCTAAGGCTTACGCTTAGTGGCCGTGTCCTACAGTCAGCGTGTGCTCTGATACCACCTTGTAGCGACCAGACCTCAAACAGTCTGATCTCTGTGCTCAGTGTCAACCCTGGATCAGTAATGCTGACACCACACAGTACTTGGAGGATTTATAACAGAGTAGCAATCACACACTTATTACATCGAATGTCTCAAAAGAGAACTTATTGAAATAAATATGGCTTAAGGCCATCTAAAATCGATAACAGCGGAAGACTTGGAAGATAAGCGAGTCCATCAACTCCAACGGCATCACTGAGTATAGAACCACGACCTAAAAGCACCTTACTCGTCGTCTGAAAAGTCTGCAACATGAAACGTTGCAGCCCGAAAACGGGTCAGCACATGGAATATGCTGGCAATGTAACACATAGAGAATAACAATGGATTAAGCTACACTACATGCAATTTGGCTGGTGGAAAAGCTCTATGGTTACAGTTTTGCATAAAGCCAATTTTTCCCTACTGCAAAGGAATAAATTTATTTAACTATCATGGTGGTTGTTAAACATTGAGAATGGTTGACAGCATCCTCAATCCCAATTAAAAGTACTCATTAAACCCAACAATATTAAATTAGAGTAACATGATGAGATTCACATGATATCCAGATACTAGATACTCAAAACGTCCATAACCGGGGACACGGCTAACCATGATTAGTTTATACACTCTGCAGAGGTTTGCGCACTTTTCCCCACAAGACTCGATCGCCTCCGTTTGATTCCTCGCACTACATGGTGTTTGAGAAACGGATGACCGAGACATAGTCTTTCAGAAGCACTAGCACCTTACATGTGGGTAGACCGGTACACCTACTTTCCCCTACATCTGCTAGTCTACCCGTAAGAGTTCGCACAACTTAATCAACTATGCCAGAGCCCATAATGGCTTGTGGCTGCACACGTAAGTTTCTAGTTTGAATAATCTCATGATCCCTTTGAGCCTGGGTGGCGGTCCGAAGAAAATACAGGCAAGTCCTGATAGAAACCAGGTGCCTCAATCCACCCAGATGTGTGTTTAAGTTGCCACCTTAAATAAACCATTAATTTAACAATCTCACATCTGTCATGGATACACTCACCCAATCCACGTCTACTAGCATAGCATGGCATAATAAGCAAACGTAGAAGTAACTCCCAAAGGTTTGATAATAAAACAGGTAATAGGTACTACCTCAACTACTTCCCATCCCACAATTTAATTAGATCCTAATCATGCAATGTTTGAGGATAGATCTAATGCATAAAAACTGGGTAGTAGAAAAGGTATGATCAAAGTGTTACTTGCCTTGCTGATGATCCGCGAAACCTAGAGACTCGAAGTAACAGGCGGCGCACTCCGGGTATTCTATCGCAGACAAACAAACAAACGAACATACAATAAGTACTCATCTAATGCACAGGTAAAACTCGAATAAAAGATCTAACTAGAATGTTCAACTTAAGAACTCCGGTTTGCAAAAAGAACCAAATCAAACAAAGCAACGAAAGTCAAACGGCGAAAGAAAACAGCTTCGTTTTACTAATCTGGATCTAAGTCAAATTTTACAGAAGTAAAAACTGGTTTAAGTAGATTATTCAGAAAGAGGGTTTCGAGACGAAACTCCAGGCGCTTGAATCGCCTGATTCCGATAAACGAGCGAAAAGTTATACTAAAACGAAAATCGGATCAGGAATCGCGATCAGAAAATCGCGGATTAAATCCGAGAAAAAGAAAAACGACGAACGAGCTGACGAACGAACGTTCGTTGACTAAACAGATCTGACGAACACGTTCGTTAAAACGAACGAACGAGCGAACGCTCGCTAATTAACTAAACCGAAAAAATAAAAACCGATCTAACGAAAAACCGAAAAAAAACCGAAGAAAAACCGCTCGGTTTTATAAAAAAAACCGGCGCGGATTACGAGGTGCGGTGAACCTCGGGCGGCGGTTCGGCGAGGCGGCGGCGGCTCCGGCGGCTGGCGGCGGCGGCGGCGGCACGGCGCGGGGCTCGAGGCGGCTAGGGTTAGGGTTTCGGGCGCGGGGTGGGCCGGCGGCGGGATCTGGTGGGCTGGGGCACCGGGGTGGCGCTTTATATAAGCTGCCCCCGAGCGGAGTCCCGCTCGGGCACGGCCCAGAGGCGGTGCGCTTTTTTTTTAAATAATTCCGTGTAGAAGAAAAATAAAAAGAAATACTAAACGGACTCCAAAAATCCCGATATAAATTTTCCCCGGCTTCTAAAATCAAGGCGGACAAGATGAACATTTATTTGGGGCCTAAATGCAATTTTGAAAATCACGCATTTTTTTCCTAAATCAAATAAAAGGCGAAAAACTCCAAAATAAATCTTATTTGATTTTTTTATTAAATCTTTATTATTTCTTTATTTTCGGAAAGTCATTTTATTCCCTCTCTGAATTTTTTGGTAGTAGAAATAATTGAGAATAAAATAAATAAAATCAATGATCCTATTTTCAAAATTTGAGAAAAGCTCAAATAAGAAAATAACGAAATCCCCAACTCTCTCCGTGGGTCTTTGAGTTGCATAGAATTTCTAGGATCAAGCCAACAATGCAACAAAAATATGATATGCAATGATGATCTATGTATAACATTCCAAATTGAAAATTTGGGATGTTACAGTGTCTCCTGTCAGTTTGTTGAATTTCAACCTCACATTGCATGGGACGATCTGTGTAAAATAAGCAAAATGACACAATGCAGTAATGCCAACACTAAAAACAAAATAGTTATTACATTTCATCTAATTTCTTACCGCCGCATGATGAAAACTCGGCTGGAAGTAGATGCCGAACAACTTGCCAGTTGCAAAGCTGCTGGCGCATCTTGACTTGCACAGTCGACATAGTGGTGGTGGTGGTGGCGCCATTTTTCCTAAAGCAATATGAGCAAAGGATTAACGATCAACTAAATCAAAATGTTCTAAGTCAACTAAATCAACTAGCCTACTAAATCCACTAAATCAAAATGTTCTAAATCAACTAAATCAACTAGCCTACTAAATCAACTAAATCAAAATGTTCTAAATCATCTAATTAAATGAACTACCCTACTAAATCAACTAAATCAAAATTTTCTAAGTCAACTAAATCAACTAAATGAACTAGCCTATTAAATCAACTAAATCAAAATGTTCTAAGTCAACTAAATCAACTAAATGAACTAGCCTATTAAATCAACTAAATCAAAATGTTCTAAGTCAACTAAATCAACTAGCCTACTAATTAAATCAACTAATTAAAATGTTGCATATGAACTAGCCTAGCTACTAAATCAAAATGTAGCGGGCAGGAGGGAGAAGGAGGGGCGACTCGAGGAGGGAGAAGTGAGTAGGATGGAGGAGGAAGGCGGAGCGAGGAGGGGCCGGCCGGCGCGGCCAGTGGAGGGAGGACGGAGGAGGAAGGCGGAGCAAGGAGGGGTCGGCCAGCGGCGAGTGGAGAGGGAGGACGGAGGAGGAGGCCGGTACCGAGTCCAGCAAGGAGGAGGAGGTGACGGCAGCACAGACGGAGGAGGGGCGATGGGGCTGGACCGGCGCGGGGGATTGAGAGGGGATCCAGTGAGCTAGTGTGTGGATCGGATAGAGGAGATGGGGCAAAACTTTTGTAGTAAATTTAGCAGTAGCGCTTATTGCAGCAATGCGCTCCTACTATGCTACGTAGCAGTAGCGCCCGTCGTTATAACGCGTTGCTGCTATAACTAGCCTCGTGGCGGCCTCGTGGGAATTATAGCAGTAGCGCTTCTTTGAGCGAGCGCGCTACTGCTATATTGGTTTCAGCAGCGAGTTACTCCCGAGCACGCTACTGCTAATTAGCAGCAGCGCCTTATTTTACAGCGCGCTGCTGATAAGATTCTGTGTATAGGCTTTTCCCTAGTAGTGTATAGTCACCTACTATGTGTTATGATCCGGCAACCCCGAAGTGACAATAATCGGGACCACTCCCGGTGATGACCATAGTTCGAGGAGTTCATGTATTCACTATGTGCTAATGCTTTGTTCCGGTTCTCTATTAAAAGGAGGCCTTAATATCCCTTAGTTTCTAATAGGACCCCGCTGCCACGGGAGGGTAGGACAAAAGATGTCATGCAAGTTCTTTTCCATAAGCACGTATGACTATATTCGGAATATATGCCTACATTACATTGATGAACTGGAGCTAGTTCTATGTCACCCTATGTTATGACTGTTACATGATGAACCACATCCGGCATAATTATCCATCACTGATCCGGTGCCTACGAGTTTTCCATATACTGGTTTACTCTTATTTACTTTTCCGTTGCTACTATTATCATCACTACAAAAATACCAAAAAACATTACTTTTGTTGCCTTTACTTTTGTTACCGTTCCCACCACTATCATATTACTTTGCTACTAAACACTTTGCCGCAGATACTAAGTTTCCAGGTGTGGTTGAATTGACAACTCAGCTGCTAATACTTGAGAATATTCTTTGGCTCCGCTTGTGTTGAATCAACAAATTTGGGTTGAACACTCTGCCCTCGAAAACTATTGCGATCCCCTATACTTGTGGGTTATCAGCTGCCGCAACATGGGCTCCGCACCGCTGGCGGTTTTGACCTCGCCTTCTGCCAGCGGCGGTAGCTGCGTCCCATGGCTGAGGATGACTAGGTGGACGGGCCGGAGGTAGGAGGTCACTCGAGGATTTTTGTTGGTAGGAGCATGTACAATGGTTGATAAGGTAGTCTTATCTTAAGTCTGCCACGTATGCAAGTGGTAGTAGTTTCTTGGCATTTTAGTGGTTTCTTGCATTATAGGGGTTTCTTGTAAGGAACAATGTACATACTACTAGCGACAAAAGGCGATTCTAGGTTGCGTTGTACTCCAACAAGTACTACTAGTGGTCGCGGGAGAGTATACCTCGTTTTGTGGGTTCGATCCCGGCCGAACGCACGGCAGCCTTTTAAAAACAATAGTACTACCACACTTCGCTGCGAGCCAATATTTTACATGGGTAGTTTGAGTTTTGAAGTCAAACGGATGTGCGGCCCCACAATCTGGGTGCACTGGATAGCCTAGCCACGTGAACAGGGTTTCCTTCCCAACATCCCGTGGCTCGCGTGCTCTCCCTAGACGCACCTCGCTTGCAGCTTCCTCATCAGCTAGTAGCATATTTAAACTAGCGCCTCCCAATTAAGCCCGAGGAGCAGGAAAAGCCTGGCGGGGCATTGGGAACTATGCAATATGGCTCTGCACGTAAAGTGCTCTACTACTACTCTGTAGCTTGTGGCGTTGCACGCATGGACTTCACTCCATTATCGGCTCTACTATAAAAGAAATTCCTATTGACGTGTTTTTTTTGAAACGGAGGCAAAAGCTTTGCTTCATCTCTTCATAAAGAAGGAACTACTAACAAAGTTCGACAAGATCCATTACACCTCCACAAATGGAAGCGAAAAGCCTAGTCTCGATGTATCAAATAACTCAAATGTTCTGCCCCCGCAGTAACCGTCGCTGATAAACAGGCTTCTAGTGTGTGCGTGAGAGGAGCGGCTGAGTAGGCCAGCTACGTGAGAGGAGCGGCTGAATAGAGCACCAAGAGTACCCACTAGGCCACTACGCAGGTGTACTTTCCCTGCATTGATAGTACAACATGGTTCTAGAGAACAGTAGTACCCTCCACTTCCAACTATAGCTCCTTGTCCCTGAGATTCAAGAGTTCAAAACTGGTGCACTATACTAGAACTAGACAAGAAGTACAGTACATCGCACTACTAGTTGAGAAAAGTAGTACTAGTACTGCTATAGTATGAGTATGTACTCCTTCGTCACATAATGTAAGACATTTTGACACTAGTTGGCGCGTACAAAAAATGGCAAAAACATACCCAAAATTTCTTAATCCACGCCAAAAACTAATACCTAGTGCCAAAAATTTCTTACTAGTGCTATTATTTACAGTATAATGCAATCCTAGTACTAGTAGTAAATAATAGCCTCACCCCTTCGCTGAGGAACGATCTACAGTTGGAAGGGACGAGGCCCTGCGGTTACTACGCTCTTATCTCCTCGCCAGTTCCCCTCCACCCGAAGAGAAGGCAGTTCGTCGCTGCTCCCATGGATTCGCCAGGCGGTTCTCCTCCTCGTCAGGGCTGGGAGACCTTGGATGACGATCCTCTGGGAGAAATCGCACGCTTCTCCGATGTCCTCACCGCCGCAAGACTCGGTGCTTCCTGCACCAACTTTTTCAAGACGCCGCTTAAACAGGCTTGGGAAAAGGCCATGCTTGTTGGTCTTCCATGCGTCCTCGAGGAGAAGGTTCTTCTATGGGACAATCCTTCGAACAGTCCACCGCTCCCTGGCCATGGTTGCACGTTGACTCTGCTAGAGTTGCCGACGTTGAGAGGTAGTCGGATTTTGTCCGATGAGCAGGTCAGTAATGGAGTTTGATCATGTAGTACTTAGTTATTCCATTTCCATCCCGTAATTTCTCCACTACCCACCATCTTATATATAGGTCTCGGTCGGTGCCAACAAAGATTGGCTTGCATACCTCCGGCTGTATACCACCATCATTTTGCACAACATCCACAGCAGTGCGGCCGTTCTTGTAGACCCCTTCTCCACCATTGGGATCGGCCTTCCGGACTGGCTGGGCTTGAATACGTATGATGATGCCTACATGAGATTGAAGAAGGTAGCAATTGCGGACCCGCCGACAAAGCGACGCGGCTACGGCGATTACTATCTCATCGCGGTGTTCGACATAAGGATTGCCATCAATGCAAGAGGCAGTAACGGCAAAGGCTGGCGCATGTTGGCGGCGCAGATTTACCCCTACACATTCGAAGACACCATGCGCCATCTAGGCCGCATCTCCGCGGTGACAAGCCAGGGGACTTGTTTCATCCGGTTGCATGTATGGGAGATTACAAACGGAATGCACAAACCATCATTTGCAACCCTAACAGTACTCCATTATTTTGCAGGGACCAGTCATCCCCCGATCAAAATAAGATCGCCGATCCTAGATGTGCATTTGCATCTGCGATTCGGTCTAACCTGGAACCTTGTAGCTGACTTTGGCATATTGGGATCAACTATCTTAGCAGTCGTTACCCATGGTACCACTGATGTGCAACATGGTCATACAATCTACCACGATCGGACCGTCACCATCTACCCAGGTATTCCATTTTTTAACCCTCTCGCCTTCTCTTTCATTGTTGTACTAGTAGTATACTTAGTAGTACTAGTAGGAGTACTTTTTACCTTGGAGGACTCGTACAGCTAGCTAGGCCCTTGAAGACTTGAACCCACTAGCTGCCACCATTTTTGTTTTTCCATGTCTTACTATCTCATCCATGTAGCCAAGAGTGTGGCTATATATAATAAGCCGGTTATTTTACTTCCTCTATACCGGAGTAGTACTATTTGCTGCATAGTATTACTGACCGCCATATTTGAGCACAACATTATTATTCATGGACCTTGACTATGTACGTCACCATGTGTCCAGATCTGGGATGCCGCATGTACCAGATGAATGGCACCGAGTTCGACCCCCGTGATGCTACATGGGTGCCGAGGAACACTCTTGGAGAGTACTCGCTTTTCATCGGGGACAGCTACCCCATTGTGAAGCGGATGCCACCTTCCGTGCATGACACGGAAGGCCTGCCGTTCATGAATCATGGTTGTGTCTTCATTGCGCACCGCCGGATGAATGACATCCTGGGACACGCTATCCCTGATTTATGCCGTTGCAGCTTGGATGAGTCTTCATCGTGTGGAACCGGACTAGAAAGCTGCGACAATGATTCCCGTTGCCCACCGCTATGGATCATGCCATCCATGAAGAACACCTGGGACTGGAACCTGGAGGAGGACATGTAGCCCATCTATAACATGTAAGTGGAGTACGGTAATTGTGAACGGTAGGGCTGTGAATATATGTGGACTAGTCGTGCACAAATTTATCACATGAATTGGAGATGAACTTGTGTGGCATACTGGCATTTGTCCATTAGAATTTATTACTAGTAAATGTGTTATGTGTACGTGCAACTTGTGTGGTTGTTGCACGGGCTCCAACACGCTCTTTGAGAAAAAAAGGTGGCACAACTTTGGATATACGTGACGTGGCGGCATCATACAGTAGCATCATTTGCTATAGTTGTAATACACTCCTACTAGGACGACAACTCCTATAAAACCTTGCGCTTGGCTTTTTGCCTCTTCGGGAGGTTCAACAATTCGTACTCATGTGAACCTTGCACTTGGCTCTTCGCCTCTTCGGAAGGTCCAACAATGATGATACTACAGTACAATATGCTTCTGGCAATCTGACACCGATTGAACTGTTGCACGTCCACCGCAAGGGCGAGGGCGAGGGAGAGGGCGCCATAGTCAAAACCCTCTCCTCATCCTGCGAACCACCGCGCGCGTGGGCGAGGGAGAGGCGTAGTAAGCAAGCTTCTCCTCGTTCGGCGAGTTGACGGGACACATCAAAGCAGTACTAGTACTAGTAGTAGTCCATACTGCGTCCTTTTTGATTAATATGGCTTAACTTGAAACGAGAAAAATACACTGACAGTCAACGTATGTAACGATACGCTCTTTACGGTCACTATATATAGTTTTGCGGTGATTATACGATCACTAGCTCGTCGTAGATCACCGTATTGCACCCTATTGACCGGCCACATAGTCGACGTGGCACTTTGTTGACTGGTTAAATTGTCACCTAGTTTTTGGGTCCCACCTATCAGTTGGTAGAGCAAACAAATCAGTTAAACAAAACTTTACACAGGCGCGACACGAGTCCAACCCTTGCGCGCGAACCGTCCTGGCTGTGTATGTGAGTGCATGCACGTGTACTCCCTCGGTCTTCCAACAAAGAGTGTACATCGGCTATAAGGCTGGTCATAGTGGAGAGTAACATATACTAGTATCATGCAGATGATACTAGTGTATGATACTACATCTATAGTGCATAGTATCATAAAGTACTATCATAGATGGTCTCATTTATTTCCATGCATGACACATACTATGACATAAAGTAGCATAACATTTATTGTGTTACGGTATCTACCTATATTACTACTACCCTCTCTCTCTTCTTTAATTGTTTGCCACAAAAGCATGTTTGCGAGTCCCAAGTACATGATACTAGTTATGTTACCCCCACTATGGCCAGCCTAAAACAAAGAGTGTAGTACATGATGTATATCTACACTTCCAATGCATTTAGCCTTTAATCTAAATCGATATTGATTGACTAATGCACCAATTTGTGATGTAGGTATAGGCTACATGTCTATCCTTAATTACAGCATGCAACGGCCTTCATTTAATTTTCTTCTCTCAATGGTCGCATGCACACATAAGTCTGATACTTTTGGGCGTTAATTATGCCCTAGTCAATGTGTAAATCTCTAAATCTACAGTCTTTCACGGACGTAGGGAGTAGCTTGAGCACTTGAGCATGAGCGTGTGTGTTGCGTCATGTGCTGTGTGCCGCATGGGTGCGTGAATGTTGCGTTCGTCCATGTGTACGTGTGAGTGTTGCATGTTACATGCATGCATGCATGCATGGGGCTTACTCCCTCCCATTGACATGTTCATATTTCAAGCTTCCTCTGTTCCCTCCATATGTTGATACTCCCTCTGTTCCCAAATATGGAGTAAAAGCCTCGCTCTGTTCCCAAATACGGAGTATTTGTCTTTCTACAGATTTCAACAAGTGACTAGGTACGGAGCAAAATGAGTGAAGTGAGCGTAGAGGCATAGGAATACTGTAGAAAGGAAGTCCTCGCGATCCATTATCCCCCATCTCGGTCAGAGAGAACTATTAAACTAGTCTTCACAGTGAAGTGACAATACACGCTGCAGCAGATGGGACACGTAATTAATAAGCTGAACCAGCGTGTTGCTGTTACTAAATCAGCCTTACCCAGTACTGCCATCATGTTTGCCAGTAGAGCACGCTTCCGCAAATATGCCTACGCACCTCTGTCCTCCATTAACTGACATATGGGCCCTCTTGTGGTAGACCCACATGTCATTGGTGTAACTATTTACACTCCGAAGGACGGTATATCCTGGTAGTAGTACTAGTAGAATTGAGATTTAATGCACTTTCTTCCCCGTCTTCCACTCTTCTTCCTCCTCTGTTCTTCTTCCTCCTCTCTTCCCCATCGTCGGCCGCACACCATTTACCCCCGCTCACTGCTCGCCCGCCCGCGCCATCTTCCTTGGTAGCTCACGTGTACCATATCCCCCCGCTCACTGCTCGGCCACACGAGGAGAAGCTTCTTCGCTCGCCCGCCTGAATCCACTTCCCCGCTGGCTCGCAGGCACCGAAAACCCCAATGGCAGAACCGACTGACACGCAGAGCCGTGATTGGAATTCCCTCCCCGATGTTCTCTTGGAGTAGATATGTAGTCGTATGGAACCTGTGTCTTTGTACCGTCTACTCGTGTGCAACCGACCGACTCTTTTCAAGACACCCTGCTTGCTGATGCCCGATCCTCGCAGGTGGCCCAGACACCGACTTGACGATCCTACGGAGGTTGCCGTGGTGCCCCTCGACATGCTACCACTACCCGTCCACATGTCCTTCATGCGCGGCCACTACTGGGCGGGCATGAAGGCCAACTGGATCGTCCTCATCCACCACTCCGGTAGTCCGTGGCGTCTTGTGGATATCTACACCCAGCGAAAGATCACCCTTCCATCGTTGGATACCACCGCCATCGAGCCTCGCAGCCCGCCGGACACTCCTGCCTACTACGCATGAGACGCGTCAAGCTTTTGGCTCGACCTCTGTTTGCAGAAAGTTGTAATCTGTGAAGTGCCCACACCATCAGAAGACTACATGGATTACAAGTTCATTGCCTTATTCAACATGGGATTAGTCTATCTGGAATCCGATCGCCATACATGGTTATGGCTCATCATCAATCCTGTTGAGGCAACATTTCTGTCTGATGCTATAGTGCATGATGGCATCGTTTACACGGTCGATGCACAGATTGGCTACCTATACTGGTGGAATCTATCATTGTGTAATTGTTCTGTCTCATCTCATCTTTACCTTATGAATACGACTGCCTGTTCATTTGTTACAAATTTAGAATACATAGCATGTCTATAACCACATCATTGCTATATGTTCCTCTCATTTCCTAGATTTTTATGACCACACATGTTATTGTTAGAGTTGATATGAGAACAATTGGCATCTAATGATTGTTAGAATACATATTATGAGCATAACATCATGATTGCTATATGTTACTCTCGTTTACAAGATTTTTATAACAACGCATATTATTGCTTAGAGTTATATGAGAACAGTAGTAGTAAGTGTTATGGTAGAATATGAGTAGGTGTTGTCATAGCTGTTTTCCTCTCATTGTTACATGATGTTTGAACTATGACATATTGCTAGAATATGAAAGCCATTGGCTTATTTTTTAATTTGGGGTATGATTATGACCAAGGCATTGCAATTCTCTGTCTATGATATGTGTCACTGTTATAATAATCTTAATTCCACACATATATATATCAGTTAGGCGTCAAGTGCGTACTTGTTAGTTAAACCTATGTATAAATTGTGATACTAAATATGACTAGTAAGTAGTACCGCATGCATCATCATGATGTAGAGGCCGGAGGTATACCTCCATTTCCAAAAAAGTAGTACAGTAGCATTACTAGTATACGTCGGTCAAATTATTCATCATGTCCACAAATTGAATTGACGTGACAAGATGCTGCGCGTGATGTGACACAAGAATCTCGGCGGCGTGTTCGGGTATTCTGGACTTCAGATTTGGAGTACCACTTATCTGTCGAAATTTTTCATCATTCACTTAAAACAGTCGATCGATCATACATTGAGTACCATATAACTGGAATTACCGATGCAAGTCGAAGAAGGATTGGCCGGTGCTGCCGGCTGGTGTCAAGTTCGATCCCATGGATCAGGAGCTGATCGAGCACCTTGAGGCCAAAGTGAGTGCTGACAGCGCGAGATTTCAGTCTCTCGTCGATTTGTTCATACCAACCATCGACAGCGAGCATGGCATATGCTACACCCAACCTGAGAAACTTCCACGTAAGACACCGATCGGCCGTCTACTTGCACAAACATATTCCTTTGTTTGTAGCTCTATTTTTCTTTTTAGACGCAGACCTGGTGAAGCAATTACAATTTGACAGTTAATAAAAAGTGAAACAAGTGACTGCAACATGCCAAAGATGTTATGAAAATGCCAACTACATACACGAAAACCTGTATTCCACAATACTGCAGGTATCACACTGAGTGGCCTAAGGAAGCATTTCTTCCAGCGCAATTTCAGGGCATTCAAGGGGCACGTGGACGCGTCGCAAGATACAGTCGGAGTGCGGCATGCACGCGATGTGTTACAAGACCGGCAATACCTTGCCGGTGATGGTCAACGGCCGGCAGACGGGCAGCAAAAAAATTTCTGGTGCTGCACACCAACAAGAACTTCGACCAGTAGAGGACCAACTGGGTGATCACCAGTAACACCTCGGGGACCTGGAGCAAGAGAAGGAGCGGGAGCTGGTCCTCTGCAAGATTTTCTACCAGACAAACACTAGGGCCAGGAGTAAAGAGATTATAAGTTAGTTTGGTATTGGTAGTTGTACTACCTTGTCGTCTGCAAGTTGGTATTGTTATTAACGATCTTTTGGTATGAACTTGCATTTGCTTCCAACCATCATGCTGAGGGTCGACGTGGATATAAAGCTGAATCATTTGTTTCGAAACGAATTTTCAGGCACCTGATTTTTATTTGATGGGTAGCATAAGCACCTGCCGTTCGAATTCCCAGTTCTCCATTTTTTCGAAACAAGTGCATGCACTTATTTATCACGATAAAAAAAATATCCATGCTGCATCCCAGTTATCAGTCTGTACTTGCAGAATTCTCTCGTTCATTGAGCACGTATATTATTTTTTCAGGTCGAGCAAGTTTCAACTGGGATGTAGACTGCCCAGGGTTGGTTTTGTTTTTACCAGGCCCAGCCCATGACGACAACGGGGCACAAAGATCCAGCAGGTATCTACTGGCCTCTGGCCCGCCAGCATTAGTTATATTTTGTCTTACAACATCCGCAGGCAGTTTTTTTACTGAATCAAACACACAGCCCAGTTCTATTTTCCTCTTGAAACGCATGTCGTACATCCGTTTTTTAATCTCTACCTATAGTTTTACTAGTTCATATACACGTATCATTATATTGAAAACACATAAAATTCCCTTTTCATATTTACATCCTTATTTTTGTTGTTTTTCCCCACCCGGCGCTGATTTTTTTACCACTGGTTTTCCCTTAAACCAACTCAATTGTCCCCCGTCTTATTTGCTTACAAAAACAAAATGATTTTTTTTTGGCAAATCAATGAGTTCTTAAAAAAATGTTTATCATTTCGGGATTACAACAGTTCGGACTCCACCGAAATATGCAAAATAAGGTTGACAGTTGGGTGCACGACCACAACCCAGTTTTTTTGTGACTTGCCAAGTAAGTCACTTTGTCAGGCATGTTGGGCTGCAAATCTTTCAAGACGAGGAGAGCTTTCATTCGGCTGACCGAGAAAATGGCCCATCGGTAATGAAAAATGTGTTGTACATTTTTAAAACACATCAAACCGGCAATTAGTTTCAAATATATATTTTTTCATTTCAAGATTTTAAATTACATTAATTTTTATGCATGGAGAATTTGTTGGATTTTATATTGATATACATTTATTTTTAAAATCAATTTGAATGTGAGTCGAAATTTCGGGATTAAAAATAGTTTGGACTGCACCGAAATATGCAAAATTTTGTATAATTTTTTAACCGTGGCCACAATATGGGCTGTAATGCTAACAAAAAGAATATGGGCTCCAAAAAAACCCTTAAGAATTAGCAAATGAGTTTTAAATTATTACAAATAATGGTAGATGGGTTGTATGTTGTTTTCCACAGATTTGAGGCTTTCCTAAAAAAGGTTGACGCACTAGCAGTGACTGTTGGATGTCCATCCAACGGCCGTCGTGCATCTTCAATCTCTGCTCTTCCTACTGCAGCCGCTCAAACAAGCACCGGCAGGACTGCCTCCTCCCTCCTCCCCGCGGCCGGCTGTGCTGCCGTGCAGGCCTCACCACCCCACCGTACTCACATCGCTGGCCTAGCCATCCTCTACTCACCCACACCTGCTGTTATTCTCTGGCGACGGCAGATGAACTAGTAAACCCTCGTACAGTCGTACTCCCCTCCGCGTGGGAAACAAATGCCGAGTCTTCCCTGCCTCCATGTCATTCCCTTCCTAGGCCTCGCCGTCGTCCACCGCCCTCGTGCTCTCGGCTCGGCCTGGTCAACGTGGTTAACAACCGACATGCATCTGAAGTGGACTGTACGTGGAGAGGCCGACAGCTGGGTCCACGGCCGCACGCAAGGAAATGCCTCCTTATTACGCGCAAAATAATGATTCCTCCACCTGACATCAAGAACCCACCAAAAGGGCCTCTGTATTTCGCGAAAAAAACATTACCGCCGCTGACAGCTCGGACCAACCAGCTATATCTTCACACGCAAGGAAGTGCCTCCTTATTACACAAAAAAAAAATGAAACACCCCCTGTTAGCTGGGACCCAGTATAGTGGCAGGCTGACTTGTGGGCCTACTAAGTTGACGGGGACGGAGGACTGTAAACTTAGTCAATATGCACAATTCTAGCTCCAGTGACCGTATGATGTCCATCCAATGGCCGTAGTGCTTCTTCAACCTCTGGTTTCTTGCTCCAGCCGCCCAAACCAGCACCGATCGTGCCTTGTGCTCCTGCCTCTCGTGGCCGGCTGCGATGCGGCAGAGGCCTCATCACCCCTACTACTCCCACCGCTGGCCAGGCCATCCCTCTACTCACCCACAACCCTTGTTAACTGTTATTCTGCGATGACTGCAGCCTCATACCGCAGCGAACCAGTGAACACTCGTACTCCTCTACGTATGGGCATCCACCGCAGCGTCTTCCCCGGCTCCACGTCGTCCCCTTCCTAGGCCTCACCGTCATCCACCGCCCTGGTGCTCTCGGCGCGGCGTGGTCAACGTGGTCAAGGAATGGCTTCCATAGGACGTGGAATGTACGTGGAGAGGCTAACAGTTGGGTCCATGGCGGCCGCAAGGAAGTGCCTCCTTATTACGCGTAAAATAATTATTCCTCCACCTGATAGCGGGGACCGACCGGACGGGACACCGTATTTCGCGAAAAAACGTTTTCCCCATGACTGCTGGGACCCACCAGTTACACCTTCGCACGCAAGGAAGTGCGTTCGGGCAAAAAAACAAAAAGATTCGCCCCCCGTGACTGCTGGGACCCACCAACTACATCTTGGCATGCAAGGAAGTGCCTGACAGTCGGGACCCACCTGGTCGGCGTTGTCATTCTGGTTGTGAACATGTACGTACATACTGGTCGTTGTAGAGGCGTGCACGTGTCGTAGTAGAGGCGCGCACGTGTCGTAGTAGAGGCGCGCACGTAGCATGTACACATACGTATAGCGGCCATGGTGCAAGAAAGAAAATACGGCCACGTATGTCTACATACGGGCGGGGTCTCGAACGCCTACTCGCGCATACATACGGCCAGGGCTCGTGTATATGGCTGGGTTGGAACGGAGAAACAGCATCATCGTCGTGTTCATGGGGAGCCAACCGGCTAGGTCGGAACTGAATGCGTGGTCGTGTTCATCGGGAGGGCTTGGACGGAACAGGCGATGGAAACGAGGCCTGGCATATCGCAGAACGGAGGAAACAATCTTGTGTTCGACCGACCATGTTCGAAACAAGATCCTGTTCATCGGGAGGGGTCTGGCGTACCGCAAAACGGAGGAAACAAACCTCCTACGATCGAAACGGGGGTCCTGTTGATTGGGAGGGGTGTGGCGTACCGCAAAACGGATGAAACGGACCTCCTACAGTCGAAACAGGGGTCCTATTGATCGGGAGGGGTGTGGCATACCGCAAAACGGACGAAACGGACTTGTGTTGGAGCGCTACGGTCTAAACAGGGGTCCTGTTCATCGGGAGGGGTGTGGCGTACCGTAAAAC